>NC_134872.1:62972454-63659537 GCF_049852395.1 Peromyscus maniculatus bairdii | reverse complement strand
AGCCACACTGGAAAAAAACATGCATGGTGACACACACCTTTAATCCCTGGAAGTGATGGCAGGAAGCAGAATGGCACATAAGGCATGAGGACCAGAAACTAGATGCTTTTAAACTTTTAGGCTTTTAGCAGCAGTTCAGCTGAGATCCATTCAGTTGAGGACCCAGAAGCTTTCAGTCTGAGGATTCGTGGAAACAGGATCCAATGAGTTGTTGAGGTGAGGTTGGCTGTGGCTTATTCTGCTTCTCTGATCTCTCAGAATTCACCCCAATATCTGGCATCAAAAGTTTTTTTTTAATAAGACCATTTAGCAATTCAGCTACAAATGTTAAATAAAAAGAAAGAGGAAAATGGAATATTATGGGAAATAAGAATAGAATCAAAAGACACCATGTAATTTTTTAAAATATAAAGTGAAATAAAAAAAGAGATTAAATACTAATAGAATATGTTTAAAATGAGATCATGTGAAACAACACAAAAAATAGAGCATTAAAACATTTGAAACGATGACATGTAATTAGAGACACCTCATTCTCAGTCCTCTACTCTTGAAATCTGCCAATTGTGGGGAGTGAGTCACGTTACTTAGCTTCTGCATGGTTTTGATGTTTCTAAAATGAGTGAGTCCTGTTCAGACCCACACTGTCTGCAGGCTGAAAGATGTGATAGTTAGATGTCTGGTGTAAACTTCAGGGATGAATTCCCAGGGTGTCTATCTTTTTTGTAGCAGACACCACAGCTTGCCTCAACAGCTTTGTGGCTGTTTAACAGGTCCCCTATCCCTTATTCCTGAATTTGCCTCTGCTAAGTCTTAGCACACAGAAATGAGTACTGCCTCAGCTTAGAGTTGTCTCCCAAGAACCATAGGAAATCTGATAGGACAGAGAGCTCAGCTATCTGCACTTTGAAGTGAATAAGTAAAGACACTAGGGATTCAGCCCTTTCATCACATGTCATAGTAATTTCTACCAATTTCATTATGCCTTTTGTCAAAAATAATATGAATTTTTAATAAAACTTAACATCATATTTTTCCTTCACAAATTATACATTTCTTTTTTAAAAATTCATTAGCAAACACAAGTTGACATAGCTATTTTCATGTGTAAATTATCTTATTCTGCAGTTAGTTACCATGCAGGTCTATGTTCCCTTATGAAGCAGACATTTGCAAAAGATGAAGTTTATCTAGATAAGTCAAACGTTTTTGCATACATATATTGAAGTATCCTGAATTCATTTGCTAAATAATGACTCTTCTCTACCCATTACACTGTATTGGTTTGTTTTCAAAGATCTACACATGATTGTCAGTATTGCTACTTTATTCTATTGATCAATATACCATATGTCATGCCATGTTCATTATTTTATATTAGTACAACTAACAGTTTTTAAATTAGATAGCAGATGGGTGTTTTTGTACACATACTTCCATATTATTTTGGCTGTATGTGGCCTTACCTTGTGCTTATAAAATTAGTGATAGTCTGTTAAACCCCCTCTCCCTCCCAAAAAATTTAACTTACTGGAAAGCAAAGTTGGAATGATATAGATTTTTTTCCTTCAACACACATGAGATGAACTCCATTTACTTATTGATATTTTTATCAGAAACTTTAGTTTTTTTTATAATCCTTAGTGTGCAATTTTATATATTCTACACACATATGATTCTATACATAAATATATTTTATATTGATTTGGATCCTTTTGTGTTTTAAATTTCAAATTATTTTAATTTTTCATGTGTCAATAATAAATATATTTCAATATCTGGTTATGTCCTGTGGCTTTGTAGTAATTCCTTATTAGTTCCAGAAATTTATATATTTCTCAAATCACCTGGATTGTCTCCATGAACATTGTCATCTGTGGAAGAAGTTTAATGTCTCTTACCTGGTCTACAATCCTTCTTACATTTAATAGTACCTTGGTGATTTACCTGTTTTCTCCATTACTGAGGGATAGGGTAGGAACTAGCTGCCAGGAGACTCACAAGTTTTTTATCTATTCAAAGAAATGGATTTTGAAGGTGTTTATTTCTTCATGGTTTTCCACATTGAGTTTTGCTTTAGTTTTTTTATTCACTTATTCCCTTCTGCTTTCTGAAATTGTCTTGATTCTTTTTGTGTTTTCCTAAAGTATACGCTGATATTGACTTTAGATGTTTCTTATTATCTTGTAAGACTCCAGTGGTATACCCTTCCTTTCTTTACTTTTCTTACAGCCCTCAAATTTTAAGAGAATGGTTTCTTATTTCCATTTGTTTCAAAATATGAAGTAGGATATTACTTTAAGATGTGTTACTTTTGTTTATGTTGCATTTGTTTAACTCTGTGAAGCTATATTACTATGCCTGTGTCAAACAATTAATGGTCTGATAAAGAACTGGTCAATAGCAAGGCAGGAGAAAGGATAGGTGAAGCTGGTGGGCAGAGGGAATATATAGAGGGAGAAATCTGGAAAGGGAGAGCAAGAAGGAGCCAGAAGAGGAGAAAGACTCTAGGGGCCAGCCACCCAGCAAACCACGGAGTAAGAAACAAAGGTATACAGGAATAGAAAAGTAAAAGCCCAGAGGCAAAAGATAGTCAGGATAATTAGTTAAGGAAAGCTGGCTAGAAACTAAGCCAAGCTAAGTCCAGGCATTCATAAGTAATAATAAGCCTCCATGTGTGATATATTTGGGAGCTGGGTGTTAGGCCCCCCAAAAGAGCCACAAAACCCTCAACAACAAAAGTATTTGTGGATTTTTTTTTATTTACTTCTTAAAAATGACACACATGACATGGCACACTTGCGGTCAAAAGGCAGCCCACGGAAGTTGGTACTCTCTGCCATTATGTGCTATCAGATTCAGTTTGTGAGTCTTCAAGAGCAGGAACTTTACCCACTAAGTCATCTCACTGGTCTCTAAAAAGTTTTAAATTATTGTTAACTTTTTCCTTTTTTTAGTACATGGTCAACTTAGAAGTTTAATATTTAATCTCTACTTGAAAACATGTTTTCATTAATTTTGATTTTATCTAGATGCTAAACCTTGTAGTATTCAAGTCTTTCATTGTTTTAAGCATCACTTTCAAACTTAGAATGTGGCAAGCCTTTAATACCTGAGTTTTATTTTTCTAAATTTAGATTAATATCAAACATTCTTATTGTACCTATTTCCCTTTGTGTTTTATTCTCATTTTGTACCTTCCTAGGTTTCAAATTAACACTTCTTTCATTCTTCCTTCTCTTCTTTCTTATTATTGAAACCATACATTTAGTGGCTCTCTTATGGTGATATTTTATTTGTACTGAAATGTAATTTTAATTTTATGTTAATAAAGTTGCCCTGGGGTCAGAGCTATTAGAGCCATAGCAAGAGCGTGGTGGTTAGAAGAGCTAGGTAGATTTCTGTGTGTTCAGGGATACAGCCAGTATTGGAGACATACGCCTTTAAGACCTGGAGGGCGGTACTTACAGGCAGTGATGAGGCAGTCATGTGGTTGGGTTTACAACCAATGAGAAGGCAGAACAGAAAGACTATTTAAACACGGACAAACAGGAAGTAGCTCTCTCTCGGGGAAGCTAGGAGCACTGCAGGAGGTAAGATTTTATCTCTGAGCTCTGACCTCTCGGCTTTCTCTTTTACCTTGGCTCTGTGTTTCTTATTTTAATAAGACGATTAGTTACATCTACATCTATTTTGAATAAACCATTAAGGCCAGTCCTAGTTTTCTTTCAGCAATATCACAATGGCACAAAGGTTCGTAACACCAAAAACCTGTCCCTGTTTCTCTTTCCATCATCAGAACATTCAGTCATTATTTTACTTTCCAAAAGGTTGCAATAAACAGGTACAGACCTACTGTCTCAGTACATGAGCACATTGTATTTTTGAAGAACGTGTTCCCAATATGAGAACTGTATGATTAGATGCTTCACTTTAATTATGTAATTTTAATATGAAAAGGAAAATGTTCTTTCATCATTGATTCGTGATGTTTTCATTGCACCAAATAATATAATATAATTTCTCTTGTTTGTTTTGGTTATGTCTCAGAGAAATGCCTTAAAAATCAATGAGAATTTCAAATATGTAATTGTAAGGCCTTTGCCTTTGCATGAACAACAACAAGAAGAAATCAAATTAAGTTCCATATCATTTCACCTTCAATGATGTAAATTGTTTACTGCGATTATGATAGGATACTGTATGTGTTCTTGATGGATATGCATGAGACAGGTCATCATCTTTGTTCATGCCTGCTCTATAAACCTAGCCAACTGGTGAAATCATGGAAACTGGATGAAAACTTCCTACATCCACTTTCTTAAACCAGGATGATTTATAAGTGCTTTCTAAATACGAATCCTTATATCTATGGAAATGTATAGTTCTTACTCCTCACCAAAGAAGCTTCTTTCTGTAACACATGGAGACTATCAGAAAACTCCATAACAGATCAAAATGTGGAAAATAACAAACCACCAATATGGATATGACAAATGTGTGCTTTTATAATGAGCCTCAGAGTCTGGGTAAATATTTCAAGAATTTCAGTGCAATGATAGTAGCCAATCATATTATATTTGTACAAATCCCAAATAAACAATGTTTTTAGGTGGTGATGATGACATCAGTATGGGTGCAACATCTGTAACAAATGTGTCATGCTGTAGGGAGCTGTAGGGATGAGGTAGGCTATCCGTGAATGCAGGCAGTTAATGGAGGGTCAATTTCAGTAATCTCAGTGCTATCTGCTGAATTTTGCTATGAGCCCAAAACTTCTTTCCAAACAAATTCTATTAAAAAAATCAAATTTTATGTCACTGAGCAAATGTCACAATTAAAATTTACTTCCAGACATTAACCATATTATAACTCTGAGCAAGTGTTACCATTTCTACCACAATACTCATCTGCTTAAGCACAAACTGTTTAATGATACTCTGACGCACGCACGTGCGCGCGCGCGCGCGCGCGCGCGCGTGCGTGTGTGTGTGTGTGTGTGTGTGTATGTGTGTGTGCAATGAAGAAAACTCTCCTGGTATATGAAACACTTAATGTGCAGATTTCTGTCTATTTGTGACAGTTCGTCTTTCACTAGGTTGATCATGTACCCTCTAGTTTGTCATAATCATATCTTGCAATTCTTCGCATGGTCTGTTCTCTCCTTCAGACCATGTTTATAGTTTTTTTTATAACACATTACTTTTCCTCAGTCTCACAAAGTAGATCTCTAGTTTTGCTGTTTATAACATGTAATCTGAGAGGGTTGTATACTGTTCTTATATAATACAGAATTGATCAGAAGACTTGATCAAAGAAGAAGTTATCTTCATGAGAGCTTATATAATCATCTTTGTAAATCTAACATCTAAAGTAAAGACTGGCACACAGAAAACATTCCAAAGGGAGATATTCTGATAGTCAGTATCAGAGTGTGTGCATGAGTACATGGCATATGCATGTACTTATCCTGCCTCAGATACCACACACCATGTTTTGTAAGAAGGGCCTCTTGCTGAAATCTGGGCCTCACTGATGGCCAAAACTCTCTGGCCAGTAAACCTCAGGGATAGTCTGGTCTCTGCTTCACCAAGACTGGGATGATAAGTGTAAGTCACTACAGGAAACTTTTGACTGAGAAAAAAATATGTGTCCTTATACTTGAATTGCTAGCATTTTACACACTGAGCCGTTCCCAGCCACATAGCTATTTACTTCTTGGAGACAATATGTTCCCATTGTATCCCTGAATGCAAGTACTATTAACATCACATCCATAACACAATAAATCATCTGCAGGACTTACCAGCTCAGTTACCTAGATAATTTTTTTCTTTTCCTTTATGAAAGCCTGCCCTTAAAAGTGAAGGCAGGCACTATCAATATGTAAACAAACATTTGAGTTACACTAGATTCTTTCCTTTCTAGGTCTGAGAGAACAATTAAGATGAAATCTCTGGCCATCTAACCTGCACCCTACTTGACTTACTTTATCATCAATGTGTCACTTGGGCTTTCTTAGTGATGAATCAATGATTTTCATACTATTTTTGAAACAATTAATATAATTTTATAAGGATATAGACCCAGTTGGCATATTCTTGGTGATTTAAAATTATTCAGTGCATGGCAGTCTTTGCTGGGACATCGCGTGTTTCATTCTGGCTTCAGGTACCCAAACCTTGGACCGTGTTTATACTGATAAATCTAAAAGGACTCAGTCACACAACCTCTTTAAATACTTCACACTAATTGACATATACTGCCAAGACTGATTTCATATATGAAGAAACATTTTTAGCTTTTCAAATATTTTGTTTTGTGCAAAAATGGGTGATGATACCACAGAATTATGTGATTATCTTATATACAATTACAGCTCCCTTGGTGAGTCAACCCATTGATGGAGGGAATTAGTTTGGATCTCCACTCAAAACTTTAACAATAGATGTTTAACATTATTATTGAAATTCTCTGCTTGGTTCAAATTCCAGGCCAAAAATATAAATCCAGGTCTTTGCTCATATTGATATTAAAATCCCTTCATTTGTTTCTGATATGCTTTGGAAATGGTCCTGGGGAGCACTGATTTTTTTTATTATATGAATAGTATTCTTGAACAGAATAGCATCATGTTCAATGTGTTGTAAAATATTATTGCCTTTAGGTAATAGATAACAACTTAGTGTCCCTTTGTTGCCAAGGGTGGCAAAAGTTACATCAGAAAGTAGAGAGAAGACAACAGATGATTTCAGGCCTGGCAAGACAGCTCAGGTGCTAAATTGCCTTGTGTACAAATATGAAAACCTGAGTTTGGGTCCTTAACACCCAGAAAAGCTAGCTATAGGGCTACTCTTCCTTAACCCCAGAGCTGGAGAGAGAGCTAAAGCAAATCCCTGTATACATTGGCCAGCAAGTCTACCTGAATCAGTTATCTCCAGGTTCAGCGGTAGACCCTGTCTCAAATCATAAAGTAAAAAGCAATGAACAAAATCTACTTATGTTAATGTACAGCCTCCCCACACTGTGTGTACACGTGTACAACCCACACAGACATACATATACACACAAAAACTTTTGCAGTTTTAACTTTTGTTGTTGTTTTCGCTACATTTTTAAATAAAATAAACTGTCACGGAAAGCCATTTTTTGTTCCCCATGGAATTAACTTCTTTCTAAAAATCATTCATGGGGTTTCTTCTCACATGTTTTATACAATATTTAATAATGCCATGAGCCAAAACCAAATAAAATACTTGTTGAATAAAATTATGCCTCAAAATACTCTCGGATGACTAGATAACTCTGGCCTTTGAGAACATTTCTTGACACCAAAACTTGAGATGTACTGAATTCTGTCAGTGTTCTAGGGAGGAGACACTGTACTCTAAAACTTATCATAGAAATGGACAGCTGTCTTTGCTGGGGCTGTTCATTTTTTTTATTTGTTTCTGCTTTGTTGAAACAGGACGTCATATAGTCCAGGCTGGTCTCAGACTCACTGTACTGCAGCAGATAGCATGGAACTCTGGCTCCCCCTGTTTCTACCTCTCTTGTGGTGGCTACCATACCCAACAACATTTGCCTTTTGACCCTGCTAGAGCACCTGTAAATTTTAAATGTCAAGTATTATGTAAATATACTAGTTCTAAAAAAAAATCTCATGCAATCACATTGCTGAAGTATTCTGGATTTTCTGTTTGTTTGTTGATTTGTTTGTTTTTAATCAGGCTATAGTTTTCAGTTTAAAATTATGAATAACTATCTTCTTGTTAATTGGGCACTTTCATCTTTTTTTTGTCCTTGAGGGTTTCAAACATGTATATAATGAATTTTAGATATTTCACCCCCATTTCCCTGTCTCATCTCCTTGTTTCCCACTGAAACATATATCTCTTTCCCAATAAATCACTTCTGTGCTTGTTAGTTTTGACCCAAACTTAGGTCACTGTGAAGAACAAACAGAAATGCTGGGGTCAGCTGGGACATGTGCACTCTGATTTGTCACAACTCCCACAAGTAATCTGCCCTTCCCCCCAGTGTGTTTCATTTTTTACAGTCAAGAAGGGAGGAATAAGCTGGACTCGGTAGAAAGTCTCTTTTGGGAAGCAGTCACAGGCTGTAAATATCTAGGTGGAGGAAGCTCCAGCTGCTGGTTTTTGCACACATTGATCAGTCATAAGTTAATAATTGGACTAAAGAAAGACTTTTGTCAATTCTGAGCTTAACTCAGATGTTGTGAAGGCTTTGTCATATAGATTGCTTATATGTTATTTCACAGTCTTGTTTTTGTTTGAATTTTAAAATACTTTAATGTATGATTGAATAATTCAGTAAGATGACTCAGTATGTAAAGAAGCCTACTGCTGTATCTGAATTCAATCCCTGGAATCTGTATCACAGAAGGAGACAACTTGTTCCCACAAGGTGTCCTTTGTCCTCCATACAAGTGCCATAGTACATGTAGGCATAAAGAAACACACACACACACACACACACACACACACACACACACACACAAAATGCACACACACTAAATAAATAGATAATTAAATAAAAGTAAAAAAATAAAGAATAAAGTATATTAGGTAAAACTGACCAAGTTAAAATAATATTTTAGTTGTTAATTGAAAGTAAATATGGATATACATTATATATTATTTTGTATAAAGCAGATAACTCAAAATAGTTTATGACTGTATCCCATGTCGTGTTCTTCTTCTTCTTCTTCTTCTTCTTCTTCTTCTTCTTCTTCTTCTTCTTCTTCTTCTTCTTCTTCTTCTTCTTCTTCTTCTTGTTTTGTTTATGACAGGTTTCTCTGTGTAGCCTCGGATGTTCTGGAACTCACTCTGAAGACCAGGCTATCTTAGAAACTCAGAGATCCACCTGCCTCTGCCTCTCCAGTGTTGGGATTAAAGGTGTGTGCCATCACCACCTGGTTTCCCAAGTATTCTTAAGCATTTGAGAATAGTCACATGAAACTGCATGTTGTTTGGAGATATAAACCAATCTTGACTTAATCTTCTCTCATTCTGCTTTTTAAGTGGTTTCTGCTTTAAGCATCACTTTGTATTCATGATTTTAAAAAGTAGAAATAATTTTGACAATATCACTTTTCATAGGACTGTGCTAACAAACAATTGAAATGAAAATTTAGTACATGAATTGAATGATATGTCTTAGGTGTTCTACAAAACCCATAATGTTTCTTTCTTGGAATGATGCCACTTAATTATTGATTGTATTATGTTTGTTCAAAGTGAGACTGAAAAACAATGATCTTTTTTTGTCTTAATGCATCTGTCTTATTTTTGCCATGGTTACATTCGGCAAACCGTCATGGAGAAAATAGTTAATATCAAACTTTATGCCGGGTTCTATTCAACACACTGGGTAAATGCATTATAATGGGGAATGAACAATTATTTGAGCAAATAATATATGTTACATTATTTAAAGAAACCACAGATTACTATAACACTAATTATACTACAGGTACATATGTGGAGTTCAAAAAGTGTAAGAACTGAAATTGGTCAAATAGGAAGTTCTCTGATGAAGTTGTCTTTTGCTAGCTAACTATACATTTTGAAGACCAAAGAATACATAAGTGTGGGATGGATATAAACTGGCAGAGTGGATATTATGTGTTTGCTCTACTGACTACATCTACATACCCAGAATATAAGATCTTTAATTTCTGTTTTATATAGTTATAAGATAGTCTATACACTGAGGAACTTTATAAAAAGAAGTTAACTGTATGTGGAAGGCAGTGTCATGAACAGCTATGATGGGTAAGTTGTAGAGACTAAGTAAATCCCAATAGACAAATGTGTAGGGTACTACCAAATAAAAGTACTTATCTTAATTGAAACAGACACATCATCATATTGAAACAACTTTTCCATACCTAGCATCTCAGTCTTTAGTTTTGTAGACTGTCTTCACGGTAATAAGGCGAGTGCTATAGAAAATGGTATGAGAGACAAAGCCAAAAATAGTACAATGAAAACATCATATGGAAAGGAGTTTTGTGCTGCACTCCAGGTCTTGAAACCAGCTTACAGGAGTCAATAATTGAACAAGGAATTGCTAAGAGGAAATGTTCAGTCACTGTTACATCTAAAATGAAAGCCAATAAATACAGTGATAATGGGCAAGTCTGGAGTTATTTACAAAAGAATTTGAAATTCTAGTTTTACTACTATTGGTCATTTGATTATAGTCTTACATATTTGGCATTAGATTATATTTTGTGAAGTAACATGAATTTTAACAAATCAAATAATATAAAACATTATTAAAGATTACTTTTTCTCAGACTTCCTGTTCCTTAATCATCTCTAAATCATGTATAATTTTTTTTCATTTTTATTTTATATATACATGGGTGCTTTGCCTACATGTATGTCTTTGTGCAATGTGCATGCAGTGCCCACAGAGATTGAAAAAGGACATCAAATCACTTGAGACTGAAGTTACAGATATTATTAATCAATCTGTGAGTGCTGTGTTGGAAACCAAACACTGGCCCTCCGAACGATCACACAGTGCTCTTAAATGCTGAGCCATTACTCCAGCCTCCCTAAAAGATACATACATTATTTATGAATGTATGATCATGCAATTTTTAAATTATTTCTTCTGGTTTTCATGATTTTATTAAACTATGTTTTTTTTTTAATTATTAGGTTCATGATCAGCCGCTTGAACTTCCCTGTCACTGTCAACTCATACTTCAAGTCAGCAATGAGGTCCTTGGCATAAAGGGACTTGTAACTCTGGCAGATCTCCTGCCTCTGCTTGCTGCTGTGGGAGGTGATCAGCTCCAGCATGGATTCTTGGTCACTGCCGAAGCCCTTCATGGCTGTGTACAAAGCCTAGGCATCCTGATTTGGATCAAAGTCTGGGAAGTCATGGACAGAGCCTCGGTACATCGTACCCTGAACTGTTTTGGCCATGGTCTCGGGTTCTGTAGCAGAAACCACGTGCGGGGGAGGGTGGATTAGGTCAGAACGAACAGACAGACGGAGCTCGAAGCCTGTAAAACTATGATCTCATTATAGAGTTTGACTCCCACTTTGTATTTAATTGATGGGATTACATTTTAATAATAGTTGTTCATTATGAGTGACTAGTTATAATTTTTTAATTTTGGTGATATTTCATAGGATACATGGTTCATATTTGACATAATGAGTTTCTATTAAAGGAATTTTCCATTTTGGTATACAAACACACAAATGAAATATTAATAAACATGTTTTGTTTTGATGCTTTTATTTATCTAAATTATATCTCTAAATTGAACTGTTTCAATAGTATGCGTATACATATATATTCCTATACATATTATATAGTGAATATATAGTATCACCATAATGTGAAATAAACAAGCACATCAGGAATATGTGAAGCTGAGGCCTATGTGTTCTGAATACCACTAAATATTAACTCACACAAAAATATTTGAGCAGGAACTGGGGAGATAGCTTATGAATAAAGCACATATTATCGAAGTATGAAGAGCCAAATTCAGATTTGCAAAAAATGTAAAGGGCAGGGCACAACTACACTCAAAGAGGCCCCTGTCATAAACAAGAAAGAAGGGCAGGATTACTGCTGGCTTGTGGGACCCATACCAAACACACACTCATATACACACACACAAACACAAACACACACACACAAACATACAACAATACAGAAACACACATATACACACATGCAACACATACACAACACACAGACAAACACAATATATGCACACACACGGACATACACACACAAAACACATGCAATCACACAATAGATGCACACACAGACATACACGCACAATACATATGCAATCACACACACACAAACATACACTACAGACACACACATATACACACATATAGCACACACACAACACACACACAATATATGCACACACAGATATACACACACAACACACTTGCAATCACACACACACACACACACACACACACACACACACACTATTTGGCCTCTGACAAGCATGGTCATTGCTGCCTTTGTTTCCACCAGTCAGGAGGTAGAGGCAGAGGCCACAGGATCTCTGCATCTTTGAGTCCAGCCTGGTCTACATAATGTGTTCCAGACAAAGCAAGACTCTGATGCATAAGTAAGTAAAAAGAAGAAAAAATTATTTTATCTAAAATGATGGACTATACATGCTGTGTCTTCATTCAGACCTGGATGAAGACTACAATTGAAAATATTATTACAAAAATGTAAGTGCCCTGTGTTCACTGAGATAATTATACTGTTACGAATGATGGCACAGTGCAACAGATCAAGTGGATGTGATATAAAAGCACTTACCAGTGTGGTACATACTCTGAATTTATCTGTACATATTCCATATTTCATCAAGAATTGAGGTTATTGGGTCATCTTTTGTGGTAGTAAAGAGAGATTATAAGCATAACAGTATCTACACATACCTAGTAGACAAGGCCACAGGCACAATAGTAAGGGCTTGTTTAGGTCAATGAATGCCTATGAGGGATTTTCTTGACTAGGTTATTTGTGACTGGGAGTTAACCATTGGTGTGATAAGTACCATTCTCTGAGCTGGAAACTTTGACAGCACATATGGAAATAATGAGCTGAAGGCCAGCATTCATCATTCTCCTCTTGACCATGGGCACAATGTAAGGAGTTGCTTCAACCTCCTGTTGTCTTGACATCTCTTCCTTGACAGGCTGAACCCTAGACCTGTGAGTAAAACTGAATCCTTCCTTTCTTAAGTTTCTTTGTTAGTTTTGTTTTGTTTGTTTTGTTTTGTTTTGTTTTGTTGTCACAGAAGCAGGAAAGGTCACTGAGATGTAATCTACTAAGCAAAGTCATCTGTATTTTTGAGGTTAGAATTTCATTTGCATATTTGCTGAATAAAATTGCATATGCATTGAGTGGCTAACCATGACTTCTGTAGGGACTGGAGTGATGGTTCAGAGGACCCAAGTTCTCTTCAGAGCACCTATGTCATGTGGCCCACAAACATTAGTAATCAAGCTCCAAGAGATCTGACATATCTTCTGACCTCTGTTGGCACCTGCACACATATATACATATAAGTATGGCTAATAAAATTAATATTTTTTCAGTCTTACAAGGAATGGAGCAAACAAAAATACATTACAAATGAAGAAACAATTTCATCATGCTTTATTATTTACCCAACTAGTATACAAATGACATAGGTATCATAAAGTCCAAGGATCATTTGTAAAATTTTATTTATTTCATTTGTTTGAGT
The DNA here is from genome assembly GCF_049852395.1 of Peromyscus maniculatus bairdii. Lineage (NCBI taxonomy): Eukaryota > Metazoa > Chordata > Mammalia > Rodentia > Cricetidae > Peromyscus > Peromyscus maniculatus. The sequence goes on along the minus strand of NC_134872.1, from coordinate 63,646,252 downwards.
GAGATATATCTACAATATTATTGAAGGTATTAAAGACAAAGTAAATTATAATTTTGAATTACTGTTTTTATAAGATTAATATCTTAATTTTAGAAATACAACATTTCTCTTTTAACTGTTTTTTATTTAAAATTTCTCCTACATTTTCTCTTACTATGTACTATTTTGATAACTTTGTATGCTGTCTTTTGGGGTTTAGTTTGTTTTCTTTTGAGACAGGGTTCACGATGTAGTCCTGGCTGGCCTGTAAGTCACTTAGTATTTCAGGCTGCCTTTGAACACGAAGATCTGTCTGCCTTTGGCTCTTGAATGCTGAGATTGAAAGCATGCGCCACTATACCTAGCCTCATACTGTGATATTAATGCTATGTTCTATTGCCATAGTATTCTCAATTTCATTGGAATATAATACATCTTTTAAGACAAGATGGTCTTCCTGTAAGCTAGAAAAAAATAGGGATAACTTAGCTACTTGGAACTCAGCTTAGTTTGACATATATTCACACACACACACACACACACACACACACACACACACACACAAACCTTCCCAACTCTTCACTTAGAGCCTGCAGTGCCCCTCTTTTTGGAGCTGCATATACTTCTCTCTCTCCACAAAACTATGGTCACACAAACTCATAGCTACCTAACAGGCCTAGTGACTCCCCTTTATGTGGTCAAACACACCCCAGAACCAGAGGTAATATACCAGTCTAGCCTAGGATGGTTCTCATGCATGCTAAGTAAGGCAAGCTGTGTCCTCTGACTAAACTTTTAGGAAAAAATCCTCTATTTACTATCTTATACATATTCATGAGTAAGAATGTACACAATTAAAATCAGATGTATTATGGGAAAGGACATGTGCTGGATGAACAAGGGCTTACATGCCTGGAATCTGTCACACCATCTCTAGCCACCAGCTCCTCCTCCTTCTCCTGAACTCCCAAAAGTAATCACCAAGAAGTAACTGAGGGATCTTAAATAAATTTCACTCAGAGCCCATGGATCCCTTACAGCAATTCACTTCTGTGCATTTCCTTTGATTAAAATCCCTTCTTCCATGGCTATCTGTGCTTGTCTCTTCAGTTATTTCAACCTAAACACACCTGGGCCCAAGAGTGACCATATCTATTTAGAAAAATAGCTTAAACAATATATAATTGCATATTCCTTAACTTGTGTTATCGAACTATCGAACACTGAGTAGAAATTATATTTACAGGAATGGTGTATTAGAACAGTATCCCTTGAATTTTTTTTAACCATTTAGCCAATTATGCCTAAATCAGTGAAGCATTATTTCACACTATTCCAATTTTTTTTCAGTTCTGGCTATTTATTCCAATTACACTATTAATTGATTTCACTATTATGGCTTTTAAAATTGTAAGCTTGAGGTTTTTTTTTTTTTTCAAAATTCAATTGCATTTCTTAGTAAAATACTGTTCCTTTTCCACTCATGAATCAACTTTACCAACTGCAAGAAATAATTAGGGAATTATAATTATAATTTCAATATGTTTGTCCATCCTTTTGATGGGACTGATAATTTATATCATGATCAAAACTGTGAAAGTAGCAAGTCTCTCTATATTACCCAAAAGGTAACCACACACATACTCTAATAGGCTTGTTTGTACAGGCACTCTACATACTCTGTATCATTTTCCCCAGTTACTGTTATTTTTTGAAAGTATTGTAAATGGATTCTAAAAAATATAATTGTTTTTCCTGGCATATAATATAATGCTTGTGTTGTGTAATGTATTATTTTCTTGTTTCCCAGAATTGGCTCTTAGGACATAAAACTGAGGTCAAAGATACAAAAATGACTTAACATTCTGAAGATATTGTATTCTTATGAAGGCAACCCTATTCAGTGCTTAAATATATGGACTCGGTGTATTTTCTTAAAGCCTATGTATCCTTCAAGACTTTAGTTAAAAAAAAAATCAAAGTAATGGGCCTGTTTTTCTATGCCTCATTTAATGGATTATGTTATTGTTGTTTTTATGCTTGCTAATTACTTGTGCCAGGTGAACTTTATTTTGTTATTGTTAGTTTATTTCAACTTCATTTTCTGTATTTTGAAATTAAAATTAAGAATGGTTGCTAAGGTTTCTTGTGTGTGTGTGTATGTGTGTGTGTGTGTGTGTGTGTGTGTTGGAATTTTCATATATATATAAATTTTGATCTGCTCAATTAAGCATGTATGTTGATATATTTCCTGAGTGTTTTTAATAATTTTAAATTTGAACTATTCCTATTTTAAGACATATTTGTGTGTGTGCGTGTTTGTGTGTGGGCGTGTGTGCAAATGTGTGTGTGTGTGTGTGTGTGTGTGTGTGTGTGTGTGTGTGTGTGTGCATGCAGTTATCTGTAGATTCCAGAAAGAGAAGTTCACGGGAGACTGTGAACCGCCCCATGTTGGGTCTGGGGACAGAATGGTCAGTCTTCTACAGCTTCTATAAGATGAAAAGAAATAATTCAGAAACATCCATTGGCAAAATTGTGTAAATGTACAGAGAGAGGACCAAGATTTACCAACAAAGAAAACAGGTTTCAGAAAACAGGCTTGCTGATAGGCTTCTCATTCTCAGAATTCTGAAAACACATGATGTCTACTTAATACACTCATTATAGGTACTCTGTTTTGACAACTAATATTATATAAAATCAGAATTTTTATTGTTATTGTTTTTGCTTATGTTACTTTGAAGGTACTACTCTGTTGCAGAGTAAACATAAGGGCTATATAAGAATGGTTGCAGTGTAAGATATGCTAACAAACTTACAAGCACTGTTCACTCATCCTTTCAATGCCTCTGGTTTGAATACTTTAGATATTTAATAAAGCTGAGACACAGTAGAATCACACTTGATGCCACACTGAGGGGCAGAGACTCAACTTTCCAAGACGCAGTGCAGGAAATGGACACTTCTAAAGAGTTACTGCAATGCCTTCACTATGCTTCCTTACAGAAAATAAGGAAAAGGCTGCTTCTGGTGGTTTTCTGATGTTTGCCATTTTTTCCTTCTTTTTTCTTCATTGGAAATAGCACTAATCTCATTTTTTTCCTCTCTGAAATTGCCTATCTGTACTAAGATCATTTTATCCAATTACCCCCAAATAAACATTTTCCCCAATGACCTCTCATTATTGCTAGCTCAGTCGCATTTCATTTTTCAATTTAGAAAAAAAGGATATGTGAACAACAAATAAAAAAAGTTAAACCTAAGAAAATGCAAATAGGAATATCTAGTTTTCTAAGTTTGCTTGTTAATAACAACTTTCCCCAGACATATTTTCTTGAAGACAACCATCACATTAGTTTTTTAACCTTTTCTGTCAATTTATTTTCTTAGCAAGAAAGAAGACAATCACACAAAGATACAGTTTATGATTTGAAAACTATAGATGCAACTCAGGAAAGATCCCTCTAGCTGACTCGAGATATTTTTTCTTTATATAGTGTAAGGCAAAGATCATCTCTTTTATATATTCTGAGTCCATTGCAGTGGCAAGCACATTGTAATTGCCCAGTAAATATTTGCAGTATTCAACTGAAAATGTTATAAATTTAAATGTCTTTCCTTGGCATGTGCTGACAACTTGTATATTCAATAAACTGACCATTAGCTCAAATATATATGTTGAACATGGTGATTTGGCCTTAAAATAAATTTGGCATATGCAGACATTCTTTCTAGACTTATATAATAGCATTATAACTTTATCATCTGACTTCTGTAAAAAAAAAAAAAACTTTTCATAACTTAAACAAAATTGAGTCATAAATACCCCAGTATGCTATCAAACTGATTCACCAAAGGATAAAAATGGCTTGTTATAATTCTGTTGGGCAAAAGAAAATAATCGTATTCTTAAAGTAAGTGCTCTTAGAACGTGAATTGATCAGAAGCTCTTCATTTGAGTATTTTCAATTCAGATTTCATTTCATACATTGCTCAGAAAATAGGTGATGGATTTTTTTGATCAGACATGTTACCAGAGATCCAATGGCACCCATGCCCACTGTGTGACTTGTGTATTTAAATTCACATTAATTTCACTGACTTGCAGAATTTGTCCTGAAGTCCATAAAATTGAATCAAAAGCATTCTTATAATTTAAAACACAAAAAGAAGTGACTGGATTTTTCGTTTAATTTCTATAGTACTTAGTAAGGAAAGAAGTTGTTTATCTTAGTTATCTGGTCTATAAAATTAAATAATGAAATCTAACATATCTTACTAATTTTTGTCTTTTTTTCAACAATGATATTCAGATTCTGGGATGGATGTATTCTTTGTGACCTCATCAAATTAATTTAAATTATTCTGTTTCTTGAAATTACACAAAGAGTATCAAATTGACACTGCACCCCATCATGCACATAGGACTTATGCACATCTTTGCAAACTGAAATCAGCCTTGAAGGCCTCCAGTATCCAGCATCTTGTCCTTTAATAACTGTTTGTCTTCCTTAATCTCTTAATCAGCTTCATCAACTTAAGATTGTTTTAATGTTGTGACTATGTGCCTCAAGCCCTGAATCTATATGTTGGGGTCTTATCTGTCCGCTCTCACTCTATCCCCTTGTGGGAAGCATCCCTCTGCAGCACAGTATAAATTGCCTTCGATAGAATCTGTTGGGCTTATCTTTTATATACCATAGGATATTAGAGTGTCTGTGGGCTATTTACCTCCAAGATGGGTATGTTCTGGAGAGGTCAAAAGGTGCATGCCTGAATCTTCCAGTACCTTTGAGCAGATCACAAGGAACAAATGACATCTGCTACAATTCAATTTCATTGTGTTTGATCAGTAAACATTCACAAAATGCCTTGCTGTGCTAGATGGAGGGGTGACAGGCAATCAAAGAGTGTAGTGTGAAAATCTCTATGAGCTGAAAACAGCAAATATATGTGTGTGTATGTCTATAGACACACACATGTACTTATATGCATGACCACAATTGCATGTCTAAGTAGTTTAAGGAGTCCAATTTTAAAAATATCATTCACGCACTCACAATGAAGAATCATATAAGTGTGGGACTATGTCTTAAGTAAGATCAAGTACTTTGATTCCGAGGGACTGGGTTCCTACTTTTATATTTCAAATGGCAAAATCATGACTCAGTCATAAGACACACTTTAAATACTGTATACCAGCATTTATTATTAATTATTCCTCAATGATTAAACTATAGCATGGATTTTACCATGCTGGATGCAATAGAAGTCAGTGCAGTATTGTGAACCTCAATGTTGTGTATAGTATTTTCTCTTTTGCTTAATTTATTGTAAATTTACTGGATTAAACAAAAAGGCCAGCTTTATATTTTCAGAGTTTATCTATATAATTCATATGAAATATTAACTTAGAAGACCAGTGTCATGTATATTATACCATCTCAAAGGGTTGAACCTTGGAGTAATCTGCCTGAAAATGAGGACAGGGGGTGTGGTCTTTCTAGCCTCTTCAGGAACACCTGTGTAGAAACCCCCAATAAAAACATGTGACAACTTTTAAAAATAGTTTGCTCTTTTAATATAAATTAAGCTCACTTTTATGAATCCTAGTAAGTCACATTTGAGAAGTAACAGCTTTCTTGTTTTCTAGCTCATGAAAACCTTTTTTAAAAAATGTTGTATTGAATGTAATTAAGTAAGTTTGATTAATAAACACACCTTTTAACATTTATGTTTGTATCCCACAACTTTAAAAAGGTCATAGCATTGAAAGATATTTTTGTTATCTCCGGTGCTGCCAATTTAATGATATCATTGTTTATTTAGCTTTGAAAATGACTTTTTCCTTAGAATAATATTGGAATATAAAATGCTGATGTCACTACATTTTAAAAAAAAGGCAAAGAAGATCTGGGAAGTATTCCAAATTAACTCAAGGTGACTCTTGTCCCAAGCTAAGGCTTTATACCTGAAGCCATCAGTTTTGGGTGAAGCAAGAAGAGCACATCTTTGCAGATAATTCTGATTCTGTTATGCAATGAAACTCCTCGGTGTACAATTGAACATTCCCCTCCAGTTTTACCAATGAAAAGCAAAACTGCTGCTCCCTAGATGGACAGAGACTTAAAGCCTCAGCTGGATACTTTGCAGTCATACACAGCATGGCCTCTAACCTATGCATGGAGGCACACCACACAGTCAGTGAAGAAATGGCTGTAAAGGACTTAAAATTCAAAAGGCTAGATTTCTATTTAGAACAGAAGGAATCAGGTGACAAAGTTTAAGGAATGAAATTCTGGGAGGAAATCAATTATCCTTATATTAATCAGGTACATATGAGACACTAGCTGAATACCATAGCTGATAACATTGCCAAATGTGATTATACATGAAGGAATAGCTGAAAGAGGAGCAGGCTCAAGTTAGAAAACAGAAAATTGAGGTTCTTTCTGCAGCTGGAAACACAAGTGTGTGGGGGATGCAGTTATTCCAAAAACACAGTGAATCTCTTGGAATCTAGCTGCAATTCATCTTTCTTTACTCATTCATATTATCTTTTTTATAAATTGCTGCATCTCCTGGGTAGTATATTTTCATGTTTATGATTCAAATAGCTTTACATCCCTTTCATCACTCCAAACCCTCCCAGCTGCCCTCCCTCCATCCCCGCCCCCAACACTTCAATTCTCAGGTTGATAGCATCTTTTTTCTTTATTATTATTACATATGTACCTAGAGATGTCTATGCATGTGTATGAACAAATATGTATAACTATACTCTGTTAAGTCAGTTTTTTTACGTTTCTATGTATATCCCAAATCAGGGCTGACAATTCTTCATTGGACAACAGCAGACATCTGTTGTCTGTAGCTCTTTGCAAGGGTGGGTCCTCATGAAATTTCCCCCTTCTGCATTAATACACATATTGACATTGCATACTGTATTTGTATATGATACAAATACTTTCCTGTAATTTATATGTCGAAGATGAGTTGTATCAATCCCTTTAGTCAATTTTCTGTTTTAAGATCCCACGAGTCCCTCAGAAATCCTGGAGCTCTGAGTGGCTGCACTAACTTTCTAAGTGTCTTCTGACAGTATCTTCCTTCCCACATGACCATAAAGTCATAAAGAGTTGTTACCTTCCAGTGAAATTGAAATGCTTTATGATTTTCTTTCTATTTCCAAAGAAATTTTTATTTAAGCATATAAATAAAGCTCAATGATTCTTGTATTGGCACCAAATGTTACACTTTTGCCCTGGTAGCTAAAAACCAATAAAATCAGCTCACGCCTTGAGGGTTTGTTAAAAGAAGTGAGTCCTTATTAAAATGATGCAAAAATGTGTTTCCCAGGCTTACAGTGAACACAGGTACCTCTGGATGAATGTGCTGCTGGCAAATGTGCCTCAGGATGTTGCTGAACAAACTAGTGAATTACATTTGCATCTGGCAGGCCTCACCGGAGGGTGCAGTCCATGCTATTTATTTGTCCCTTCATAATTATAAGCAAAACATGCAATTGATTCAGACAGCTGCAACAACATTCTTTTCAGTTTTGTCTTGTTTCCTGTTCTACACAGCTGTCTGTTATGAGTTAGAGAGAAAGATCCTACATGGCATGTGACTAAGTGGACCAGGATGTTTGGCATGTGCTTTCAAGGGATAATAGGTACGGGATCTGGAACTTCATGCATTGTTAAAAGAACATGTCTCTGGGACTAGAGAGATGGCTCAGTGGATAAGATTATAAGCGTATTTCTGGTCTAGAGGACAGAATCAGCAGCTAAGAGCACTTTTTGCTCTTGCAGACATCACAAGTTCAGTTCCTAGCAATTCCAGGGAAGCTGACAGCCATCAGTACATCCAGTTCCAGGATATTCTCATGCCTTCCTCTAGCACCTTGGGGCATGCATGCATCACACACACACACACACACACACAGAGAGAGAGAGAGAGAGAGAGAGAGAGAGAGAGAGAGAGAGAGAGAGAGAGAGAATTAAAATAAAAAAGAACATTGCTCTGTGACAAAGATTACAAAGTATAATTTATTTGCTGTCAGGCAGAATTGCATTGTTTAATGCTTTTTTTTTCTATTTCAGTTCCTCTTTTATGTACTTAGAATGTCAAAAATGGAAATATAATTCCTCAATAGATTACTCCAATTATTTTAAATTTTAAAAAGCAAATGAGTTTAGTATAGTGCAGATTGGTCAAAAGGAATGTCAGTAAAAAAAAATAAAAAAAAAAAAACAGTAGGCCTCTGATTATGGTTTTATGCCCAAGTTCTCACACAAAATATCAACATTAAGGGTGTGGCTACAGTAATTAGAATATTTTTCATAGAGGAACTGTAAAATAATCATAATAATCACTGAGATAACCATAATATAAAATCATGCCATAGAATGTAAAGGTAATACTGTGCACAGAAGTATAATTAACTTACAGTCATGAAAATATAGGAATTTGATTGGATGTTGTGTGATAAACACATGAAAGGAACTTCCTTCCCACCAAATATCATGACATTAAGAGGTATCTAGGAACCTGAGAGCATGACTGCCATAGTATTTGCAGTTTAAAACCAACATGTAGATCCTTTGACCCAGTGTTAGTCTCTGGAGGGGAGGACATAAATGCATAGAAATATTTCTAATCTCACCAGCCTTAGAATTATATTGATAAAGAAATGCAAGCAAAGGAAAATGCTTTTGAGATAAGTAAGACCTTTTATAAGAAACTGACAAAAATATAGTGAAGGTTTATTTACTATAAGTAGGTCATGAACCAATACTTAACAACCAATACTAAAATTTAATAACAATAATAAGCGACATTAAAACTTAATAAGCAATATTCATTATAAACTACCAGTTATTATAAAGCCATATCACAGAAAACATTTATTATACTTTGTGTAAAATTTAAAACTATATATTTAAAGATGCGAAGCTGTTTTAACGGCTTCTAAATATCTTCCACCTAATTTACAAGCTTTGGGCTCCATGTCTATTTATCACTTTAACAAAAGAATAGCATCTACCATTAAATAGACATTAATTATGGAATTCTAAAAATAATTTAGAATAACTCTAAAATGCAATTTTTGACTCCCCTTATCTAATTCATTTTATAGAAGACATTTAAGAACAAAAGGCTTGTTGCACAAAGAAGTCCACCAAAATTCACAGCCCCAGAACCCTTGTAAAGCTAGCACTACACCAAACGTCTGTAACCCCAGCACTTCTCTGGTGAGAATGAAGGCAGAGATAGGAAAATTCCTGGATGCTTACTGGCCAGTTCTTGGTATAAATAGCAGTGAACCATTTCTTAAACAGGGTAGAAGGGAAGTAATGAACACCAGCATTGCCCATAAACTTCATGTGTGAACTATGGAAAATATATGCCTACACACACACACACACACACACACAAATACACACATGAAAGAGAGAGGAAATTATCAGACACACAAGCCCACACACAGGCAAGTAAGTACTCTTGTCGCTTTCATATACACCACACGTACACAGACTCATACACATCATATACATCATCACATATATATGCACACAAGTACACACAAAGCTAGCATATCTGCATATGTACCATATACATAATTAATACAAATATATAAATAATAAAATGACTTTTGAAGAAGCAACTATTTTAGTAAGCATGGGTTCTTCTGAATTAATATTTAGCATCTTATGTAAGCAGTCAGTACATGCAAAATCCCAATGAATTTAGGAAGGAAAAGTAAAGTTGAAAGATTGCTAATGTGGAAGATTTTAAGTTAAGTATACTAGGTTGCAAGAAGACAGCCTTATATTGAGAGTAGGGAATAAATAATTGCACAGGAATCTTCCCTGGATATATAATAACACTTAAGTAGTATATAATAGCATCTAAAAACCATAGTAAAGTATCATAATTAGAATAAAGAATATTATTGATAGATTTTACAACAGGATAGACAGATAAAAAAGTAATTAAAAAACTAGAAATTATGTGAAGAGAAGTTTGGAGAAAGACTCAGAAGAGTACTTGCTGCTCTTCCAGACAACTAGAGTGTGTGTCCCAACACCCATATCAAGCTGAATACCACTAACAGTAACTCCAGCCCTGGGAAAATACAATGCCCTATTTTGGCTTCTATGGGCTCTTCTTTCCCATGCCTATACCTGTATGCAGACACACAAACAAAAAGATAGCAAATAAAAAATTTGAACTGTGTTAATATATGTATGTATGTGGTGGTAATCTAATTGTACTGAAATGTGATTTTGATTGTATGTTAATAAATAAAGTTGTCCGGGGGTCAGAGCTATTAGAGCCATAGACAGAGTGTGGCGGTGGTGGCACACGCCTTTAATCCCATAGATCTCTGTGTGTTCAGGGATACAGCCAGCATTGAAGACATATGCCTTTAATACCTAGGGGGCTGTACATTCAGACAGTGACGAGGCAGTCATGTGTTTGGGTTTACAACCAATGAGAAGGCAGAACAACATACTATAAAAAAAAATGAACAGACAGGAAGTAGCTCTCTTTCGGGAAGCTGGGACACCGCAGGCAGAAGGGTGAGATTTTAGCTCTGAGCTCTGACCTCTCGGCTTTCTCTTTTACATTGTTTCTGTGTTTCTTATTTAATAAGACGGTTGGTTACATCAACATATGTACCCAATAGACAAAGAAAAATGATGGGAGCATTTAAGTGGAGGAGGCAGCTCGACAGGTAAAGCACTGGCCACACAAGCCTGAGGACCAGAGTTTACATCTCTAGCACACATGTAAATATCATATGGAAATGGCATTCCAACTGTCATCCCAGCAGTAGGTAGAAACAGGAGCTCTCATGACCAAGCTGGCTCTCAGTTAGCTCTGGGTTCAGGTGAAAGACCCTGTCTCAATGTAGAAGGTTAAAACCAGTCAAGAGAGACATATGACATAAATATCAGGCCTCCATATGCTTATCCATGTGCACCCAAAGACACACATGTACCCGCATATTAATATAAATACACATGCATTCTTTCACAGAACAGAACACTTGAGGAATATGGAAGAATGGTACAAATATGATATAATGCAATTGACCTCTACTCTATATAACCGTAAGAAATAGAGGAAAGGAGCCTCTAAAGCCTATAGAACCAGGACATACTTGTCTTTGAGCCAAGATGAAAAACATCAGCAGGGGTTGGGTGTAGCATGAATCTTAAAAGTTCTTATTAATAAAATCAAACCTGAGCCAGGTATTGGGGTTAACACTGGAAGATCAGAGAGACAGAACAAGCCACAGCTAACCTCACCTGGCAAACTTCTCAGCTGATCTTGTTTGCTGAAGCCTCTGTGTCCTCATATCCGAATGGCTCTCAGTTGAACTGTGCTGCTCAAATCCTAAAAGCTTAACCAGCCAAATGCTTCTAGTTCCTGGTCTTCATGCCTTATATACCTTTTTGCTATCACTCTCTGGGATTAAAGGCTCGCTTTCTGGGATTAAAGGCATCAGTCACCATGCTTGGCTGTATCCTTGAACACATGGATTTCTGCCTCTGGAATGCTAGGATTAAAGGTGTGTGCTACCACTGCCTATCCTAAGTATCTAGTGACTTTTCTGTTTTCTGATCCCAGATAAGTTTATTAGGGTACACAATATTTTGGGGAACACAATACCACCACAGTTGGGGGATTAGCTCAGTGGTAGAGCACTGGGTTCAGTCCTCAGCTCCAGAAAAAAAAAATCAGCAAACTCACATTTTAAATCTATGGAAAAAGACCTTGCAGTGACCAAGTAAGATAGACAAAAACTTTTCGTAATTGCTAATTTGAATACCTATGTTCTCTAATATTTTTAAATTTTAATTGTACAGACTGGTGGGATGGGTTATCTGATGAAAGTATATGTCATACAAGACTGAAAACGTAACCTGAGTTCAATCTCCAAATCCCAAGATGGTGGGAGAGAACTGGCCCCGAGGATCATCTTCTGACCTCCACACATATGCTGTGGTATTTATATGTTCACCCCCATCTGTTCTTGCCAAAAAGAGAAGTGACAATGTAAAAGTTATCAATTGCTACTGGGAGTCAGACAGTATCATCCAAAACATTTTGGAATTGCTAAACCAAAAAAATCTGTATTTTCTATTTCTTAGAAATTCCAATTGTGGACTTATATCTTAGTTACTGTTCTATTGCAGGGAAGAGACACCAAGGCAACTTATGAAAGAAAGCATCTATTTGAGGTGTTACAGTTTCAGAGGGTGAGTCCATGACGATCATGACAAGGCAGCAAGAAGGAAGGGGTGATGCTGGATTACTACTAGCTGAGAACTTCTAACATCTTATCTGTAATTTGGAGACAGTCAGAATGAGACTGGGCCTGGCCTGGAATTTTGAAACCTCAAAGTCCATCCTCAGTGACACACCTCTTTCATTAAGACCACATCTCCTCAATAAGGCCACATTCCTATGCCTTCCCAGACAGTTCCATGAACTGTCATCCAGGCTTTCAAATGTATGAACCTATGGGAACCATTCAAACACCATAGCTTAACTGGTAAAAGCTTTTTTCATACAAGACTGAAAACTGAATTCAATCTCAAGGGCAAGATGGTTCCCAAGAGTGGTCCTCTGACCTCTAACCTCTGCACACATGCTATGGTATTTACATAACATCATTTCAAACACTGACATCACACACATGCATGGTGATGATGATGATGATGGTAACAAAACTTCAATTCTAGCAATATCCTCCAAAGAAATAAAAACTTAAGACATTAAAACACAGGATCACACTCAAATAAAAACAAAAACAAACTTCATGTTTATCAATAAGAGAAATGTATATAGCATTGGGTATATTTATACAAAGGAATATCAAACATTCATGAGCATACACTAATGTTATTAAAATATGAATGAATTCTTATGCATAATATTAAATAAAACTGGTCAAATATAAAAATAATACATGTCTAGTATAGTTTATTTGACACAGTAATTCAACAGAAGATAAACTTAATCTACAGTGAAATAAATTAGAGCAGTGAACACCTTAAGGGCAGATTTGTGAGTTTGGCAAGTCCTGAGACTGTGCTCTATTTCTTCATTTTATGGTTTTACATAGAAATTTTCATACTGAAAGAGTTTATGAGTTTTGAATTTAATTCTATACACCCCCTAGTATTTGTTCTATTTTAAAATGTTTATTACAAAAATCAAAGAAATCCTTATGAGGGTCAATTCTAGAGAGGCCATGTGCTAGAAACTGACTTTCATGCTTACCATCATAACTCAATTCACCATATGTCAGAGGAAAGAAAGGCAGCTGCTCTTGTGCCCAAACACAGTCCCACGTTCTACTAATCAAACTCTCTAATTTTCTTTTATAGATTTATTTCTCCTTTTATATACATATGTACATACTAGGAGTGTGAGGGTACCCAGGAATTACAAAAGAGGGGATTAATGCCTCAGAGATGGAGTTACAGATAGTTGTGTACTTGCATACTCAAGAAAAGCAGCAAGTCATCTTAACTCCTGAGCTGTCTCCCCAGCCCCTAAACTCTCTAGTTTTTATAATGTATCATGATTTGACTGCTTTTAAGATTTCTTTAATTTCTACCATGAGAGCAGGCAAACAAACAAAATTTTATTCTTTCTTGAAGTCCTACAGTGTCCCTTAATTGTCTGAGTTACAATTATTAAGCACCTGAAATTCATTCTCTATAGAGTACTGAAAGTGATCATTTTAAATCAGTTTATGCTATCACTATACTTAAAATATCCCAATGGCTTTAACTCTCAAAAGTAAAACTGTATATCTCTGCATGATTAAGTATATGCCTGTTTTTTCTCATAATTTTCAACTCGTCTCCTTACCGCATACATATTCCCATGTCTCCAGTCTTTCAATTATTCACAAATTCTCCCAGACTCAGGCTTTTGTTGCTTCTTCCTATGCTTGGAACATTGCTTTTCTCCTCCTATATTCCTTTGCACATGTTCTGTAGTTGATTTGTAGCTCAAATCTTTGCCTTCCCAATGAATCTTAACTTACCTATTGCTAATTATTATCTATTCCACAAACCTATTTTATTACAGCCTCCTTACTAGTCCTAGGTGAAGTCATATTATTTATGCATGTGCTGTTTACATCATAGAATAATTAGGAATTATGTCTGCTTTAGGTAATAGTGGCTGAGAGTAATGCCTTAGAAGTAACCCAGGTTCATTTGACTCACATACATCAACAGGCTAATTTGTCCAAGACACTAATTATCCTCAGTAACTCCTCTGAAAACGTTGGAGGTATTGCAGAGGGTGGGGGTTTAGACCTTGGATTACATTATCAAGAATTTAAAAAACAAGCATGGAAAAGTTTTGTGAAGCACTTGCAAAATGAAGAAAGAAAGAAAGAAAGAAAGAAAGAAAGAAAGAAAGAAAGAAAGAAAGAAAGAAAGAAAGAAAGAAAGAAAGAAAGACAGACAGGAAGGAAGGAAGGAAGGAAGGAAGGAAGAAAGAAAGAAAGAAAGAAAGAAAGAAAGAAAGAAAGAAAGAAAGAAAGAAAGAAAAGAAAGAAAGAAAGAAAAAAAGAAAGAAAGAAGAAAGGAAGCAAGGAAGGAAGCAAGGAAGCAAGGAAGAAAGCAAGGAAGGAAGGAAGTTATAAATATGATAAAGACTCCATTTCCAGATAATCCAGTTCCAAGAATATACAAACAGCATTCCTCTTACATAGTGATACACAGAACATGGATACATTTGTACCACAATGAGCCTAAGTGATGTTTTGTGAAAGTGGGTCTGAATAAAAGCCAGATTATATTATTATATTATTAAAAGTTCTACAGTTTCACTTTGTTTCTTCAAAATGTCCATCCAAAAGTCCATTTCCTTTTTTTTTAACTGTGTGATATATGTACTTTTCAAGTTCTTTGAAAAGGATACACACAATTTTCCTATAAGGTAATGATTTATTTACATTCTTCAAAGTCAAGGAATATGAATAATAAATTTATTTATGATAAACATATGGGGTAAGTAGTAATATATAATGTAAAATTGCCAAGGGGCATAATAAACGAAACATCCAATTCAGAAAAGAGAAAAATTAAGATACTGTATGCAGAATTTTCTAGATAGAATTGCTATCCACTTCTCTCTCAGTAGACCAGTAACCCTGGCTAGTTTCCTTACAAGCAAGGACCTGTTTTCTTTCATTCCTTTTTAATTGAAAATGGCCATTTTTTATATATTATATCCTAAATACAGTTTCTGCTCCTTCTATTACTTCAAGTTTCTCCCTACATCCCTCCCCATCCAGATCAGGCTCCCTTCTTTCTTTCATTAGAAAATAAACAAGTGGGATTGGGGATTAACTCAGTGGTAGAGCACCTGCCTAGCAAGAGCAAGGCCCTGGGTTTCGATCCTCAGCTCCAGAAAAAAAAAAAAGAAAAAAGAAAACAAAATTTCTAAGGGATAATAATAAAACAAAAATGAAAACTAATATATCAACATAGGGAGCAAATGAAATGGAAAGAGTCCAAGGAAAAGCATATGAAACAGACACCGAAAGAGACATACAAGAACGCAGACTCGGTAATCTCATAAAAATCACAAAACTGGAAGGCAGAGTATTTACACCAATGAAACTCATTCCAACTCCTCTTTCAGAGAGAGTCCTGAGTCCTGAGGGCAGGAATATGATAGAGATACCCCATTTAGGGATGAGTCTTCCAAGGTCTCTCAATATGCATAAAGTCTGGCTATGGATTTCTATATCCATCCCTATCTGCTGCAAGATCACTCCCCCTAGAACAGCAGTATTTGGTTTCACCTTATGCCCTAGGACTACCTGGTCTTGGATTCTTGGTCACCCAAGCAGTGTTGGGTATGGGTCCCACCTCATAGACTTAGCTTTAAGTTAAATCAAATATTGGATAGTTACTCCGACAAACTTTGTGCCACTATTGCATTAGCATATGTTGCAGACAGTACATCATTAGAGATCAAAGGGTTTGTGACTGGATTGGTATTTATGTTTCTTCTTTGTTGGAATGCAGAGTTTTTTCCTGTATTAAAGACACAAGCACATAGGAATGAAGGTTCTATGTAGGCACCAGCCTGACCTTTCCGTGTTCAAAAAGTTGTGTAGTGTGGTGATACTTTGTGCTTTATCAAGTGTTCCCCTTACTCAACAACCATGTCAGCATGTGTTGTCAATTGTTTCTTTGAATCTCAATGTAGTTTTAATTTTAAATACCTGATGACTAATAATATTGAACATGTTTTGATTTTTAGCCACTTAAGATTACCCTTTTCAGAATTCTCTGCTTATAACTATATCCCTCCTTTAATTGGGTTATTTGTTTTCACAGTATCTGGTTGTGTTTTTCTTTTTTGAGTTCATATATATATATATATATATATATATATATATATATATATATATTGGATATTACTCACCCATCAGATATATAGTTCATAAAAATCATTTTGGTGTTTGTCACACAGAGGTATTTTAATTTCATGAGGTAGCATTTATTAATTGTTTCCTTTAGTGTCTGTGTTAATGGTTCTCTATCAAGAGAGTCTATTCCCATGCCAATGACTATTCTGTACTTTCTCTTCTATCAGATTCAGTATATCTGATCTTGTGTTGATGTCTTTGATCCATTTGGTGTTGAATTTTCATGCAGAGGGATAAATATAGATCTGTTTCAAGTATTCTATGTGTATCCATCATTTTGACTAGCACTATTTGTTGAACATGCTGTATCCTTTACAGTGTGTATTGCTGGATTATTTTCATCAATATTCTGGTGTTCATATGTGTGCAGATTTATGGTTTGACCTTCAGTCTAATTCCATAGATCTACGTATCTCTTGTGCATGTGTGTGCCAATACCATGATGCTTTTATCACTATATCTCTGTAATACAGCTTAAAATTGGAGATGGTGATACCTCCAGCATTTCTTTTATTATTCATGATAGTTTTAGCTATCCTGGTTTGTTTTTTTCCATATGAGGCTTAAAAATGTTCTTTCAAGATCCATGAAGAATTGCACGGGAATTTTGATAGGGATTTCACTAAATCTGTGTATTGCTTCTGATAGTATGGCCATTTTTTCTATATTAATCCTACTGATTTGTCAGCTTAGGAGATATTTCAATCTTCTGGTACCTTTTTCATTTTCTTTACTCAGGATCTTAATGTTTTATCCTACAAGTCTTTCACTTGACTAGCAAGAGTTACCCTAAGAAATTTATGTTATTGGAGGATATTGTGAAAGGTGTTCTGTTGATTTTCTTTTTAGTACATTTATCATTTGGATACAAAAGTGCTACTTATTTTTCTGAGTTAATTTTGTACCCAACTACTTTGTTGAAAAAATTTTAGCAGCCATAGTTGTTTGCTGGTAGGATTTTTAGGATAATTCATGTATACTCTTACATTTTCTGCAAATAAGGATACTTTGCCTTCTTCCTTTCCAATTTATATCTTCTTGATCCCCTTCAGTTGCCTTACTTCTCTAAGATTCAAGTATTATATTAAATTTGTATGGAGAAAGTGGAGAATCTCATCTTGTTCATCATTTTAGTGGAACTGTTTTGAGTTTCTCTCCATTTAAGCTGATGTTTATAACTGGCTTGTTGTAAACTACTTTTATTATTGTGAGCTGTGTCATCTGTTTTTCTACCCTCTCTAGAACTTTTGTCATAAAGGGATGTGGGCTTTTGTCAAAGGCCTTTTCTGAATCTAATGAGAGGACTGTGCGATTTTTGTCTTTCAGTTTACTTTTAATGAAGTTTACATTGATCAATTTACCTATGTTGAACCATACCTGCATCTGTGGGATGAAGCCTACCTGAGCATGGTGGATGATATTTTTGATGGGATCTTGAATCTGTTTTGCATGTATTTTGTTTAGAATTTTCACATCTATGTTCATAGGGAAATTTGTCTGTAATTCTTTCTTTGTTGGGTCTTTATATGTTTAGGGAATCAGGGTAACTATGGCCTCATCAAACAAACTTGAAAATGTTCCTTCTGTTTCTTTTTCTGGAATAATTTTAGGATTACAAACCTTAACTATTCTTTGAAAATCTGCTAGTATTCTGTGGTGAAATCATCTTGCCCTGGGTTTTTTCATTTGTTTGGGAGGCTTTTAATTACTGCATCTTCTTTTTTTTTTTTTTTTTTTTTTTTTTTTTTGCTAGTGGTGTTTATGTCTGTTTAAATTGCTTATCCAATTGTTATTTAACTTTGGTAAGTGGCATATATCAAGAAAATTATACATTTATATATTCAAATTTGTTGTAGTACTGATTTTTGAAGTATGTCCTTAATATTCTCAGGTTTTCCTCTTTGTCTCTTCTCATGTTTCCCTTTTCACCTGTAATTTGGCTAGTTTAGATATTTCTGCTGTGCCATTTAGTTAATTTGGGTAAGGGGTTGTCAATCATACTGATTTTCTCAAAGAACCAACTCTATGTTTCATTGATTATTTGCATTGTTTAGTGTTGTTTGTTCCTATTGTATTGATTTCTTCACTGAGTTTGATTAGTTCTTCCATCTATTCCTTCTGGTTGTGATTTCTTTTTCTTTTGAGCTTTTAAGCATGCTGTTAAGTTACTAGCATAAAATTTCTCCATTTTATTGTGAAAGTACTTAGTGCTATGAACTTGCCTTTAGAACTGCCTTCATTGTGTCCCATAAGTTTGAGTATGCTGTTTATTTATTTTTCATGCAATTCCAGAAAGTCTAATATTTTTCTTGATCATTCATCTAATTTTTTCATTCAGTAGTGAGTTGTTCAGTTTCCGTAATTTTTAAGCGTTCTTTTATTTCTGTGTTGTTAATATCCGGATTTAATCTGTGGTGGTCAGACAGGAGGCAGAATGTTATTTCAATTTTGTTTTATCTATTGAGACCTGCTTTCTGTCCAAGTATGTGGTCAATTATGGAGAAAGTTTCATGAGATGTTGAGAAAAAAGCATATTCTTCTTTTTTTCTTTGGGTAAAATGTTCCACAATATCTGCTAAGTGTATTTGGTTTATAACATCAGTTAACTCCAACAGTTGTATTTAGTTTTTGTCTGGATGGATGACTTATCCATGGATGCAATTCAGGTATTGAAGTCTCCAAAAATAGTGTGTGGAGGTCAATATATGATTTAACCTGTAGTAGTGTTTCTTTTATGAAGTTCAGTGTCCTTGTGTTTGATGAACAGATGTTAAGAATTCCAGTGTCCTTTTGGTAGAGTTTTCCTTTAATGAATATTTAGCCTATTTCTTCTGATATTAGTTTTGGTTTGAAGTCTATTTTGTCAAATATAGAAATGGCTACCCCAGCTTGCTTTTTAGGTCCATTTGCTTGGAATATCTTTTTTTCTTTCTTTAACCCTGAGGTAATGACAATCCTTGATATTAAGAAGTTTTTCTTAGATGGAACTGAAGGATGGATCTTGTTTTGCATCCATTCTGTCTTTTTATTGGGGAACTGAAACCACTGTTGTTATTAGTTCCTTTTATTTTCTGCTGGTGTGTGTGTGTGTGTGTGTGTGTGTGTGTGTGTGTGTGTGTGTGTACGTTCTCCTTCTTTTGATCGTGTTTTTTTTGTTAGGAATTATTTATTTCTTTTGCTTTTCTCCCTGTGGTCAATCTCTTTATACTATACTTTTTCTTTCCATCTTCTATTAGGCTGTATTTGTAAACAGTTATTGCTCTAATATGATTTTAACCTAGAATATCTTATTTTCTCCATCTATTTTGTTTGAAAAACTTTGCTGTGCATAGTAGTCTGGACTGGCACCTGTAGTCTCTTAGAGTCTGCAGCACATATGTCCAGGTTCTCTTGATTTTTAGACTCTCCACTGAGAAGTCAGCTATAATTCTAATATGCTTGCCTTTATTTGTTACGTGGTCTTTTTTCATTGCTGCTTTTAATATTTCTTTGTCCTATATGATTAATTTTTGATTGTTATATGCTGTGAGGAATTTTTTTCTGCTCCAGTCAATTTGGTATTCTATATGCTCCTCAGACCTTGAGAGGCACCTCCTTCATTAGGTCAGGGAAATTTCTTCTATAATTTTTGAAAATATTTTTCTGGTCTTTGCCCTGAGTTTCTTCTCCCTCCTCTGTTCCTATCATTCATAGATTAGATTTGGTCTTTATATAGTGTCTCACATTTCTTGGATGTTTTATAACAGAATGTTTTTGTAGATTTAACATTTTCTTTGACAGAGGAATCCATTTCTTCTATCATGTGTCTTCTATTTCTTATAGTCTGTTGGTGAGACTTGGCTCCATCATTTCTGTTGGATTTCCTAAAGTTTTCATTTCTATATTTCCCTTAGCTTGGGTTTTCTTTGTTGATCGTATTTTCACATTCAGATCTGGAACTCTTTTATTTATTTTCTTCCATTGTGTGTTCATCTTTCCATACATTTCCTTAAGGACCTCTATTATATTCATGAAGACTACTTTAAGGTGTTTGTCTTGTGCTTCAGCAATGTTGCATTTCTCAGGAACTACTGTTGTAGGGCTGATGGGCACTTGTGGAGACATACTGTCCTTCCTGTTATTGATTTGTTTTATGCTGGCATCCAGGCTTTTAGGCTTAGAAAGATTGTAATTCTACATGTTGATATCTAGTCTTGTCTGTGTTGAGTGTTTTTTTTTCCCCTCAATTTCCCTTTCTCCGTCTGGTCTTAGGAGAGTGTGGTAGCTGTGTTTTGCCTCGGTAGAAATTCCTCTGTATCCTGCCTGACAGCTGTGCCCACTGGGAGTTCCAGATAAAAGGTGATTCTTGGTATTGGTGGCTGACACTTGAGAATGGGGATGGACTATGAGGGGGGTCATTGGAGTGTACACACATAGGAAGAAAGCAGGTGTTCCTCAAGGATCTGTCTTGTCCCCATGAATGGGGCAGAGAATGAAGAGAAGCCATAACAAGTAGTCAGCTACAGAGCTAGAGATAAGATTGGGAGTGGAATATGAAGGAGAAGAGAAAGAGTGAAGGTCAGAAGCTTACCGTCCTGCTTCCCTATCCTACTTGCTTCTCTGTCAGGCTTGGCAGGCATAATAATTGAGAAAGCCTGCTGGAGTTGAGGGTAGGAATAATATAAAGAGTGGAGAGGAATGTTGGAGGAGAAGATCCTCATGATCCATAGGAGATGGAGAACACTGCAGTACGTAGACTGCTACAGCATTGCGGGTGAGACTTGGGATAGGATTTGGAGCAGAGGAAGGAGAGGTAAAGATCCATGGTTAGGTTACCAGCTTCCCTGGTCTACATGACCTCCAGGGTCCAAGAGTGTGCCTGGCCATTTTCAATATCCAAATATTGCCATGCATGCTGATGCTGTATTAGGGATACTCTTGAGGTTGTTCCTCATCTTTAATCTTTTATGACCCTGAAGAAGCAAAGACAAGTTCCCATACTGAGTATCTATAGGGGATCTAGCTCTGTAAGATGAAATTTTAGCAACTGCAACTATTCTTTTCAAAATTGAAAATGAACAGATTGTACAGGTCAGCCTTTGATTTTTCTTTTTAATGCTATTCTATCAAAAGCTACCAGTAGATTTTTTCACATAATTCCACAGCAGAAGATGCTCTCCAAACTTGTAAGCATGGAAACAGTAAAATTTCAATTACTTCCATCAAGGCTTTATCTATGACCCTTTCCTTCAATTTATACAGGAGACCTGTTAAACTAAGGTCATACTAAATAATGAGACTGTGAGATCAGACTAGTGAATTCTCTTTTCCAGTAGTTTGTTGCCTTTGTCAACAGGTGCATGTTCTGTGTGTAGTGTTCATTAACTTCATTTCCTGCTTTGGTCATGGATCCCAAAATTTCTCTGCTTACCTACATAAACAAATGTGGTATTTAACCAGCCACGATTTATAATTTAGACTAAATTTAGACCACAGGAAAAAATTTCCATTTATGAAACAGCCTTAACTTTAAGTGCGGCTTGCAGGATTACTCAGTTAATTCACTTTACTCATTGAACTTGGCTAAGTATGAACACAGTGCCAAATTATTTCATTTCTACAGAACTGGTGAACAATTATTTTGACGGGGGATGGATATATTACTTGGTGGTTAAAAGTGCTAGCTGTTCTTCCAGAGAACCTGGGTTCAATTCCCAGCAAACATGCCAGCACACCACTGTCTGTAATTGCAACTTCAGGAGCTCTAACACCTTCACACAGACACATATGCAAACAAAACCAGCAATGTACATAAAATTTAAAAAATAAAATAAACAATTATTTTGACTTGTCAACATATAGAAGAAAACAATAGTTATGCATTCTGTTGCTGAATATCTAAGAGCATCAATTTTACAGAATTAAGTAGCCGATTCTACCTTAACATCTCATTGAATCTGCTATAAGACTTTCCTTAGAAACAGTAAAGATATGGGCTAGGCAGTAGTGGAGAGAAGCCTGAACTGGCCTACTTTGGTAATCAGATTGGTGTATATTCTGTCATCATAGAGCCTTCATCCAGTAACTGATGGAAGCAGATGCAGAGATCCACGGCCAAGCACCAGGCAGAGCTCTGTGAGTTCAGTCGAAGAGAGGGAAGAGGGATTATATGAGAAAGGGGGATCAAGATCATGATGGGGAAATCTACACAGACAACTAAACCAAGCTCATGAACTTTAGACCAACAGCTGTGGAACCTGCACGGGACTGGACTAGGCCCTCTGCATACAGGAGACAGTAGTGTAGCTGGGTCTGTTTGAGGGGCCCCTGGCAGTGGGGTCAGGATCCATTCCTGGTGCATGAACTGGCTTTCTGGAGCCCATTATCTATGGAGGGACACTTGGCTCACCTTTGATGCAGTGGGGAGGGGCTTGGTCCAGTAACTGAGTGTACCAGGCTTTGCTGACTCCCCATAGGAGGTCTTACCCTTTTCTAGGAGGGGTTAGGGTGTGGGGGATAGGAGGCTGTGGGGGAATAGGAGGAGGAATGAGAGGGGGATCTGCAGTTGGTATGTAAAATCAGTAAAAAAAAATAAATTAAAAAATACTTAGAAAAAGTGCCAAGAGCATTGGCACTTAATAGATATCTGTTATATGAATGACTGGATGCTTCCTTTGACCAAATTACATCCCTTCACCTTCCTCTGTTCTTATACTCTGTCTTCCGTCTACACAGTGACTATCATTATGAATTCCCGTCTAAGATCAATGTATAATCCTCTCTCAGATACATTGTAAGAGTCCTATCTAGCCAGTCATTGGTGGCACACACCTTTAATCCCAGCACCCAGGAGGCAGAGGCAGGTGGATCTCTGTGAGTTCGAGGCCAGCCTGAGCTACTGAGTGAGTTCCAGGAAAGGCACAAAGCTACACAGAGAAACCCTGTCCCTGCCCCCCACCCCCACCCCCAAAAAAAGAAAGAAAAGAAAAAAGAAGAGTCATATCTAGTTAAGGTACAATTTCCCCCTCTAACAGCTATGTCATATGTGATACTCTCAAATAATGTCCATTGTCGTATAATAGTGCTTTAATATCTATCAATAGGTGGGAAAAAACCTTGATCTCATAGATTCCTCCAACTTTATCTCCATTTCCCTAGTCTCTCCTTTTTTTTAATGAAAAAATAATTTATTTGTAAAATGTATTTTGATTATTTTCCCCTCCCCCATTTTGTCCCAGATTCTCCCATTCTCCATAGAAACCCAACTTTATGTTCCTTATCTCTTGCCTCTCTTTTTCTTTCTAATTTAGCTTTTTATTGATTCTTTGTAGATTTCACATCATACATCTTGAATCCACTCATCTCCCTGTCCCTTCTGCTCTGCCCTTTGCCCTTTCAACCACCCCTGTAAGATAAAATAAAATTTAAAAGAAAAAAAAAAAGATTCGGGCTGGGATTTTCAGAGCCTCACAATGGAATCCACCCATGGCAGCAATGCAAAGGAGGGACTAGAACTCTGTTTATTCTTCTGTAAATGTTTACTTGTGTCTAGTAAGATTACCATTGCAAATATTTGTGACTGAAGGAATTCTAGCCTGTTCTTTCATCTAAGTAGATCAAAACTACTTGAGATAACTTTCCCAAAGAACTGCTGCTGGTAAGATGGAAATACTGTGTCTGCCCTAGTGCTTAACCTCCCTTTCTAAAGTTTTTACTTATTTTCAGCCTGTATTTCTCTTGGAAATTCAATTTCAATTAACAGGATTTTTATGTATTTATCATGAACAACATGATGCTTTGAAAAATAAATATATTATTGAGTGAAATGTGGCTCTTAAAAGTTCATAGACCACCAGGCAGTGGTGGTGCACACCTTTAATCTGAGTACTTAGGATGCAGAGGCAGGAGGATCTCTGAGTTCGAGGACAGCCTGGTCTACAAAAGTGAGTTCCAGGACAGCCAGGTCTGTTACACAAAGAAATTTTGTCTCAAAAAAACAAAACAAACAAACAAAAGTATGTAGATCAACCCCCTCCCTTGGGCTCCACACGAGAGTCCACAGCACCCACAGATTTACTGAGGCCTGAGTGGCCCTAGGTACCCCAGGTAAAACATGGCACCCTACCTTGCCAACACTCTTTAAAAACCACTCAACTGCCCCAGACTGTACCCCTCCCCTGGCCTCCATACTAGAGCCTATATCTCCAACAGCCTTACTGGAGGCCAGGCTGGTCCTAGGGACCCAAGGCAAGACACTGCCTACTTTACACTAAACCCCTTCCAGCCTGCCCAACAACCCCAGACTATACCCCCTCTCCTGGATTCAATATTCTGGTCTACAACTTCTGAAGATAACTTCAGCTTTCCCAGATGCTAGTCAGATTTAGGGCCCCAGGGCCCCAAAATAAAGAAGAGACACACTATTGGACCTGAATATTCCCTAGTCACCAGAACCTTGGCCCTTTAGTTCATAAGATCAGAGATGAAAAAGAAACCAAGGGACAAAACATGCATCCACCAAACACAAATGCAGGAATCAATACCTAGACCTATAATCATCCCAAATCCAGAAGAAATTGAAAGGGATATCAGAAGATGGAAAGATATCCCATGCTCATGGATTGGTAGGATTAATAGTAAAAATCACCATCTTACAAAAAAAAAAAAAAAAAAAAAAACAATCTACAAATTCAATGCAATACTCAATAAAATCCCAGCAAAATTCATTACAGACTTTGAAAGAACAATATACAATTTTGTGTAGAAAAACAAAAATCCCAGGATAGCTAAACAATCCTGTACAATAAAAACACTTCCAGAGGTGTCACCAGCTCTGAGTTTAAGCTCTAGTATGTGTCTATAGTAATAAAAACTGTATCTACAGAAACACAGGTAGATTCAGTTGAGGACTGAGGCATGAATCCACATACCTATGGACATCTGATTTTGAAGAAGAAACCAAAATTGCACAATGGAAAAAAGAAAGCATCTTTCAACAAATGGTGCTGCCATAATTAGGTGTTAGTGTGTAGAAGAATCCAAACAGATCCATATCCACAACCCTGCACAAAACTCAAGTCCAAGTGGATCAAAGTCCTCAAAAGAAATAAAGTAACACTGAAACTAATACAGGAGAAAGTGGGGAACAACCTTGAATACATTGGAACAGGAGATAACTTCCTGAATAAAACACCAATAGCACAGACACTAAGATCAACAATTAATAAACGGGACCTCATGACAAAGATAAGCTTCTATAAGACAAAGGACACTGTCAACCGGACAAAACAATGACTTAAATATGACAATGGTCTTCGCCATCTGCACTTCTGATAGGGGACTGATTTCTGGAATATATAAAGAGCTCAAGAATCTACACATTAAAAAAATGCAATTGTAAAATTGTAGGTCTAAACAGAGAATTCTCAACAGAAGAATCTCAATTGGCTGAGAAAGACTTAAACACTTAAAGAAATGTTTGACATCCTTAGCCATCAGAGAAATGCAAAAAAAAAAAATGACTCTAGGTTTTCACCTCATAGCTGTCAGAATGGCTAAAATTAAAAACAAAAGTAACAGTTTATGCTGGAGAGGATATGGAGCAAAGGGAACAACCCTCCATTGATGGTGAGAGTGCAAACTTGTACAGCCACTTTGGAAATCAACATGTCAGTTTCCCCACAATTTGGGAATCAATCTACATCAAGACCCAGCTATACCTCTCTTTGGCATATGTTCAAAGGATGCTCAATCATATCACAAGGACATTTGCTCAACTATGTTCATAGCAGCTTTGTTCTTAATAGCCATAACTGAAAACAACCGTTCCTCAGCTGAAGAATGGATGAAGAAAATGGGGTACATTTACACAATGAAGTTTTACTCAGTTGTTAAAAAAATGGTATCATGAAATTTGAAGGCAAATAGATGGAACTAGAAAAAAAATCATCATGAGTGAGGTAACCTAGACACAGAAACACAAACACAAAATGTACTTTCTTATAACTGTAAAGTAAAAGATAACTATGCTACAATCTATAGAATCAGAAAGGCTAGGGAGCGAGGGCTCAAGGAGGATACTTGGATTTCCCTGCAAATGAGAATTAGAAGAGATTTCTTAGATGGACTTGGGGAGAATGTGGATGGGAACATGAGAGATCAGGTGAGGATGGAACAGGAGAGAGAGTACTGAAAGAGCTGACCGGAAAGAGTATCATTTCAAAGTCAGGTAGAAACCTGGTTCAAAAGAAACTCCCAGTAACCTACAAGAGTGACCCCAGCTAAGAGTCCTAGTAAAAGGGGACCTAACTGGCCACCTCCTGTGGGGAGGGGGAGGAAGAAGAAGAGTCAGCTAAATACCACCATTCATCTCTCTCTCTACTGCCTACATGCAGGCATAATGTAACCAGCCATCTCATGTTCCTACCACCATAGCTTCTGGACACTGAAAACTATATCTTTCCTTGAACTCTAAGTCATAATAAACCTTTTTCTTCTAAATCACTTCTTACTTCTGTCAGAGGCTTTTGTTACAAAAATTAGAAAGCAACTAATACCAAAAGAGGTAAGCTAAAAGGGAAAAACTATCATAAATATGACTAAGTTTTGAGAAAGTGCATACTGTCTATCAAGAATCTTACTCAAATTAGTAGCTTCTATCTGTGGGTACTTTAGAAACTACTAAGCCATGGTAAACTGCAAAAAGAATTGTCATATACTAGTTTATTTTTTCATGATATCTACAGACTTTACAACTCAAAAGACATAATTGTTCTATTCATTAGGATTGCTATCATAAAACATAGTACATTAACAAATAAATATATCAGCAAGGTATTGTTATTAACAAATAATTTATATAAACTATGGGTGAAAGTTATCAACTGAAATATTAATTTATATTTTATTTTGTGTTCTCTAATAGATAGTACATAACTTCCTAATTAATGATTATTACAAATTAGCAAATTTTCCTCCCCAAAGTACGACAAAGTAGACATTTTGGAAAAATAATTTAAGGCACCAAGAAAACTAGTGCATTGTCAATATATTTAAATGTCTTAAAATAAACTTTAATCTGGTTCTTAGCTCATTTATTATTAATACAATACCTTATTTGTTTGCTGTTCGCTCTATTAAGTGAAAGTTCTTTAAAATGGAAAGTGAGCAATTGAAATTCAATGAAAAAAAATCAAGATTTTGACAACTAAAACGTGCTGTTTATCATTTTCCAAATCAAGCTCTCTAGACTTTTTGTTTGCATTTTGTTACAGAAGGAATGTTAAAAATACAAATATCATATCCTTTCCATGAGACATTTCCTACTTATCAAAGAGTAAATTTTTGCCTAATAGCAATACAATCACACCACAGTGCCCAATAAAATAATGGAAATTGCTCATCTAATTTACCATTAGCCACATGTCTATTTTTCCCACAAGGATCATGAAAGACACAAAATGTTTCAGATCATAGAAACTTTTACAATAACTTCCTTCCTGTCCCTATTCTATGGGAACAGATTTCCTCCAGCCTTCTTCCTCAACACCATTCCTTTATCTCATACAATAACAGTATCAGAGATTCCCTAGGGAGCAGCTGGCCATGCTGGACAGGGAAAAAGGCCTTCAATCTTCACTCTGTCTCCTGGACTATAGTTTGAATACCCCAGTCTTATATCCATCTTTGTAGTAAACAATTCTCTGTGCTCTCTCCTTCTCCTCTTCCCCATCCCCAGAGATATACACAGATCCTGCTTGCATACCCTGCTTTGCTCTCTCTTGTGGACACTCTCAACACACCCTGCCCATCTAGTCCTTCCTATTTCTTGGTGTCAGCTCCCAATACCTAGAAACACATAGAACCCTGACTGTCAATGTCCACACATGGAATAATCTCAGAAGCATTCTGTACCAGGCAATCCATAGCCACTGCACTTTCATAAAAACCAGAATGTGCAACAAGAAACACGAAAGAGAGAACCCACCCAATCAAAAGAAAACCAGATATCAGCACCTAGATTTAAATAATTATAAACCCAGATGCCAAGACTCTAATGTAAAAACACAATCAATAGCAGCCACGACAATATACCTCCATTAGAGTCCAGAAATCCTAGTACAGTAATCCCTGAGATATGTAATATAGCTGAAGCGTTAGACAGTGACTTCAAAATAGCTATTATTAATATGCTTGTGGACTATAAGGAAGACATGAATAAATCCATTAATAAAATATATGAAAACACAAACACGAAGAGTGGAATAAAATAAAATAAACAGTTCAAGATACAAAAGGGAAAATAGAATCGTTAAGTAAAACACAAATTGTAGAAAAACAGTAAATTTAAGAATTCAAACTAGAGCCGGGCGGTGGTGGCGCACGCCTTTAATCCCAGCACTCGGGAGGCAGAGCCAGGCGGATCTCTGTGAGTTCGAGGCCAGCCTGGTCTCCAAAGTGAGTTCCAGGAAAGGCGCAAAGCTACACAGAGAAACCCTGTCTCGAAAAACCAAAAAAAAAAAAAAAAAGAATTCAAACTAGAAACTCACGGTCAAGCCCCACCCCCCCAACACAATCCAAGCAAAGGAAGAGAATATCTCAGGCACTGAAGACATGATAGAAGAAATGGATGCCTCCATCAAAGAAAATGTTAAATCTAAAAAAGAACCCCCAGCACGAAACATCCAGGAATTCCGAGAAACCATGAAAAGACACAATTGAAAAATAATAGGGGTAGAAGAAGAAGAGACTCCAGTCAAAGCACAGAAAATATTTGCAAAGATATTATAGAAGAAACTCCCCTAACCTAAAGAAAGCAGTGACAAGTAAGGTACAAGAAGCATAAAGAATAACAAATAGCCGGGTGGTGGTGGCGCACGCCTTTAATCCCAGCACTCGGGAGGCAGAGGCAGGCGGATCTCTGTGAGTTCGAGGCCAGCCTGGGCTAAAAGTGAGTTCCAGGAAAGGCACAAAGCTACACAGAGAAACCCTGTCTCGAAAAATCAAAAAAAAAAAAAAAAAAAAAAGAATAACAAATAGACCAAACAGGAATAGAAAAATCCCTTGGCACATGGTAAGTAATAGTCAAAACTCTAAATGTACTGAACAAAGAAAGGATATTAAAAGCTGCCAGGGAAAAGACCAAGTAACACATAAAAGCACATATATTACAATGACACCTGACTTCTCCATGGAAACCCTAAAAGTCAAAAAGGCCTGGGCAGATCTTCTACAAACCCTAAATGAGAACAGATGCCATCTCAGACTAGGATACCCAGCCAAACTTCTAATCACAAAAGATGGAGAAAAGAAGATATAAGATATTCCATGATAGAACCAACTTTATCAGGATCTATCTAAAAACGCAGGCCTAATGAAAGCACTAGAAGAAATACTTCAACCTTAAGATGTTAAACCACTCCTCAAAAGAAGAACTTATAAGGAATAAATAATCCCAGACCCTCAAATAGAACCTGGAGGCAGACACAAAATAGCAGAAATGAACAAATATTGATGACTGATAACTCTGAACATAAATGTTCTCAATTCCCCAATAAAAAGATGCAGACTAACAGAATGAGTACAAAAATAAGTTCTATCTTCTTGCTTTATCCAAGATACACACACTTTAACACCGAGGATAAATAGCACCTAAGAGTACAAGGATAGAAAAACATACCCCAAGCAAATGAATCTAAGAAGCAGTCTGGTATAGCTGACAAAATAGGCTACAAAGGAAAACAAGTCAGAATACATAAAGAAAGACATTATGTACTCATGAAAAAAATCAATATAATATTGCTATTCTAATCATCTATGCACCAAACACAAGGGTCTTCAAGTTCATCAAAGAAATACTACTACAGCTTAAATCACATACTTACTCTCACACAGATAGTGGGTGATTTCACCCCTGCTCCACTCTCATCAGTAAATAAGTCATTTGGAAAAAAAAAAAAAAGCTAAGCAGAGGGATGCTGGAACTAAATGAAGTTATAAACCAAATGTTCATAACTGATATTTACAGAACATTTCACCCAAACACAAAAGAATATGCCTTCTCAGCACCTCAGGAAACTTTTGCCAAAATTGACCACACAAATCAAGCCTTTTTTCAACTATTTTTTTAAATTTAAATTTATTTTAATACCAACTACAGTTTCCCCTCCCTCTCTTCCTCTCATTCCCTTCCTTTCCTACCCATCCCCCATCCACTACTCAGAAAGTGTAAGGCCTCCCATGAGAGTCAGCAAAGCATGGCATATCAAGTTGAGGCAGGACCAAGCTTTTCTCCCTTGCACCAAGGCTGAGCAAAGCATCCCAACAGAGGGAGTAAGTTCGAAAAAGCTAACTCATATGTCAAGGATTGTTCCTGGTCCCACTGGTAGGGGCCCAACAAAAAAGACCAAGCTACACAGTTGTCACCCACATGCAGAGGGCCTAGGTTGGTCCCATGCAGGCTTCTTTGCTGTCAGTCTAGAGTCCATGAGCTCCCACAAGCTTGAGTCAGCTGTCTCTGTGGGTTTCCCTGCCATGATCTTGACCTCCCTTGCTTATATAATCCCTCCTCCCTCACTTCAACTGGTCTTCCGGAGATATCTTGCGGGGGGGGGCATTATGGGGTTAGGGAGAAACCTGTTACTAGGGAAACTCCCAGGAATTCACAAGGATGAGACTCCTAGCAATAGTGGAGAGGGTGCCCAAACTGGCCTTCTCCTATAATCAGATTGGTGACTGCCCTAATTGTCATCACAGAACCTTCATCCAGTAACTGATGGAAGCAAATACAGAGATCTACAGCCAAGCACCAGAAAAAGCAAGTCTTAACAGATACAAAACACAAGTATCAGTAGCCTTCATATATACAAATGAGAAATGGACTGAGAATGAAATCAGGAAAACAATACCTTTCATAATACCCTCAAAAACAAAATCGACAAACAAATAAAACCTATAAAATATCCTGCAGTGACTCCAACCAATCAAATTTCAGATTTAAAAGATGACCAAATTTTAAGACATTGAAGAAAGAAATTAGTTCTGTTATGTCCTTGTTCAGACACCAATTACGTTGTGTGATAAAACTGTTGCCGAGGAGACACAACACACACATCTACTCACTCAGGACAGCCAAGACAGATGAAAGTACCAACTTTTTGAACCAATGAGTTTTATTGGAGTTACTTATAGGACTATGGGTGAAGGGTTACTCACAGGAGCAGAAATGCCTCAAAGAGAGCTGCATCACCAAAGTCCACCCCAGCATTCCTGCCAGCTCACAAAGCTGGGAACCTGGAACGCATCACAGCAATCATCCTCCTTGATCAAGAAGTCTTTATTTCAAAGACACACAGAATTTTGAAATTTTTACCATCCTGTTTAAGGAACTTCCAAGTGGAATGTTTCGTGTGTGTGTGTGTGTGTGTGTGTGTGTGTGTGTGTGTGTGTGTGTGTTTGTGTGTGTTATATGACAGGTGACTGTTTCTTCTAAGGCTGATGTCCCTGAAGCAGACCATACTCCCAAGGCCTCTCTCTGCCAGAATAAGCAATAAAAGCTGAGAGACTCTCTGAGATGATGGAGTGGAGCTTCAAAGACGACTCTCAGAGAAGCAAAGCTTCAAAGGCTCTGAGACCAGATCAGCTGCCTACTAGAGGTTTAGACCAACTGACTCACCTAGAATGGACACTTTCTAACCTGTTGAACTGCCTCCAGGCTCTTCAGTGTGTTCCAGGTTTCAATCTTGGAAGAAATAAGTCACCTGTCACACAATGCACACACACACACACACACACACACACACACACACACACACACACAAATATGCACACACCATAAAACATAGTAAAAATAAAATTATAAAATATTTTAAAACATGTAACACAGAAGAAATTAATTATCCTGTTTGGAATTGTCAGTGAAAGGAAATACTTATATATGACTATGCAGTTTATTATTTCCTTTGTTGGGGTTGTTTTGCTGATGGACTTCCTTTATGTTCTTCTTTTCTTTTATTAAGTTTTTTTATTCATTTTATATACCAATCACAGATCCCCCCTTCATCCCTCCTCCCACTCCGACACCAGCCTCCCCCACCCCAGTGACCCAGTCCCCATCCCCTCATCCCAAAGGGTAAGGCCTCCCATAGGGAGTCAGCAAAGCCTGGTACATTCAGTTGAGGCAGGACCAAGCCCCTCCCCACTGCATCAAGCCTGAGCAAAGTGTCCCTCCATAGATAATGGGCTCCAAAAGGCCAGCTCATGAACCAGGAATAGATCCTGATCCCACTGCCAGGGTCCCCGTTGTTGTTCTCTTTTTAAACTGTGGCTGTCTTAATCAGCAACTGCATCTCTACCACTAGCAGCAGCAAGGGCCACGAGGAGACATTTTTAAAGCCATTATGCATAGCATTCAATTAACTCTAGGTTCTTTTGCTACAACCATAGTAACTTATGATGAAAAGTTAGAAAAAAATAGATTCAAAAAAAGACAAAGAGAAAAATCTTGTTTTTTGTTTATTTAGTTGGTTTTGGGAGATGAACTTCAGATTCCATGCATGCTTGGAAAGCATTCTACTGTGTCCCTAGCTCATGATTTTAGCACTTTGAAATTATTTTATGAGGTAAAAAGTTAAAATGAAGTGCTGTTTTGGGGGGATTGAACTTACAATATTAAATCTATAAATAGCTGCTATTTCTTATGTCTTCCAGTACAATCAAATGTCTTAAATGAAAGTACTAGACCATACCATCTGCACACTTTTAAATTAGTTCAGTGTATTTGAAATTATTATTATATAAATGTACATACTGTTCAGACATGAAAGAACTTACAAAGATGAATAATTAAAAACATGAATGTATAAATATAAATCTGAAACTATATATGATAACTATTGGTATATATATAAAACCCTAGTAACAAAACTTTAAGTCTGCAATAAATTATTTATAATTAATATGATGTACCTAGACTTGGCCAGTCTCTGGAAGCTTATCATGGCCTTACATAACTAAAAACTACTGTTGGATTTGTTCTGTTTGCTATATACAATAGCATATGCTAGAATTAAGGATACAGCCATGTAGGTCATCACTATTGCTCATGTATGACACACAGATTTCTATATTTTTATATGCTCTTTTCCACTTTACATGGTAAAACTATATGTTATTTAATATAAAGAGAGAAAAAATGAAGGATATACATTATTGAGGACAGCTAGGAAAACTATAGTAGTGCTGAAATATCTTATTACACTTTCCATTCAATGAGATATATTATCTTTACTAAATATGTCTATTCAGAATTCATTTTCTTGTTTTACAGTGTATAAATATAAAAGCAGTGTTTTTACATTTAGTCATGATTGCTTATATTAATAAATAGAGGTTACTCATTTAGACATGTTGCTGGAGAGCTTCTCTCCAGGTTCCACCAAGCCCCGCAGTCCCACAATCCACGTATAAAATAATCACTCAGACGCTTATATTACTTACAAACTGTATGGCCGTGACAGGATTCTTGCTAACTGTTCTTATATCTTAAATTAACCCATTTCTATAAATCTATACCTTACCATGTGGCTGGTGGCTTACCGGCGTCTTTACCTGTTGCTTGTCCTGGCAGTGGTTGTAGTGTCCCTCCCCTCTTCTTCCTGTTTCTCCAATTCTCCTCTCTCCTTGTCCAGCCTATACTTCCTGTCTGGTCACTGGCCATCAGTGTTTTATTTATATAGAGTGATACCCACAGCACTTTGATCTCTTGGCTTTCTCTTTTAAAAAAAAGAAGGAGGAGGAGGAGGAGGAGGAGGAGGAGGAGGAGGAGGAGGAGGAGGAGGAGGAGGAAGAGGAAGAAGAAGAAGAAGAAGAAGAAGAAGAAGAAGAAGAAGAAGAAGAAGAAGAAGAAGAAGAAGAAGAAGAAGAAGAAGAAAAGGGGAAGTACTATGAGAAGCCAGGAGAGGGGAAATAAGGCTAACCCATCCCTATGATATCCCTCGTGAAATTTCATTAAAATCAACAGGTAAAGTATTGGTAAAGACTATGATGAACTAGGGCTTCCTCAGAAACTGTTTCTAATCTTTTTATCACACATGTGTAAAGCAGTTTCTGATTGATTTCCTCAGTATCCAGCTATCAACAGCTTCTCACAACTATGTACCAACATCCCTTCCCTGGCTCCTTCTATATGTGTTCTTTGATATCTTAGCTTCAGTAAAATGCAATCCCATAAAATGCAATTATTT
The DNA here is from genome assembly GCF_049852395.1 of Peromyscus maniculatus bairdii. Lineage (NCBI taxonomy): Eukaryota > Metazoa > Chordata > Mammalia > Rodentia > Cricetidae > Peromyscus > Peromyscus maniculatus. The sequence goes on along the minus strand of NC_134872.1, from coordinate 63,611,566 downwards.
ATGATCTATTTTCTAAGGAGGGCTCCAGGTGAAAACTTGAGGGTGTTTCATGTCAGAAATCTTAGTGTGTTTAATTTCTTCTGCTGCATTTCTTTCCACATGCTCCATGTGGTAAGTTCGTAAAGAAATAAGCCTCGTGTGTTCTACATTACATGAGAGGCAAGCAAATACCTTTAAAAAATTAATTCTTGGGGCTTCAGAGCAGCCGTAAATAGTTTAGAGCATGATCAGAAGAATCCATTCCACTTTACACTACAAGAAACTACAGCTTCAAGAGACCTTATTCCTTCTTATGATCTCTACAAGTACACACACACAGTAGGCATAAAATCAAAAACACACACACACATACACACACATTTTAAAAATGTTTTTTAAGTCAGAAATTTTGTTAAGTCTTGGGCTTTAAAAACAATTTATTCTGAATTACAAAAATACTAGTCTTGACAACAAAATCATCACTGTTCATTTAATACTTGTGACCTCACTTTCCCTGCCAAGTTCTTGTCTGGTCTACAAGAAAAGCTAATGCTGTTGAAGCAGTTACAGAAGAAAATGTTCAGCCTCCAGGGAATCCATTTTCCAACCCAAACTCATACTTTAAGAAATGAAGCTAGAATTGCAAGCTAGGTTTTTGAAAGATTAGAATGTGTGTGTGTGTGTGTGTGTGTGTGTGTGTGTGTGTGTGTGTGTGTGCGCACGCGCGCTCACGCGCACGCGCTCCAAACTGGTCTAGAATGAGATTTTTAAGGAGATATAGAGACTTGTCTTTTTTTTTTTTTTAATCACAAAGCCACATTTTCATAGCAGTGAACACTCTAGTCACATTAAGTTTACCCCATCATTTCCCAGTGATTCATTTGAACATTTTGGTTTTGAGTACATTTTCTTTCCTTCCTTCACTGAGGACACAGCATAATGCAGCATTTCCTCTGTGAGTCATCTCCTCATTATGAATCTCTATTCTCTTTTTGTGCTAAAACAGCAGTAGATGCCTGCTTATGCTTGGGAGCTGCTGAATCCCTCAATGTCATGCTGTCAGCTCTAGCTTCTCGGGGCTGTCACCATGCCTTCACCAGCCACCTCTCACTGCCTCAGCCCACATTTAGCTTGTTGATTCCAACCCAACTGCAACTTCTAACCTGAGGTAAACACCCACTTTTTTTGTCTTCTTTTTCTCTTATTATTATTATTTTTTATTTTTAAATGATTTTGCCAGCCAAGTAGAGCTCAAGATGGGAGGTGGGCCTGAATTAAGTTCAGTAGTTCTGTGTTTTCTTTTTTATTGCTATTCAGGAGTGTTATGTACTTAGTGTTCTCAGTGTTCCTCTGAGTCAGGAAGCTGGGATGTGGGGGTGACGGCAAGGGGAGAGGAACTGGGCCTAGACTCATCTCATCTGAGGCTGCTTTAAAATGTTCTCCTTAGGCAGTGTGTCTACAAGTACATGACACAAACATCTATAAAAAATAGTCTCAACCTTTTATGCTGAATAGTCATTACACTGAACATGGTAAGGTGAGAAATGGTATATTTAGCCTGCCAGAAACTCAGATTAAGAAGCATAATTCCCGCAGCCTCATCTCCTGAAATAAAATGAATGGTATAACTTAGGTTTACACTTCCTTTGTGTTCAGCATATTCCCAAACTTCCTTGAATTTTACTAAATAGTTTGCAGGATCCTTGGTCAGGCAGCAAACAGTAACTGTTTTTTCCTATTCATTTTAGCTTGGCTATCATCTCACAAAACTTAAAAGATTCTTGTAAAAATATGCAATTACTCTTTCCCTAGACTAGGAAAAGATAGAAGATACAGATCTTTTTCTTAGGTTTTTCATAACCTGGAAATTGTCCCTGTTATGTCAGTATTGACAGAGGAAATAAACAAAAGATGACTAATTTGTATACAAGTAGAATTGTCATTTCATCAGAATAATCAAAGGGCAGCAGTCTCTGTAGAAGTAGTTACTGTGTGCAGGGGTGTAGGGGACTTGAAAGTTTTATAGGGCAGCAAAGGTTATTGATGGGATAACAGATTCCCTCTGTAGGTCAGGTCTCCTGCAGTCTCAAAGTGGTAAATACCAGTATAGGTTGGTATGTTGATCTTCTAATCATCTGTCTACAGTCAGTGGTGTTATCAGTCAGGCCAAATTCTCTGCTCATAGTTTCTCTGCCTATTGAGGCTTTTAGGTCAATAACCCTTCAGTCCTGTTTTACATACCCAGCAATATCCCCAAAGTAATATTTGTTTGTCATAATATGGGAATTTAGGCACTCAAATATGGCAAAGAATTATATTGGAATAGAATAATCTTGGTGCAAGAAAAAAAGAAATAAATGGGCTAAGTGAAAATAATCTAGCAGAGCAATATTTTTTTTTTGCAAAAAGTGTATGTCACAGCCCAAACAAGGTTATTGAACACATATGGCCAATGCAACCATTTTCTTTGACTGTATCTCATCCCATTGGTCAGAACTTGACTTCAACATTTGACTGGACCAGATTATCAGGCAAGAAGAGGAAGGGAAGAACTCAGGGATGTCTAAGGATTGTGAAAATAGACATGTCATAAGAAGGGGAAGGTTTGGGGAATATGGAGCTTTGACAGGCTAGCTGCCTTTGATAGAAAAACTAAAACAAAACACTTTATCACAATACCTTCAATCTTTATTATGCACTTTTGCCTTCTAACTAAACATTTGCTAACTTTTTAAAATCTCTAGTAACAGTAAATTATTGTTAGAAGTCATGGCTTAAGGTGAGTCTGCCTTTCTAGGGGTGACCACTTCAGAGGACAATTGATCCCACCCAATGGGAACGTTGGGTTTTATCTCTGGCCTGATATTCTATGCTCTTGAAAGAAAGGAAACTTTTCAAAACAGATGTTTACTGGCATTTTACAACCCCCCCCCCTGTTTAGAGGTAATTCTAGATTGTTTATGGTACAGATCAGAGATTAAGGACTACAAATCACTTTTGGAATCTCTGGTTTCTGCTATGCATCAAAGTATAAGAAGCCTCAAAAACATTTCTGGCTTTTAGCCAAGTGAGAAACTGATTAATTTTGTTTGTTCGTTCGTTTGTTATTTGTTGTTTGTATGTTTGTTTGTTTGTGGAATCTTTTATGCTGAACCCTCTACCCAATTTATACTTCCTGTTTTCATTACCAACTCCTTGCTTGATCCAAGAGTTATACCTAATTGCCATTATGGAAATGGTACTATAATTGATCTGGCTTTTGCCAGCTGAATAGGGGAGTCAGGCATGGATGGTCAAAGTATCCCTCCAGTGGGTTCTTAAAGACCCCAAATATGTATCAGTAGTTTGATTTGTCTAGCATCCAGATGTAAGAATGAAAGGAAATTCTTGATTGGTGCCTTGAAAGAGATGTGAGGGAAACATAAAGGCAAGAGTTATTAGCATTACAAGTCCTAGAGAGGTTTTGATGAACTAGCCTGCCTCCATCTGAAGCTTAAAAGTCATCTTATAGTAAAGATAAGAAGGTTCATCCCTGTTTATCATGAAATTTCTGTTTCCCAAGGACTAGGCTATGCCTCATCTGTATCCTTAACTAAAACTAGTTCTGTGCTGCCTGTTTCAGGAAAAAGCAACCATGTCTTTGTTTCAAAAGGTTAATATAACCACCTGCTGTTAAGACCACCTGTTGTTTTGACTACCTTTTATAAGCACCTTTTTATGATACTTTGCTATAACTACCTTTCAACCATATCTTTGTTTCAGGACATTGTTATGACCAATTTGTTATGCTTATTTTCTGATTCTGTAACTCTGTTAGTTTTCCTGCCAAATTGCCCAATTGGAAACCCCCTCCTTCTGAAGTTTTAAAAGCACATTTCTTAACCAGGTCCAAGGCTGCTCTATTGAACCTTAACTTTAGGGATAGACAGCCCCATATATGAATACAAACAAACTTGCTTTAATTAATTGTTTATGTTAATTAATTTGGCTATGGTTTGGGTTGTTGTTTTTCTCCTCACATCTGTGGGAGAAGTCAGAACAGGCAATATTCTGGAAATGCAAAAATCAAAGTTCTCAATCTCTTATTGGGCTCACAGGAGCGTCCCTCCACTGTGCTACTGTTTATAAACTCCCTTCAGTTTCAAGGTGATCTTCAAAGTGCTGAATCATGGATTGATTTTAAGGACCTTGATAATTAGTAGAGGGTCTAAAATCAGGGTAATGTCCCACTCATATATTCTCTAGACAAAAAGAGAAAAGAAACTTACCATCACTTAATTTTCCATTTAGATCAGTAGTCGGTCCATTTCTTTTGGGATATACACAGGTACAGCAGTGAGTAAAGGTCTGAAGCACTATATATGGGCAGCCTTTTGCTTACCAAGAAGAAAATTATTAGTGATAAATAGTTGTCTACATATCACTTTTGTGTATTTAAGCCTAGTATCTGGAAATGTTATCTCTTGGACTGTGGAGGAAACATGCGAAGGATTTGGGTAGTTGGTTGTGCATTCCTGTGAGAGTTTGAGATCAAGTTATTGACAAAACAAGTCACTTAATTTTTACTATTAAGACTAGTTGAGAATTTGGTCCTTCAGGGTCACTTGGTCTTGAGAGGAAACTCTAGTGCCATTAGCTCTTCTTTTGCCAATTATTCCATCCATGTGAGGGTAAGTCAATGTCTTGTTTGACCATGGCTTTGCTTAGAAACATTGAGGAAGTTTGTCTTCTGTGTTGACATTATTCTTTGTAGACAATCATGTTTTGTTATTAGACATTGCTGGTTGGTGTCTCCATAGCCAACCTTAACAAAAAGAATCCTCTAAAGAGGAAACATGAATAGGCATTTTGGGATTGAAGAGATGACTAACCTGGTTTCTTAAAAGTGAATTTATTTTAGGGTACTCCTCCAGAGAACCTGTGTAAAAGATGCCAAAAAACAAATATAGAAAAGAAAGGAAATCCTTGACTAGTGTCAAAGTAAATGTGAGGGTAAAAATAAGTCAAAAGTTATTAGAGTTAGCTGTCCATAGCAGGTAGAGGAAAGCAATAATACATAAACACTATCACTAACATTTACCATGTAGGACAACTCAACTAAAGCCTTGTTAAAACTATGATTCTGGGAGTTATGAATTTTTTGGTATTAGGCAAACCAACCTCACTATCATCTCCATAGACTGTTAATAGTCCCTTAGTGTGTTATTATCATTATTATTATATTGCTATTATCATTTATTATTACTTTTTAAATTAGGACCTGTCTTAGAGTTTCTTTTAATGTAAAGAGACAACATAACCACAACAACTCTTAAAAAGGAAAATATTTAATTGTGGTGGTGGCTTACAGTTCAGAGGGTCAGTTCATTATCATCATGGCGGAGAGCATGGTAGCATGCAGGCAATCATAGTGCTGGCTAAATCTTGATCAGAAAGCAACAGGGAATAAACTGTCACATTCATCAAAGTTTGAGCGAAAGACACTTCAAATCCAATCCCCACAATGACGCACTTCCTTAAAAAAGGCCACACATCCTAAATGTGCCACTCCCTTGGCCATTTTCTTTCAAACCACCACAGTAACTAAAATCCAGAGGTCAGGGGTGGCACAATAAAATGTGAAGAAATTGGAAAGGATGGCATCAGTCTGTTCATTTTGCCTAGTCTCTTGGATCCCTGTAACTAGAAACTAAAAACAAAAACCCCAGTACCCAGTGATGGTTTTCTTGATTGTAAAACAGGATTGTTACATCATTACAGATGACCTTGCTAAGTTGTTTTTGGTCATCCCAGAAGAGATGGTTTGTCTTGTCTTGAGCAAACAATTTCAGGAAAGAGTGTGTAGGAGAGACACATATCAGACTCTGACTGTAACAGTTTCCTAATCCCAAGCCTCTCTCCTTTCCTCTATAAAGGGTCACATTTAACTTTTTTCCATTGTATACCTCTCAATTTTTAGAGGATGTGCCTTGCTGTGTGTGCCAATGAACACAGTCCCAATCTGCTGAAGATCAGACTGCTCTCTCTTTCTACTTTCTTTCTCTTTACACTAACTTATAAATCTAACAGATGGTGTCAAAAGCCAATAAAGTAATCAAAGGACAACAGGTGACCCAAGTCCTCTACACAGACCTCCCTTATTTATATTTACTCACTGGCTCCAGGCCCAAATGAACCTGCAGGGCCACACATCTCTCTTAGGCAGCTATTTCTTTCACTCTCTGTCTCTGCCCTTCTCTCCCTCATTCCACTCTGCTTTGCTCTGATACTTCCTGACCTCCAAAATGGGAGGCTAATCCTTCATTTGACCAGATCCCGTGCTACACATCAAATGTGTTAGGATAAAGTAATTCATGGGACCTAACTTGGGACACCCTGTTTAGGTATCAGGGACTCCGAAGCCCTTTTCTGCCTCATCTTGAAACTTGATTGATCAAACTTTCCTGGGGCTTTCTACCAGCTATGTGATTCACTAGGGTGAAAGCTCCAGGGCCTTCTATTAGTAGTCTGCTCACCATGAGAAAGATATGAGAATGAGGATACCCTTCCTGTTTTTCTAGCACATTTGATCAAATTGAAACCTGAGGTACGCCTCTGAATGGCTCTATTTAACCTCTTAATTTACCTTGATTCAGCACAAATCATGGATCTCAAATTTTCCTTTCCAAAGGACACATTCCTACCTGCCTGTGAACTAATCTAAAAGAGCTCCATTAGGAAGACCTCAGACTAGTTGCACTTGTTTGGCTGTTCATCAAAATGTGGCCTCAATATACATTAAACAATGACTGCTTCTGGCCCAAATTTAGAAATATTATTTTAATATCTAAATTGATTTAGATAACATCATAAAACTGAATGGAGAATGGTCCCAGTCTGCTCTCTACATTTAACTCCCAACTTATTAGCCCTTCTCATCCCTGCTACTCAATTCCCATTTCCAACCATGTTAAGAGCCAAAATGCCTGCCATTGTGACTAGGTATTCAAACCTGCTTCCCCTTACTTAGATAAGGATATCTTTCTGCTCTTGGGATTCCTTTACCTGTGTCTACAGTTGCCTCTATTTCTGTCCCCCCAAGCTTGGATACTTTATTTGCATTTTTATAGTTTTCCATTTAATGGCTCCTAGGTTCCAAGTAGTTAAATCTTTGGCAACTTGCTGTCCTTAGAAGAGACATTTTATAAAATACTTGTTTATCTTTTCAGATTGACTTCCCCAGTCTGAAGCATACAGAAATGGTTATGGACATATAGATCATAGGGTTCATTCTTACAGAGATTCAGATGTGTTTTGGATATGGATAATATTGGAAAATTGTACATGCTGTTTTATTTTACTGAAAAGCTTACTATGGAAATGAGATTTGGTCTGCCCACTTAGACTGAAGCATGGCTATCTAAATATTTCCTCCTAAATTCTCTGTAGTGACTCAGGAAAAAGAAGATCAATAGAAGAGACCAGGAAAAAAAAAACACTATGTGCTTAAAAACAGCTAAGAGGTAAACTATTTCAAGTAGAGATTACTATTGTTTATCTCACAATACTTAATTTTTTTTACTCAAAATGATTTGCATATAAATTTTAAAATGAGTAAATGTAAATAAAGATGTCTAATTCTCCGAATCCCTCTCCTCTTTCTTGGTTCCTGTTTATAAAAATGTTCTCTTAAATAAGATCATGGATATCTTTGAAGCTCTTACTCTAATATAAACATTTTTCATCTCAAGATCTGAAGTCCATTTGGGGTGTGATTTTGTAAGCTATAAAATTCCTAATGCTTGTTAAAGAAAATAGAAAATAATAAAATAATTCTAATAATATAATAAAATAATAATAAAATAGAAAATAATAATAACAAAATAACAGGTGAGGACAAAGACATAAAAGCTTGGAGTCAAGATGTGGAAAGTCTGAGTAGTTTATACAAAGTTTATGGAAAAGAGGATTTACAAATAACATATGTTTGATGACTAAAGTTTATAAATTTCTAAGGTTATAATGGTCTATTCATGCCAACCAAAACTGAATTAAAGATGTATGTATAATTACTTTTGTTTATCTAAGTTGTTTAAGCTTTAGCTTTTGGGAGGAAATGAGTCATACAAAAACTGTGATATTCTGTAAAAGTATATTATGAAAGGATCAGAATAATGAATTTCCTGGTCTGCCTCCATGTACTGTAGCTTTAGTTTATACAAAAATACCTTCAATTTAAAGATTATGATGTTTAAGGCTCAAATTTAAGAGAGATGAAATTATGAAATCCCAATCTCATAAAAGTTACTGTTTTGTTGCAAACTGTTAAATATACTGCAGAGATATAAATTTAATTACTAGTTACTCTATAAAGGATCAAATTCTTCAGCATGTTCAGAATTGAGCTTGTTTTCATACTAAGTACAAATATAATTAATTTACATAGACAAGTTTGGAGCAAAAGACTAATTTTTACCTCCCATTATATAGTCTTCTATATATGCAGTCAAAGTTAAGCTTAAAACAAATAACTCAAACAAACTTAGAGTAAATTTAGTTGTTTAATGTAAATATTCACAATTGGGCATATTTTAAAAAAACTGATTATAAAAAATTGAATGTTTGAGTATAATCACTAAATTTACAGTACATTTTCATGTCAGGGCATTCTCAGGCTCCAACAGCACCCCATCCCATCAGAGAAATCAAATGCTACCCTCATTAGAGGACAAGGATGCATGGAAAATAAGACCTGTTAGAATAGCTGCTCTTGTCTCTGGCAGTGCAGGCCTTGCCACCTCTGGTTGTCTTGACCAAACCAGAAAAACCTCTTCCTTAACTATAGGGAAGGTGAATGACATGAATTCTTGTCATGTCTCACTTGAGACCCAGGTAGTTTCTCTTGGCTAGTGGTGAATCTAAGAATCTATACCCACATTCCTAATGTCTCAAACAACAGAGATGCAAATAGCTATGACTCAGCACTCAATATCTTCCAAACTGACATATGAGGATGCTGTGAACAGGGGAACTTTGTACCTAAGCTACCACCTGGCTGGTATGGGGCCTGCAAGCAAGTGCAATTGACTATGCCCTTTACTCTGGCTTTTAATTCTTCCTCTTAGTAAATCTAATTATAAGATCCATTCTCTAACTACCCATGCTCTCTTGTTAAAGGGGGCTGCCAGAGATTGTCATTATACATATAGCTTTGAGTAATTATTCAGGATACCAAAGTAGTACTTTGATAAGTTTGCTAAACAATCCTATATTTTTTTTCTCTTTAAAACTGGAATTTAGATATTCAATTTAACCAACTTCTTTTCCAATGCTTCCAGGTATGTGCTACTTGTGCAGGTGTCTCATGCAACAAACAACAGCTAATTACAGTTACCTTATCTTTCTATAGAACTTTGGAGCATTGTACTCTCTAGCCAGTTGTACAATTGAATTTAAACTTACAAACAAAACTTATGTTGATCTTCATGCAAAAGTTTTCCTCTTTAACATTGTCTCTTAATATTCCCCACAAGGTTATTATCACTTCCTGACTTATGTTTCAGGCGTTTTCCATGTGTTAAGTTTTATTGTGGTGCCTTGGTTGGACCCTCCTGTGAGGCTCTCTAATTATTGCCCCTTTGGCATTGGCCATTTTGTTCTCGTGAAGCAGTTAAAGAGAGATCTGTTCCCAGAAATCCCTGAAAGCAGTTTAGGTGACCTCTGAAAGTGGAACTAATCAGCCATGGGCTGGCCAACTCATCCCTCTTTCTGTCACTCTAAATATTGTTTTCAGGACTCAGAATGAAAACAGCTGTACTGAAGCCTTCTTCCCATCAATTAATCTCTCTGGCTTACTATCTCTCAAAACAGAAAAAAAAATCGAAACAAACAAACAACAAAAAAACACTTCAAGTCAGCTTAACATCATTCAAGATCAGCTCTACTCATCTGTTGCTGCAATACTCCAAGACTAAATATGACTGTTGCTAAGGGTGGTATTTCACCCTCCTCCTTGAGTGATACTCTTCTACATCAACAAATCCTAACTGGTTTGAGATGGGGCTCAAAGGCACATGGTTCAGACCAATGATTCAAGCCTCCTCCTGTGTATGGGCTCCTCTCCTAGATCAAATCTTTTTTCATTATCCCTATACTTTTGCTTCTGTCATGTCTTTTAAATGTTTTACTTTCTGAAAAACCTATATCCGAATAAAATGTTCCTTGTAAGATCCCCAGAAGTCTCTTAAGAGACCACAGTCTTTTTCACCCCATATACAATTCTTTTTATCAGTCCTCTCTTTTCTCCTGTCCCCTTCCTTTGAAACTGTTCCTGCTAGTTCACTTTGATGCTGTACTCTGGGAATGCAATTAGTCACAGTCATCATGAGTTAACTCTATAACCACTTATTCTGTTCAGGCCACCCTTTTTCTCCTGCCTCACTCTGCACCCTGCCCCCCATCTTCTTGGGCAATCTCTCAGTTTTACTCTGTAACTAAATAATCTCTTTACAGGCCTCTAATGATTGACTTTCAAAGTTGCTCCAAAAATGCATGACAGCAATCTCATGATCCATCACAGCCAATATATCAAGTGAAAACCCCCTTAACTGATACTAAATGACCAGAGGATCTCCCCCTTAACAGAATTATAATTATCAACTATTGACAATGACTCTCCTCAGCTAGAAACAGTTATGAAAGAGTCAATTCCCCTGTTTCCCACTTCATTGACACTTATTTTCCCCTTTTTTTTATGTCCCTGCTCTCTATCTCTTTCTATGCCTTTTAGGGTTCAGAATAATAAGAGTACCTCAATGGTAAAACATGATTCCCACAGCATTACAGATAGCTTTGCTCAACTATTGTCAATCATCTTAGAAAAATAGCCTGTTTTAGCTTGGGTAAACAATTTCAGGAAGGAAAACCTGCCATAAAGGCACTGGCAGACCCTATGGCTACACCAATTTTCTCACTCCCAGTTCCACACTGCACGCTTTTATAGTGCTTTTTGCCCCACCAGATCCCTCAGTTTCATGTGGGAGTCTGCCCCTCACTCTTTATGCTACTGAACACTGAGACTTAGGACTGGAGATGGGATAGGAGGAAGGCTGAGGGGGACCATAGGAGGGATGAAGGTAAGGTGTTCCACCTGCATCTTTTTAGTCCCCTGGGAATGAGGAAAAGTTGGAGGTGAGATCACAGGCAAAGATCTGTTACACAGAAATGGATGCACAGGAGAGTTAGGCTTGAAGAATGGTAGGATAGGTAAAGATCTACAGTTAGCCTACCTGCATCACTTGGCCAAAGTGGCCTTCAAGTTCCCAAGAGATACATGTTGGAGTTGAAGGCTAGGATAAAGCAATGAATGGGTTGCAAAAAGTTGGGGTGGAGAATCTATGTCATATTCTGGAGAAGGGGGTAGAGAAGGAGAGGCTGTAGTAGGTGGTCTTTTGCAGAGCTTGGGAAAGAGATTGGAGGATTGGATTAGTAGGATCTTGGAAAGAGGTGAAGAGATGCACTTAGTTTACCTGCTTCCCTAGCTGGAGTGACTTGAAGGTTCCCAGAGAGTGACTACTAGAGGTCTGGGATAAAATGATGAGTGGGAGAAGGGAAATTACGAGGAGATGATGTATGTGATCTACTTGATATAGGGACTGGAGAAGGAACAGGACTTCAGAAGGTTGTCTGTTTCATAGTTGGGCATGACATGAGACTAGGGGATTGGATACTGAGGAGCTGAAGGATAGGTGAAGGTGTGGCATCAGTCTACCTACCTGTGTCCCTGTTGATAGTGGCCTGTGGGTCCTAGGGAGAGCCTGCTGAAGTTAAGCCTGGGATAGAGCAGTGAAAGAGAGAGAGGAGGTTAGGAAAGAAAAATCTGCGTTGTGTGATCTACTGGAGATGGGGGCAGAAAGGGGCAGGTGATCACAATAGGGGAATCACAGTAGATGGTCTGCTGAAGGGCTGGGGATGAGAATGGGGGATTGGATTTGTAGGAGATGAGGAATGTATGAAGATCTGCAGTTAGTTGACCTGCTTCTCTAGTTGGAGTGGCCTAGAGGTCCCCAGGGAATCAGGGTCAGCATCTTTTAATAACCAGTTAGAAACTCAACAATACCCTTTTTAATGGAAATTTTATGTATACTGCTTTCCAGTGCTTTGTCCCTTTCTGACAGATTCTTTGGTAGGGCAGTGCTCTAGTGCTTCTTAGCAGTAGGCTGCTCAGAAGTCATCAAGGACACATACCTATGAAGTTACAGTTCAGTTCTCAATACTAACTAGAATCATGTCGAGGACATTCCTCATTTACTCTCTTCCACCCTGAAGGATGACCAGAACACCAAGAAGGTAGTTTGCCGTCTTGTGCCTTTTACCTTTGATCTGTACATAAGAGTTATATTTGTTTGCCAGAGTACTTTCTTCAGCTCCTCTCGCATTGTTGAGAAACTGTCTGTCATGGAATTTTAAAACTACAAAAGTTCCCCTAAGGCCATTCGAGCCATTGGAGCAAAGTGTTGGATGTGACTCCTCCAAAGGAGGGTATCTGAACATGCTCTCTGGTGGATTTTAATGATGGACTGAACCCGCAAAAGTATCAGATAAAGCAAGACGTGAACAAAGTGCAAATAACAAAGCAAAGCAAATTTGTTTTGCAAAAAGGATGTTGCCTGAGCCCAAACTGAGCTAGTGAGAACTTGTGTCTAGGGTTGCCTCTATTGTCATACCTTAAAGCAGGTGGTGACTGTCCCATTCCATTGATTCATCGGCATCACAATCTGTCAAACTGACTAATGTCTTGAGGGAGGAGTACAAGACAAGAGTTCAGGAAAGTCTAGCAATTGGGAAAACAGACATGGTAAAGTATGAGAGAAGTTCAGGGTATATGGGCTCCTGTCAGGCTATCTACAATGTGCTAACTAGAAAACAAACAAACAAAAATTCCTTACAACTATTCCAAATTTTGAAATTTTCTCTGTATCCATTCTTCTCACTCATGTATGCACACTTTGTAAGCCCAGTTTCTCCACTAAAAAGCATTTCTTAAATATTAAATGCTTAAATATTTCCTAGGAGAATATTTCAGTGTTTTAAGATAGCATGCACTTGTTCATTGATCAGAAAAATAAAAAGTCTTCAAATATTTACATTGATAAAAGAAGCTATTTGTGGTGGGATGTTTGTGCTTTAACAAATAAATCTTGCCTAAAGACCAGAGACACTACAGGTCAGGCAGTGGTGGCACACACCTTTAATCCCAGCATCTGGGAGGAGGAAACAGGAACTGATATGATTGGGTGGAGAGAGGAAGTAATAAGGCAGAGTCAGGAGTTGCCTGCCAGATGCAGAGGAAGCAAAATAAGAATGCCACACTGAGAAAAAGTATCAAGCCATGTGGCTAAACATAGATAAGAATTATGGGTTAATTTAAATGTAAGAACGAGTTCGTAATAAATCTGAGCTTCCGGCCAAGCATTTATAAATAATATTAAGCCTCCAAGTCAATTATTTGGGAAGCGGCTGCTGAGTGTCTGGGAACAGACAGGTGGAAGAGAAACTTCTGCCTACAGCTGTTTGCCACGTTATTTTAGAACAAAATTGCAATAATTGCTACTGTATTTATAATAATTCCAATTAGATTTTAAATTTGTAAAATATGAATGATTACTTATTACATTTCCTGATACTTATAGGCATATGAAAAATGTTGCATCTAGATAACTGCTGCTTCCCTGCATACCAAGACTTCAGTATTTATGAATCCACAAGACCAGTGTCTTGGTGAAGAGTCCATCATACCATTTTGTAGGCCTTTTCTGAGGTAAGCACACCCATCGGTGTCAGGGTGCAGCCTCAGCTCAGGTTCAGATTCTGAGACAGGGAAGGGTGGTTGGCTCAAGGAAAAACACTGACCACTAAGTGGATTGCACTCAAGTGGCCCCAAATAGCCTGAGCCATCTTTATTTATACTTTAACAGAGTTTTGTCTCCCTGGCTTATATGAACAGCTTTGTTATTGGCTCCTATTTATGACTTGGAAGAAATAAATCATACATTAGGAAATACATCATAAGTATTATAAAAGTCCCCATTGTTCCCCTTTATGCATCCCCCAATATACTTTCTCATCCCCTGAATAAACTTATTGTAGACACAGAGTTCAGCATTTCGCAGGCTTAACTAAATATCGAGCCAGACACATCCTGCTCTAGCAGCATTTATGTCAGCTGGCAGCTACTTGAGGTTACAAAGTTAAAAAGTAATAGACATAGGTACAATGCTTTAAGAACAATAATATCTGAACCCAAACAATTTTTTCATGTCTTCAAGATATGCTTTTATACAGTTCCCTTTTCTACAAGAGGGTCCATGTCTCATTCTCTCTCTAAAAGCAGACTTCGATACAGCACTCTTTTCCCATCCCACTTCTTCCATGAATATAAGCTCCTGTGTATGGTAAAAATGGATCTATTCATCCCATGTTTCACCTTGTATTTTTCTCCAATAGGTCATACTAGATTCTATCATTGATTCTATATCAGGGAATTTACTTGCCCTTCCCTAGTGAGAGTCTGTTTCCATGTGTGCCTTGTTGATCTGAGACTAGGATGTACAGTTCCCAAGTCATCAGGAAGGTGCAAATGTCTTCACTTACTCATCAGGAAATGGAATCTTAACTACCACTTCACGGAAGACACAAGCAAAAGCAGAACTACAATTGTTTCTTTCCTGCAGTTTTTATTTTCTTATAGTTCACAATGCAGTGATGCTTAGTTTAATGGCATAGTCATGAAAATAGCACTTCGGGGATCTTGGAAAGAACTTAAAATATCTATTTATATTTTTTATTATGTGTACAAGGTGTTTCTGTAGTTAGATGTTTCTCAGGTCCCACCAAGGCCCCCCAGTCCTATGGCCTGCTTATAGAATAATCACTCAGAAGCTTATATTAATCATAACTGCTCAGTCATCGCTCAGGCTTATTACTGACAAGCTCTTACACTTAAATTAACCCATAATTCTTATCTATGTTTAGCCATGTGCCTTGGTACCTTTTTTCAGTTCTGCCATGTCATCTTGCCTTCTCTATGTCTGGCTGGTGACTCCTGACTCAGCCTTCCTCTTCCCAGAATTTTCCTTATCTGCTTTCCCTGCCTATACTTCGTACCTGGCTACTGACTAATCAGGGTTTTATTTATCAACTAATCAGAGCAACACATATTCACGGCATACAGAACAATATCCAACAGCATGTTTCTGTGTATGGGTTTGTACATGTGAGTGAAGTGCCCACAGAGACCAGAAGAGGGTGTCAGATGGCCAGGAGCTGGAATTCCAGGTGGTTGTCAGCATCTGCTCTGTGAGCTGGGAAGGGAACTTGGATCCTCTTTAAATGTAGTATGTGTTCCTCAGCATTTTTTATTAATTATGTCTAAGTCAAAAGCTGCATTGTCTCACAGTACTTATTTTAAGCATCTTTCTTGCTCATTCTGATTTACTTCACATATTATTAATTTGGTTTTTCATGTTGTTTGTGATTTCTCATGTTGTAAGTCTTTGCTATTTCATCCTCTCAGTGTGTTGCTCTGGAACATTTAAATACCAATATTGAATTGGGGTCAAACATCAGAAATTTACATTTAAAAATATTAAATATTATTTTGACTGGTTTGTAGATGTAACCAACCATCTTATTAAATGAAAAACACAGAACCAATGTAAAAGAGAAAGCCAAGAGGTCAGAGCTCAGAGCTAAAATCTCACCCTTCCTCCTGCGGTGGTCCTAGCTCTCCGAGAAGGACCTATTTCCTGTGTGTATGTCTTTTCATAGTCTTTTCTTCTGCCTTCTCATTGGTTGTAAACCTCGTCACTGTCTGTATGTACAGCCCCCCAGGTCTTAAAGGCATATGTCTCCAATGCTGGCTGTATCCCTGAACACACAGAGACCTACCTAGCTCTTCTACCAAGTGCTGGGATTAAAGGCGTGTGCCACTACCACCACACTCTTGCTATGGCTCTAATAGCTCTGACCCCCGGACAACTTTATTTATTAACATACAATCAAAATCACATTTCAGTACAATTAGAATACCACCATACTGGTTGAACACATCATATTAATATAGCATAAATATAAGGATAAAAATTACACTCTTACTTAGAATTATATGCTACTTAAAAAAATTACTATTTTTTAAGGTAGATACTTTAGATGTTAAAAAACACTTTGATGTAAAAATAAGATAACACAAAGGCATTGAAGCCTACAACCTGCTTAATTATTCCCACTTAGCTTCTCCTTCAGGGAAAAGCAGTAGGATTTCCAATCAGTCAGTTAATAGTCTGACTTTTTATGCTGTGTATGGAAGTTCCAGGCATTTGAAACTATAAAACAGGGAAAGAAACACACATTATGAGTAGTTAGATGAAAATGTTTTTGAGAATCTTAAGAAATTGCACTGAACCTAGTATTCTAAGAATTGTGAGAGGATGATAGTACAGCGGAAATAATGTCCCTTCTTCAATAAAAGGATTTACAACCTGACTCAGATTTTATTAGCGTTTAAAAACTAAAAACCCAGGGCATGAAAACTGCATAACTCAGAAGCTGCCCAGAGCAGGAAGAAGATTAGAGGAGAGAAGGAAAGAAAACATACCGTCGTTTAAGGTGTCATGGAGTCCAGACACACAGGAGCCAAGCAGCCACATGGCAGAGAAGGAGGTTTCAGAGGAACCATAAGGAAGTCCCAGATGTTGAGGAAACTCAAAGTACTAGAGAAATGTCTTAGTGAAAATATAGAAAAAACAAAAGGAAAATCATGCTTTGCTGAATGATTAAAGCAGAAGCCAGAATTATGAAGCTCCATATCTGCATCCCAGGTCAACTACTGCTCTAGGGAAGGTAATTGTTGTGAGGAAATGTACAATATATTGCACAATGGTTAATTACTCCACCTATCTCGTTAGCATAGCTTAAGGTGAGTCCACCTTCCTAGGGTGGTCTCTGGCTAAGGGAATGACGCTTGGAGCTTTGCTAACACTGTGGACTTCCTTACTCTATGAGGCACCACTCCCTGCTTTGTGGCGGACATCTATCCTAGTAAATATAAGGACATGACTTTCTTCCTCTTTTTCTCAATTGTCCTCCAGATACCTGCTGATATTAACAGCTGGACTGTTCTGTTGTGGACATCGCTCTACGTAAATAAACACTGATTGGCCAGACAGGAAGTATAGGCGGGACTAACAGAGAGGAGAACTGAGGAAATTGAAAGGGAAGGGAAAGACTGCCTGGAGCTGCCACCAGGACAAGGAAGATGTGAAGTACTGGTAAGCCACAAGCCATGTGGAAAAGTAAAGATTAATAGAAATGGGCTAAATGTAAGAGCCGGGCGGTGGTGGCGCACGCCTTTAATCCCAGCACTCGGGAGGTAGAGGCAGGCGGATCTCTGTGAGTTCGAGGCCAGCCTGGACTACAAAGTGAGTCCCAGGAAAGGTGCAAAGCTACACAGAGAAACCCTGTCTTGAAAAACCAAAAAAAAAAAAAAAAAAAAAAAAAAAAAAAAAAAAAAAAAGAGTATAGACTATGACAGGCCTGAGCTAATGGCCAAGCAGTTTAAATAATGTAAGCGTCTGTGTGTTTATTTTGTAAGTGGGCTCCAGGACTGGCGGGACTTGGTGGGACTGGAGAGAAAAGCTCTCCAGCTACACTGTTCTGAGAGTTTTTCTCTTAAATTCTAATACAATTATTCTCAAGATTCTGTTTGAGTCCCTTTTTAAATTCTTTTTATTTATGAACCTAAGAACCACAAGAGGGTACCTCAGTGTCATTTGGTGATCACCAAAGGAAACTCCTTCAAAACCCAGTAAGACTGATGTGAAATGATCTTATGAGAAGACATGATGGGCAGATGACTTTGCAACCACTATGAGAGTACCCGGGAAACAAGCACAGGAGGGAGAGTGACTTCCACCTTGTGCTTTGATGAATAACCAAAGGACTCTTGCTTTTCTTTCAGCACCAGCCAATTTTTGTGCATATACACAAAAGTATATGGCACGATATAAAATGTATATTTATGATGAGAGATTTTTTTTCCATCCATTATCTTAAAAAATGGCAAATGCACTTAATGGTTTAGCCAAAATAAACATTCAGAATATTCATTTCTCTCTTTTTGGAGTCTGAGTAGAAAAACTGTAATCTTTTATTGAGAAGCTAATATTTTCACTTTTTCTCATATCCTGTCTTTTCTCAACCAGGCCACACAGATTCTGATAGAAGGAGACAAAATATAATGAAACAATAATGTCAAATTCTTCTCTTTAAAAAAACATGTTGTGAGAAAATTTATATATTTAACTTTTAATATGAATATAAAACATAGCAACTGAAAGAAACAAATTAAAATTGTTATCAAATATTCTCTTTTTAGTTTCATATTTTTAAATATTCATGAATGGATGGATTAAATAATTGCAATATTAAAAAGCCTTGAGTTGAGATATAATCCTTCATAAAAAAATTAAATTGAATTTATTTAGGTTTCATACACAAATATAAAAACTATACATCCATGGGGTACAATATGATAACATATCTATAGAGTTACTAATGTTTAAATTGGGTTAAACATAGATTATCCAGTAACATATGATTTAGGGATTAAAGTAATGGAAGACTCTTGGGGAGACAATTTGCCTTCAAGCCATAGCACTTTCCATGCTTTTTCTGCCTGCTCTGCTTATTTTTCTTCGAAGCTTTAATAAAATTTTCCTCAATCTCTTTTTTGAGCCTATTCTTGATGACTTTTTTTTTTTTTGAAACTAAGAACCACAAAAGGTCATCTAGGTTTTTTCAGTATCACCTAAAGACCATAATGTATGGATTCCCTCAAAATCTAGTAAAAGTAATATGAAATTCCTGTTTTTTAATCAGCTGAAAAGACAGGAGAAGAATAGTGTAACATAAGAAATAGAGTGCCTAGGTCATCTGATAGGATTCCTACAAGTTTACAGATGATCTAGCTCCATATTTCAAAAATGGTACATATGTTGGGAAAGCCTTTCTCACATTGGGCAACTAAGTCCTCTTTACTTAGCCTTTAACCCCATAACTATAAAGGATTCCTGCCATCTTTTCCCCTGGCAGATCTCTAAGGTTCCCATTGGAGAGAAGCTACACCTTGCTGTATGTACTAATCAATAGATTCCCATCTTTTGAAGGTCAGACTCTTGTCTCTTTTCTACCTTCTGTTCCCTTAAACTGACTCAGAAATCTAGCAATAATAAGAATATACACATAATGGTTTTCTTAGAATTAGGTGTGTTATGCATAAGACATTTGGTTTTATTTTCTCTAAAGCTGATTTTTAAACACTGATCCAAGCAAAAATAGAAAATCATTGCTTTTATCCTATAAACACTTTTAAATAGTAATTAGGTTAAAAATATAGAAGACAAAAAGTGAACATAAACTTAAGAACAAATACAGACATCACCTCTAGAATTTTGTTTTTGAAGGCCTCTTCTACCAGCCTTACATTCATTCTACAAAGTGCTAGTCCTATGAACCAAAACCACACTGAGTAGTGTTGCCTTCCAGAATGGACTTAGTCAAGTTCATTCTCTCTATCAATTTGATAATTAAAAGGCAGAAAATGTGCCAGACACAGAGAAAGCAACATTTTTTATAAGCTGAAGAAACTCCCACATGCCACAGAGTATATAAACATGTGGGAGCACACACACACACACACACACACACACACACACACACACACAATCAAGGTACATGGAGAGAAATACTCCCCACAAGGTAAAGGAGGAGACTCACACATGGAAATCCATTTTTCTCTTGACAGACTTCGAGTTTTTCAAGTAATGTTGGTGTCATGTGATGCATTGCATTTCCCCTATCTTGATCAGTTAAAACGAAGTGTTCCTAATAGGGTGAAAACTTCAGGTAACATGCTCAGGACCAGCCTTGAAGTATCTGACCAGCCTGGACTAGTTCACCAGAAGAGGGACAGTGCTTGTGGAAGTTAAAGCCTGCCAGGCATTTGTCAAAGGTTGGAGTGGTAAGGCAGAAACTAGAATTGCCACCTACATGCCTATGGCCCCTTCTCCTAACTGTTGACCTGCTAGGGAGCTGTCTACAGTCTTTTCTCCGGTATTTTTCCCCATATTTTCTAGACATGCAAGTTAATCTTTCCAATAAAACTATTTATCCTAGTGATTTTGTGATTTGGATGACACACTGTCTTCATTTCTTTCTTCGAGACAGATGATATTTCTTCAATAATGTGTTTCTGAGTATTTCTGTTTACATTGCCATTATAATTATTGAAAAATCTATAGCGCTATATTGGTTATTTTGTACTAAATCAGGTACTGACGAGTCATATTTGCTATAATATGTTTTATGTCACTAATTTTTTATTTAAAATTTTATTTTATGTATTTGGGAGTTTTGCCTGCATACATGTGTGTGTGTACCACATGCAAGCTTGATGCCTGAGGATACCAGAAAACAGTGTCAGAACTGGAGCCACTATGTGGGGTTGGGAATTCAATCCACGTCATCTGCAGAGCAGCCAGTGCTCTAAACTGGTGAGATATCTCTCCAACTCCTGATATTATTTTTAATACACACACACACACACACACACACACACACACACACACACACACACAGTATACCATATATACTGGTGTACTGGTAAACTCTTGTTGGTGCAATAGCTTGTCTCAGTATTGACAATGGTGACTTTGGAAATTGTTTAGTGTAACTACGTATCAAAATCACATAGGTTAGAAAATGGAGAATAAGAAAATTTCTAAATTACTCACTAAGAGTCATGATTATACTGCTGAGATTCAATCATTTTTTTCATTTCTCTAAATAACTATGACCAATGGTAATGCAGCTCCCATTCATCAGCAGCAGATGATAAATTTAAATGTGATGACTCCTGTTTAAATCATTTATTCTTTGAAAATAAAATAAGTTGCTAATTCATAACATTAAGAAAAACATCTCAAAATATATAATAGATTGTGATTACTTTGCAATACAGAGCAAGAAAAAATAGAGTGTTTAAGACATACTAAAGTGAGATGTGTGGCCAATTCTAAGGAAAGCATTGTGCTTTTAAGACTAGGCATACAGTGAATGGAATGGAGAGACCAATATTAGTACAGTATCTTTAAAATATATGTGCAAATAATGTGTTGTCTCTATACATTTATTCATGTTTCTGAATCACCCCAGTGTGGTATACACTAACTATGTCTGAGCACTTGGAATTTGAACTAATGTGCAATTTATACACCCCACCCCACTGCAAAATATTTAGTAGAGTATATCTAAAAGATACAATTAGAAACTTAGAGGTCCTTGTAGAAATAATGACAATTTGCATATCTTTGTCTGAATAAGTGAAAAAAAATAACACCTTATGTATTTGCTTATTTGTTTTAAGTGGAATTTTTGGCCAGCATCTCCCTACAGATTTTGCATCTGTGGGTTTCTTTTCTTTCTGTTGTTATATAACAATAAATATTTTGACATTTCCAGCAGTACTGATAGCCAGAATATAAGGAAATTTTCTGTGAAACAGTCTTTCCTAGAAATGGCAACATAAATAAGACTTGATCAATGATGGCATTAATGGATATGCTATTTTATCAGGGTCCCTTTCCTAGACAATTAACTACAGACAAGTACTCACTACAGGGAGAAGAAAGAGGAGGTTAAGCCTCTCCAAGGGATAAGCCCACTGCCCACTGATCAGTGGTCCAATGAAGAGTGGTCAGCCCTAAAACTGACCAAACAACAAAAACAAACTCATTGTGTTGGTACTTTCCTATAACTCCAGCATTTGGGAGACAGAGGAAGGAGATAACTAATTTTAGGCCAGCTTGGGTTACATGGAATGATACTGTCCAAAAGAATAAAAAAAACTAACAAAAAACTATCCCTTTTGTGGGATAATGCCCTTGCACACTGTTTTAATAAAATGATGATTGGAGAATAGCCAGGCAGGAAGTATAGGCAGAGCAAGCAGATGAGGAGAATTCTGGGAAGAGAAAGGGCTGACTCAGGAGTCACCAGCCAGACACAGAGGAAGCAAGACAAGGCAGAACTGAGAAAAGGTACCAAGGCACAAGGCTAAACATAGATAAGAATTATGAGTCAATTTAAATGTAAGAGCTAGTTACTAATAAGCCTGAGTTTATGGCTGAGCAGTTATAATTAATATAAAACTTCTGAATGTTTATTTTATAAGTTGGCCACAGGACTGGGGGGCTTGTTGGGACAGGAGAAAACGTCTGACTATACCCCCTCCCAATAACCTCCCTTCTCATTGGTCCTTGGAATCCAATGAGCAGGTCTCTGTAGTCCTAACCTTGATAGATTATCAGACAAAGAAAGCCATTGAGTATGTTTTAAATTACATAATTGTTTAAAGATATATCCAATTGTATGTATCAATTATTTGCCCCTTTGATTGCTGAGTTTAATCTTTTGTATGGTTGTAACAATTTGTTCTTCCATTCACTAATTAAGATACAAAGATTTTAAACATTTTTTTCTTTTCACTTCACAATAAAATAATATCCATGTACAAAAGATGATTCAGTAGGTTATATAAATAACAAATACATACATGCACACACATATATGTGCATATGCATACATATACACACATTTGTATAATAATACTCAAAGGTAAAGAGACTATCAATTTGATAGTTGGGGGCCATGGGAGTGGGTAAAGAGAGGGTAGTTGGAAGGGTGGCAGGCAGGAAAAGGAGAAGGGAAAGTGATACAATTCTAATTCAATTAAAAACCATTTTTAGGTGAAAAGAGATATATTTTATTACATTTAATTTTGTTTTTCAAGACAGGGTTTCTGTGTATCCCTGACTGTCCTGGAACATTTTCTATTCTATAGACCAGACTGATCTCAAACTCAAAAAACTGTTTGCTTCTACCTCCTGAGTACTAGGATTAAAGGCATGTGCTATAACTACCTATCTAGAAAAATAAAAAGAAAGAGAGAGAGAATATATTCAAAAGTACTACCAAATCCCCTTTCTGCAGAAGAGAGTATATTAATTGTCTTATTCTATGCTGTAGCCTACTGAATCTTGCATGCCACAATAATGACCTGCCAGGCAAACTTTCTCTATTGGAGCAATAGTATAGTAGTAAAGCAACTAGCAGTTTCCTGATTGGGTTTGAGGCATGCTCAAAAGAGGGAAATTCATGCCTAATAATGCAATTCTTGTCAACAGCCCAAGACAGTGGAGGTTACAGGCTCCAAAGCAGAACTGGCTATTGTGATTTTGCTAAGTAGTGATAATGTCAAAATACTTTCTGAATATTTATGTATATACTTGCAGATATGAGCTGCTCTCAATCTTGGTCAGAGAAGCTTCTTTTTGCATTGGGCAACAGCCAATGGAGATACTCATTACTAGTCAAAAATACTCAAAATAAGAGACTGAGTGTTCAGTCTTGAACAAGATGCTATGTTCACCCCACCACTGCCATGACTCAGAGAATGCAGTTTTAGAAGAGGAAGAGAGACTGTAAAAGCTGCTAGTGGGTTGCTTCATCCAGCCTTAATAGGAGAGGAGGTGCCTAGTCTTACTGCAACTTGATATGCCATGGCTAGCTCCTGTACATGAGAGGCCTATCCTTTACTGCAAAGCAAAGAGGAGGAGTGGAATGGGAGAAGGTTAGGAGGAGGGACTGGAAGGAAAAGAGGGAGGGAAGGAAAGATAAAATTAGGCTGAAAAATAATTAATTTATTAATTAATTAAAAAAGGTACAGGATGGGAAGGACTGCTGTGACATCCTGTTTTTTGAACATGACATGGCTTCTATATTCATGAAATCACAACAGATATTTTTCCTTGCAGAATATTTATACTGAGATATAGATGGGGAAGATGACCTCCAGGCCACATTTCTTATATAGGAACTGCTGATCATAGATGGTTTCCCAGAGAAATCATTTTTATTGAGGACATGACAATAACTGGTAGCTTTTCCATAGTCAAGTAAATGGCCCCACATTCATGCAAACATGGGCAGCACTAACTGGACTTAACTACTTATTAGATGGATGGATGGATGGATGGATGGATGGATGGATGGATGGATGGATGGATGGATAGACGGTCAGACAGACAGATAGATAGATAGTGTGGTAGTTTGAATATAATTGGCCCCCATAATCTCATAAGGAGTGGCACTATTAAGAGGTGTGGCTTTTTTGGAGTGTGTATGGCCTTGTTGAATGAAGTGTGTCACTGTGGGGGCAGGCTTTGAGGTTTCCTATGCTCAACACCACCCAGTGTCTCAGTCAACTTTCTGTTGCCTGCAAGACATAGAGCTCTCAGCTACTCCAGCACCATGTCTGCCTGCATGCCACCATTCTCCCCACCATGATGATAATGGACTGAAACTCTGAAACTGTAAGCTAGCCACCCCAATTAAATGTTTTCCTTTTTAAGGCAATTAAATGTTTTCCTTTTTAAGAGTTCCCATGGTCATGGTATCTCCTCATAGCAATAAAAACCCTGTGACAGACAGATAAAGGAAATTGTGTGGTGATAGGGGGTGTGGGGGAAGTTGGAGGTGAATGAGGAGTTGATAAATTATCTATAAACACATATAGATATATATGCTGCCAATTTGGAGGAGATTGATCACTAAGTGCATTTTTTCTTTTTCTGTCTCCCTCTTGCATTCCTTTTTTATCTACCTCCTAGTTGACATAATGTGAACTGCCTGTTATTATAGACATAACCCATTTAAACTATGAGCAATGTATAGTCCCATCCTATAAGTCATTCTGTCATGTCACAGCTAGATAAAATAACTGATACAGCTGTGCTGCCTTTGATTAATCATTTATAGTCAATTAAAGTGAGATTGTTGTGAAATAATACTTGTATACCTGCAGTAAGACATATGTGGCATGCAATTATGTTTGAAACATAATTCTCTGACTTTTTCATCTAAATACATTTTCATAAACAGCCTAAGCTACCATCAGATTAAAGCCTTGTCTTAGAGTTATTTATCAAATATATATTTCATAGTTTAAATTAAAGTGTTAGAATGAAAATGCAACATCTTATTTCTTGAAAATCTCAGTCTAAACTGACTAGTCTTCAATAAGGAAGATAGCTCTATAAGCTCAAGGATCTGAGTTGAATATCCAGAATCCACAATAAATATAAACAGTGGTGGCATGTGTACTGGGAAGCCAGAGACAGGAATTTCCATGGCATTCTCAATCAAGCCAGCCTAGTCTAAGGAGAGAGCGTACTAAGATAGTAAGCCTCTGAGAAAAGTCAAATAGAGGAATTACACTTGAGCCTGACCTGTGTTTTCATGTGCATACACACATAGACACAAATATTTTTTAAATAACATAATTTTTTAAATAAAATAAAAACAGAAAACCCTTAAGAAAATATTTCAGCCAGTATTTTTGTTTCAAAAATGATAAAAATCTAAGAAATGTCAGCACAGTTTTCACAACAAAACAACATAGTCATTCTCTACCAAATTTCAGGTTATAATACCCAGTTAGAACCCTCTGTGAAGTTCAAGTTGTCTGAACTGTCTCAAATCCTGTGTCCACAGCAGTATTTTTTTTTTCAGTTTTTTTTTTCAACTTCTCTAGTGTAAGAAGCAAAGGCCAATAAAATGATTATTCCGCTAAATCTGAAAAAAGAAAAATCAATGACTTAAAAGAAAACCTCAAGGAAAACAGTACAGCACATTTTCAATACTAGATGACTGGGATCAGGGGATGCAAACCGATTAAGTGATGCTTTTGAACCCTCCCTGGAAAACATTAGAAGCAGGCAAGCTCTGCAATCCCAGGACTTGTGTCTGATTCTTCTCCAGACACTCCAAAGAAATGCAGCACCACAAATGATTCAAAAGAAATAAGAGGGTATGTAATTCTTGAAAACACCAACTATTTTAAGAAAAAAAAAAAAAAACTAGAAATAGAACTTGCAAGGCAAAAAATAGAAAAGAATATTCTAGACAAATCATTTATTTCTGTCATCAGTTTTATTACATGGTAGTTTTTCTTCTCAGAGAAGATATAAAAATAGCCTATGGCCTATTAAGTCTAAAGAATGCAGATCGCATCTGTTATGAGACAGCGTTGAGCCTGAGAAGACAGTCCAGCAATAAAGCACATCTGCACAGGCTTGACTTCCAGGGTTCAATCCCTAGAACCCATGGGAGAGGAGAAAACCAACTCCACGAGTTGCCCTTTGTCCTCCAGTAGTGCACTGGAACTTGTGTCCCCACACAATCAATCAATCAATCAATCAATCAATCAATCAATCTCTCTCTCTCTCTGCCTGTCTCTCTGTCTCTCTCCTTTCTTACACACACACATATTTTTCAAAAGACAGCACCTTATCACTTCGTAAGAGAAGAGTTAGAGCATCATAATCAATAAAATATTAGTATTATTAATATCAGAAATAGAATAATAGAAACAGAGATTTGTTTAATAGAAACAGAAATTTGATTTTTTCCCTTTGGGGGCTTCATATGTGGTTGGTAAAAATGGAATGTTATATTAAGCGGCAGTTGCATTGTTTTGTAAAATACAGTTACTGGACAACTAGTGTCTGGAACAGTAAGACAATATTTGAACATGGCAAGCACTAGATAATTGAGATGCATTTTACTACAACTAAATCTTAAATTCTGGCTTTAGACTTTGTTTGGCCCTGAGTGAACTTGCACTTCACTTCTTGCATGTTGACTACAATAGATTGATAAAACACTCAGTTTTGTGAATGTTGACTTTTGCTGTTTAAGCTGTAGGACAAAGTTTCACAGTTGTTAGTTGATCATGCCTGGACACCCTTGCCCTCATAATTTGCTATTTCTAAAGATTACTTGATCCCTATGAAGAAAGTCCTATCTGTGTGGTAACATACATGGCACAATTTACCAGGAAAATTCTTAATATTAAATCTGTGGGGAATGTAACAAATAACCTATCACCTCTAATAAACAAACTATAATGACTATTTAAAACAGATACTGTTGGTTGGACAGGTATTTTGGAAATGAATAAAAAAAGTAGATATGGTAAAACTGAACTTCCACATGTTTAATGAAAGTAAGGTAAATGTCATTGTACTCTGGTACACTGATAATTAGTGTTTGATTCCTCTATGATACTCTTAAAAGAACTTTAAACAGTTCTTGTCTTCCTTTCATCCTATAGTCTCTATGAAACTACCATTATTTCTATGTGATAGGAAATTGTCGTATACATTTTAAAATTTTGTTTAGCTTCCAATATTTTGTCCTTTGAGCTTTCAATGTTGTGAAATCCCTGCGTGGCTTTGATGGAACGTTGCTGCCAGTATCCACTCCTCTGAGGCATTCCATCCTTTTTATCATGGTCTCTTTCTTCCTCTATGTAAGTTAGTTCACCTTCACTAAGTCCTTCTGGATGTAGACCTCATCTCTGCAAACGGGAACAAGGTCAACATTTCCACATTAGCTTTTTCCTCCAGTAATTTTTTTTATTTGCATTTGTTACTAATTTAGCTTTCAGGGTTTTAATTTTTTTATTTCATTTTTTCTTTTTTTTCTCTTTGGAAATTTCATCCTTTGATTCTCTTTATTTTTAATTTTATTTTATACCCAATTGCCAATGACAGGCAAGAAGTTAACACAACTGCAAGCTTTGCCAACTGCATGAACTGTACAACTGATGAGCACCAGTCACTCACCCACACAGGTAGGGAGATGTGTTGTCCTTTGTCACCAATCATGAAGTACTTCTTCAATTTAATAGTAAGGAATGGAGTGAAGAGCTAACAGTATAGGTGCAGTTCCTCAAAGCTGATTAGTCTTTTTAAAAATGAGATGAAGTTATTTGAGTACTACTGCTATTTAATTTAGTTATGTAAAAACAAAATCTGTGAGTTTCAGGAACTCTTGGTGTCATATCATATCAGTAACTCCTGTAACAACTGCATTCAATTGCCTTTGTAAAATAAACTGGATTAGGAGGAAAATATATCTGAGAAGAAGAGCTGGGGTCCTCTGGTAGGGATCTATTTTTGGAAAGTTTGGCATAGAAAACAACTACCAATAGCATTCTACTTTGAAGAATTTTTCGTCCAGTTAGTACACTGTATAAAGTGTTCTCTGCTCTATCTTTTTTTTTATTTTGAAACAGTTACTTATAAACTATTTGCAGCAAGTTATAAAAACATCAAATCTCAAATTTATCCATATAACTTGTATTTATTATTATTAAAACTACACATTTCTCCAACACATATCTCCAAATGTATAGATTTTTGTTAATGATGTACCAATTTTTTTTTATATTGTGGCACTGATTTTGTTAATATGTTGTGTAAACCTCATAGAGGGAATACATTAAAATACTCATAGACTTAAGTTCAAATACTACATTTACATTATAAAATGTTGGCCTCTAGGAATGTATGGCAGTAGTGAGCAGAGTTAAAAAGAGTGCACATAGACAATGCGTTTCTAAGCATCTGTACTAATTACAGAGATGAATGAAGAAATTTAGGGCTTTTGACCTGCAATCCATTAGTCATTTTAGTTTCAATAAAGAATTAATTTCTAATGATATTGCCATTAAAAAACTAAATTTAATTACTGTTCCGCGTACCTGATTTGCCTTGTATATTTTAGTAAATTAAGTTTTTCTAGGACTGGCCAAACTCCTAACAAGAGAAAAATGTGACCAATAAATATCATTTGTCCTGAATAACAAAGGAATCTTAAGTAAAAAAAAAATCCAGTTTTTAGCAACAATATTTCTAATATGCTACATAAAGAATCATAAAGAAAAAAATCTAAGCAACTTACTTAAAGAGACACTAAGAGACAGAGTCAAGAGTTTAATGCAGGAATTCTAGTTTCAAAGTCTGGGCCTGAGATTATGTCTGGATCTGTCTTCCTACTGTTGGCATGGAAACCTCATCAACACGGCAACTGCACTTAGGTCCACATTGTCTTTGGTGTCCCGAGCTCTGAAGGCCCACAAGCAGAGTGCATTATGGGTGATGCTGAGCACAAATCTATGGCTGCTGAGTGAAAGAATAACCAGCACAGATGAACACTCCGATATCATTTGGAGAAGAGTAGAAATCAATCAGATAAAAATGGGTCATTGATTTTTTTTTCACATTACTGTTTGTTGGTATCTTCATTTGCTCTTTTATTTATTTTGTTGGTTCTTTTTTCTTTGCAATTTTTATTAGTTCTTTGAGAATTTTGTGCAGTACATTTGATCATTCACCTCTCTCCCAGTCCTCCCAACTCTACCTGCCTTTCCTATCAATGCAACTTTGTGCCCTTTATTTATTTAAATAAACAAAAATCAAGTCCAGTTTCTCTTGCCAAAATACTGTTGGATATGTGGAATTCAAGGGGCCACACCCTTTAAAAAAACCTGAGTCTTCCTTTCCCAGCAGTTATCAATTACCAATAGCTCTTGTGTTAGTGGAGGGAAGTCATCTCCTGGTGAATTCCCTTATAGATGCTGGAATACTGCCTAGCTTGAGCTTATACAGTTTCCTTTCATGCTATCACAACCAACTACTGTGAGATCATATATACCACTTCCCTGCTTTTTCCTCATAACACAGCTTTCTTATAGTGATCCACTGACTCTAGTTCTTACTCTTTCTTCCTCCTCATATACAATGATTCCCAAGGCTTGGGAGGTTGAGGCATGATACAGCTATCCCAATTATGGCTCACCATTCTACAGTCTCTTAGGCCCTGCACCTTGACCTATTTGTGAGTCTTTGTTTTAATTAACAACTAAATAGACAAACCTCTTTAATAAGTATTGAATGATATATCCATCTATGGTTATAATGCTAGCTCATCATGAATTGGTACATATGACTGCTAAAAAGAGGTCTATTGAAAATGCTCTTGGCTATCCTTTGGACCATTAAGGTAAGACTCTCTTTCTGAAGACACCACACACTTGAGGCACAGAACACAGGAAAATTAATATTCACCTGGAAGTGTCATCCCGGCCTGTAGTTTTCACAGTGGTAGAAATTGCTATGCATGCTGCAAGAGAAGATTTTTCATCTGTCATACCCAGTAGTGAACTCTGAACTCTAAGAACTAAAGTCACTCCCAGACTGTCAAGACATGCCCACTGTGGCAATAATGGCAGAATAGCATGGTAGTAATGAGCTACTTTCTGATTGAACTTAAGATTCCATTCATAAGAAAAATCCCATTTGCACTGTTTTAAAGAGGAGAACCTGTGGCTAGACATCACAATTCCCAGGGGAGATCTTCCTGCTATAATCGGCTATCTTGCTGGTTCTTTAGCATATAAGGAGATCTCTAGAAGTCTATCACTCTTAGCATTTTCATTTGGCACCTAGAAATTGTCCTGTGCTAAGCTTCTTCATGTTTAGTCATAAAGGATTCCCACACAATTAGAATTTTCAGGTAAAATCCAATATCAATCAAACAAATCTTTGATGAAATTATCATTCAGAAAAGCATTTTTAGATAAAAATTTTTTATCGTGTTTTATGTAATATTGAAACATAAATTTACAAAAAATGACTGTAATTTTAAAATGCAAATTGAGGTGGGTATCATATACTATGCCTGTAGACTACTATACTTAATCAAATATAAATTTGAGAAGTATCAAGAATTGAAATTCCATAAATATAAATGTAGAGAAGAATATATTTAGTTTATTGATTTATTGCTAATAATTTAATCAGGACACATTTCCCTTCAATTCCAATTATGGGAAATATCATAGGGACAAACAATAGTTATTAGATTTTCTGTTCATTTCTTATGCTAACTGACTTTTACTAAATGCTATAAGATTTTCATTGTCTATCAGGTTATTACTGACATATCTCTTCAATTACATGATAATTATTTCATTAATAATCTCCTTTCACACTTGAGGTGAATAACAGTAAATGTCATTTAAAGTATTGTTACAATTATAAGAAACATAAGTACATTTTTACAATTTTTAAATGGATCAGGAGACAATATATTAATGAATGCCCCACAAAAGTTTTCTTGACATTTAAAAAATATAACTACAACATTAGAGAAGGCTTAAAGAAAGAATAACTTGTTAAATTATAGTAGATTATATTAAATCTGATAAAGGATAATTTTCCTGATGACAGAACACATTAAAATGATCTCAGGCTTTTACATTGTTATTATAAATTTCATGAAAATTACTTGTTCTGCCAGACATCCTCACAGTGGCAAAGGAGAATCATACAGGAAGTGATCTTTAAATTATGACTCTGTCTGTATATTTCCAAGTTTCATTGAAGCATCTGAAATTTCTTTGTAAACCGATGAAGGAATCCACAAGTGTTTGAAACACTCAGATTGTCTTATGATTGTTAAGGAGACATAGTATATGACCTTGAATTTTAGTCACCATACTTGTTTAATATTTTCAACAAGCTAAAGACTGAAAGAGACAAAGCCAAAACTGCACTTACAGGAAGTAACGATAACTTGATAGAGACGCTTGATTCCCTCTTAAGCATAGCAGGAATAGTTGAAGCTGTGTATTATATTTCAATATTTTCACAAGACTAAAGGTAATTTAGTCATGATACAATTAGAAAACAAATTACTTTAGGTATATTTTCACTGCCAAAGGTAAATATTTTTCAGGAAATTGTCTTCTGATTTTCCTGATTATTCCTTAGTAGAAGAATAATTATCATAACCACTTAAAATAACAGTATAATTTTGACTAGGGTTTTGGAAGAGAGGTGAAAGCATATATTTAATCTCTCTTATAAGACGATATAAGAGCATGAATATAAAAATTTAGAAATTAAAATGAATATGTTTTAACTTTTTATTTCCTAACAATATATTGCTATTTAGTAGTTTAAATCTTAAATTAGCTTTTTAAGCACTAATTATTAAAATTTGTGAAATGGTAATTATGATGTTATTATATGGTTTAAAATATTATATATATATCATTTATATATTGTAATCATATCTAACATTGCTATTAAGTACTGAAGGTGACTTAGCTATTTTTTTTTGTCTGTGTAATATTCATCTTTACGTGGCTTTTTACATTAATTTTTTTTTTTGGTTTTATTATTATTATTATTATTATTATTATTATTATTTTACAACACCATTCAGTTCAACATAATAGCCACAGAATCCCCTGTTCTCCCCCTCTCGCCCACCCCTCCCCCCAGCCCACCCCCCATTCCCACCTCCTCCAGATCAAGGTCTCCCCCGAGGACCGGGGTTGACCTGGTAGACTCAGTCCAGGCAGGTCCATTCCCCCCTCCCAGACCGAGCCAAGTGTCCCTGCATAAGTCCCAGGATTCAAACAGCCAACTCATGCAACGAGCCCAGGACCTGGCACCAATGCACAGCTGGCTCCCAAACAGATCAAGCCAAATGACTGTCTCACCCGTTCAGGTGGCCTGATCCAGTTGGGGGCCCCTCAGCCTTTGGTTCATAGATCCTGTGCTTCCATTCATTTGGTTATTTGTCCCGGTGCTTTATCCAACCTTGGCTTCAACAATTCTCGCTCATATAAACCCTCTTCTTACTCACTAATTAGACTCCCAGTGCTCCACCAGGGGCCCAGCCGTGGATGTCTGCCTTCAGATTCCTCAGTCCTTGGATGGGGTTTATGGCACCACTATCTGGGTGTCTGGCCATCCCATCACCAGAGTAGGTCAGTTCCTGCCGTCTCGCGACCATTGCCAGCAGTCTTTTGAGGGGGTATCTTTGTGGATCTCCGTGGGCCTCCCTAGCTCTCTGCTTCCTCCCCTTCTCACCTTCTCATGTGGTCTTCATTTACCATGGTCTCCTATTCCTTGTTCTCCCTCTCTTTTCTTGATCCAGCTAGGATCTCCCACTCTTTCCCTCAACTGTCGCCCTTCATTGTTCCCACTCATGACCAGGCTATTCATGTAGATCTCGTCCATTTCTCCGTGTCTTTTTTTGGGGTCCCGTTTTCCAGGTAGCCTCACTGGTGATGTGAGTAGCAGTCTAGTCATCCTTGTTCCATATCTAGCATCTTCCTATGAGTGAGTACATACCATATTTGTCTTTCTGAGTCTGAGTTACCTCACTCAGGATGATTTTTTCTAGATCCATCCATTTGCCTGCAAACCGTGTGATGTCGTTATTTTTCTCTGCTGAGTAGTATTCCATTGTGTATATGTGCCACAATTTATTTATCCATTCTTCAGTTGAAGGGCATCTAGGTTGTTTCCAGGTTTTGGCTATTACAAACAATGCTGATATGAACATAGCTGAGCAAGTGCTCTTGTGGTATGATTGAGCATTTCTTGGGTATATGCCCAGGAGTGGTATAGCTGGATCTTGGGGGAGATTGATTCCCAATTTTCTAAGAAAGCGCCATATTGATTTCCAAAGTGGTTGTACAAGCTTGCATTCCCACCAGCAGTGGAGGAGAGTTCCCCTAGTTCCACATCCTCTCCAGCATAAAGTGTCTTCAGTGTTTTTGATCTTAGCCACTCTGACAGGCGTAAGGTGGTATCTCAGAGTTGTCTTGATTTGCATTTCCCTGATGATTAGGGAAGTTGAGCAATTCCTTAAATGTCTTTCAGCCATTTTGGATTCCTCTGTTGAGAATTCTCTGTTTAGTTCTAAAGCTCATTTCTCAATTGGACTGTTGGTCCTTTTGATGTCTAATTTCTTGAGTTCCTTATATATTCTGGATATCAGTCCTCTGTCAGATGTGGGGTTGGTGAAGATCTTTTCCCATTCTGTAGGCTGTCACTTTGCCTTGTTGACCGTATCCTTTGCTCTACAAAAGCTTCTCAGTTTCAAGAGGTCCCATTGATTGATTGTTTGTCTCAGTGTCTGCGCTACTGGTGTTATATTTAGGAAGTGATCTCCTATGCCAAGGCGTTCAAGACTATTTCCTACTTTTTCTTCTAGCAGGTTCAGAGTAGCTGGATTTATGTTGAGGTCTTTGATCCACTTGGACTTAAGTTTTGTGCACGGTGACAGATATGGATCTATTTGCAGCCTTCTACACGCTGATATCCAGTTATGCCAGCACCATTTGTTGAAGATGCTTTCTTTTTTCCATTGTACACTTTTGGCTTCTTTGTCAAAAATTATATGTCCATAGGTGTGTGGGTTAATGTCAGGGTCTTCAATTCGATTCCATTGGTCCACATGTCAGTTTTTATGCCAATACCAGGCTGTTTTTATTACTGTAGCTCTATAGTAGAGCTTGAAGTCAGGGATTGTGATGCCTCCAGAAGTTGTTTTATTGTACAGGTTTCTTTTAGCTATCCTGGGTTTTTTGTTTTTCCATATGAAGTTGAGTATTGTTCTTTCCAGATCTGTGAAGAATTGTGTTGGTATTTTGATGGGGATTGCATTGAATCTGTAAATTGCTTTTGGTAAGATTGTCATTTTTACTATGTTAACCCTGCCTATCCAAGAGCATGGGAGATCTTTCCATTTTCTGAGATCTTCTTCAATTTCTTTTTTCAGGGACTTACAGTTCTTGTCATATAGGTCCTTCATTTGCTTGGTTAGTGTTACCCCAAGGTATTTTATGTCATTTTTGGCTATTGTAAAGGGTGATGTATCTCTAATTGCTTTCTCAGCTTCTTTGTCCATTGTATATAGGAGGGGTACTGATTTTTTTGAGTTGATCTTGTATCCTGCTATGTTGCTGAAGGTGTTTATAAGCTTTATCAATTCCTGGGTGGAATCTTTGGGGTCATTCAAGTATACTATCATGTCGTCTGCAAATAGGGAAAGCTTGACTTCTTCCTTTCCAATTTGAATCCCCTTAATCTCCTTATGTTGTCTTATTGCTCTGGCTAGAACTTCAAGTACTATATTGAATAAGTATGGGTAGAGTGGACAGCCTTGTCTCGTTCCTGATTTTAGTGGAATTGCTTTGAGTTTCTCTCCATTTAATTTGATGTTGGCTGTTGGTTTGCTATATATTGCCTTTATTATGTTTAGGTATGTTCCCTGTATTCCTGATCGCTCCAAGACTTTTATCATGAAGGGGTGTTGGATTTTGTCAAATGCCTTTTCTGCATCTAGTGAGATGATCATGTGGTTTTTTTCCTTGAGTTTGTTTATATGGTGTATTACATTGATGGACTTTCGTATGTTGAACCACCCTTGCATCCCTGGGATGAAGCCTACTTGATCATGGTGGATAATTGTTCTCATGTGTTCTTGGAGTCTGTTTGCCAGTATTTTATTGAGTATTTTTGCATCAATGTTCATGAGGGAGATCGGTCTGTAGTTCTCTTTCTTTGTTGCATCCTTGTTTGGTTTAGGAATCAGGGTAATTGTAGCCTCATAGAAGGAGTTTGGTAATGTTCTTTCTGTTTCTATTATGTGGAACAATTTAGAGAGTATTGGTATTAACTCTTCTTTGAAGATCTGGTAGAATTCTGCACTGAAACCATCTGGTCCTGGGCTTTTTTTGGTTGGGAGACCTTTATTGACTGTTTCTATTTCCTTAGGGGTTATTGGACTATTTAAATAGTTTATCTGGTCTTGATTAAACTTAGGTATGTGCTATCTATCCAGAAAAATGTCCATTTCTTTTAGGTTTTCCAGTTTTGTGGAGTAGAGGTTTTTGAAATATGACCTTATAATTCTCTGGATTTCCTCAATGTCTGTTGTTATGTCCCCCTTTTCATTTCTGATTTTGTTGATTTGGATTCTCTCTCTCTGTCTTTTGGTTAGTTTGGATAAGGGCTTGTCTATCTTGTTGATTTTCTCAAAGAACCAACTCTTTGTTTCATTAATTTTTTGCATTATTCTCTTAGTTTCTAATTTATTAATTTCACCTCTCACTTTGATAATTTCCTGGCGTCTATTCTTCCTGGGAGACTTTGCTTCTTCTTCTTCTAGAGCTTTCAGATGTGCTGTTAATTCACTAGTGTGCGATTTCTCCAACTTCTTTATGTGGGCATTTAGTGCTATGAATTTCCCTCTTAACACTGCTTTCATAGTGTCCCATAAGTTTGGGTATGTGGTGTCTTCATTTTCATTGATCTCTAGGAAGTCTTTAATTTCTTTCTTTATTTCTTCCTTAACCCATTGGTGATTCAGTTGAGCATTATTCAGTTTCCATGAGGTTGTAGGTTTTCTGTAGTTTTTGTTGTTGTTGAAATCTAGCTTTAAACCATGGTGATCTGATAGAACACAGGAGGTTATTCTGATTGTTTCGTATCTGTTGAGATTTGCTTTGTGGCCAAGTATATGGTCGATTTTAGAGAAAGTTCCATGGGGTGCTGAGAAGAAAGTATATTCTTTCTTGTTAGGATGGAATATTCTGTAGATATCTATTAGGTCCAATTGGGTCATGACATCGGTTAAGTCCTTTATTTCTCTGTTAAGTTTCGATTTGAGAGATCTGTCCAGTGGTGAAAGTGGGGTGTTGAGATCTCCCACTATTAATGTGTGGGGTTTTATATGTGGTTTAAGCTTTAGTAATGTTTCTTTTACATATGTGGGTGCCCTTGTGTTTGGGGCATATATGTTCAGAATTGAAACTTCATCTTGGTCAATCTTTCCTGTGACGAGGATGTAATGTCCTTCTTGATCTCTTTTGATTGATTTTAGTTTGAAGTCTATTTTGTTGGATATCAGGACGGCTACCCCTGCTTGTTTCTTAAGACCATTTGATTGAAAAGTCTTTTCCCAGCCTTTTATTCTTAGGTAGTGTCTATCTTTGAATTTGAGATGTGTTTCTTGTATGCAGCAGAAAGATGGGTCCTGCTTTCGTATCCATTCTGTAAGTCTATGTCTTTTTATAGGTGAATTAAGTCTGTTGATATTAAGGGATATTAATGACCAGTGATTCTTCATCCCTGTTATTTTTGGTGGTAGTGTGTGTGTACTTCTCTTCTTTGGGGTTTACTGTTGTGGCTTTATCTATTGCCTGTGTTTTCAAGTGTGTATCTGACTTCCCTCGGTTGGAATTTTCCTTCTAGTGCTTTCTGTAGGGCTGGGTTTGTGGATAGGTATTGTTTAAATCTGGCTTTGTCTTCGAATGTCTTGTTCCTTCAGTCTATGATGATTGAAAGTTTTGCTGGGTATATTAGTCTGGGCTGACATCCATGGTCTCTTAGTGTCTGCATTACATCTGTCCAGGTCCTTCTGGCTTTCAAAGTCTCCATTGAGAAATCGGGTGTTATTCTGATGGGTTTACCTTTATAGGTCACTTGGCCTTTTTCCTTGGCTGCTCTTAATATTCTTTCTTTATTCTGTACATTTAGTTGTTTAATTATTATGTGTCGAGGGGACTTTTTTGGGGGGTCTAGTCTGTTTGGTGTTCTATAGGCTTCTTGTATCTTCATAGGCATTTCCTTCTTTAAGTTGGGAAAGTTTTCTTCTATAATTTTGTTGAATATATTTTCTGTGCCTTTGAGTTGGTATTCTTCACCTTCTTCTATCCCTATAATTCGTAGGTTTGGTCTTTTTATGGTGTCCCAGATTTCTTGGACATTTTGGTTCATGACTTTGTTGGCTTTAGTGTTTCCTTCGACTGATGGAACTATTTCTTCTACTGTATCTTCAATGCCAGAAATCCTCTCTTCCATCTCTTGCATTCTGTTGGTTATACTTGCATCCGAAGTTCCTGATCTTTTACTCAGGTTTTCTATTTCCAGCATTCCCTCTGTTTGTGTCTTTTTTATTTTTTCAATTTCCCTTTTCAGTTCTTGGGCTGTTTCCTTTGTTTGTTTCATTGCTTTTTCATGATTTTCTTTCAGTGCTTTATTGTTTTCTTCCAGGATTTTAATGTTTTCTTCCAGGACTTTATTGTTTTCTTGGAGGGCTTTATTGTTTTCTTCTAATTTGTTTGCCCTTTCCTCTAGTTGTTTACAGCGTTCTTCCAATTTTCTTGTCTTTTCCTCTACACAAGCCTCTACCTTCTTCATGAAGTTACTCATAAGGCTACTTTCTTCTGCTTCTTCCAATTTTTGGTGTTCAGGTCTAGATGATGGAGGCGAGCTAGGTTCTGGTGATGCTGTATTGCTCTTCATTTTGCTGTATGTACTTCTGCTTTGACGTCTGCCCATCTCCTTGTGGTTCCTTCTTGGTCTTATCAGTGGACTTGTTTCACAAAGAGCTGACAGACTCAGGAAGACTCTCTCTCTTGTCCAAAAGGGAGTTCTCTTGTCCAACTCTTTGGTCCAGAAGGGAAGTCAGGGGCAAGCTCTGGTCCAGAATGGCAGTCGGGGGCAGGCTGGGAGCTGGGGGCCGGTCTCTAAGTCTCAGGAAGTGGCTGGGGTCTTGGGCAGATGGGCGTGGGGGCAGGGCACGGAGACTGCAGGGGCTGCCGGGGGCTTGGAAATGGGGATCCCTCCCGGTGGGGCTAGAAGGGGAGCTGCCCGGTGGCCAGAACCTGGTGCCAAGTTGGGCAGGTCCTCCCGGGGTGGCTGGTGGCCAGGGATGGGGTCCGGGCTGGACCCAGGCACTCACCTCTGGTCCAGAAGGGAAGTTGTCGGGGGCAGGCTGGGAGCTGGGGGCCGGTCTCTAAGTCTCAGGAAGTGGCTGGGGTCTTGGGCAGATGGGCGTGGGGGCAGGGCGCGGAGACTGCAGGGGCTGCCGGGGGCTTGGAAATGGGGATCCCTCCCGGTGGGGCTAGAAGGGGAGCTGCCCGGTGGCCAGAACCCGGCGCCAAGCTGGGCAGGTCCTCCCGGGGTGGCTGGTGCCTAGGGATGGGGTCCGGGTTGGACCCGGGTACTCACCTCTGGTCCAGAAGGGAAGTCTTCGGGGGCAGGCTGGGAGCTGGGGGCCGGTCTCTAAGTCTCAGGAAGTGGCTGGGGTCTTGGGCAGATGGGCGTGGGGGCAGGGCGCGGAGACTGCAGGGGCTGCCGGGGGCTTGGAAATGGGGATCCCTCCCGGTGGGGCTAGAAGGGGAGCTGCCCGGTGGCCAGAACCTGGTGCCAAGTTGGGCAGGCCTCTCAGGAGTGGCTGGTGGCCAGGGATGGGGTCCGGGCTGGACCCAGGCACTCACCTCTGGTCCAGAAGGGAAGTCCTCAGGGGCAGGCTTACATTAATTTTTTTGTCTCTTTCAAGCCAGAGTCTCTACATGCTGCTCGTCCTGGCGGTGGCTGCAGTGTCTCTCCGACTTAGCTGTTTTATAACAAGAAAAAACACATGAAGTCCCCTACAAACGTCAATTTCATATTTGGTGGGTCAAAACACTGAACACATGCTAATTGCTCCTTTTTCTAGTGGATCTTTATAACATAAATAATGAGTGCACAAGAAAGTCTCTCTCTTCTCTCCTTACTGTGAAAGCAGAATACTGTCACCTCCAGCTCACAGGTACTTCAGAAATGTTTACAGAGGTAGGTGACCGGTTCTCACCAATGAACATGATATCACAAGGACAGGTAGGAGGACACCAAGCTCTGGGTGTGGTTTTCAAGTGTTCTTGTCATCCAGGATGTTAACTTTGGATGTTTCATCCAGCATGCTAACTTTGGATGTTATCAAAGAATGGAGAGAATTGTGGGTTGAAATAGTATGAGTCATTGAATCATAAATAGCACATAACAGTCAATAGCCTTTCAATTTACATATATGACCTTAATAAATATTTATGGGACAAATTTACTGAGGCATAAGAGCTTATGAATTCCTCTAGTAAGGTTATTCCAACTAGTAGATTGACATTTTTCTGTAAAATTAATTTTAATAGCAACATATGGAATACAATTAAGCACACTTTCTCTGAACATCATTTTTTAAATTTCTCACTCTAAACATTTATTCCATTTTTCTTACAATGTGTTTTTCATATGTTATAAACTCCACATAAAATATTGGTACTATATTTGCTTCAGACAGTCAAGTAGTGTTAACAACAGATGTAAAGAAGAAATCTCCATAGCTTTTTAAAATCTCCCTGGTTGTGTATAAATAGTAAGTGTATATGTGGTATGTGTATGCACATGAGTATTCATGTACATGTGTGTGAGTTCAGGCATGCATATACAATGGTATGTTTGGAGAGGCCAGAGTCTACCTTGGGTGTTACCTTTCAACTTGTTTAAGATGGGGTCTTTCTCCCACTATTATCATTTTACTGTTAAAGGTAGGTTGTTTGTGAGCTTCTAGGGATCCTCCTGTCTCTCCTCTCACCTTGACCTAGAAGTACTAACATTGCAATGGCATTGCTATGTCAACATTTATGTGGATTCTAAGGATTTGAACACTTATCTTTGTGCCTAAGTGACAGGTACTTTACCATTGAGCCACCTCTTTAGACTAAAATTCAACGTCTCTTTAATTTGTCAATTTTGGAACTTTCCAGTGTGTGTGTGTGCGGGTGTGTGCGTGTGTGTGCATGTGTGCGTGTGCGTGTGCGTGTGCGTGTGCGTGTGCGTGTGCGTGTGCGTGTGTGTGTGTGTGTGTGTGTGTGTGTGTATGCTTGTCTCTAGGTCCTCTAAAGAAATTTAACAGTACTAAAGGACAAAGTTAGTTAGGATTTTTCTCAAATTTGACTAAATGAAAATGACTTTATTTAGCCGATATTTAAAATGTATATTTTTTTGGTGAATGTACAATTCTATGGTGATAGTTTTTAATTGTTTCCATACATCCAACACATCGCATATCATTATCTTATGGCTTGCATAATTTCTGTATGAGTCCATTGCAGTTCTGATCTCTGGTCCTTTTTAGTTACAATTTCTTTGCAACCTTTTCTTAACTTTAAATTTGTACGATTTTTTTTTTTTTTATCTTTGATTTGTCATAGTATGGCTTTAACGTATCCAAGCATATTTGTTTGGGGATTCAAACTCCTCGTGTTGTTCGTAAAACAAGAAGATTCTGTTCTTGAATCTGAGCTTTAACCTCTTTCATTATTTTCTAAAACACCCAACATTCCCTATTCCAATATTTTTCTGCTATTTTTGTTTTTTTCTCCTTCCCAGACTCCAATAGCATATTAGTTACAATGCAAAAATGCCACTCCTGTATTCATGTTGTCTGTAGAGATGTTTGAAGGTTTCTTGGGTAGATGTCTTCTTTTTATTTCTATTTAGTTTTAACCAACTTTTACTGGCCCAGCTGTAAATCTATCACTTCTTTTCACAACCATGTTAAACCTACTCATGAGCTGATTGAAGGATTTTTTTTTATCTTACATTATAATTTTGTGTTTCTTCAATTTTCAATTTTCACTTGACTCTGTCTTACAGTCTGATACCCTGTAATAAAATCCCAAGATGTCCTGTGTGCTAACTAGTTCGTCAATCAATTCAGGAACATGTAGTAATAGTTACCTCAAATTTGTATTTTATATTTCCAAGAATGAGATATTTAAGTCTGCTTCAAATGGTTTATTTGATTTCTTGATTCATGGAAAATTTTTCCTTGTTACCATTTTAGGAAGAATAGTAGTCACAAGTCAAATCTTTTCTGTCTAGGTTATTTTTTTACCTAAGCAGGCTATGTGTATCATTCAGGAGTTTGCTGATCTAATAAAACTTTGAGTTGATTTTTATTACCGTCATAGCACTACGGATTTAAAATCATTCCATCAGTTGAGTATTGTTACCCAGTATGTAGAATGGTATTTGCGATGTGTAATGATTTTCCTTAAAACATACAAACAAAAAAAAACCCTTATCTTCAATTTCCATTCCTACTTGCCAGGATTCATGGAGTGGCATTTCCTTCCATAATCTTCTATTCTAGGGTGTAGACTTGTGTGCTATCACATCCTTCTAAGTGATAAGCATGTGATATGAGGAAAGACTTTGCTTCCTCTTTATATCTGCTGTAGTTTTCCTGATCACAATACTTAAAGATGTATCTTTCCCCATGATTGAAACAAGGACTTGGCAGTTGAGGGTGATGGCTGCTTGCCCAGAGGACCTCGGTTAATTTTCCAGCATCCTCATGGCAATTCCAGATCCAGGGATCCAACATACTCCTCTGCCTCTCATTAGCACTAAGAACATTGCAGTGAGCTTCCATACATGAGGGCAAAACACTCATAAACACAAAATAAATAAATCTTAAAAACAGCATACCCATTCTCTATTTTTTTCTTTCCTGGATCTCTTTAAGTATTAATTTTCTCTATTTTATCTAATGTATAGGTTTTATTTTGTTTTTCCCCTTTTCGCTCACATTATTATTTATGAATGCAGTTTTTTTGTCAGTAAATTCTCAGTGAATAAAGTTATTGTTATTGAATCAATTAGAGTAATTGTAGGAATTTTATTACCATATCTGGCTGTAATGATATTTAATTTTCATTCATGGTAATGTCTATATGGACTGAAAAAGCACAGACAAAAAGAATTCTAATTTTTTATTATTGTAAGAAGTATTTGATTTTTATCAGCCCTTTGTGGTTGAAAAGGTGTAATAATTATGACTTAACTTTCTCCCCTTTTTTTTTTTTTTTACTGAAAATAGATTCTTTTCTTATAAAATACATCCCAACCAGTTTCCCCTCCATCCACTCCTCCCAACTCCCTGCCCACCTCCCATCTTCCCCAGACCCATTCCCACTTCAGAAAAGAGCAAGCCTCCAAGAGATGACAGCCAAACAGGACAAAAAAAGATACAATACGACAAGGCAAAGTCATCATATTAAGTCTGGAGAAGGCAACCCAATAGGAGGAAAAGGGTCCCAAGAGCAGGAAAAGAGTTAGAGATACATTTGCTACCACTGTTAGGAGTACCACAAAGACACCAAGCCAACAACCATAACATATTAGCAGAGGAGCAGATGTAGATCCATACAAGCCTCATGCTTGCCACTGCAGTATCTGGGAGCCCAAATGAGCCCTGTTTATTTAATTTGGTGGGCCATGTTCTCTTGGTGTCCCCCAATCCCTCTGACTCCTAAAATCTTTCCTCCCCTTCTTCTGTGGGGTTTCCTAACCTATGGAAAGAAGAATATGATGAAGATCTTTAAGGTAGAAATCTTTCCACATAATGTCTAGCTGTGGGTCTCTGCATCCACTGCCATCTAACCAGAGGAAGC
Source organism: Peromyscus maniculatus bairdii (assembly GCF_049852395.1). Lineage (NCBI taxonomy): Eukaryota > Metazoa > Chordata > Mammalia > Rodentia > Cricetidae > Peromyscus > Peromyscus maniculatus. The sequence goes on along the minus strand of NC_134872.1, from coordinate 63,568,497 downwards.
CTCTCTCATGATGACTGGACAAGGCCGAGATCTATGAGTATAGCAGACTACTGTTAGAAATTATTTTATTGATTTTGCTTTGTTTTGCTTTATTTTATTTTCATTCATGTTTGTTTCTTCCCTAGGTCTCTGGGCTATCCAGTCTCTAGTGCCTGACTATCCAGGAAGTGCAGGGCATGCACTCCCTCTAGTGGCATGGCCTCAAGTTAAAGCAAACATTGGGTAGCCAGTCTCAGGAGTTCTACACCACTATTCCTGGCACATCTTGCAGGCAGGATAGATTGTAAATTAAGAGCTTTGTAGATGGGTTAGGGTCCAAGTTTTTCTTTCTCTAGCCTGCAGAGCATCTTTTTGCACCAAAAAGACTAGAATGTCAGGGTGAAGTCTCCAGCCTACCTCTCTATGTTCAATTAGCTGTATAGGTATTGCTTACTGTGGTCCCATTATCAGTTTTCAGAGAGCTACCTCCTGCCTACCATCAGCCTGGATCTCCATAGGACTCCTTGGACAACAACTCGACTAAACGCAACACAGTCCTAACCATGGGAAGCCTTCTTTGACTACAAAAGATAGCCAGTTCAGACTCTGTATCTTTCAGCGTTAGGATTCCTCACCAAGGTCACCCTCATAGATTTGAGAAAGTTTCCACTACACTAGGTTTCTATGCCATCTCTTATGTTCCCTAACTCTGCCTCTCCCTGCACTCCCTCAGTCCCTTCATGTGCCTACCTAATACTTCCATTCCTATCCCCACCTGCTCCCAATCTCCCCACAAAATTTATTATATTTTCCCTTCTAGGCCTGTCAGTTCTAGCCATCACTACCTGTACTCTGTCTCTCCACCTCATCTCCACGATGTATACTCCTACACTGGACCCCAGCTTCTTGCAGTCTACCCATAAAGTCTATTCTGTTTCCTCTTCTCAGAGATATCCATGCAATCCTCCTAGACTTTTCCTCTTAACTGACCTCTCTGGGTCTGTAGATTGTAGCTTGTATATCATTTACTTAGTGGTTAATATCCACATATAAGTGAATACATACCATATTTGTCTTTCTGTGTCTGGGTTGTGGCACACAGGACTATTTATTTTTCTAGATCCACCCTTTTGCCTGCAAATTTCATGATGCCATTTTTTAACAGCTAAGAAATACTCTATTGTGTAAATGCACCACATTTTCTTTATCCATTCTTCTGCTGGGGACGTCTAGTTTCTTCCAGTTTCTGGCTATTGTGAATAAAATCTCACTAAACGTTGTTGAGCAAATGTCCTTTTGGTAGGATACATCATTCTTCGGGTACATGCCCAGGAGTAGTATAGTTGGCTCTTGACAGATCAATTCCCAGTTTTTTTGAGAAACCATCATATTGATTTCCATAGTAGCTGTACAAGTTTGCACTCCCACAAGTAATGGAGGAGTGTTCTCCCAACACAACTGAAGATGATAACCCATGTTCCATATACTCACCACATGAAATGTCACTTGTGTTAATGATCTTAGTCATTCTGACAGGTGTAAGATGAAATCTCAAAGAATTTTTCATTTGCATTTACTGATGGCTAAAGATATTGACCATTTAAGTGTTGCTCAGACATTTGCAATTCTTCTACTAGGAATTCTCTTTTTATAACTGTGCCCCATTTTTAATTGGATTATTTGATTTTTTATATCTAATGTCTTAAGTTTTTAATGTATCAGATGTGGAGTTGATAAAAATATTTTCTCATTCCTTAGTCTGTCTTTTTGTTTGATTTGATGGGGTTGTTCTTTGCCTAACAGAAGATTTTCAGTTTCATGAAATCATATTCATTAATTGTGGACCTTAGTGCCTGTGCTATTAGTGTTGTAGCCAGAAGGTTTTCGCCTGTGCCAATGCATTCAATGTTTGTCTCCACTTTATATTCTATCAGGTTCATGTGTCTGGTTTTATATTGAGGTCTTTCAACCATTTGGCCTTGAGTTGAGTGCAGGGTGATAAAAATGTAGCTATTTGCATTCTTCTACATTCAGTCATCTAGTTTGATGACCATCATTTGTTGAAAATGTTTTCTTTCTTTCCAGTGTGTATTTTGATCTTCTTTATAAAAAAAAATATCAAATGTCCATGTGTTAATGTATATCTGGGTTTTCAATTCAATTCCATTGATCAACATGTCTGTTTTTATTGCAGTGTTTTCATTACTATAGCTCTATAATAGACCTTCAACTCAGAGATGATGATACCTCCAGCAGTTCTTTTATAGTTCAGGATTATTGGAAATTTGATGGGGATTGCATTGAATTTATAGATTACTATTGTTAGGATGCCAATTTTTACTATGTGACTCCTATTAATCCATGAGCATGGGAGATCTTTCCATCTCCTGATGTCTTCTTCAATGTCTTTTTTGAAAGGCTTGATTTTTTTTTAAAATTTTTATCTTGATACTGTTAATGTTTTTTTTTGTTTTTTGTTTTTTTTTATTTTACAATACTATTCAGTTCTATATAACAGCCACAGATTCCCTTGTTCTCCACCTTACTGTCGCCCTCCCCTTCCCCCCAGCCCACCCCCATTCCCACCACCTCCAGATCAAGGCCATCCCTGAGGACTGAGATCGACCTGATAGACTCAGTTCAGGCAGGTCCAGTCCCCTCCTCCCAGACTGAGCCAAGTGTTCCTGTATAAGTCCCAGGTTTCAAACAGCTATCTCATGCAGCGAGCCCAGGACCTGGTACCACTGCAAGGCTTGATGTTTTAATCATAAAAATATTTCTTTTGCTTCGCTAGAGCTACTCTGAGATATTTTATAATATTTTAGGCAATCATGAAAGATGTTTTTCTTTCCTTAACTTCTTTCTCAAATTGTTGTTTGTATGTAGGAGGGCTATTGATAGTTTTTAGTTACTGTTGCATCCAGAGATTTTTTTTGAAAGTATTTATCAGCTATAGGATTGACTTAGTGGAATTTGAGGGTCATATCATATCATATCATCTACAAGTAATGGTACTTTGAATTATTCCCTTCCAATTTCTATCCCCTAGATCTCCTTCAGTTGTTTTACTGCTGTAGTTAAATCTTCAAATACTATAATGAATAGATATGTAGAGAGGACAGCCTTGTCTTGTTAATGACTTCAGTGGAATTGCATTGAGTTTCTTTCCATTTAATTTTATGTTTCTCGTAAGTTTGCTGTAAACTGCCTTTATTATGTTTAGGTCTGTTCCTTGTATCCCCTGTCTCTCCGGGACTTTTTATTATAAAGGAATGCTGAATTTTGTCAAAGGCTTTTTGGGGGCATCTAATGAGATGATCATGTGTTTTCTTTTTTTATTTCAGTTTATTTGTACAGTGAGTTAAATTAACTGATTTTTGTATGTAGAAACATCACTGAATGTCTGGGATGAAATCTACTTGACCACAGTGGATGATCTTGTGGATGAGATCTTAGATTTAGTTTGCAAATATTTTATTGAGTATTTTATCATCTATGTTCAAAGGTAAATTGGTCTGTAATTCTCTTTCTTTGTTGTCTTTGTGTAGTTTGAGTGTCAGAGTATTTGTGACTTCAGAAGATGAATTGGGCAGCAATCTTTCCGTTTCTGTTTTGCAAAATAATTTGAAGAATATGAGTATTAACTCCTATTTAAAAGTCTGGTGGAATTCTGTGTTGAAACTATTTATCCCAAGGCTTTTTTGTTATTGTTGTTGTTTGGTTGTATTTTTTGTTTCGTTTTGTCTTTTTTTTTTTTTTGGTTGGAAGATTTTTAATGACTCCATTTATTTAACTATGGCTTATAGTTCTATTTACATTGTTTATCTCATCTTTTTTAAAGTTTGATGAGAGGTGCCTATTGAGGAAATTAGCTGTTTCTTTTAGATTTTCCAATTTGTTTGCATACAGGTTTTTTTAAATTTTAAAATCATAAAAATACAGGTCCTTATGATTCTCTGGATTTCATTGGTGTGTGTTGTTATGCCTCCATTTTCATTTCTGATTTTATTAATTCAGATATTCTCTCTGTGTCTTGTAGTTAGTTTGGCTAATTTTTTTGTCTATCTTGTTTGTCTTCTCAAAGAACCAACTATTTGTTTCAATGGTTCTTTATTTTGTTCTTTTTGTTTCTATTTTATTGATTTTAATCCTCATTTTGATTACTATTTGCTAACTACTCCTATTGGATGTGCTTAATTCTCTTTGTTCTAGGGTTTTCAGCTGTTCTATTAACTTGCTAGAATGAATCTTTACTAATATATATATATATATATATATATATATATATATATATATATATATATATAGTGCTATGAACTCTCCTGCACTTTCCATATGTCCCATATGTTTGGATATATGGTGTCTTCATTTTCATTGAATTCTAGAAAACATCTAATTTTGCTATTTGTCTTGACTTTTTTCAATCAGTAGAGAGTTATGCTGTTTCCATTAGTTCGTAAGCTTTCTCTCATTTCTGTTTTTCTTGATATCCAGCTTTAATACATGGTGGTCTGATAGGATACAAGGAGTTATTTCAATTTTCTTGTATCTATCTCAGTTTCTTTGTGTCTGGGTATGTGGTCCACTTTGGAGAAAGTTACCTGAAGTGCTAAGCATGTTGAAATATTATTTTGAGTTTGGATGGGATATTCTATAAATATCTATTAGGTTCCTTTGGTTTATAATGTCAGTTAGCTCCAGCATTTCACACTTTAGGTTTGTATTGATTTCCTGTCTGTTAATGAGTGAGGTATTGAATCTGCTACTGTCAGTGCATGGGGGGCCAATATGTGATTTCAGCTACCGTAGTCTTGCCTTTATCAGCTTCATTTCCCTTGTGTTTGGGGCATAGAAGCCAAGATTTGAAATGCCATGTTGGTGTAGTTTTCCTTTGATGACTATATAGTATCATTCCCCATCTCTTTTGATTAATTTTTGTTTGAAGTCTATTTTGTTAGATAACAAATAGCCACACCAGCTTGCTTCTTAGGTACATTTGTTTGGAATATCTTTCTATAACTCTTTACCCCAAAGTAATGTCTATTCTTGATGTTGAGGTATGTCTCTTGTGTACAGCAGAAAGATGAATCCTATCTTTTTTATCCATTCTGCAAATCTGTTTCTCCTTGTTGTGAATTTAGCCAAATGACATTGAAAGATATCAATGGCCAATGATTATTTTGTTGTTGTTGTTGTTGGTGGTGGTGGTGGTGGTGGGGTGTGTGTGTGTGTGTGTGTGTGCTTCTGCTGTGGAACAATCCTTTTATACACTATGAATATGTATTATTCTCATGTGTTAATAAAAAGCTGACAGACCAGTAGCTGGGCAGGAAGTTAAGTGACAAAGCTGATCCGAGGAGGCAAGATGAGAATGTCACACTGAGAAGAGGTACCAAGCCATGTGACTAAACACAGATAAGAATTATGGGTTAATTGAAGTGTAAGAGCTAGTTAGTAATAAGTCAGAGCTACCAGTCAAACATTTATAAGTGATATTAAGCCTTTGAAGTTATTCGGGAACTGGCAGGCAGGAGAGAACCCTTCTGTTACATACGGCGCCCACTGTCTGTCATGGATCCACATAAGACCTGAGAAAGCTTAAAACAAGTTTCTGAATCCACAGAAATGGAGTTGCACCGGGCTTCCTAGTCTCAAAGTCTCATGTCAGCAGGAGCATAGGGATGTGTCTCCCAACAGCTGCCTTCAAGGCAGAACCAGCTCCCAGGCATCATGAGCTGAGTGGTGTGACAGGTTTCAATAGTCTCTCAAGTGGACCATGGTAGAGAGAGGTTTCTCTCGGGCCCTGCCTAAGGGGTTAAGCTATCAGCACAAGCTCTGCCAGCACGTTGTATGGTAGCTTAGGGTTTTGGTCATGAAAACAAAAAAGGTTAAAAATACACAGAAACAAAGAGAGATTGGACAAAAAGAACAAAAACAAAAGCAAAAAACCCTCTAAACGAGTTATAGTGTGTTTAAAAATATATGTAGGCTTAAAAGAAAAAAAAGGTAAAGAAAGTCCTTAAAAAAGAAATAGAGTAATAAAAGATATAATAAGCTATATAAAGATGGAAAATACACAGAGAGTCTGGATACTGTACGTTATTGTGTTATCTTTAAATTTTTGGATGACTAATGAAGAAATGATAACAGCTGAGAGACATTTGATTATGAAAATTGCTAGATTAAACCAACCTATATATTTTAAAAATATCATGACTTCAATATTTAAGTCAAAAGACATGTTACTTTGGGAAAGAGGTTCTGCTTTTATTTCCACAGGAAATGAGAGGCTGTGGATTAATTCCTGCTTAAAGAAATCATGGGAATGGGAAGAGGCAGGGTGCTAGGTAAGCTCTCAGGAATTCATAGGGATGACCCCACCTTGGAGTGCTGGCAGTTATCAAGGGGGGTGCCTGGACTGGTCTACTCTGGTGACCAGTCTAGTGAATACCCTGTCATCATAGAGCCTTTATCCAGTGACTGATGGAGGCAGATGCAGGGATCTGTGGCTGGGCTAAGATCTGGGAAGTCAGTTGATGAGAAAGAGTAGGTATTCTATAGGTATTCTATAGGCCAGAGATGTTGAGATCATGATGGGAAGTTGTGCAGAGATGACCAGCCACACTGGTGGAAACCCATGAACAGTGGAATAATGGCTGTGGAGTACCCATGGGACTGGGCTAGGCCCTCTATATATGGGATTGTTTAGCCCAAACTGTTTGGGGGACACCTGGGCAAGGGGATTGGGATCCATCCCTGGTGCATGGCAGGCTTTTGGGAGCCCCATGCCTGTGGTGTGGTACCTCGAACAGCCTTGGTGCGGCAGGGAGGGGCTTGGAGTGCTGGGCTCTGTTGACTCCCCATGGGAGACCTTGATTTGGGGGATCTGGGGATGTGGGGTACCTTGGCAGGGAGGGCTTAGGGGGTGGGAGGAGTATGAAAGTGGGATCTGTGGGTGGTATGTAGGCTGAGTAGAAAATTTCTTAATAAAAAAATATAAAAATATCAGGTTTGATAGAGGAAGACCCCCCTTAAAAATCTCTAATGGGAGCAGTTGGCCCAGATGTTTCAATATTTCAGAGTGCCTCTGTTGAAGTTTCCTCTGAGTTCTGCATCCAGATAAGCTTCAAATCTGCTGTCTGAGATGATCCAGCTGTACAAAATGCTCCATTCAAGGCTTCATTATAATTCTAAATTTTCCAGGGTCCCCAGAAGACTACCAGTACCCAATCAACAGGAAGTAGTCAAGAGAACTATGCCCATATTTCCAAATAATACATTATGGAATTTTGTCTTTGTTTAGGGGGTTAGTTACAAACTGTTATGGGTCATAGTCAATCTCTTTCTAAAAGAGAAATGAGGATAGGATACAGAAATGATGGGGGATAAAGGGTAGATTACTGAATTTACTTTAACCCAAAAACAACTATTGTTTTAAGCTTACATATTTTACATTAGTATAGATTTTGATTTATTGATATAAATTTAAAGTTAATTTTGTTATACTGTATGTATATTTCTACTCTTGTTTAGGGTATAATGTTTATGCAGCTCATTTAAAATGTAATAGATAATAAAGAAATACAGATTAATAGTCATCAATAATAGAAAACTTATAATCATGTTAGGTATGTTTTCAAGATTATACAGAGGTATATTTTAGATAGATAAGCAATCTTCAAACACTTCAAACACCTAAAGAATATGGCATTTAAAATGTTTTAAGAACTTAGGCTTTTCTCAGCAATGAGACATGTCTGCACTAATTGCTTCAAAGAGGATGATGGGCATCAAAGAAACTCCATATGGAGTTTGATTTCTTTATGGCAAAGACTAGCTATGTGGACAATGAAACTCTCCTTGCCTTGACTGCTGACAGTAAGTACGCTGTGCAACCTAGATAGGCAGGATATAAAGAAAAGCAACTGCCAAACTGTGCCAAGACAGGGTAGAACAGTCCTGCAAATCTTTCTGGCTCAAAAAAGTCCTATCAGACATACTAGGCCTATAGGACAGAGTTTGATGCCCCAGCCTTGCAGAGAAACTTAGGGTGACTGCCCAGGCAACTTGAGGTCACTATCATTAGCTAACATTTCACCCTTCTGGGGTCTTTGATGGAGCTAAAGACTAAGTCGTTATAATTATAGTTTTTCTTAGTTAAAATAGAAAGTAAATTAGATACAAAACTGTAGACTCACCAAGATAAGGTATCTAATTAAACTTTTTCTCTAATTTTCCAAATGTAAATGGATTAGATAGTGTTACTATAATTATTATTTAATAAGTGTTTTTGTTGTATATAATATTGCTTTGTTAAAGTGAAAACCTTCCTTTTAGCTAGACAAAAAGGGAGAAATGTTGTGAAACAATTCTTTTCTATACTCTGAATATGCATTACTCTCATTGGTTAATTAAAAAGATGACAGGCCAGTAACTGGGAAGGAAGTTAGGTGACAAACAAAAACTGAGAATTCTGGGAAGGAGAAAGGTGGAATCAGGAGTCACCAGCCAGATGCAGAGGAAACAAGATGAGAATGCCATACCCAGAAAAGGTACCAAGCTACATGGCTAAACATAAATAAGAATTATGGATTAGTTATATAAGAGCTAATTAGTAATAATCCTGAACTATGGGACAAACATTTAAAAGTAATATTAAGCCTCTGAGTGGTTATTTGGGAGCTGGCAGGTAGGAAAGAACTCTTCTTTTACATGCTTCCTTTCTTTGGATTTGCTGGTGTGAGATTATTTCTTGTGTTTTCATGTGTGTAATTAACCCTTGGTTTCTATTTTTTCCTTCTAGCACCTTTAAACATGTATTGTTTAAATTTGACATTTTCATGGAACATCTTGTTTGTTTCCATCTATGGTGATAAAGTTTTGCTGGGTTTAGTAATCTAGACTGATATGTGTGGTCTCAGAGTTTATAGCACATCTGTCCAAGCCCTTCTTGCTTTTAGAGACTCCAATGAATAGTCAGGTGTAATTCTTAAAGGTTTGCCTTTATATATTACTTGTTTCTTTCCTTTGCAGCTTTTAATATTCTTTGTTCTCTGTGTTTAGTGATTTGATTATTATGTGGCAAGAGGACTTTATTTTCTGGTACAATATATTTGGTATTCTATATTTTTCTTGTACTTTTATAACCATCTCATTCTTTAGATTAGGAAAATTTTCTTCTATGATTTTTTTATTGATATTTTCTGGTCCTTTGGGCTGATATTGTTCTACTTCCTCTATTCCTATTAATCTTAGGTTTGGTCTTTTCTTTGTTACTCAGATTTTTTTGGAAGTTTGGTATCAATAATTCTCAGATTTAACATTTTCTTTAATCAATGTATCCATTTCTTTTATTGTATCATTAATGCCTGAGATTCTGTCTTTCATCTCTTATGTTCTGCTAGTGAAGCTGGCCTCTTTAGCTCCTTTTCACATACCCAAATTTTCATTTTCAGAATTTTCTCTCTGTGTTTTCTTATTGCTTCTATTTCCATTATCATGTCTTGAACAGTTTTTTTTTCATTTTTCTTTATTAAGAAATTTTCTACAAACTCTACATACCACCCACAGATCCCACCTCCAACCACCCAGCACTCTCTCCCAAGCCACCACACATTCCCACATCTCCCAATTCAAGGTCTCCCATGGGGAGTCAGCAGAGCCTGGCACACTGAGCCTAGGCAGGTCCAAGCCCCTTCCCACTGCACCAAGGCTGTGCAAGGCACCACACCACAGGCACTGAATTCCCAAAAGCCTGCAATGCACCAGGAACAGATCCCGATCCCCCTGCCTGGGTGCCCCCCAAGCAGTTTGAACCAAACAACCATCTTCCATATATAGAGGGCCTACTCCAGTCCCACGGGGGCTCCACAGCCACTAGCCCTCAGTTCATGGGCTTCCTCTAATGTGGCTGGTATCTGTGCACATCTTCCCATCATGATGGCAGTGTCCCCCACCTGCAGAATGCCTCCTCTCTCTCATCAATTGGATTCCCAGAGCTCAGCCTGGTGCCTGGCTGTGCATCTCTGCATCTGCCTCCATCAGTCATGGGACAAAGGCTCTATGATGACAATTAGGGTATTCGCTAGACCCATCACTAGAGTAGACCAGACTAGGCACCCTCTGGACCACTGCCAGCAGTCCAAGGTGGGGTCATCCTTGGAGATTCCAGAGAGCCTCCCCAGTACCCTGTCTGTTCCTATTCCCATAATGTCCTCATCCATTATGGTATCTCCCTCTCTGCCCTCCCACTCTGCCCCTGTTCCAGTTCAACCCTCCTATTTCCCTATGTTCTCATCTTCCACGCCTTGCCCTCTGCCACCTCCTCCACACCCAGTCCACTCATGTAGATCTCATCCACTTCTCCCTCGCTGGGTCATCTATGTGTCCCTCCTAGGGTCTTTCCCTGTTAGCTAGCCTGTCTGGAACTGTTGGTTACAGTCTGGCCACCCCTTCTCCCACATCTAGTATCCAATTATAAGTGAGTACATACTATGCTTGTCCTTCCGAGTGTGGGTTACCTCACTCAGGATGATATTTTCTAGTTCCATCCATTTGCCTGCAAATTTCATGATATCATTGTTCTTTATTGCTGAGTAGTACTCCATTGTGTATATGTGCCACATTTTCTTTATCCATTCTTCAGTTGAGGGGCATCTAGGTTGTTTCCAGATTCTGGCTATTACAAATAATGCTGATATGAACATACTTGAGCATATGTCCTTGTGGTAAGATTGAGCATTCCTTGGGTATATGCCCAAGAGTGGTATAGCTGGGTCTTGAGGAAGACTTATTCCCAATTTTCTGAGAAATGGCCACAGTGATTTCGAGAGTGGTTGTACAAGTTTGCATTCCCACCAACAGTGGAGGGGTGTTCCCCTTGCTCCACATCCTCTCCAGCATAGGCTGTTTTCAGTGTTTTAGATCTTGGCCATTCTGACAGGTGTAAGATGGTATCTCAGAGTTGTTTTGATTTTCATTTCCCTGATGACTAAGGATGTTGAGCAATTCCTTAAATGTCTTTCAGTCATTTGAGATTCTTCAGTTGAGAATTGTCTGTAAAGCTTGGGAGCCCATTTTTTAATTGGATTATTCAGTAGTTTGAATTCTAGCTTTTTGAGTTCTTTATATATTTTGGAGACCAGCCCTCTGTTAGATGTGGAGTTGGTGAAGATCTTTTCCCATTCTGTAGGCTGTCATTTTGTCTTGTTGACCATGTCCTTTGCTCTACAAAAGCTTCTCAGTATCAGGAGGTCCCATTTATTAATTGTTGCTCTCAGTGTCTGTGCTACTGGTGTTATATTTCAGAAGTAATCTCCTGTGCTGATGCATTCAAGAATACTTCCTACTTTCTCTTCTATCAAGTTCTGTGTAACTGGATTTATGTTGAGGTCTTTGATCCACTTGGACTTAAGTTTTGTGCATGGCAACCTATATGGATCTACTTGCAATCTTCTACATGTTCTATTTCCGTTATCATGTCTTGAGCAGTTTTACATGCTTTCTTCAACTGTTTGTTTGTGTTTTCATGTATTTCTATAAGAGATTTATTTATTTCTTCTTTAAGGACCTCTGCCATATTCATATGGTTGATTTTAAGGTCTTTTTCTTGTGCCTCAGCTATGTTGGAATACTCAGGACCAGCTGTGGTAGGCTAGCTGGACTTTTGTGGAGACACACTTCGTGGGCTGTGTTTTATTGTGTTCTTATTCAGGCATCTGGATTTAGGATGGTTGTGGTTTCTGGTTCCAATTTTTGTGTTTGTCTTTGTTGGGAAGATGTTTTGTTTCTTGGTTTCTGTTTTGTCTCTGGATTTACAGAAAGTGTGTTAGCTGTACATTTCCTGTTTTACTAGACTGCTTGGCTGGTGTGTTCACAGGGAACTAGTGTTAGAGGATGGAAAAGGGGGAAACCAGGGGAAGATGGCTTGTTGTAGGGCTAGGGGCAACCCTGAAATTTGGATCTGGGAGAGCAGAGAGTAGAGAAGGTCCCTGGGCAGTCTACCTGGTTTTCTGTCAGGCAGGGCCTATGGTTAAGCATAGGGTGTCTGTCCTTGGGTGCTGGGACCCAGCAACAAGGTAGGGAGGAAAAGCAGGCATGGGGGTAGGCAGGTGGTCTATGAGATCTACAGGAGTCATGGATAGGGGGAAGGGAAAGCTGTAGCTGGTGCTCTGTTGATGTGCTAGGGGCAACCCTGAGAAATGGAACTGCTTTAACAGAAATAGGGGAGAAGGTCCACAGACAGCCAACTATTCTTCTGGCCATGATTTACCTTTCAAATAAAGAAATAGCTATTGCATTAACTAACAAGAGTCTCTTGAGAAAATAACTTTTCATGGATTTTTTGATGATTTTTTTCTTTTTTTTAAATATTTTTATTAAGAGATTTTCTATTCATTTTACATACCAACCAAAGATTCCCCTGTCCTCCCACCTCCTACCCCCCAGCCTCCCCCAGCCACTCATCCCCCATTCCTACCTCCTCCAAGGCAAGGTCTCCCATGGGGAGTCAGCAGAGCCTGGCACATTTAGTTGAGGCAGGTCCAAGGCCCTCCTTCCTGCACCAAGGCTACACATAGCATCTCACTATAGACACTAGGTTCTAAAAAGCTGGTGAATCTAGGTACCCTTGGAATCCAGAGAGATGTGTCAGATCTCCTGAAACTGGAGTAGCAAATGGCTGTAAGCCACCTGACATGGGTGCTAGGAGGTGACCTGGTATCCTCTACAATAGCAGTATGCATTATTAACCACTGAGCCATCTCTCTAGCTCCTCAAAATTGTTTTAAAAATGTGTGTGAACATATATGTACAAACACACACACACACACACACACACACACACACACACACAAAGGAATTTTGTTTTATGTGTTTCTAAGACATGGTCTTTGTCTTGCTACATACCTCAAGCTGACCTCAAATTCAAAATTTTCACAGCTCAGCTTCCACAGTACTGGGATGACAGTACTGCACCACCACACTTGTATAATAATCCTTTTTAAAAGTAAAATTTCTTTTCTTTTCCAGAAAGTCTTTACCTAAGATATGGATGTTAAAGAGAAATACTGAATGCATCCCAGCTCTAGTTCTGGTATAAAGAAGAGAATGAGAGCAAAACATGAAATACAACCCATCCTAAGACCCCTGAATGCCCCATCATATTGCTGAATTTACATATGTTATGTGCAAAGGATGTACCTGGTAGAGGTAGTGGGTGAGGAATGAACTTGATGAAATGATTTGGAAAAGGATCTGTTTTATAATTTATGAAACTATGGTCTTTAAGAAAACAATGAAGAAAAAGTTCAGAAGTAGAAAACATTTTTGAGGAATGTCAAAATGTCATAGAGTCTAAAAATCACTTTATATGTAATATCATCGACATACCAAGTGTCAGGGGGCTTTGCAGCTAATATTTGGCTTGTGGCATAAAGAAAATGGGGCAAAGGGAGCTGATAAATGACAAGTATATCACATCAACTCTAGGAAAGTAAAAAAAAAGCCTGTGGAGGTCAACTTAATATCACAATATAATTGTATTTTATAAACTACACATCACAGAGCTACTTTCTTTTCCCTTACTGTGATATGTGTTGGCTACCTGAAATTTATTGTGTAGCTCAGGCTAACCTGGAGCTTATGACAATTCTCTTGCTTTAGCTTACTGACAACTTGGATTACAGGGATGAACCACTATCTACCTTCAATGTCTTTAGTAATGTCTGTAGATTCATTGTTCAGCTGTGGAGAAAACCACTAAATAGGCTGGGCTTTAGAAATTAGCCAATGAAAAGTCCTGTCTGCTCATTAGATCCTTTCTCAAATTCTGATAGCCTTGATTTTGTGGTTTTTTTTTGTTTAAAATCAAATCAGTTCTGAAAGTGCTACTTCTACTTAAATCCAGGATATGCTCATGTCCCATAAAGATAACCTTACTAGTATAGTTCATATTAAGAATGTATATTTTATCCTGGTCGTGGTGGCACACGTCTTTAATCCCAGCACTCAGGAGGCAGAGACAGGTGGATCTCTGTGAGATGCTAGCCACCTTGGTCTACAGAGCTAGTTCCAGGTCAGCCAAGGCTACACAAAAAAACCCTGTCTCAAAAAACTAAAATAAATAAATAAACAGGTAAATAAATAGTTTAAAAAGTAAAGAATGAAAGTAAGAACATATATTTTTTTCTCTCTGTTTTCAAAATTGATTTCAAGTATCATAAATAAGACAAGCATAGTGGCACAGACCTTTATTCCAAGCACTTGGGAGTCAGAGGCAAACAGATCTCTGTGAGTTCAAGGCCAGCCTGGTCTACACAGTCAGTTACAGAACAGCCAGAGGTACATAGTGAGACCCTGTCTCAAAAAAGAAAATCAAGTACCATAAACAAAAACAGTGAATAAACCAAAGATATAGCACAAAATACTTTTTAATATTTATTCATATGGTCATCTTTCTTTAGAGTGTGTTACATTTAGATACAGCTTAGTAACCAGAGATTCATTGCTTTTTTTTTTTTTTTGCTATTTCATACTGAATTTATAGGTATAATTTCTTTTTTCTATGGTTTTCCAAAAATCATTAACTTCTTTCAGGCTGTTACTCAGTCATATCAGAGAGCCAAATCACCCTCAGTTAAATTTCCAGTGGAGGTAATCCTCTCTCCTTTGTCTGTCTAGCAAATTGGAAAGGAAAAAAATCCTATAACCTAACAGCAGGAAGATTAAGAGTAATGAAAATTTGTCAGACAATCTAGAAAATGACAAATGTTGGTTTTCATAGGTTTCGTTCCCATTAACTTTAATATAAATTACTTGAGACAAATGGCAACATTTGGCATGTTTATCACTGCAAATTGGGGAGTTCTGTGTGTCCTTACTCTAATCTATTTTGTGTACTTTAGTGAGAGCAGAAAGAGGCTTTGTCTACTAAGTAAGTTCTCCATTTCTAAAAGCTGTGCTTTCAGGGCTGGAGAAATGACTCAGAGGTTAAGGAAGGGCAGGTACTGCTCTTGCAGAGGATCTGAGTTGCCTTCCCATCACCCACATGGAGCAGCTCATAATCACCTTCAATTCCAGCTCCAGGGGACCTGGTGTCTTCTTCTCGACACTGTATATACGGCATTCACATACATAATTAAAAATAAAAAATGAATCTTTAAAAAGTTAGTTTTTAATTGTTCTTTTTTTCATTTTTTAAAATTTATTTATTAAATTTAACTTTTCATGTCAGCCACAGATTCCCTTGTTCTCCCCCACCCCCCACCCCCACACACACACCTTCCCTCCAGCCCACCCTCCATTCCCATCTCCTTCAGGGCAAAGACTCCCCCAAGGATTGAGTTCAACCTGGTAGATTCAGTCCAGGTAGGTCCAGTCCCCTCCTCCCAGGCTGAGCAAAGTGTCCCTATATAAGCCCCAGGTTCCAAACAGCCAGTTCATGCACTGAGTACAGGACCTGGTCCCACTGTCTGGATGCCTCCCAAGCAGATCAAGCTTATCAACTGTCTTATTTATCCAGAAGGCCTGATCCAGTTGGGGGCTCCTCAGCTATTGGTTCATAGTTCATGTGTTTCCTTCGGTTTGGATATTTGTCCCGGTGCTTTTTCCAACCTTGGTCTCAACAATTCTCGCTCATACAAACCTTCCTCTTTCTCGCCAATTGGACTCCTGGAGCTCCACCTGAGGCCTGGCTGTGGATCTCTACATCCGGTTCCCTCAGTCATTGGATGGGGTTTCTAGCATGACAATTAGGATGTTTGGCCAGGTGGCCTTCGAATACTTCAGAGATCTATTCAGAGGGCCTGATCCAGTTGGGGGCCCCTCAGCCGTTGGTTCATAGTTCATGTGTTTCCATTCGTTTGGCTATTTGTCCCTGTGCTTTACCCAACCTTGGTTTCAACAATTCTCACTCATATAAATCCTCCTCTTTCTCGCTAATTAGACTCCCGGAGCACTTACTCAGCTATGTTCATATCAACATTGTTTGTAATAGCCAAAACCTGGAAACAACCTAGATGCCCTTCAACTGAAGAATGGATAAATAAATTGTGGCACATATACACAATGGAATACTACTCAGCAGAGAAAAACAATGACATCATGAGCTTTGCAGGCAAATGGATGGATCTAGAAAAAGTCATCCTGAGTGAGGTAACCCAGACTCAGAAAGACAAATATGGTATGTATTCACTCATAGGAGGATGCTAGATGTGGAACAAGGATGACTGGACTCCTACTCACATCACCAGGGAGGCTACCTGGAAAACAGGACCCCAAGAAAGACACAGGGATCACTCAATGACAGAGAAATGGATGAGATCTACATCAATAACATGGATGTGAGTGGGAGTAATGAAGAGCAAGGGTCGAGGGAAAGAGAGCCTGTGGGAGTGGGAGATGCCAGCTGGATCAAGAACAGAGAGGGAGAACAAGGAATAGGAGACCATGGTAAATGAACACCACGTGAGAAAAGGAAACAAAGTGCTAGATAGGCCCACAGAAATCCACAAAGATACCCCCACAATAGACTGCTGGCAGTGGTCGAGAGACAGCCGGAACTGACCTACTCTGGTGATGGGATGGCCAAACACCCTAATTGTTCTTTTAATACATTATGAATGTTACATATGAAACATTTTATTACTGCATCTGAAGGTTGAAAGGAAAATATTAAAATATCATCTTTTGAAAATCTAACATTTAAATTTAATTAATAGGAGCAAATAAATCTTCAAAAATAATCTATTAACCACTTGTCCTATTACTTGATAGAAAAGTCTGAAATGCATTCTTACTATTTGCATTCCAACTATGTTTTTATGTACAGGAAAGTATTCTAATTTTCATGAGCCAATTATCAGAAGACATACAGGTAAAAAGGACTATATAGTGGAATCCATTTGTGCTTGAAACAACTATAAGTAATCATGAAGGCAGGATTTTAAGTAAATGCCTCTATTTATTGATTTATACCGACTAGACGCTTTTGTAATACAAACTCCTGGACAAGATATACTTTTGTATTTTAAAAGCTGTGTGAACATATGAACTGAAAGTGAAAGAAAAATATATTCCATGAAGACAAAACAAGAAGCAAGCAAAAGTATATCTCCCTTTTTAAATTTTGTTTGTTTGTTTGTTTGTTATTATCAAGACAGCTTATTTTGTGTGTAGCCTTAGCTGTCCTGGAACTTGCTTTGTAGACCAGGCTGGTCTTAAACTCAGAGATCTGCCTGACTCTGCCTCTTGAGTGTTAGGATTAAAGGCATACACAATCACCACCTGGCTATATTCTTATTTAAGAAAAAATAGTTTTAAAGATTGAAACATTGGAAGAGTCAAAGGTATTACTCTATGATAATAGACATCAATTTACAAAGTGATAAAGTAAATATAAATGTATATTTATATAATGATATACTATTCAATTGTATAAAAGTAGATTCTATCAAAACAGGCAACCCTCGAGGTGTCACGGTACCTGGCTTCAAAGTTTACTACACAGCCCTGACTCTAACAGTCAAATGCCATGATGATGGAATATAGACATACTGACTTTATGATATACTTTTGTTCAGTTGTAACAAAATTTCTCAGTCATCTAAGGGAAGAGGTTCACATGTTATATTGTATTTCTACACATTTTAGTCCATAGTCCTTATAGTCCTTGATTTGAGGCATAATCTTCCATATCTGATTTGTACTAAGGTTTTGTTATGAATAAACTTTGAATTCTGTAAATGTATTTTATGCATCTATTGACAAATAACATATATGCCTTGTGTCCTTTCATTTCTTCATAAGATATATTACATTTATTGATTTGCAGATAGTAAATCATCCTTTCATCCCTGTGATAAATCTCTTTTGATCATGATGAATGATGTTTTTGATATGCTGCTGAATTTTATCTAGCAGTATTTTATTGAGAAGTTTGCATCTACATTCATTAGTCATAATGGCTAATCAGTTTCTTTTCTTGTTGTTGTGCTTTGTCTGGCTGTGGAATCACATTAAAACTTACTTGGGAGAATAAAGCTGTAGTTGTCTCCCTATCGTTTATTTTCAATTCTTTAAGAATATTTGGTATTGCTTCTTGAAGTTTGGGTGATTTGAGCAATGAGGTCTCTTTTAAAAGACATTTTGTTATTGATTGAATCCAACTACCTGCTAATTGTCAATTTAGATTCTTTTGTGGTCAATGATGAAACAAAGCATAATGACAGCAGGAATATATGAAAGAGGAAACTATACATTTCACTGTTTATAGTAAACAAAGAGTGAGAAAGGGCCTGGAGTACTAAACAAAGTCACTCCCATGTGACCAGCTTCCTCCATGTCACCTCAAGTTTCTAGAACATCCCAGAAAAATCATCTCAATTTAAGGACAAAATATTCAGCTTATTAGCCTATGAGAAATATCTAGTATTCAGATCTAATACTACAACTCTATTCCATAAGGACTCATGGTAATCTCATAATAAAAATGAATTTAATCAATATCAATTAGCTACTGTTTTAATAATTTCAATGATGTTCAAAAGTTAGAGTTCAGTCTTCTATAATCCAAGCCAAACTAGAACTGTGAACACTTAAAAATAAAAAGGAAAATTACATCCTTATAATATCCAATGATAAACATTCCAATTGTGAAATAGAGGTCTTAATGTGTAAATAATAATCAGACCAAAATCTGGCATGTGAAACATGTCCTCCAGCTCTATATTCAGCACCCAGAGAAAGTAGTGTTGTAATGTTTGTTCCAAAGTCTACTGTTGCAGTGGAGGAAGATAAGGCCTGGGAAACCAAGAGATGAGCCAACCTGGAATCCGCCTGAGGCCCTAGCAACAGGCGCTGTCAGAGGTCCTGATTGTGCCTAGCCAATCAGGGGTGACCATACAATGTCACCAATCAGGATACAGCCTGGGTGTTGGAATGAGGGTATATAAGACTCTCCCCATTACTAAATAAACAAGTCTGCTGTTTGCCTTTTACCTGATTCCCTGTGTCTTTGCCATTGATCCCTACATCTTCTTACCCCGCTGAGGGAGCCATTAGGACCCAGCAACAATATAGTTTGATTTCTATTGCTTTGATAAATTATATTGATCATAAATAACAGCGAAAATGGGTTTATTTATCCTATAATTTCAGATTATGGGCCATTATTACATGAAAGTTGAAGAAGGAAATTAAAGCATCACATACATAATCAAAAGCAGATTAAATAAATGCATGGATCATTGCTTACTTGCTTTCTACTTTCCTATATGATTATATCACATCCACAGTAAAAAACAGAGAGGAAAAAAATAGAACAATGCCTACTACCTGCCTGTGTTCCAATAGTTTTCTTCTGTTTAACACAGAACCATTCATATAGTGAATGATTCTGCCCACAATGGATTAGTTTTCCAAAACCAGTTAATAATTAAAACTACCTTTCACATTAGATATTCCTCATTAAGACTCTCTTCCCAGATGATTACAGCATATTTAATTGACAGATAAAACTAGCCAATATGGCCAGCTTCATCTGTCCTTCCCCTGTGATCTTTTCTGATAGTTCTAACAGGGCCTGTCTCTTTGTTTGGCTGCAGCTTTGTGTGTGTGTTATATGTTGACATTTCTTCTCTGGGCATCATCCTGTCACCATTATTAAGCAGAAGTAACTTGAATCACATCATGGAAACGCAATAAAACAACACAGTGACAACTAGGCATATGGTAAAGGTAATAGAGCTATTAAGGCATTCTAGTCTAAGGTGAAGGAGGAAGAATTACTATAATCTTCCTAGGATTTTATTCATCTTTTCCTAGTTACCCCTCCCACTCAGCAGCACATGTGTTTGAGAAATAGTAGAATATATAAGGGTTGAAAAATGTACTGATGATAAGACTCAATGACATAGCTTTCATGAAGATATCATCTATGACATGGTGGATATTTACAGTGATATAGTTGTTTGATGGCACATACACTGATAGAAGGAATCACTCACTCACATTCCTAATATAATAGTAAGCTTAATAAATTCATTGGTTTGTGATAGTGGGCATGGTAGATGACTTAGTTTGATTTGCCATTGATGAGCTACTGGGGTAAACATTAACAGGCATATGCTAATATCTCCCAGTGAAAAGTAATACAAAAAATTGGTGCCCAACATGGAGTATAACCAAACAAATGATGGGTTCAGGAGGAGCAATTTCATGACCCTTACATAAATCTGAGGCTAACAAATGCAATAAAAAGCTTATTCAGCCATGGCCAGATATGGACATCATTCCCTATGTCGTATGTGGTATGCTTTCTTGGGCTTTCCTATGCACCCTGCTGTGGGTAAAAATTTATTCAATTAAGGCTGAACTATCTACACTGTGAATCACTGACCGTGGAAGTATACCCAGGGTGACCATCTTGCTTTATGCAGTCTGAAGTGGTACACACAGATGATGAATGGGGTTCACTGTATGAGTATAGGGATGTCATAAATTGGCTGAAGATTGAGGGAATTCACTTTCGCCTCTACGAGTATCAGGTATGCTGGCAATGGTGTCGCTGCTTTCATAACACGGCACACAACTGAAGCTAAGAGGGCTTCCCAGGAGAAACTGGCTCATGTGTAATGGAGAAGAAGTGCAATGGGAAAGGGACGGGTGAGTAGTATCTACCATGTCAGCCCCACTAGCCTCTGCATCCATATGAACTTTTACAGTAGCACACGAGATGCTTCTTGCCATTTCATATGGCTCCTTTCTCAAAAAGAGAGCACAAATTAGTGTTGTCCTTGTTTCTCAAAATCCCCTGAGACCACTAAGGATGCAGTTTCTGATACATGCACATAAAGGTCTTTTTATTGTTAGATCTGAACCTGGGGTGCTGCCAGGCAAATAGAGGGAATAAAGCAGCAGTGGGCCCAGGGGTAGAGAGTTTTTATAGAGAAAAACAGCAAGCCAGGAATTACATGCTTTTGCATCTTGGATGATTGGGTAGAAGGGATAAGGGGCAAGGTGATGTTTTTTTGAAACTATTGGTCTAGATTTTAGGTGCTAAACCATATTTGAAACTATTGGGTTAGACTTTTTGCAGGGAATCACAACTAGCTGAGCAGAATAATCTGGGCTGCTCAGCAGGACTACCTCTATATCATCAAGGGCCATAAGCCACAGACAGAACATGTACAAGAGTATACTGCCCTGTATCTATTTGTCATGGCACATTCCTGAGGTCCTTCCTGGAACTGAGTACAGCAGGTGGTCTAAGATGGTGGTCCTTACCTAAGATGGAGCCTGTATTGCCTTGAAAATTAGATCTGTATTAAAGAGAATCTCTGGAATCCAAAAGGTTTTGTAACTCATAAGAGGAGTCAGAAAGTGAGAAAGGAGAGAATAAGAAAAAAATGACATAGGGTTTCTCTTAATTCTCACCTTCAACACAGAGAAAAGGAACACCGTGATTTAGCATGTTTCTGGAGCCTTAATATTGGCCTTATACTGGAAACCATGATAGTCAAGGAATATTTTGCTCTAGACTTCTTGAACTGGGAAGGAATTTTAAATTAGAAATAAAAGACCTTCTTATACCCTTACTCCTAGAGCTGTGGCTCTTAGTAGTGGATTCTATCAGGCTGAGGGACTTGGGCACAGAAACCTGAGTAATATAACAATTTTCTCCTTCCAGAGAAAGAGACTGCATAAACTGAGACAATTTGAGGAAAAGCCATCCCTTCTGGACTGGCTCATATGCATCCTTAAGAATACTTGGATGAAACTGGAGCAATGGTTCCGTGGTTAATAGCACATGTTTCTCTTGAAGAGGATCCAAGTTGGGTTTCATGCACTAACATGGAAGCTCAAAGTTATCTCTAACTCCAGTTTCAGGGTATTTGACATCATTTTCTGGCCTCCAAGGACACTATGCATTCACATAGTTCACAGGCATATATGGACCCAAAACATCCATAAATAAATAAATAAATAAATAAATAAATAAATAAATAAATAAATAAATATTGAAAACAAAGCAAAACCCAACATTAACAACAACAAAAACACTTGGTTATTGCCTGTTGAAGCCCCCATGAAGATCATGGACTGTGAAACAGGAGAGGAAAGGAAAACATTACTGAAGGACTTAAGAGTCAACTTCAACATGAAAATATAGCTTTTATCTAAAAAGAAATAGATATTTATTCTGGAAAAAAATGTGAATGACCATGATCTGGGAAGACAGATTCGGGTTATCTCAGCTACTATGTTTCAATGTGGTAATAGCTTTGTGAGGTTTTGTTAGTAACTGTATGCTCCCCAAAACAAAAAACAAAACAAAAGTTATCTGATGGGTCAACATTGAAATAGGGAATCTTCTATACTAGACTATCAGATGTTCTGATAATATTCTTAGCTTTTTTGTTAGTGGAAGCAAATTATATGTTTATACATTTCAAAAATATTTACCAAGATGGTGTGATGTGGAACACACAAGTGAATGATAAAAAATATATTAAGCTTGCTAAAGACCTAAGATAATTTGGCTCAATACATTCTACAATCCATCTCTCAATCAGGGATAGTAGAAGTCCTAATCAGCCAATTAGTCCTGGAGAATATTTCACATTGGTGCAGCTTCTACTTTTAGTGGGAGCTTCATTTCACACGGACATAAAACATGTAGTCTTTGATTCCCAGTTCAATGAACCTGCTAAGAGTATCCTTACTGAGAACTAAAGGCTGTTAAGTTTTTTTGGGCTACATGGTGGAGCATGGCCTTTAGGAAGCATAAGAGGCCTAGAAAATCTTAAGTACCTTAGACTAACACATATTCTAGGTTCATCCAGGGCTAAGGCAATCAAAAGCAGGTGATAGAAGGGATAGAATGGGGAAGGTCCTGTCCAGGTCCCTTGAAAGCAAACATGGCATGATTTGTATCAGCCTAAAAGTCCCAGGAAAAACAAACGACAGAAAGCCAAATTGTGTGCTGACAGAGTTTAAAGTCTAAAACATAATTCAATGAATATATAAATTACAAAATAGTGCAAGCAAAGAGTAGGCTTTGTCTCTGGTGGTAGGTGGTGGGTAGCTAGTTAGGGTTTAGCCAAACTGAAGTCCATTGAAGATCATGACCTCACATTGAGTATTAGGGTCTATGTCCTGTATCATAATAGACTGTTCTTAGCATTTTCAATAAAATGTGAAAAGAGGGAGCATCTTCACAATTTTCTTCCTTAATATTTAAAATATCATATAAAACAATAGAGTTGATAAAATACCATAGAAATATAAAGATGTGGAGAGCTTTATTGTAGTCCATTGATGGAAAATTGATTCTTTCTGATAAATCCTGGCTGTTTCTATAGATTCTTTTGTGTATAATTGTATACAATTAATCCATTTAAATATACTGTGACATTATTTTTCTTGAAAGAGTTGGATCTAAATTGTATCTCTTGCTCCCAGTGGAGGCATAGCATTCCAAACTGCTGTAAACATCATATACTTCCAATTGGTTAGACATTCTAATAAATCATAGAGGTATAACATTGTACCTTCCTTTAAGAGTTAATCCAAATGGGCTTGCCAATCTCCCAGGAAGGGAAACTCCCCCAGGACATACATCTTTTGAAGAAACTTTAAGACATAGTTGTTTGGGGGGGGGCACCTCAGCCCCTGACACCTTGGCATCCTATACCCAAAGAATCTGGAATGTTTGGGTGTGAGCTCCACCTTAATCCCTGGCACCCTGGAATCCCTATACCCAAAGAGTCTGGAATATTCTGGTGGTAGATCCACCTCAACTTCCCTCCCCATCTCTTTCCCCAAACCTACCCCTTCGAAGCCTGCCAAAGAGGCTCCTCCCCCAGAGAGGCTCAAGACCACTCACACAGGTATTTAAGCTGCATCCCAGAAAACAGACACATGGTTTTCTGGTCTTTTGTCCCAGTCTCCTCTCTGGGGGGGCTGGAGAATGACCCAGGAATGCTTTACCCATTAGATAGGTCATTTTCTAATTTGGTCTGATTTGGTTTAATTTGGATTGCTGTGTTGGCAGGCAGGCTTATTGGGGTACAAAAAAACATCATCTGGGGGTCCCACCGAGTGGATTGATTTTCCCCACTGGCTCAGGGCCATATGATGGGAAAACATCCCTCTCCCTTACACCTGTTCTCTGCCAGATTAAGATTGGCTTTCAGCTGGGTAAGTTGTCCTTACCAAGTTGCTGACTGAGAAGCCCAGGGTCTCTTTAATTTTGGGGGTGTCCTGCCAAAGATGTGGCCATTCCAAGCCCCCTACCCTTTCAGGAGCAAAAGGCTGCCTTTGTTCTATGGGACCCTTCTCCCGAAGACATTCTGTTGAAGGGAATTTCCCACTCCCCCCACTTTTTTGACCCAAGACTTATTACAGTAGATGCATTTCACTAGGCTTTAGGTCCCTGCCATAGGCTTGTGAAATGGACACCTGATGTTTGAAGCCTGATCCCCAAACATCCTTGGGGTGTCTTTTACAAAATCTATTCAAATTGGGGCTATTTGATACCATCTGTTCTAAATGTTTGATTTCTCTGAGCACTAAGGCCTCACCACAGTACACTCTCGATAACCAGTCAAGGTGGCCTCTCAAAAAAACCTTAGAGTTTTCCATTCTCTGCGATCTTGAAAATTTTTGCCAGCTTGGAGATAATGGGCAGAAATGCCCTATGTCCGTGTTTTTTGGGTTCTGCTTCCCCACCCTCCCTACAGAGGTCAATGTCCCACAACACTAATCTTCTTGGATAGGGTCATGGTGCCTCCAGACTCTCACCTATCTGGGAACAGGGCCACTGGTCATGGTATTACCCTGGCCCCCAACCACTGAGAAGGCCATGCCCTGTCTACTGACAGCCTGGCCACTGGAGATGTAATTGCCCCATGTGGGCTCATCCTCTATGCCATGCCATGGAGGTCCAGCCTCACCAACACTGGCAATTGAGACTCTTCTGGCCATTGAATTCCTAAACCTGGCAGAGGACTGATGAGGCCTAGACTTGGTGACTCCCATTGTCTTCTCTGAGCCTAGGGTGATGCTGCAGATAGTGTGTAAGTCCATTGACTTTTTTTTTTTTTTTGGACACAGGAGCTACCTATTCTGTTTTGACATCTCACTCAGGTCCTACAGTTCCCTCACAAATTTCTATCACAAGGGTCGATGGGATGCCTTCCTTCCCACTTAAGACCCTGGCACTTCCCTTCATTCTTGCAGGGAGATTCTTCTCATACTCTTTTTCTGGTCATATCTGCTTGGTTACAATATTCTCAGCCTCTTTGGGACCACACTCACCTTGGCCACCACACTCTCTCCTGAGTATTTCACAGATCTGTTCACAGGAGGCCATCCAGATATGTCAGCCTCTGTACAAGCTTTGAGGACACCAACACAGTGAGGATTGGCAGTGTCATGAAGCTTCTATTGGAAGCTCTCAACATTTCCTGGAAGCTCCACATTCCCTCTCGCCCACAATCCTCAGGAAAGGTTGAGAAAGCCAAAGGACTTATCAAATAACAGCTCACCAACCCCTCCATTGAATCTTGTCCCTTCCTTCTCCTCATTGCCCTTACGTGCCTCCTGGCCACCCCATGCTCTCCTATAGGCTTGAGCCCTCTTGATTTTCTTTAAGGAAAGCCCTTCCTCCCCAATCACCACCTCCCAGCCCAAACTCTCCCACTGGCTGGGTACCTCCCCTACCTCCCCCATGCTGACAACTATCTTCCTGCCCCAACATCAACAGACCCAACTGTCCCTGAGCCTCCCCAATTCCCCGCAAAGGACAGAGTATTCCTCAAATAGCTAGCTCCTAAGTCTCTTGAGTCCCTTTGGACAGGGCCTCATACTGTGATCCTAAACACCCCCTGGGCTGCAAAGCTCCTGGGACATCCATGCTGGTACCATCTCTCCAGGCTCAAGCGGGCACCTATTCAGCTGTCCAACAGCTGGGACCCTCCTCCCTCTGGTTTTTTAAGATGTCCCAACGAAGGGCCTATCTGCTCTTCCAGAGTGCCTCATATTTATGAGTAATAAACTCTACTTTTGTACTATGCTATGATCTGTATCCTTCCTCTAAATTCATTAGACATAGAACACATTGGCTATGGTGCCAAGGGAAAGGGAGAGGTAGATCCTGAATGCATAAGGGTACTTATTGCCTCAGAGTAAGCTGTTTATACTTTTCCACTGAAAAGAACACCCTGGAGATATTGAGATCAAACTCTGCTTTGCTACAAGTTAGTATATATTTTGATTTACAGAAGGTGCCATCACCTAAAATGATCCATTTGGAAGCATATTTTGACTCCTTTTGAGGATAGAGGATAATGGTGCACCTGAGTGGACACATGAATAAAATCAGCTGTCAATCATTACCCAAACAGTACAGACTAATAGATGACATATTCCTGGGGATAAATATTCTGGGTTAGTTGGTATTATTCCATACATGGATATTCTAAATCCATATCAGGGAACCAAGGTCTAAGAACTTAGCAAAAAAGGATAATTTAGTTACACATAGAAAGGGATAAACCTTTTTCATGTAGACCAAATAAAGAGGTGGAAATCTACCTTGTTGTTGATAATGTTGCACACTCACAAGCCAAGAAGCCTGGCATACAGCATATGTGTCAAGAACCAACAGTCAGAAAACTATAAACTCTCCTTGAGGCTTCAGCTTACCTCAGTCTCTACTATGATGACCTAAGCTCACCTGCAAACTCTCCATCCTTCTGTATGTCCATCTTTCTGTATGTCCATCTGGACTTCCCACTCTTATGCCTGGATTCTTTCTTGCCCTTCCTCTTCCACAGAGGGACCCAAATTTGTGGCTTGACACTCAATTCTGAGACCCACAAAGCTGACCCTACAACAGCAGTTCCTTGTCCCAAGCTGGTCTGGGTTGATTTTCTTATCAGTGTAGATTTTATTTATGTTGTTATCAGCCCACTTCTGAAAAGTCTTGAAATTTGCATTGGTTTCCTTCTCTACACTGTAATAAGACTAATCAGAAGAAACTTGAGGAAGAAATGGTTTATTTAATTTTACAGGATGCAGCCTGCTATTGAGAGAAGCAAACAAAGAACCTCAAGACAGGAACCCAGGATCAGAAACTGAAGCAGAGTACATAAAGTGATAGAGTGATGCTGCATAGTGGCTTGCTTTCCATTGTTTGCTTAGCATGCATATGTGTGTATGTGTGTATGTATATATGCATATGCACATGCATTCATACACACATATAGACATATATATACATATATATGTGGATATATACTTTCTCTCTCTCTCTCTCTCTATATATATATATATATATATATATATATATATATCCAGTAAAATCATCCCAGATGGCACTGCCAAGTATGGAACATCCCACTTCAATCATTAATCAAGAAAATGCCCAATAGAGATGCTCATGGGCCAATCAGATGGAGACAATTCCTATGTAAGGAATTCTCTCATCCCAGGTGATTCTAATTGTGTCAATTTGACAAAAAGAAGTGGCTCAAAACCCTACTGTGTCCTCCTATTTCCTCTTTTGCATTTGGTATCTATTCTGTAACATAAATATATTTAATATATACATATATATATATAGATGAATGATGCATAGATAGATGATAGATAGATAGATAGATAGATAGATAGATAGATAGATAGATAGATAGATAATAGATAAATAGAAATAGATGATAGTTTTCTTGTGTGGAGTATGAAATGAGGACTACTATTAGTAATTAATATCATAATAAAATATTACCAAAGAAAATAGAATCATGGAACATACATTATGACACAAGTTGCTCTGTCTGTTTTTGACATTGTGTTCTCACTACAGGGTGGGCAGCCTTTTCAAATAACACAGAGACAGCTCTCCAGCTAGTTGGGGCTGACAGAGGTGGCAGCTCTAAGTAGAGATATAATCCCTCCAGTCCAGAGCCTGTCAGACCAACTAAAATGGTTGATATAGCAGGCAAAAGCATGAATCGTCCCTGAATTGTCTCCCAACCAAGCAGAGCAATAGCAAGAGCTTTCTTTGTGAACCAATTAAGGATGAGAGGATGTAGAGTGGCTTCATACCAATGGGCAAGATGAGGAAGCCACGGGGCTCAAGGAAGGTTGTGCCTTTCGTTTATATCACTGAACTGAACTTTGCATGTTTGAGTAAATAACTGATACACAGAGTGGAAAGTTATCATATTATATTGGACCTTTCCAACATTTCATTTTTAGTATCCCCTCTGTTGTTGAAGACCTGAGACCAGTTGGTGTTTGTTTGGATTGTGTGGCAGTAGGCCTTCAGAAAGCTGACCATTCTTTGTAGAAAGTATTTGTGATATGGTTCTAATTTTGTGTGTTTTACATTTTTTGTATCTACAAATAGAGAACCATTAAAAACAATTAAAGTAGTTGAATGAAGATACCTTCTGTGGGTGAGAAAATCTTCACCAAGAAGTCTTAAGATTATTGAATGCAATTCCAGTGTGAGGAGCCTTATTTGTTTGTTTGCTTGCTTGCTTGATTGTTTGCTTTGTGCTTTGCTCTTCAGAACTAGACTCTAAAACACTATTTCTACAGATAACTGCATGCTTTTTCTATAGAACTTGGAGAAGTCAGTTTACAGCTCAACTTGAAAGTCTCCTCCCAGAGGACCAGATTTCACGGTCCTGGAAGGCATAGTGAAGGTTTCTGGAGGAAAATTCACACCAGAAATCTAGCTCAGCTTACCACCCTACATATTAAACTATCAATATGCCAGATAACATGTACCTACTGGCATAATTTTCACACAGTTTTTATGGATGAAACCAATTACTTTTAGATTGTATTTAAAGCTTGTAACACATAGGAGTGATTTAAAACCATTACAGTAAAATAACAAACAAACAAAGGCCCACAAAGTGGTGTCATAGATTCCAGTATTATTAGAGGTTTTGTGTGGACTAAAATTTAATGATGTCTAATGGCAAAACAATACATTTTATTTAAAGAGAAAGTACAGTGTAGACTACAAATAACCAACAAGGTATATAACCCATAGTGCCCAAGGGTATAGGATATCATTTGAGGCTTTATTACATAGTATTCATAAGAAGGGTACCTATAATATTGTTTGGAGCCAATCCATGGAGATGTGAATCCCAGGGTGCTAAGTTCATTGTTAACAAAGGGGCATGGGCATAGCTTGAACCAAGTGGGTCTCCAGGATGCTAAGCTTTCCATATAATTGACTACTTCACCAGTGTGGGTGGGGCAATTGTTTGGTTGAATATATGTGATGGGCTAATCAATTGCATTTTAAGTGTTTTTTTATGCCTAGTAATGGAAGTAAACTCATTTTGCAAGATGTTTAGGTTCTAAGTATTATAAGTGGTCCAGTGGTAGTGGTGGTGGTGGTGGTGGTGGTGGTGGTGGTGGTGGTGGTGGTGGTGGTGCATGCCTTTAATCCCAGCACTCAGGATGCAGAGCCAGTCAGATCTCTGTGAGTTTGAGGCCAGCATGTTCTACAGAGCAAGATCCAGGACAGGAACTAAAACTACAGAGAAATTCTGTCTTGAAAAAAAAAATTATTATAACTGCTAAACATGCATGGATTTTTGTGTTGACATGCATTCCATTGCTCAGAAAAGAATAATACATAAGTCATCAACTCTGAAGTTCAGAAACCATCACCAAAGAGCAAATAAATGTAAGAATAGAGAAACAAGATAGGATGCTGGTGAGTTAGGTTTTCTTGTCAACTTGACCCAATCTAGAATAAATCAGAAGGCAGGCCTCAGAGAATGCCTATACGGAATTATCTTGATTATCTGACAGATGTGGGAAAACTCATCTTAATGGTCAATGTCTATTCCCATGAAGTAGATCGTGGAGTGTATCCGGATAGAGAAAAGCAGCTGAACATTGACATCTGTTCATTCATTTGTCTCTTCTTATTATGGATGTAATGTGACTAGCTTTCTCCAGCTCCTGTTTCTGTGATGTCCCTTGCAGTGACAGGCTCTAATCAGAGACTGTGAACTAAAACAAACCATTTCAGCCTTAAGG
This sequence comes from Peromyscus maniculatus bairdii, assembly GCF_049852395.1. Classification (NCBI taxonomy): domain Eukaryota; kingdom Metazoa; phylum Chordata; class Mammalia; order Rodentia; family Cricetidae; genus Peromyscus; species Peromyscus maniculatus. Next base: position 63,538,443 of record NC_134872.1, on the reverse strand, counting down.
TGATTTTGTCAGAGTCTTTTATCACAAGAAGAGAAAAATAAACTAGGAAGATGCTGTGGTATAGTTTTTCAACTGGGTGTATTATGAGCACATCAACAACAGTGTGGTGCTGAGTTGACTTTATTCATTTATCTTGGCAATGAAATAATCTAACTGAAAGCAGTACAGTGATGGCCAAGTCTCCAGGTGATAGTAATCAAGATATTGTGTTGCTGGAGAGCTTCTCTCCAGGTTCCCCAAGCCCCGCAGTCCCACAATCCACTTATAAAATAATCACTCAGACGCTTGTATCACTTATAAACTGTATGGCCGTGGCAGGCTTCTTGTTAACTGTTCTTATATCTTAAATTAACCCATTTTTATAAATCTATAGCTTGCCACGTGGCTGGTGGCTTACCGGCTTCTTTACATGCTCTTCTCCTGGTGGTGGCTGCAGTGTCTCTCCCTCCTTCTTCCTGTTTCCCCAATTCTCCTCTCTCTTTGTCCCGCCTATACTTCCTGCCTGGTCACTGGCCATCAGTGTTTTATTTACATAGAGTAATATCCACAGCAATATTGTCAACAGTGAAGCAAACTAGCTTTCATTAGTAAGGGCAGAGCCTCTGATGGATCGTGAGCTAGTCATGTATCACATATGGCCACATGCGTGATTAGATAAGTAATGCACTATCATCTTTCCCGCTAGGCCAAAGGAACATGTTCAAGGCTTGGGGACTCCTTGCTGGTTTTCCTAGTAATGCACTCAAAAATAGCCAATCTTAACACTGATTGTATCAGTGTTGGTCTAATTCTTATCTAAAGCCTCATAAACGGCCATTCAGCTCTGTAGATGGAAATTTCTCTGTCCCTTCTAGCCCTGTGGTCCGGACAAATTTTTCCCACCCAGTGCCCCACAGCTGCTTATCAAATAATTACTCATAGGCTTACATTAATTACAAAGTGTTTGACCTATGGCCCAGGCTTATCATTAACTAGCTCTTACAACTCAATTCAACCCGTTTCTATTCATTTATGTTTTGGCATGTGGCTTCCTGGTGATTCCTGTGCTTCATTACATCTTGCCCCCCCAGCTGCACTTAGTATTTCCTCTGACTCTTCCTCCTTCAACTTGTCTCTCCACTTGGATTCCCCACCTGGCTCTATTTAACCTTGCAATAGGCCATAGCAGCTTCTTTATTAACCAATGGTAGCAACACATATGTACAGCCTACAGAAAAAACATTCCACAGCAAGGCTCATCGAACTGAATTGAGTTCTTTCTCCTGTCTTTAGTCTATGTTCAGTATGAAAGCCACCATATGTGAGGGGCCTCTGGCTCAGCCCCATCTTTATTTCATGTCCTACACCAAACAAAATGTGTTGCATATTCAGCAATTAAAATGTACCATCCACTTGTAGCTTAAAACCAATAGCAACGTCAATAGCTTTTCTCACTTATGCAGATTAAGGGGCCTTCTTAAATGACTTGTGAGGACATAGCTAATACCTGGCAATATAATTTCATTCAACAATCTCTGTCTCCTGGGTATGCCTTTCCTATATATTCAGATACCTTTGTTGAAACTCCTTAACTGCTATTTATTGTTCTTGTAGATGCTTCTCCATAGCTATAGAACATTCAGTGGTTTAGAATTATCCAATGAAACCTTTGTACAGATGGTGGACAGGATTTCTGAAGGCCTATCATTATCTATTCAAATAAGTGCCAGTTGGTTCACGCAGCTAAGGGGATGCAAAAGGTCTCATTTCCTCTATAAACTGTCTCATCAAAAGAGTCATGTTGGGTGCAGTGGAAATTGATGGAAGAAAATACCCTATTTACCCCTCAATCATTTAGATATTTTCCATGAACCATCTGGCTTCCTCATTCTGGGTTGTTGCTACCACCACCCAGTTACTCCATATCTTCCCATTGTTGATGGTCTCAGTGCTTTTGGCTTGCACTGCTTTTCCTGGCTAAGGCCTATTGGGGAGCAGAGCAATGCTGTGTTCTAGGCTGTCTTGGATGCTGTGGGAGCCAGCATTATGATTCTGGACATTCCATTGTCCATGCCTGGCTGCCAAAAGGGTCCCTGGTTGAGCACACAATTTTCACACCAATGTTTCTTACAAGGGTAAAATAAACACTCTCTACATGTGTGTGGAGTGGGATTGTTGAGCTCTAGAATTTAATTTTTTTCCTCTGCATTGTTTGAACATTTATGTCTTACAAGAACTATTCCTTGGGATTCAAGGCCACAAAACATTCAGCATTTGGTTAATTTCATTTTTTCCCTCCAAAAATCCTCCTGAACACCAGTCTTGCCACACTTGACTTTCAATATCTTAGACTAATGCTAGGCAGCATTTGTCTAAAGATAAATTGGTGACCATATCACCTAACATCACCATTTTCATTATGTTTGGTTGATTCAGTCCATTCCATGTCTTATATTTTTATGATCCAGACTGAGGGCAGGGGGTCCCTGGTTGCTTATTGAAAAGTCTTTATTGATTTACAAAGATGTTGAATATTCCCTGATGACCCTAGTTTCTGATAATTGGCCCTTGTTAAGGCTGTTGTCACCATATTGATTAATTAAAGATTGGTCCTTAAAGTTATCTTTCATCACTCATATTCTGCTCTCCCTCTTTGTTGTCTGGTTCTTCTCATATTTTCCAAATTTTTGTTAAAGAAGTACTTGTTAGCACATATCTAACTTTTAGTTTCTTCCTTGCATTCTGGTAAGTGTAAGAAATGGTAAGCCAACACCTCATCTCATTCTTCATTTTTTATTTTCATTTTTCTATTTTTCCTGGAAAATCAGAATCTAGTGCCACAGGGAGCATCTGCATATCTTTTCTCAATTGTTATTCCTCCCTTATTCAAGTTCTTTCTGGGAATACAACTGAGCCTTAAGAGCATGTCTTATTGTCCACCACACAGCATAAACAATTGTTACCACATTATTCTTGTGTGCTATATCATATGTGCTATGACCAAATAGCTTATTATACTCTCTAGACTTTCATTGATATCAGGAAACATTTACATACTTATGTGGTGGGTCAAATTTATTAAATTTATATTTATATTTTTATTTATCCAAATTTATAAAATTCATATCAAGTAATAAAGATGACTAATCCCAGATTCCTCACCTCTCTACACTCAGATGGCTTGGTCTTATTTGAATGTCCTATTACCCATCACAGAGAACATGCAATTACCTCTGAAGCAAGGATGCTCACAAAACCCATACCATATGGGGAAAGTTAGCTATATCAGGATTGTCTATGCTCACAGTTGCATTTCTCAGTATCTATTCAAGGGAACAAGTTACCACACCTTCCCAACTCATTTTTACTTATGACTTACTTAGGCAAAAGCACATGGCTAGTGAACTCATTATCATCAGGAAGAGATGTCACTGATGTTTTGTTACATGAAGGTGATATGCCTATCAAATGTCTACCTAAATGTCTGTGTTTATATTCATCTGTTATGACTGCTATTTATAGTGATTTTTAAAACTATAATCTTCCAAAGATTACTAAGGAGTTTAAATGAGATCTTAAGTGGATTGTAGTATGCCTGAAAAAAAGTATATTTGATAAGTTCTGTGAGCATACTATGTCAGAAACATAGTTAAACATAGTTTTGTCTTTATACAAACATAGAATTTATTAAATAGTGACCTTGCTTATAAGATTCTCAGAGGAGTGGGGTCTACTTGAGATTATAAGCATTTAGATCATCATCCTGGTTTACTGTTATTCTAATGTTTTCTCTTTTATTAGAAATAGATTGTTTCCTCATAGACTATTTCCTGTTTATAGTTTCCCTACCCTCTCCTTCTCCCCATTTGTTCATTCCTCTCCTCCCCTCTCCCCTCCAGCTTCATTGTCTGTCTCTCATTATAAAAGAACAGGTTTCTAAAAGACAAAAACCAGACATGACAAAGTAAAATATAATAAGATGAAGCAAAAACTAACATATCAAGGTTCAATATGGCAACCCAACAGGAGAAAAAGTGTCCCAAGAGAAGACAAAACAGTCAGAAAATCCACTTATTATAACAGTCAGGAGTCCCATAAAAATATTAAGCTAGTAACTATTATACATATGCAGAGGACCTGGTGCAGACCCATCTACGCCTTATGCTTACTGCTCCAGTCTCTGTGCCTTACTTAGTTTATTTGGAGGGCCTTGTTCTCCTGGTGTACTCCATCCCCTCTGACTCCTACAATCTCAGGAAGATTCCCTGAGCTCTGAGAGGGAGTATTTGATGGATATCTCCCATTTAGATTCTCATTCATTATAATGTCTGGCTGTGGGCCTCTGCATCTGTTCCCATCTGCTGCTGGAGGAAGCCTCTCTGGTGATGATTGGATAGAGTACTAATCTATGAGAATTGCTGAATATCATTAGGAAATATTTTATTGATTATTTTTTTTAAACCAGCAGTGTTTGGTTTTACCCTAGGTCCTGGGTTATCTAGTCTCTGGACCTTGGTTTTCCTAGTTGTGTTGCATATTATTTTCTTCTAATGCAGCGGTCCTTAAGTCAAATCAGACATTGGTTGGTTATTCACGCAAGTTCTGTGCCACCATTGCCCTGGCATATTTTGTAGGCAGAACAGTTTTGTAAGTCACAGTTTTTGTGGCTGAGTTGATGTTCTTGTTTCTCTGTCAGTAGCAGGTGGAGTACTGTTCCTCACCAAAGACACTAGAATATAGGGGTGAAGGCTCCATGGGGTTGCCACCTTGACTTCTCCATGTTCAGTGAGTTGTGTGGGTCTTGTCCTCAGCAATGGGGCCACACTGTCAATTTGCAGGTTGTCTCAGCAACAGCTTGGGGGTGTTTGGGGGTTTTCATGGTAATCCCTTGGCCAACAACTAAATTGTATGCACCCATGTACCACCACTGGACTTCTTGCCTGGCAAAAATAGGTGGCCAGTTGAGACTCCATGTGTACCATTGCTAGGACTCCTCATTAGGATCACCTTAATAGATTCCAGAAAAGTTTCTCCTGCACTGTTTACAGACCACCACCCAAAGCCTACCAGTTCTAGCCATCTCTGCCTATACTCTGTCCCTCCACCTCATTTCTTCTACTAAGTGATACCCTCACTCCAGCACCCAGCTGTTTGTAGTCTTGCCCATAAACTCTATTTTATTACCTCCTCTTAGAGAGATCCATGCATTTCCCCTATACCCCCTCCTCTTGACATAATGTCTTTTGGTCTATGGATTATAAGTTGATTAACCTTTACTTAAAAGCTAATATACACTTATAAGTGAGTACATATGTTTGTCTTTCTGGGTCTGGGTTTCCTCATACAAGATAATTTTTTCCAGATCCATCCATTTGCCTGAAAATTTCATTGGGTCATTTTTTAAGCCAAATAACACTCCATTGTGTAAACATTCCACATTTTCTTTATCCATTTTTCTGTTATGGGTCATCTAGCTTATTTCTAGTTTCTGGCTATTATGAATGAAGCCCCTATTAACATAGTTAAGCAAGTGCCCTTGTGGTAGGATGGAACATCTTTTGAGTATATGACCAAAGGTGGAGTAGTTAGGTCTTGGGGTAGATCAATTGCCAATTTTCTGAGGAACAGCCATATTGATTTCCACAGTGGCTGTGCAAGTTTGTACTTCCATCAGCAGAGGAGGAGTGTTCCCTTGCTCCACATACTTCCCATCATGAGCTGTCACTTGTGTAATTGCTCTTAGGCATACTGACAGGTGTAATATGAAATCTCAAAGAATTCTTGATTTGAATTTCTTAATGGCTAAAGATTTTGAACATTTCTTTAAGTGTTTCTAAGCCATTTGAGTTTCCTTGGTGAGAATTCTAAATTTAGGTCTGTATCCTATTTTTAATTGAATTATTTGGTATTTTTTTATATCTAGTTTCTTGAGTTCTTTATATATTTTGTATATTAGTCTTCAATTGAATGTGGAGTTGCTAAAATTCTTTCCTCATTCTATGGTCCACTGCTTTGTCTCTTTGAATGTGCCTTTTGCCTTCCAGAAGCTTTTCAGTTTCATTAGGTCTCATTTATTAATTTTTTATCTTAGTGCCTGTGCTATTGGCATTCTGTTCCAAAAGTTGCCTCCTGTACCAGTTAATTCACAGATCTTGTCCATACTATTTGTGATGTTAATTAGCTTCAGTATCTCTCTGTTTAGTTTTTGTCTATATTATCTGTCCATTGGTGATAGTGGGGTATTGAAATCTCCCACATCAGTGTGTCTGAGCCAATATATGATTTAAAATGCAGTAATATCCCATTGTGGTTGGTGATATTCTTGTGCTGGTAGTCCTGGGTTCTATACAAATACAAGCTGAGAAAGTCATGAGTAGCAAGCCAGTAAGTAGCACACCTCTCTTTTCTCTGCATCAGCTCCTGCATTCAGGTTACTGCATTGAGTTCTTATCCTGGCTTCCTCAGTGATGGACTATGATGTGGAAGTGTAAGCCAAATAAATATAACAATAGAATAATAATTAAAGCAGAAATTATTAAGGTTACTAATGAACTTAGTGTATTGACTTAACCATGTTGTTGCTTCTAAGAATATGGAAGACTTTGGGACTTTGGACTAGAAAGTGTGGTTAAATGCAGTAAGCAGGACTAAATGGGCTATCATAGTAGAAGCACGAAAGACAGTAGTGCTATTTGCTCATGTGAAATGTCGGGGGCACAGCTAAAGGGCTTTTAGAGGGTGTGAATATTAGCAACTGGGGTAGAGACATTCTTGTGATATTTTGACAAATAATGGGCAGCTTTTTGCCCTTGTTATAAAAATTTGTTGGGGCTAAATTGAAGAGTTTTGGATTAATGTCTTTGTCAGAGGAGTTTTCAAGACAACCTAGTAATGACTGTGTCACATGTTTTTGAGTGATCTCTCTTATACAGATCTACTACAAAAAGGTAAAAACAAGGCAGGGTAAAATACAAAATGGACAGTTTGAGTAGAAAAAGCACACCAGGAAATATAAACTTGGAACCACTTTCTAACCTAAGGAAATAAAAAGTATAAGGAAAGGCCTGATTCAAAATGGAATAAAAAGACCAACTTGCCTCTCTACCCAGTTAAGATTCCAACTTATAAAAAAGAAAGAATTAAAGGAATAAATATTCAAAGACTAAAGGAAACTATGAACAACAGAAAACTTAAGTAAATGTAATTCCAAAAAGAGCCTAGGCTCCAGCAAGAGCAAGCAGCAGAATAAGGAAGCTTCAGCCAGGTGATTCTGGGTTTAGAGTAAACAAGCACAGAAAGAGGTTATGATGTCTTCTCCTTGATCAAGGACAAATACTGAGATGAGGTGACTTGGAGGACAATCCCTGCATGGAGGCCCAGAGAGGTCATTGTGTGCATCTGTGAAGGTCGAGAAGTGATTGTGTTTGTAGACCCCAAAGTGTTGGAGATGCCAAAGTCATGGAATACCTGCCAAGGGAGCTTCTAACAGAGTGTAGGCCAGCTCAAGAGAGAGAAGTGTGTTATAATCAACAAAGCTGGGAAGAGTGAAATAATGTATATTCTGTGTCATTGTATTTAAGAAGTGTGTGGTTTTTTTTTTTTTTCCTTTTACTTGGATTACCTTAAGAAATTGCTTTGAGTCTCAGAAGAGACTTTGGACTTTAAAACAGTCCTGAGACTGAAATACTACAGGGACTTTTCAAGTTGGACTAAGTGCATTTTGCATTATGAACTGGCTGCAAGATTATTTGATCCAAGGAATGGAATGGGGTGGATTGAACGAAAATGGCCCCTATAGGCTCAGATATTAGAAAGCCTAATCACCACCATGGTGGTATTTTATTTGTACTGAAATGTGATTTTAATTGTATGTTAATAAATAAAGTTGCCCAGGGGTCAGAGCTATTAGAGCCACAGCAAGAGCATGGCAGTGGTGGCGCACACCTTTAATCCCAGCACTTGGTAGAAGAGCTAGGTAGATCTCTGTGTGTTCAGCTATACAGCCAGCATTGGAGACACACGCCTTTTAGACCTGGAGGGCTGTACTTACAGGCAGTGATGAGGCAGTCATGTGTTTAGGTTTACAACCAATGAGAAGGCAGAACAGAAAGACTATATTAAAGACAAACACACAGGAAGTAGCTCTCTTTCGGAGAGGTAGGAGCACCGCAGGAGCAAGAATAAGGTTTTAGCTCTGAGCTCTGGCCTCTTGGCTTTCTCTTTTACATTGGTTCTGTGTTTCTTATCTAATAAGAAGGTTGGATACATCTACACACCAAGGAGTAAAACTATGTGGAAAATATTGGAAGGTTTGGGAGGTATGGCCTTGTTGAAGAAGGTGTGGCTTTGTTGAAAGAAGTGTGTCATTCAGTATAGACTTTGAGGTTTCATAAGTTTTCAGGTCCAGGGTCTCTCTTTCTGCTTTCCTACATTCAGATCTCAGCTATTGCTCTAGTACTGTTCTTTGCTGCTTCTAATCATGATAATCATGGACTGATGGTCTAAAACTGTAAGCAAGCCTCCAACTACATTTTTTTTTTCTGTTTATAAAAGTCACCTTATTCATCCTGTCTCTGGACATCAATAGGACAATGACTAAGACACTTCTTTTGAATGTCTCACACAAAGCTTGCTCTAGCACTAATAAAACTCTTGTCAGAAAGACATACTACACAACTTCTTTCTCTTGAACCTCTGCCCTCTTCCCCTCACCATCCCCAAATCCTATCACTAATTCCCTTCAAGAGAGCTCAGCATTCTCCCAGGTTTTTTCTATTATAATTTTCCTGCTGAAACAAGGTAAATAGTGGAAGCCAAAAGTAATCTGAGTCCCTGCACAAAGATTAAAGTGTATGTTCATCCACTGGTAAGCTATGAAAGTCATCTAAGAGTTATAAAAGCTGACATTGTTGCCCTAGAGACACAATCATAGCAGCAAATGAAGGGGGTGAGTAACATTTTTTTCAAGTTTACAAAGAGGTATGAAGAAAAAGAGAGTGAAGTCCTACACCAGCTCATTCCAGGAACATCAGACATACACTCATCCAAACCACCAAATTGACTCTCAGGAAAGAGGTAGAGAAAGTCCATTTATCTTTTAGGTAGTGTTATGCTAACATACTTTGTTTTATAGGAACTTATCAAGATGGTGGGAATGAGAGAATTATTAAACTTCCTCTACCCTACTTCAGTTTAACTGATATTATGTTACCTTTTCCCAGTTTCTGCAACAATAAAAATATGCTCTGACTGGTAAAGCTGTGTTCTAGGACAGAGAACACAGACAGTTGCATGACATGACACCATTACTGTATATCAAAAGTACTTGTTTCTAGTCTACAAGGTTGTCAGATGAAAGGCTTTGAGTTAAAGCCCCATTAAGAAAGAACTTGGTAACAACATTAGCTGAGAGAAATGTTTAGATACTGTGATCTGCAATAGGACAGCTGAGCTCATTTGGAGCAGGAGAAATGTGTTCCCTGTAGGATGAGCCAGATACAAGCTGGGCTGAGTCCTTCCAGCAGAGGCAAAAGTCTTGGCTGAATGATGGGCTTAATGTACAAAGTGGCTGGTGTGCTGATCAGAGATGGAACTCCTTTGCCAGCTCATTCCTCAGTAGAGTAATCCAGTTTTGGAAGAAGCATCACTTCAGTTAGAAAAGAGACTGAAAGTATTAGTGTCTGCTGTGCTTTCCAACCATGGAGACAATTCTCATTCACAATGTCTCACTCAGTATTTCTTCTTATGTTTCACATTAGCAATAAGCAAATTTAAACAAAATTATTTCTGAATGTGATCTATCAGAAGCTATACAACTTTTAGTATTTGTGATCTGTTGTTTTGTTCTAACAGCTTAGAAAATTGAATAAACAAATGAAAAAATGAATGAATGAGCGAACAAGTGAGAACTTCTTAAATAATTTGATATTGCTGTTTCATCTGCCCTCAATCTCAATGATATGAGATATATGATCTATTATGGCAATTACCAAAGGCATACTCATATGACAAGGGTTAAGTTAGTAGACTCTATCTCATACTTGTAATGCTTATCTTCCTATTTTATGATTTTAAAGTATAATCCATATTTGTCCCATTATTAGTTATAGCCTTAGTTTAGAAAAAAATTAATTATTTTCTTTTCTGAAGCCACAAGAATACAATACATATTTGTGGTGATATATTGTGCCCCCAATATATTGTGCATCCTAATAAATTTATCCTGGGTCAGAGGACAGAACAGCCACTAGATAGACATAGAGGCCAGAAAATGGTGGCACACATACCTTTAATCCTAGCATTCTTGAAGCAGAGATCCATCCAGATCTCTGTGAGTTCAAAGCCACACTGGAAACAGCCAGGCATGGTGACACATGCCTTTAATCCCAGGAAGTGACAACAGGAAGCAGAAAGGTATATAAGGTGTGAAGACCAGGAACTAGAGCCTGTTATGATTTTAGGCTTTTAACAGCAGTTCAGCTGAGATTCATTCTGGATGAGAAGTCAGAGGCTTCCAGTTTAAGGAAACAGGATTGACTGAGAAGCTGTTGAGGTAAGGTTAGCTGTAGCCTGCTCTCTCTCTCTGATCTTGCATTTGCCCCAATATCTGGCTCTGGGTGTTTTTTTGTTTTTTGTTTTATGAATAAGACCTTTTAAGATTTGTGCTACACATATCCTTCAGCATCCCACTGGAATATTCCTCAGTGTGCTTTAGACACATGAATTTTCTCTATTAAGAATAAAGCACCAATAAATAAGGGATTATTTACCATTTTTTCTTACCAAGGAACATATTGATTTTCACAAAAGAGTTTCCTGATAAAATTCTTGGCTGAAGTAAAAAGAAAACTGCAAGTATCAATGCATAATTGCTTAATTATGAACTAGCATTTCAGCATGGAATATTTTCCCTCTCTTTAAAAAGACCAATGGACAACACCACTTAATTAACCAGCATTAATTTATTACTAAGCATGCTTTGGAGAGAGTTAGCAACAGGTTGAGCCTCAGGTGCAAGGTAATGGCTTGGCAGATTTCCTCCTTTGCAACATGAATGAGTGTATCTTCCTTGCCTAAAAAAGGGAAGTTAATAAATTATAACAGTGACAGTTATTTCTGCTCACTTCTACGCATGTCCTAAGTTGTTATATAATGGTTAAATTGAAGAAGGAACACTATATTTTTGAAATCTTATAAAACAGGAACCAATATACAGTTGTTGGTTTTTCTTAAAAAAAAAAAAAAAAAAACAGCAGAAAAAAAAAACCAACAAAACAAACAAACAAAAAACCAATAAGAACTATATTTCACTATAGAAAGAAATGTGACTTGAGAGAGTCCAAAACAAGAAGTCAAATTAAAATAGCTCCCTCCCTAACCCTGACTACAATTGTTACCTGAATATTCAACATGAAATAGGAAAATGAAGTTTAAATGTAATTGATATAGGAAACATATCAGTCTGAGACACACTATCAGGCCTTTCTCTCTAAAATGAAACTAGAAACATACACATGTAAATATTGAAAGAGAATGTTAGAGATGACAGTTTTGAAATATGGAGAAGTTGAGTCATCTTTTTTTTTCAAAATTATACAATAATGAGAGAGAGAGAAAAAAACAAGGTTCAAGTGTATAAGAGCAAAAACACATTTAAAAGAGAAATATCAACCAAAGCTAAGAGTGAAACAAAAGCATGAACTTGAGAAAAAGAAGCAGAATGTCTTGATCTTTCTCATTCATCTCCTACTTCTAAGACCTGGAATGTCTGACATCACTCATTTCTGTAAAGTGAATGCATAAATAAACTACTGAAACAGGCAGAGCTGTTTTGCTGTAGAAAGAAATGGGTAGTTGTTTGTTTGTTTTTGTTTGTTTGTATTTTAAGAGGCCCTGCCACCCAGCTATCAAATAATCACACACAAAGGCTTATTCTTACTTATGAATGCCTGGCCTTAGCTTGGCTTGTTTCTATCCAGCTTTCCTTAACTTAAATTATCCCATCTATCTTTTGCCTCTGGGCTTTTTCCTTTCTCTTACTTCTGTAATCTTACTTTCATTCTTACTGTGTGGCTGGGTGGCCGGACCCTTGCATCCTCCTCTCCTTTTTCTCTTGCTCCTTCTTTCTTCTTTCCAGATTTCTCCTTCTATATATTCTCTCTTCCTACCAGCCCTGCCTATCCTTTCTCTTGCTGTGCTATTAGTTGTTCAGCTTTTCATTAGACCATCAGGTGTTTTGGACAGGCACAATAACACAACTTCACAGACTTAAACAAATGCAATATAAAAGAACACAACATATCCTTACATCATTAAACATGTTCCACAGCATAAACAAATGTAACACATCTTAAAAGAATATTCTACAACAGAAATGTGATGTGAGATAACCTAAAAAAAATCTAGCATTAAAATATTTATGTCACAGATCCTGACTACAATTGCTACCTGAATGTTTAACTTGGATTAAGAAAATAAAGTTTATTGGCAATTGATATAGGAAATGGATAATGATCTGAGACATTATGAGTCCTTTCTATTTAGAATAAAATTACAAACAAAGACAGAGTCTACTTTTGAGATATTTTGTTAAGTGGTAGTATTACTCCTTTCATATATAAGCATAAGTTGTAGATAAATTTGTGGTGTATAAACACTTTTGTGTCCATAGCAATGATTATTATGAAGCCGATGCCTCCAATAATGTCTGCATGCTATTTTTGTACAGTAGTAGCTTCTTAATTATTTTCATTGACTAATAGAAGTTTAACAGAAAAGCAAGCTGCAAGAAACACCTCATGTATTCACTAGTTTTTGTGGATACATTTGTACAAATTACAAAGAGGCAGGATAAAAATAGAAAATTTTGCAGATGTGAAGAAAAAGAAGGCCATCACTCCAGAGTTTGGTCATTGCCTCTTCTCTAGTGAATATTAGGCATTCCAGCACAATTTCTTTAATGGTTGATAACACAGAGACTATATGTATTTTAAAATATTAAAATACCAATAAACCAGGCTTATGGCCTAAATGTACATGTCCTCAGATAGAGCTCCACTCCTCTGAGAATCTCACAAATAAGACCACTAACTGCTTTCATAGTAAAGTTATACTGATTATCTACATTAGTGTAATTTGCAGTTTTACTTTATTTTTAAGATCAGGCTTCACTCTGCTCCAAGTTTCTCCATAGTATACAAAGTAGTAGTTTTACAAACTGTGCATTGCCCTTGGGACTCCATTTTTAAGGCAGCTTATGACTCCAGGTTAAGGACATTGGATGACTTTATAACTGGTTGGATTCAACTTTGGGCTCTTTCACTATTCTTTCTGAAAAGGCAGCTGTACAAAAACTGGTAGAATAAGTGATTCAGTTTATATGGATTTGATATACATTATATGGTATTAGTCTACACATACACATAAGAGAGCTGTTAAATCTCTTTCAGTAGGTCCACTGTGAAAACTAGGTGTGGAACACAGCCCTTTTTCAGACAGAGACCGCCTATTATAAACACAGTGACTTTTATAGATATTAGGTAACAACATTTACATGCAAGAACTCTATTCATAAAGTGGCAGTAATTCTAATATAGCCAAGAGAAATGATAAACTAATATAAGGATACATTGCTTCCTATGACAAAATAATGTGCTTCAAAAGGACCCCTCTCTGTGAGATGATATTGGAAGACAACATGAGCTATAATATATCCCCTTCAAGGAGGGTTGCTTTTTGATAAGCAGTCAAAAAATTTCTGGTACTCCTGTACCATCTGTGTTACCAATCCTTGCTGCTGAACTTGCAGCGTGTTATCTACTTTGAAAATGCTTTATTAAATACAAGAATGGTAATTCCTTAGCATTTAGAAACATAGTTCAAACTATGCAGACATTGGGTATCTAAAAAAACATGTCATTCCCACCAAATTCTTTGTCTGGTTTGACTGTTTCTAACAATTAGCTCTAAGCAAACAAATTAATATGTTTTTCTCTTTGAACTTTCAGAACTCTCAGATCTTGGCATGGGTAGATGTACAATTAGCAACTATTTCTCTTAAATGTCATCTAAGTTCAGTAGCTATGTTATTGATGAATGTTCCATTTCAATTTACTTGTTCAAACAAGTTTAGAAGAATATTATATAAAACAACCATAACTAATTTTCTACAAAAGGAAATCCTAGCCACATAAAATAAGATGACTAAGTGATGTGTGATTCTACTATTTAGGAAAAAAAAATTTCCTAGTAGGAAATAAGTTTCTGAAATGTCAGATAATGGTAGAATCAAGGTGGATTTAGAAAGTACACCTTACAGCCGGGCGGCGGTGGTGCACACCTTTAATCCCAGCACTCAGGAGGCAAAGCCAGGCAGATCTCTATGCGCTCGAGGCCAGCCTGGGCTACCAAGTTAGTTTCAGGAAAGGCACAAAGCTACACACAGAAACCCTGTCTTTAAAAAACCAAAAAAAAAAAAAAAAAGTACATCTTACAATTGGGATGTAAATTTAGCAACTGCATCTCTAAAAGCAGAAATAACAGATTAATTGTGATACATCCTATAAACCTACTCAAAAATTAAAATTTATGACAAGCTTCTCTTTTTATTTATAATAGTTTTGGTTTTCGTCCTCAGATAGATGATTAAATAGTTGTTTAGTGTTATTTTTATCTTACACAGTTTTGATAATATTTTATTTTCCTAACATATCCAAATTATGTTTGTTGGATTCTGAGAAACAATAGAAAACTGAAAAAAAGGTGGTCCAGAAAAAAATGACACTTTATTCCTAATTGCCTATTACTGTTTAACACAGTACTAGTTATGACATATTGTTCTTTAACAGCAATTATATGATTTCTTCTGCCTTAATTGAAAAGACTTGCATTTTATTTTTTTTTCAAAAAATGTATTAGTTACTTGTCTCATGGGAAAATGCTTGACAGAAGCAACTTTAGGGAATTAGGGAGTAAGGGCTTATTTTTATTCACAATTCTCAGTACATTATAGTAGGGGAATCATGGTTGTAGAAGGTCGTTGTCTTATCATGTCTCCAGCTGGGAAGATGAATAAGATGAAAGTTGTTCCTCATCTACACTACTCCTTTAACTGATTTCAGGTGCCTAGTCCAAGGAATGTCAACTCTCAAAGTTGAGTCTTCTCAGTTCATTTAACTTAATGGAGTTTACCCTCACAGACATGCCCCAAGGTTTATCTTCTATGTGATTGTAGACACTATTCATTTGATAATATTAACCACAGAAACAATGTTCTTTGTTGTTGTTGAAAGAGTGCTGCACACATTACTAGACAAGCAAATTCTGAAAACTGCTTGAGTTGATACATATGACATGAAGAAGAAGAAGAAGAAGAAGAAGAAGAAGAAGAAGAAGAAGAAGAAGAAGAAGAAGAAGAAGAAGAAGAAGAAGAAAAGAAGAAAAAGAGGAAGAGTAGGAGGAAGAGAAAAAAGAACAGGAGGAGGAGGAAGAGGAAGAGGAAGAGGAAGAAAGAAGAAGAAGAAAAGAAGATTTAAGTAGTTTTATCAGGAACTATAAAACTATGGAAAGTAATAGCCAGTAAAAATTAAGATGAAATTCTATGTTTTTAAGAATATCTTTTCTCATTAATTTAAAAAAAATAAACCCAACTATTAAGCAACTAAATTATTTTTCATTTCTCCATCTTCATTCAGAAACTTGCATTGGATCTACAGAGTCCCTAAATTGTGGAAACTGTTGATATCATTGCCTGACATAAATCTCACTGAGGAAGAAATATTCTAAACAAAAAACTTTAAACTAAGAGCATTATATCTTGATAGGATTATGTTGTTCTGGAAATTTTTAAAAGGACACGTTGCCATTCATTTTTACCTTATGACATAATACACAGGATTATTGAATTGTAGTTATCAATGATAACCAATGTTAACATATATTCCTTCTATGCATCACAACACTAAACCTTAATTCTGTCTGCTCTGTAATCCTTTTGCTTCATTGCTTTTAAAAATTCCATCTTTTATTGACTCATTTTTTTATGATTTATCTTTCCCAAACCACGAATCTCATTTTCTCAGAACATGCTCTAGCTTCTCATATCTGAACCTGATCTAGTAATTCACATATTTCTTCTGAGTTCTATGTTTTCTATTGTACTAACTGTTTTCTGAAACACTGTTAGTCTGTTCTTGCATTTGAGAACTGTGTCAGAGCTAATCCTCTCATCACAGACATTCCAAACAATGACTTAAAATCCTTCTTCATTTTCTAAACATTCATAGCAACTCACAATGTTTTGGCTTATACATCTTCTGAAAAATGGGGTAATTTTCACTTGAGTCATGCCAATTATTTTCTTGGAATATCATCATAAAGATGAATTATGTCATCAAGAACACTTAATTGTGAGCTATTTTTTCCCCAAGGTTGCCACTTTGGGGATAATAAACAAAGGGATTTCTGAACTCACTTAAAATGGAAACTAAGGTTCTTCATGTCGTCATACATACTTAAGTCACAACACAAAAACTCATTTGACCTTTTTCAGAATTCCAAAAATTCTCAAAACTTATCATAGACTCATTAAAAATCTCCAAGTACTTAAGACTGCAAACAATGGACTCAGTAGAATTTTTACCAACTCTACTAACTTCAAGTTGAAGTCCTCATAAAGAACTTCCCTGCTTTCTTTGGAGAAACTAAAATTCAAGTTCCAACCCAAGAGCCCATGTCTAAGTACTAACCCAAACTACATCAAAGCCCCAAATCCTCACCTTTACTAGTCTCCCTAGGACTGGAACTTGTCTACCTACAAGATCCTCAAGTTTCCTTTCCCTATCTTCATCAGTGAGTAAGGAGTTATTTATCACATGTATAACTATATTTTAATCATTGTTAGTGAATTGCAACTTCACTTGAGTTGTGAGTTTTCTTTGTCTTTATGTTGTTTGCTACAATGTTCCCACAGTGAATGAAATGCTTGGAATATTATTCTGTCAAGAATTTCTCAACAAATGATGATTGTGTGTATCACTCTCAATCTATTAAAGCTATAATTGGAATAAATCAATTCAGAACTTAACAAGCAAAACAAAAAATGGTACTAAACAGGTTAGCAACTTGAGTTATTTGTCTTTGCTCTCATAAAGTGCAGTCCCTGGCTTGACAGAATTCTATAATGAAAATTGTAGGCCAGCCACTCAGAACTTAATTGTATCTTCTCTTTATGTTAATATTATAAATTTACAAACTTTTCTCTAACTAGAAATATCTTATTTGATTGCGCTCCACATTTTTCTACTTCATCATTTTATTTTTATTTTTCATATTTCATTGCTAAATTTGATAATGTTTCAGAAAGTCTAAAATTGTGTGTGTGTGTGTGTGTATGTGTGTGTGTGTGTGTGTGTGTGTGTGTCATAAATCAGGGCAAGAAAGGCAGGAGGAAGCTTAAGCCCAGTTCTGTGGTCCTATTAAGACCCATGACTGCAAAGTTCATATGTACCAGGTGTGACCCTTATACTTTTACCTCTTATTAAATGAACAAGTTGCTTAACGATTTTTTGTTTATGCCCATAGACTGGTGAGGTCTACAGCCTTGATCAAAGGAGTTTCTTTTTTCAGTGAAAAATGGTTATTGTAGACTCAGAGCTGCTGAAAGTCCTGAGAAGTGACAGTTGAGTGTTTAGCTTTAAGTGGGACATGCATATTACCACCTCCAAGGCTCAGAGAACACTATAGAGGATGGAGCATCAAGGATTTAAGAGCCCAGCACTAGGGTGAAGGGACTTGAAATGGTGTCTTTTGGGTAGAAAATGTCCAAAAAAAGCCACCGTTGCCTGCTTAGGGCCCACAAGGGTCTGAAGTAGTGAACATTTGGTTACAGAAGGAGGAGAGGCTCACGAAGATTCCTGGTTGGTGCAGAATAGGAAGTGATAGAGCCACTGGAGAATTATTCATGTTGCAATGTGTAGTTTCACAGTCATTCCCAAGTGAGAGGCCTAGATGAAGTCCATGGAGTAACAAAGTACAAACAAAGCAAAGTGAAAAATGTGAAGGCAGGATATGTTGGGTGATTCGAGGGTTAAGTTTTAGGGGAAAATGGAGGGACGTGGTGGTTGAACATGATCATAATGAATTCGGTATGTGTATTACACTCTCAAAAGAATAAATTTAAGCATTTTAAATGAAAATGTTTAGTGGTTAAAAAAGAGAACTTTCAAAGTACCACTTTAAGACTAAGTATTGCTTAATGCTATGGAGGAAGTTATAAGATCAACAGTCAAACTGTAAAGTGAACAATTGATATATTTAAATACAATTTATAAGACCATTATTTTAAAAATCTATGTATATGACTACAGGTATATTTGAAATGTATACATATACTTGCTTATGTTTTAAAATGTTAGAAATATTATAAAATACTTTATAAATATTAGTGAGGTATTGTTTTCATGGTACCAAACTGGCTTGTAAGTAAATGATCACATAAACTCAACTGTTAAATTGGCCTCAAATTCTTTCAATTTATTTTAAAGGGTTTTAATTTATTTAATTTTATTTTATGTGTATTGATGTGAGGGTATCTGATGCTCTGGAATTGGAGTTATAGACAATTATGAGCTGCCATGTGGGTATTGAGAATTGAACCCAGATCCTTTCAAAGAGCATTCAGTGCTGTTAACTGCTGAGACATGTCTCCAGCTCCCTACCTGGAATTTTAAAACAAAATATCCTATTTCCATTGGCTCTCAGAGTTAATCCTGAACATCAGGTTAAGGTAGTAGTATTGGTAAGGGACAGAAAAAGGAAAAAATAAAATGACAGAAGTAATTGTATTTGAAGTCTTTCTGAAGGTGCTTTCTGTTGGATTCTTCTCTCATTTTTTTTTTTTATTTCACAAGATGATCATATAAGGTCCTTTTGTCTGAGGGGTTGTGCTGGCTTCAGCTGGTGATTACACTTGCTCCAGATGTAGGCTTTCCCTCGTGGACAACTGCCCTCATGCTAGGGTCTTCTTGGTAGTCTCAGTTGTCCTCTGAATCCAAGAATTGAGATTCGCCTCATCTGTAGTTTTCAGTTTTCACAAATAAAAGAGACAGAAGCCCATAAGAAGGAAAAAATACCAGAGTTCTGTCTTGTTTGGGTTGCCATATGGACCCAAGTTAAAACTGGATGCCTTTGAACAAAAGAAGTTCCAAAGTCTGACAAATATTTAACTAAATATTGTTGCTAAAAACAAGTCTCAGACTGTTAGCATGCCTTGCCTCTGTTTCTGATGTATCTTTCTAGATTTTTACAAAAATATATTTCACTTTTAAAATGTTTTCTAAATTTTAGAAAGACAAATGAGACGGGGGGAACCAGCAAGGTTTTTTTTTTAAATGAGATATAAAATGATACAGATATGAGAATTCTTTTGGCTAAGAAGATTAATGAAAAAAAAGAACAAAAATATCTTTCAGGTGAAAAGTTTTAAAATGATAATTTTACCCTATAAAGAACTGATCCAAAGTGAAAATTAAATTTAAAAAAATAGAAATCTTAAGCAAATTGCAAAAGCTACAAATACGTCATAAAGGTTTATGAGAAATAAAATCTAATGAAGGCTTCCATATGATTAACTTGATTATAATTAAAGGTTATTAAAATCTCTCCTAAAATGAGATTGCTTGGTGCTTACTCTTTCTATCTGCTTCAGATATTAGGAGGAAGCTATGGGAAGCCTGACACTCTACCTTACCATTTACATTTGTGTTTGGACTTCTAGACAACTGAAATAAATACAGGCTAAAGTCCAGGGGAAATGATTATAGTCACAAGAGCCAGGTCAACTGATAACTTGACCTTTAAGAATTCTAGACAGAGCCGGGCGTTGGTGGCGCACGCCTTTAATCCCAGCACTCGGGAGGCAGAGCCAGGCGGATCTCTGTGAGTTCGAGGCCAGCCTGGGCTACCAAGTGAGCTCCAGGAAAGGCGCAAAGCTACACAGAGAAACCCTGTCTCGAAAAAACCAAAAAAAAAAAAAAAAAAAAAAAAGAATTCTAGACAGATAACCAATGACTACCACAAAGAAACTCCAGGCTAACGAAAGAGAATTATAAAAGTACAAACTGGAAAAGGAGCCCCTGTGGAAGAATTCTAGGGACAGGAATCTGCAAAGAGGAAAATCACTACTAGGGATGATGTACCCCCCCTTCAGAAGTGAGAAGGGGCTTTCAGATCCAATGATGGTTGCTTCTAAAGACTGATGATTCCCAAGGTTACTTAACAAAAGTCCCACTTGAGGAACTATAGACAGCCATTGATGTGACTCTTGATGTAACAGTGAAAATTGTTCATTTTCAGTCCAATATTGGAATTTATTCTTTGTCTTAATCGATAATTCAGGGCCCCTTATTAAGTATATGAGATTTGTGTAATAACATGTTAAATGAAATTCTCAAATGCCCAAGGACCTATTGATAACCTTGGGAATTTCCTATATATGGCCCAATAATAAGGGATAGCAGAGTCCCAGCTTGAAAGTCAGGAAATATTCTTAGATCCATAGCTTACTCCTGAAGCTAAAGCTTTTAATACATACATACATACATACATCATATATATGATACTTATAAACTATAAAAGCTAAATGAAACCAGTAGATCATATATGTCAGATTTATAAAAATTTCTGAAATTTTTCAGGTTGGATTTGCCTATCCAAGCCAGATTTAAAAAAATAATATTCACTGAAATAGTATTTTCTAATTTTCCGCAACCCCAAGAACAACTTAAGGACAAGATTACTTATACATACAAATTTCTAAAAGTGCAAACAACCTAAAATATATTTTTAAACCAGAAAAGAGTATGTCTTGATTTCCTAGATTCACATAGTAACTATAGGTATATATCTATCAGTAGTCATAAGGTTATGTTTGGTTTTCTTTATTATTTTTCTTTCAGCACTGTGGAACTCACCAAACATAACCTCAGACTATTTTCTTTCTAATCTTTCCATCACTGGAATTTCTTCTAGAAATGTTTCTCCTATATTCAGCCACATGCTCAATAGTCACGATCATGTGTTCTTAAAAATCCAAGGACTCATACCTTAGGCGAAAACTTGACAAGAATCATCTCCTTGCCTATTGCCTTTGGTTCGCATAGTCATGATACTCTTGCTGACACCATTTAGTCTTCCAAAATCTGTATCTTCTTGCCTATGGTAATTTCACACTAAATTCATTATGGTATTGGGATGTGAACCAACTCCTACTAAAGAGGATGTGAAACCTCTTCCCCAGTAAGGGATAAAATAAAGATATAGCTTTATATCTTTTAGGCAGGTGCCTCATCCCCCTGAGCATGGCAGAATTTATGCATAACCAATTATCATCCTTACTTGTACCACAACTCTCTTTGTGGAGTGTGGTAAGATGATAGATCGTGGAGACAGAGGCATCAAGATTAACACAGGAAAGAATCCAGCTGTAGGAAAGATTAGAACACCCACTCCATGTGGGCTGCATGTAAGGGGCAGAGTAGAAGAAGAAAAACATGTGAGTCACAGTTGTGGTACTGTGTAACTTCTATGTATATGAGTCTGGTGTCCCAGAGTCTTTTGTCCTCATTCTTTCTCAGGGTCTTTCACCTGCTTCCACACTCAGAAGTGGTCCTTAAATCAAAAGCTTCTACCACTGTCCATGTGTCTCTGGCACTTCATTGCAAGATACACGAGTATGGAAATCTAATTGGGTGCTTTATAGACACTATTCCACATCTGGAATCTCAGTGGGTACCTTCATGACTCAGACACAAGCCTACAATTCACATGCACACGTGTGCGCATGTACATGCTTGCTCACGTGCGTGCACTCACACTCACACACAGACATTGCATGCTGAGGAGTATTGAACAGAGGGTACCATGAAATATAGCCTTAACTCTGAAAAATATTTTAATCATATGTCAACAACTGTTCCTGAAATTAATAATATATGTTAAGTAAATCACTAAAATTGAAGACTGTACTATGTGTCATTATTTCAATTTAAAAGCTAAATTACAATAAAAGTCATAAAGAATTCTTGAGTTTTTCCATTTAAGGGTATAAAATTTAAAATGTTGATGTCATGCAGATGAATTTACATGTTCTTACTGTCATTATAGACATGTTTGAACATGGTGATTTGTGATGTAGAAGAATCATAGAAGTCAATCTGTAAGTAGGTCTCTTGGAATGACAGTGTGGTGGTTTGAATAGGAATGGCCCCTATAGACACATATTTTTAAATGCTTGACCCATTGGGAGTGGTGCTATTCAGAGGTGTGGCCTGTTGGAGTAGGTGTGGTCATCCTGGAGGAAGTGTGTCACCATGGGGAAGACTTTTTATATGTTGAAGTTATATCCAGTGTGGCACACTATCTTCTTCTGCCTGTGGATCACTGTCTGTCTAAGCATTGCCATGATTCACATTGAGATGATAATGGACTAAACCTCTAAAACTGTAAGCCAGCCACAATTAAACATTTTCCTTCTTTTAGAAGAAAACGCCATGGTCACGTGGTTATGGTGTCTTTAATAAATAATAAATATAATATAATATAATTTATAATAATAAATATGGTGTCTTTAATATTAATAAATCACAAACTAAAACAGTCTAAAGCTCAGTAGATTTTACACATTGCTTAAGTAATATACATTTATTTCATTGTGCTCTGAGTTGCTTTACTTATATTTTGAATTATATTTGATTATATGTATACCATTGTATATATTTTATATATGTATATACATATATATTATATTTTGAGGAAACATAAAAAGTTAAGCCTGAGTTCTTGTTCAGAAAATTGAGTAACATTACATCTATAGTAACTAAAAATGTCAGATTTTTCAACAAAAATATTGTTTATCATCTACAGTAATGTCTTACTTTATTTTTTGACATTTTCCTTTGGATTACATTACTATATATCCATTTTTATCAGCACAATAGAAAAGAAAACTTTCACCAATACCTAGTGAAACACTGCTTATTAAAATCAAATGTTTTCTATACCAGGATGTCACCCTGCACAGTTTCTTTGTGTTTACAGCATGGCATTACTATTTTAGTGCCTCTGCACCATCATTATATTGCACAAATAAAATGAACACATTTAATCCATTCTAGTACAGATAATCCTATTTTTAATTGAAAATCGGTTCTTCTTTCATACAATACATCCTGACCACAGTCCCCCCTCCCTTCATTCCTCCAAACTCCTCCCCACCTCTCCTCTCCCCCAAATCCACCCTCCCTCTGTTTCTCTTCAAAAAAGGCTCAAGCCTACAAGAGAAAACAACCAAACAAGAAAAACGAGATACAATAAGACAAATCAAAAGCTCTCATAACCTATTAAATGTGATAAAATACTCATGTTATACTGCTGTTGTATTAAGGCTTTTCCTCTACATGTTTTAAACTAAGGAGAACATGCACATAGTTGGGAGGATTGAATAAGAGTAAGCTATCATCCATAGGACATTAGTCTTTAAAATATGATTTATTTGACAATGTAAGCATCATTTGGGAACTTGTTAGAAATGTAACTTTGGCCGGGCGGTGGTGGCGCACGCCTTTAATCCCAGCACTCGGGAGGCAGAGCCAGGTGGATCTCTGTGAGTTCGAGGCCAGCCTGGGCTACCAAGTGAGTCCCAGGAAAGGCGCAAAGCTACACAGAGAAACCCTGTCTCGAAAAACCAAAAAAAAAAAAGAAATGTAACTTTGAAGCCTCACTGTGGAATTCTGCCAGAACTTGAGTATGGCATTCACCCTTTCCTGTTTCAGTGGGACTTCCAGATTACTTTCATGCCTTCATAGTTCAAAGAAAGTAGATCAGATTTAGAATATTTCTCTCATACCTATAAGAATATTGAGCTCTAAGGCATTGGTGTAACATAACTTCGCCTTGTATAAAGTGTCTACTTATGCTGAAATTAGGTAAAATAAATTGTGTGGGTGTGAGTGTGTGTGATAAATAGACAGAAAGACAGAGAAAGAGGGAAATTGAGATTTATTTATTGAACAACTGTATCAAATTATCAAATTATAGGAGGTATGGAGGTCCTCGTGCTTATAGATAAGCACTGTGGAAATCCAGAATGTCAAATACATAGGATTTTCCTTCAAATTCAAGGATGCAGAATCTGTTATCCCCAGAAGGTTGGGAGCAGACACAGTTAATAGCCATATGACCTTTGTGTTACCTGTGAGGACAGAACAATACTGAATCTCACCATGTACCCTTGTCATGAACTTGTCAATTAATAGAACCCATGGAAAGAATTACATGTAGTCAATCTGTAGAACACATTTTTGTGGAAGATGTCACATCATGTGTACTTTACAAAGAGTTTCAATGTAGTCAGACTTTAAGTTTTATTGTGACCACAGGACTGAGTTAATTATCACCAGGAACATTTTCATTAACTTGTGCAGGGCTTAAATATGCCTAAAACGAACTATTTGAGAAAAAAACTCTCAATGTTTGAACCTATAGCAGATCCTTAGTCATGAACAATCTTCTTGTCTCACGCAGCCCTTTACTCTGTTTGCTGAGGTGGTTGCAGCAAATCATCTGCCATTTAGCTGATTTTTAGCCAACATTAGTAGATATTCTTGTGCTAAATTTATACACACAACTCAGTGAAATTTGTTACAACCTTCAAAATAATCATAATGTATAATAGATCTCAACTAGCAGAGATGAGAGGCAATAAAACCTTCTAATGTAACAGATTTTGTAATTATTTCATGAAGTAGCCAGTGTGCACATAGTAGCGAAGTTATATTTGAGCATGGTGTCATAAAGCCAAGAACATGTGTAATGATGACCTAACGACCCAGACAAACAAGGCCATAATCTAGAACTTCCATCCCAGCACCTCTGTTCTTAGACTGTGAAGAGCAACCATGACCACGGCAACTCTTATAAAGGAAAACATTTAACCTGGGTGGCTCTTTTTCAGTTCACGGGTACTGTCTTTTATTATTATGTTGGAACCTGGTAGTGTGCAGTAGACATGGTGATAAAGAGTTAGCAACTGTCCTGTATCTTCCAAGCAACAGTAAAATGATCTGTGTGTTACACTGAGCAAAGATTGAGCAAAAGAGACCTTAAAGCCCACCCCCCACAGTGACATGCTTTCTTTAGCAAGGCTGTACTTACTCCAGTAAAGCCATGCCTCCTAAAAGTATTACTCCCTATAAAGTTATAGAGGCCAGTTATATTCAAACCACCACATACTGGCTTGCTCAAAAATTATCAGTTCTCGTCTTTGGCTTAGATAAAGTATATTCAGAGAGGCATGCACCAGGAGCAGACTAGGCACTCTTTATGGCAAGCAATAGCTTTCACAATATTTCCAAACTGCCCTCAAGTGGCTTGACTCAGCATGGATTCCCACACACTTTAGTTGCTGATCTTTGCTTTCAAATCACCTCCCTATCACAAAATAATAAAGTAGGTTGATATGTTATAGAATCATTTTAGCATTCAAAGAGGAGTATGCTTTGAGGATGATGAATAGATATGTTTGGGTTGCTTCTCAATAGTGTCATTGTAAATGTGATCCTTATTTGACTTTTATTATATTCTTACTAAGCCATGTATAGATTTGATGGACTAATTCATAAGTAGTTTAGGAATATGTAGGTCTTTAGGACAAAGCAAGCCACAGCCTTAGGGCTGAAAACTTACCATAAACATCCACTGTTTAAATCTAGAAACTTGGGTCTAGAGGTATAGTTCAGTAGCATGAAACTTGCTTAGTATGCATAATACCCTGGCTTAGACTCGCCCCCATACCACAAAACAAAATCTGGAGGCTCAGATGTAAGTAACAAAATATACATCTAAATATTGCTTACAATTTCTTGTAACTATGAGGTTTATGAACATTTTGACATATTTGTAAGTGAAGACACATTTTATTTCTGTCATAAGTTACATGTATTTTGTTCTAGAACTTCTTTAATTAGTTCTCCACTGAGAAAGTAAGCAGCATGTTGATAGCTGGTAACTGCATTTCCATTTGTTTTTTTTTTTTTTTTTTTTTGCATCGTTTGGCAACTCAGTTCTGTGAATCCTAAAAGACAGTTGTGTATTTGCTGATTGAAGTGCAAATTTGGCACAAATATTTTGAATGACAATTTATAAATATGTATCAAAAGATTTTAAAAATTAACTTCCCATGTTTGATTCAATCATTCTTGTCAACAAACCTATTTTGTAGAAAATAATAGAATATGTAAAAAAAAAAGCATTTTAAAATATCTGGACTCAATTAAGTGGAAAAAAGTCTATAAAGTGGAAGAAAATATTTTGTGTTATACAATGGATGCAGGATCAATCTTTAGAATAGATTAAGAACTTAAACTCTAAATACCAAAAAAAAAAAATCTATTCAATCAATGAGCTAATGAAATAAACAGATTCCTCTCAGAAGATGAAATATAAAGGAATCAACATGTGGATAATTGTTCTATGTTCTTAGCCATCATGGAAATGCCAATAAAAATGACATTGAAATTCTATCTTAACCAAACTTTAATGACAGTCAAACAAAAATTCTCCAGGAAGGGGGCATATTGGATAAAGTGCTTGTCAAATTCAATTCCAAGAACATAGACAAAGGTGGAAGGAAAGAACTAACTTCATAAAGTTGTCACTTGGCCTCCATATGCACACTATGGTGTCCCACCCACCTCTAGATAACACACCCCACACATACATACATACCACACACACACACATACACACATACACACACTACAAACATACACATATACACATGCACACATACACACCACACACACGCACACTTATACACATACATACATACATACATACATACATACATACATACATACACACACACGTACACCCATACACATATACACATATGCACCACCACCACCCCCTCACACACATACACATACACACATATGCTCCACACCAAACACACACACACACACAAACACACCACATACAAACGTTTTTAAGTAAGAGAAAATAAATAACAACAAATGTTGATGGAGATATAGGAATTAAATGTCTATTTAGATTTAATTGTTGTCTTTGAGATTATATAATTACCTCATTTCTCTCTCATCTTCCCTCCCTCCAAAAGCTTCTTTCTTTCTTTCACATTCATAGCTTCTTTTTTTATTAATTGTTGTTACATACATTTATGTATATACACACATATTCCTAAATGTATAAATACAACCAACTCAGTCCGTATAACATTATTTGTATGTATGCTTTAAGGGCTGACCATTTGCTATTGGATAAACAATTGGTGTATACTCTTCCCTGGGAAAGACTATTTCTCCCCATCTGATCTCAGCATTCTTTAGTTGTCAGTAGTTCTTTGTGTAAGCTTACAGCTCCATGGGCTTTCCCCTCTCCATGCTAGAATGTCTAATGCTGTTGTCCTTGATCAGCTCATGTTCAATCACTAATGCTTTATAGGTATAACTTCTGACATTCCTAGGAGACACAGTCTCACAGCAAGTTCATTTGACTCTTAAAAAATTGCCACCCCCTCCTCTTCAATGTTCTCTGAGCTTTAGTTGATGGGAAGTTTTGTGAATAGGACTGGGCTCTAGAACTCTGAATTTCAATGGGTTGTAGTTTTCTGTAATGACCTCCATCTATTACAAAGAAACAATTTTCTTGAGGGATGAAAACTACTTATTTGTGATTAAAAGGAAAAAGTCCTAAATGTGTGTCCTGATAAACTGCAACTCCTAAAAGAAAACATTGTCAGTGCCCTACATGTCACAGCTGTAGGAAAGGATTTTCTGAATGGGACTCAGTTTTCCCAATCATTAAGGACAAAGACACAGTAACAGAAGTCAAACTGATCAACAGGAGAGAATACAGAACTCAGGATTAGATGTTTATAACTCTAGAAATCTGTCCTCTGACAAAGGAATTAAATGCAAATCAATAAAGAAGAAATGGAGTTTTCAACAAATGTCTGGCAATCATGGATATCTACATGAAGAAGAAAGAAAAGAAGGAAGGAAGGAAGGAAGGAAGGAAGGAAGGAAGGAAGGAAGGAAGGAAGGAAGGAAGGAAGGAAGGAAGGAAGGAGAGAAGGAGGGAAGAAGGGAAGGAGGGAGGGAGGGAGGGAGGGAGGGAGGGAGAGAGGGAGGAAGGAAGGAAAAACTCTAGACAAAAATATTCTACCCTCCACAAAGTATCAGCTCAAAATGGATTATACAGCTAACTCTGAAACATAGAGCTATTATGGAGGGAGGACAGGGGAATCCTTGGCTGATAGGTAAAATTAAATTAAATTATAAAATAAAATAAAAAAAGAAAAGTCTATATGAAGCTGGACATGACAGCAGATGCTAGAGTCTTAGACCTCCAGAGGCAAAAAGCCTAGGATATTGAGTTTAGAACTAGCAAGGGTCAAATGGACAGGCCTTATCTCAACCCAAATCTAAAATGTAAAAGTCTTGGATGAGGTGATGATATTTCAGAAGCATCAAAGCCCTCTGTCATAAAATGTTACTAATTGTTAAGCTGGACTTCAATAGAAAAAGAAGACAATAATCTGTGTGAAAATATTTGAATTAAAAAAAATGGTTATCTTGTGGAGGATTATCCTGCACCAGTGACTTTAAAACATCTATCTAAGAAGAATATGGAGAGATGCTCAATAAACACATGGCAAAATGGTCTACATCATAAGTCACAAGGAACGGACTGGAAACAATACACAAGAAGAAGGAACCTATGGGAAGAGCAGTTCCAGAAGAACAGCATACCCCAACCATGGATGGGACCTGGAAGCCATGCTCCTTAGGACATATACAAAAGAGCTGAAAATGCATATCTAACTGTCTATTAGTTACCTATTCTTACTGCTATGACAAAATGCCTGGTAACAGCAACTTCAGGAAGAAAGGTTTACTCGGCTCCAAGTCTAAGCAGTGATATAATCTGCCATGGGAAGCGGTCATACAGCATGGTTTATTTTGTCAGAAATTATAACTCTGTCTCCTGAAGAGACTACTCGTTTTTTTCCTATCACAAAATGATGATTGATTACTCTAGCCAGCGCTTTATGTCATTAGTGTGACATAACGTCTTATTGCATAGGCAGTCAGGAAGAACAAAAAGATGAATATTGGTGTTTATACTTCTGCTTTCCCCCATTTTATTCAATTGGTGGACATAGATCATGTGGCATAGGACCACACACACTCATGTAGCTCTTTCTTTCCCAGTTAAACCTCTCTGAAATCACCCCCATAGACACCATAGCAAGTGTACCTCTTAGGTGATTCTAAATCTTGTCAAATTGATAGTAAAGATGACCACACATTTAAACTCCACGTGTAGGACTGCAGTTACTTTATTTGTCTTTATAAAAAAAAATTAACACAAGGAAGGTGACCTTCAGCCAATTGTGTTTTAAATATGTAAATATTTGGTATATTCAGTCAATCACATATGGCTCATTTCTAGAAGGAAATAAATTATCACATCATGAAAAGATAAAGAAAGATTAAATTAAGATTACTAAACAAATCAAGACATTTTGAAAGACTACAAACTCTTCCAGCTGATTATTGAAAATTAATGGAAAAGAAATATTTTAACGGTAACTCTCTCTCACTCAGCTAAAGCAAATGAACATTGGATTTTTGACATGTAGATTTCTTTTTCCTTTTCTTGTAATAATAGTATCTATAACTTTATGGAAAAAAATTAGAAGCATTTGGGTGATCAAATTTCCTGTTTGAGCATTAATAATACAAAAATAAGATAAGTAACTAAGATTAAGAAAGACTAAAGTTATTCTTCATTCTAGGTGCCTGAAATACTGGAAAAAATAATCAATCCTGGGGATTTGGGGTGTGTGTGACTAACTTTCAAAGTTGTAGTTAAAAAAAATTGTCCTAAAGAATCCATTTATATTTAAATGTGATTGATCCTTATAAAATATGGAGCATTTTATTTAAAAATTAAAACTAGGAGCTGGAGAGATGGCTTACCTATTAAGACTACTTCCTACAGAAGACCCATTTTCATTTCTCAACATGAATGAAAGGTTCACAAACCCCTTTAACTGTTTGTGGAGGATCTGTTGCTCTCTTCTGGCACTACATTTAAGTGGTTCATGAACAGAAAAGCAGGCATACAACCATACACATAAAACAAAATAAACAGATTCAAAATAATATATACTTGAAAAAAATATTCTAATGAGAGCATATTGTGTTTTTGGAACAAGTGCAACCGAAATTCATCCCACTAAAATCTCCCCTTCATTTTTTTCCCATCTCAATGACTGCTGAGTTAATGCGGAAAAGTGAGAACCACATACATGAACTCACTCTGTGCTGTATCTCTCTATGTCCTCTCTATTTCTTTCTTTGCTGTATATAAAAAAACTGTTCTTTCTCTTTCAAAAACTAATTATATACACAAATGCAATTTTCTCTTGATATTTCCTCAAACGTTATCTCTTGTTATTATATTTTGCTTTCTGCAATAAGGAATAGGGTATGCTCCAAAGTGGCTTCCGATAAGTTCTTATTGAACTGAGATTACTTGGTTTTCAGAATAGAAGTTGCGAGCATCAAAGACAGCAGATTCAAAGTCAGAGTGTAAAATCTTAGAAGAATTACTCTGAAACATATTACACAGAGGACTAGTTCCCTCCTAGACACTGACAACATTTAGGAAAAGATTGCCTAGAACACCTTGAAGGTGCATGAAAAATACAATTGTATCAAAGTAGATTTGTTACAAAATGTAACTGCATCATTTGTAGTATAACATCTATTTACATATTGGCAGAAGAGCGAAAGAAGTAAAACAGTAATGATGTATTAAGTTATAATATTGATACATAACATCAAAAGAAATTCTTTTCTTTAGCTTCATTATATAAACCAAACAAAAATTCTCAACATGTGACAAACATTCAATTTAAAATTCTACCTATAATGCTCACATTGCAGATGGATGATTGAACACCATAATATATTCCAGCATTGACTTTCAAATATCAGATATGGCAATTTTCACTTGGATTTTGCATATGAGCTATGGATTTCTTCAGGAGTGAAATTATACTCTGAAAAATCCTGGGAGGGGAGGCAATATTTAGAAATATAGTTTAGTACAGTACTGTCTTGACAGATGCAAGGAAGGATGGATATTGACTCTATCCACTATATGATTAAACTCAACGCATCGTTGTTCATTATGCCAGAAATGTTTCCCATACTGTTGTCCTGAGCATGGCACCTATCACTGGTTTGCATGAGTTGGTAAGAGCTTCTGTTGGGCTCTTCGCATTTGAGTCTAATGTTATCAAGGTACCTATTAAACTAAGTTGCATTCATTAGTAAGTAGGTAGTAGTAATGAAAATACATCATCATAGATTTCATCAGTGATGTGGTTTTGTAATCTTTGAGAGTAATGATCATCAGGTTATTTAAGTGATGATTTTTCTTCCAGGTTACAAACAAAACTAAGTCACTTGTTCTTTTGCATGAATTTACTGTCAATTTTGTGAATATGGCAATCACTGAAATATTAGTATATTAACTATAAAATTTCTATTCCTTTCTCTATACAAACATATCTTGAAAAATACATTGACTATGAACATGTGACCTTTGTATTCTTTCAGATGTATAGTTTTGTGGGTTTCTTTTGTTGAAAATTTTCTTTGATTCACCTGAAGTACTTGGACAAAATTTACATCAACTGAATTTTAATATTCTACTTGCTTTGCCACCAGCTGTATGGAGCATGCATACAGTCCATACTGATAATTCTGTTTAGTTATGTGTATTTACTCAAAGGCATCATATATTATAAAATATTTACAAATTACTTTTAGAAAATCAATATTTTTGAATAATCAAAGAAGTCTCATGCTTTTTTCACTACATTTTATAATCATTTAAACACTACTTATAAATATATGATATTTGTTTTATGATTAGTAGACTACTATACACATGAAGAATTTATAATATATAAATTAATTCTAAAACTGTGTTAGTAATGCATTTATATCTGCTTTTAAAATCCTTTATAACTATATGACAAGACATTAACTTATTACAAAAATGTAACTTATACTAAAAACTATATATTAAGTCATATATCCTCTATCTGTCTTTATGTCTGTCTACCTATCATGCAGGAAAATCTTTTAGTATATGAGTATTATCTCTAGAAAATACCTTTATTCCTTTAATAATTTTTTGAAGATGAAATTACATAAAATTAATACAGTTGGAAACATAAATTGTTTATAAACAAGTTATTTTAATTACAGCATGGGGAGAAGGTAGTCTGGCCTGTTTTTAGAACTAACAATCTTCTATTCAATAGAAATGCACAAATTCTGAGACAAAGTAGAAGTTATGACTAAGGGTCATAGTGCACAGGTTTAATGATTCTGTTTAATCAATTTTTGTTTATTTCTATGCTAATTTTCTACTTGAATTCTAAGTTTATAGTCTTTATGACTCCCTGGTTTTTCACTGCCTGGTACAAATCCACTTTTATAAAACACAATTTTCTAAGATCTGGGCTCTGTAGATCTTGCCCTGAAAATCAACTTTTGAAAATAATGTATTGTTGATAAGACAATGCAGCATCAACTCACAGAGATTCAAAATATTGAATGCCATATTCATAGCTCTGAGAAAATCTAAGAGATATTTTGTTTTTTTTTTCTTTATTTTTCTGAAGCTAAGTTGGAGTTTGTTTTGAAAGATAATTTCATATAGTTCAAAGCAAGGGCATTGTGAAAGAAAGAAAAAGGTGAATTAAGATAATTATACATACTCAAGAGGCAATAAAAGCTTCTTAATAAAGGGATGAAGAGGCTGTGTTTAAATAGGAATTTTTCAAAAAATCATTTTCATCATAAGAAATGCTCCCTAAAATTTTATAAAATTTTCTCTTAAATTATTTTAAGCGTTAATTAGGCTGAGCTTGGTGTTCATGGTTTACAGATTAAGACTGAAGTAACCAATGCTTCAAATCCTTACCCTATTACTGACTGATCAGCATTAGTTAGTTCTAGTTAGTTAGTTAGTTACTCTCAATTTTGACATATGTAAAATGAGGAGTAACCTCTGCCAATGGGAATATGTATAGTGTATAGTACCCATACATCAAAAACCCAAGGCGGGCGGTGGTGGCGCACGCCTTTAATCCCAGCACTCGGGAGGCAGAGCCAGGTGGATCTCTGTGAGTTCGAGGCCATCCTGGGCTACCAAGTGAGTGCCAGGAAAGGCGCAAAGCTACACAGAGAAACCCTGTCTCGAAAAACAAAAACAAAAACAAACAAACAAACAAACAAAAAAAAACCAAGTTTACTTTGGTGAATACTTATTGACTATAAAGTAACTATTTAGTTTATGCTTTGGGAAATCTTTTCCTTTTTAACAGTAATATCAGAATAGAGGACAAAGGTCAAATGAGTAAAATCAATAGGGAATGGAAGTCAATGTATGATGCAGCCAAGAAAAATTCTACATTCCCTACATTTTTCACCTGGGGAGGCCTTCTGGTTAAACCAATGTCTGAGGGAGCATTCAACCAACTAACATAAAATCTAAGTGGATCATCTATTTTTCCAGTCATTTGTCAAGAAATGGGATAGGTGGTAATGACATAATTTATGTGAAATCTCTTTTACTGATACGATTTTCTGTAGTACATTCTAAACATTGATATTGCTAGCTATTATTAGACTTTGAACAAGTTATCTGGTCTACTGCATATCATTTAGGTGACAATTTTAAGAGTTGATTTTAACATTATCATCTTATATTTTTATAGAATGACATCATATCATCCATTGATACAGGTTTCATGTTTCTGTTGGGTGTATCTTACTTTGCTGAAATTGGGCTTCATCATCATTGTTCAATAGTTTGCTTTGATTTTCACGTCTTAGGTCCATAGGCTCATCTTTTATAAGGCAACTGGGCTAACCCATCACAAACCAATTTTTAATGTTTTTATTGTCAAACAAAACAAATCAAAGATTTAAAAAATAAGCAAGAAGAAAATGAAGCATCATTTTTATAAAACGAGAAATGAAAGTTCATTTAATTTAAATCAGCTTTGGAATAAAGACAGATAGAAGAGAAGGAAAGAGGAGAAGAAAACTCAGTTTTGTTAAACTGAGAAAAATGCATAAGTTCATAACTGTGCATCTATTAAATGATATATAACATTAAAAAATCTCCATATAGCTCAGACTCTTTTGGGATGGAGTAACTTGAACATGTGATTATTTATGGAATATTAAGATCTTGCTATGGAAAATCTTCATGTGAAACACAAAACTTGAGACATATTTTAACACTACACATTCTTCTTGTATTTGGATTGCCAACTACCCAATTTTCTTTTTTTATTATAATTTTTTATTAAAAAATTTTCTCTCCTTTAACATACCAACCCGTTTTCCCTCCCTCCTCTTCTCTGTCTCCCCTCACCTGTCCCCATTCCACTCCCATCCCCTCCTTATAGAAGTTAAGGCCTCCCTTGGGTAGTCAACACAGGCTGTCATATCATGTTAGGGATGGACCTAGCCCCTCCCCACTGCATCAAGGCTGAGTAAGGTATCGCACCATAGGGAATCTGGGTCTAAAAAGCCAGTTTGTGTACCCAGAATAAGTCCTGGTTCCATTGCTAGGGACTCCCAAACACATCAATTCACACAACTTTCACCCACGTTCAGAGGGAATTTTCATCTAAGTTAGTAGATAAGATGAGCTTTGTACTTTACAGAATTCCTTTCCAGTATTCCCACATAACATGTCATTTCCTCTGTGAGCATTTTATATGAAAGTTGTTTCACAACTGATCACCCATCTCCCTCTGAGTCAATTATTTGTAAATTTCCAAGCTGGACTTAGGCAGTCATCATACCAGTGGGGGCTGCAGTGGTGTTCATAATGGTTTGTTCCTTGTCCCGAGACTTCCCAGGCATTTTTGACTCTGCCTGATCTATTGTTACATTTGGTTTTGTACATCACTTAGGACTCCAGAGCACTTTGACCACCATGTGTAACTTCCAAATTCTAATCTAATATGCTTTTGCCCAATAATTTTTATGGATATACATACCAACAGTGCATTGGTTTCTTGTACAAATAAAATGCCAATCCATATTAGCACAGGGAAAACTACTTGTCTAAATACATAAATCTAGATTTAGTTGGATTAGTTTTGCTAAGAGAATTAAATTGCTACTTTTTACCTATAATGCTCTTGCCAGATTTAGACTGTTGCCCATTTTTTGTTTTGTTTATAAATAATTTACAGTTGTTGTCTTTTAAGTTAAATCCTAAGACTATGTTAGATTACATTTTTATGATGTACTTTAATGAAAAACATCTGCTTTATAATATATTCTCAACCACCAAAAGCGTAAAGGAAATTGCTAAGTTTCTTTTATTTCTGACTCTCTACCTTGATGAGAGCAGTTATGTAAAGAACTGGGAGGAGTGCCTTACAAGACATACAGTACCAAAGACAGTTGAAGTAATGCAGCAACTAACAAACAAGAGACTTGGTTGCACAATAGCACTTATGTGTATTATTCAGCACTTTCCTTTTTCGTTCAATGTCAAGAGCAGCTCAGGATTGGCTGTTCTCCTTTTATCTACTCTTGTCTACCCTGTGGAATAATAAAGTATTTATCACTTCTGGCATGATGATTCCTTAGGTAGCAGAGACAAGAGTATAGTGCTCCTAGATAAAGATACCTTTCCTAAGTTCCAAATTTAATGCACCTCTGTTGGTATTTATTGGGCTTTTACCCAACATGTTTTGAACCAGTAATATTTCATTGGGATATATAAGCTAAAGTTAGATTGCTAAAGCATGGCTCATGAGGCTCACAATACCCTAGTAACTGTTTACATCTCTATCTTCCCTTGCTTTTCTCACCACTTAGAGGAAGCTGTGGCAAAACTAGCTAATTGTGGTTCTACACGACATAATGTGTTGTCACCTTCATGCTGTATTTGAATTTTTACCTTTAACATATATCTCCATTCCTCTTCTCATCAATATGAACTTAGTCAACAGTATCACTTAGCATGAAACACTATTTTATATTTTTCATCAATGTACTCTTATCAATGTATTTTCTATATACATATTGATGTATATACAGATATATATTATACATGTATGTACACTACACTCACAAATATATGTATATATATCATGCCTTATTTAACATTCTCCAAAGGTTTCTGTTTATTCCAGAATAAAATATAACTTTTTTACTCCAAGAAGTTATAAATCAATTGGTCTTTCTTCTGAATTTCTCCCTCCATAATCCAAGATAGGGTACTTCACACAGATCATCAGTTTCAAGTAGGAATACCTGTCATCAGGCCAAATAAGTGTTCTTTGCAATGGAATCGAATCACAGACCCACCCTCCTCTGTGTAATTTTCCTATACTGGTTGCAACCATCCAGGCAAAAAAGACGTAGCTCCTTTAGATGGATGTTTCCTCAAGTCAATGACTAAGTAAGACTTGGCTTAGTTGGCCAACCTTCCTACTTCCTGGAGATGTCACACTGCACCACTCAGTTCAATATCCAGAAACTATGTCAGTTTCAATTTCCTTTCCCCATCCTCTCCCAACCTTCTTACTTATAGTTAACTTATTTTCCCTGAGGAATACATTCTCAAAATTCTCATGTGAGAAATAGCTTCTAGTCACCCAGCCTAAGATATTAGTTGTTATTTCCTTTTATAATGATTCCGTCTGTTGCGGTTTCAATGTAAACTGTCCTCCATAAGCTTATGTCCTTAGCTGGTGTAGATATTCTAGCAGGTGGACACTCTCACTGGAAGGAGTGTGTCCCTCAGGGGGCAGATTTTAATGATTTCTATCTTGTCTCCCTTTCCTGTCTCTTCTCTGTTTGCTGACTGCAGACACAATGTGACCAGTAACCAGATGATCCTGCTGTCAATGCTTCCCTGACATGATGGGCTGTTTACTTTCTTAATTGTAAGCCAAGTAAACTTTTTCTTCCTTAAGTTGTTCTTTGTCTGGAAATTTGATCACAGCAACAAGCCAAGAAAACCAACACATGGTTTCTTCTTCACAAGACTCTTCATTCTAATGACTCTTGAATTGGCTTTTTTTAATTGAATATGTGCGTTACTACCTTACTCTGTGGTCATTTTAATAAATTTTAGGAACTGCCATATTATGTTTGGGTGTTCTTCGTGAGTATGCATCTGTTCATTGTTGACAACTTTTTCATAAACACATGTTGCATGAAAACAAAAAATTTATCTCAGATTCTTATTAGTTTATTTGTATAACTTAGTTGTGTGCCCAATACAGGATAAATGCTCCATAAATACCTATTTTTCACTGTAAAACAAATACACGATGATCAGTTGCTTGCCTTAACTTTTTTTTATGGAGTCTCCCCTAATATTACTACAGAAACATGCCCATGTTTCACTCAGACTTGTCAGCAGCTGTTTTCAAATTCATTTAGGGGAGCAAACAAACCTGACGCCATAGTAAAGACTTTGTGTACGCACCTTACAGACTGCATTTACTGTTTAACTCATGGGTCACATCTTTACTTTTATACCATACCAGTTTGAAAGGAATTGAGATAGATCTGCCACAGGCCATTCATGAAGTACATGGTGGCTAAGTTCTGCACATTCTGTTCTTCCCTTTAAAAGCAGTAAGAGAGGTGAACATGCTGTAACATTTCATTGTGGAAAATGGAATCCATTCTGAAATTACTAATCTATAACTTTGGATACTGTGGTTATCAGGACTTTTGGAAAACAGAACTTGTATCACACATAACAAGACATATGAGAAGGCGTGTGTGTTCATGAATGATGAGACATCTTAAGAACTTCAGTAGGCTAGCTGAAGTCTGAAAAACAGCAACAGTGTACTTTCTAGTTCGAAATAAGCAGTCTCATGACCAAAGGACTGATGTGTCCACCTTGTGCAAGATATCCAAAATATACCTTCCTGTGGTTATTGCATTTTAACTCACCATCCTTATTGAATTGTCAGTCTTTTAGCTTTTTCTTTAATTTTCATTTTGAGTGTTGTGTGTGTTTCATTCTATCTAATGAGGAATTAATAACTTAAAATGTTTTGAGAACAGAAGAAACAGTATTACTGACTTGCTGATTTTAAAACAAAATGCATCTGTCTTTTAATTTTCTCTCAAAGATTCTGAGCAACACATTTTGTAAGACACTGTAGATTCATTTACTCATTTTAGACAGTCTTCACATTATTTTATTGTACTGTCTCCCATAGACAAGGCATTCCTACTCTAGTTTATTTTTTACCAGAAGAAAGATATTTTTATTTTTAGTGGGGTGACATACATTCCATCACTACACACTGCAGTATACAAAATATGTTTACATTCTATATTCAAATATAATTTCAAATGTGAAAGACGATATTAATCTGCTCACAGTTCAGAAATATTTACTTCAACAAAATATTTTTATATGTCTAAAATTAGGTGTGCTATGAAGCAATTAAGAGAATATGAAAAGAGTGTGTGTGTATATATATATATATATATATATATATATATATATATATGAAAAACATGTTTGATCATCTCATAATTATACTACCTATTTTTTCTCTATGATCAAGAGTGTAAAGTGGCATTCTTTCAAGCAGCTAATTTGCTGTCAAACTCATACCTTACATAAGTTAATACACTTCCTTGCACTTTCTGTGGGGAATATTACAATTTCTACCTAATCATCACTAAAACAATAAATCTTCCAAAGTTACAGAGCTAAGAACAGGATGGAAATAGGCTTGCTGAAATAATACCACACTCTAATTTGACAAATTCTACTTTCTATGAAATATGGCATCCTTTTTTTCTCTTTCCAAAGCAGACATATTTTAAACCACAACTACCTATAGATGAATGCATTGAAAAAGTGTGGATGATGATACAATTTAGTGTTCTATATATTAATGAGTTAATACCGATATATAAGCATGATGGTGGGATGGGATGATTTTTAAGCATTGCTCTGCATAGAGCATGTCTTGATGGTAGATCATGTTTTATCCCAATTGTCTGACAGTTATGAATCATTTCCAGGCTATAGTAACTAAAGTGACTCTAATCCACTTTAAAATTAATGAATTCTATTCTATTGAGTAGATTTATGCTCATTTCAGAACTAATATGGATAAAAAGATTTTATTAATTCAAATCAAAGTAGTGGGAAAATCAAAAGCAAGACAAAGTTAAAGAATATTTATTTGGCAGGTCTTAATAAATTCTACCATTCCATTACAAATTGTTCAAAAAAGCTGGGAGCTATTCTCTTATTAGTCCAGTGAAGTCAACTATTGGCTTACATCTATCCCCATGTTCCCCTTATATCTTTTGTTATAGAAATGATTTTGAAGTATAATCACTCAAAAGTGTGAACAACTGTTGTCTGGGAAACAAGAAATCTATACACAATCACTAACTACAGAATTGTGGACAAGTCACCTAGCTTTGCTAGACCATAACAGCTAAAATAGTATTTTATTTTAAAATTAAACTAAAAAGAATAATCTAACAAATTAGGCTTATATTTAACACGATTCTAAAAATTCTACTAATAGTGCAGTGTATTCCAAAAATCTGTAAAATGTGGGAAGTATCAATCATTTGTACTCTCTTTTTCAGTTAGACTATTAATAATAGTATTTATCAAGCATTCATGTGAGGGAATTCTTATCCTGACCCTTAGTGGTAGCCTAGATCAAATGTATAAAGTAGAAAGCCTTTAGAACATACACATTTGATGGCACAGTAGATTCATAAAAAGCATTCATAGCTCTAATTCAGAATTACTTCATCTCAGAATAATCTATGCTGTCAATATTCTTCAGATGTTTAGTTGTGAAATGCAATATGTAAACATTGTATCAAAATATCACCTTGTGTAGTCATTGACAAAAAGCAAAGAAGTGACAAATGAACAAAAATGTTCGGACTTGGGGGTTATTTATTAACAACATCAGTCATGATAAGCTAATTGTCTTAGTCACTATTCTATTGCTGTGAAGACATACAATGACTAAGGCAAATGTACTAAAAGAAAGCAGTTAATTGAGGGCTTACTTACAGTTTAGGAGGCTTAGTCCATTATCATAATGGCAACTAGCACAGCAGCAGGCAGACATGATACTGGAGATGTAGCTGAGAGTGTACATCAGGCACATACTGATCCACAAGCAGAGGTAGAGAGCGCCCTTGGCATAGGCTTTTAAAACCTCAACTCCCACCCCCAGCGGCACACTTCCTCCAACAAGGCTACACATACTCCAAAAAACCCACATCTCCTCATTCTTCTCCAAGAGTGCCACACCCTGCTGACTAAGCATTTGAATATATGAGCCTACGAGAGTCATTGTGATTCAAACCACCACACTAACAGACAGTGATTGCTGAAAATGTGTATGGACAGATGTATGGTGTGCTGTCAGCACACACAGTGAGAGGCAGAAAATCAGTAGCTCTCCTTGTCCCTGCCTCTTCAGGGCTCTGTGGTATTTTTTTTTCTCTTTATTGAATGGCCAACGACACTCTAGACTATACTGTGAGTATAGTCTACTTGGAAACAGATTGCTGTTACCTAAATGACTTCCTAGATTGCCACATTACTAACCTAGACCTGTTATTTGAAACTCAAATAAACTATCACCTCACAATGAGTCCCCAATAAATCAAGCTCACTTCCAGTGTAAAGAGAAAGGAAAGGCAGAAAAGAGTATCCTCTAAGACTCCAGAGCATCGAGTCTCACCTGTGCAATGTGATCCATTTTAGAGGATGAAAAACCTTTTCACAGGGGTCGCCTAAGACCATTGGAAAACACAGATATTTACATTACAACTCATAACAGTAGCACAATTACAGTTATGAAGTGGCAAGGAAAATAGTGTTATGGTTGGGGGGGGTCACCACAAAGTGAGGGACTGTATTAAAGGGTGGCTGCATTAGGAAGGTTGAGAACCATTAATCCAGAGGAAGTGAGTCAAATAAGAACATACAATTCATGCCCCAGTTTCTATGCAGAGGATGGTCACATTTTCTCAGTAGACAGAAACCAGACAAATGAATCACACATTAGGCATATCAGTATTTTCTGGATATGTGTATTTGCAAATATATAAAATGCAGAATTATAGTGAGTAGGCAAAACTAATAACAAGCCCATTTCTTTTGCGAACCATTAAATGCATTGTTTTTCATTCACAACTGGCAAAATTGGGAATTTTTTTGTTTTAATTTTATGTGTATGGGGGCTTTATCTGCATTTATATTAATGTAACTCATTCACAGCTAGTGCTCATGGAGGGACAAAGAGGGAGCTGGACCCTCTGGGAAGGGAGTTACACTTGGTTGTGTATGGGTGCTGATAATTGAACACAAGTCCTCTGGAAGAATTTCAAGCACTTTTAACTGAGCCATCCCCTCAGCCCCAGAAAAATTACGCACTTTTGAAATAATGAATAACAGCACTATATTCAGCTAGGGTAAAATTTATAATAGTTTCATTTGTGTTTTCCTAGTGAATCTAGAAATTTATGATTATTTAATTCAGCCATTCTTTAATTATTTTGATTTTTTTCTTTTATTCTTCTCACATATATTACATACTGACTGCAGTTTCCAATCTCTCAACTCCTCCCAGTCCCTCCCCCTCCCCAGATCCACACCTGTGGTTGAAATATTGTGCACCCCAATAATTTTGTCTGGGGGTCAGAGACAGAACAGCCACTATTTGAAACATAGGTTTAGGCAGTGGTAGCACACGCCTTTAATCCTAGCATTCCAGAGGCCTAGATCCATCTGGATCTCTGTGAGTTCAAAGCCACACTAGAAACTCCTAGGCATGGTGACACATGCCTTTAATCCCAGGAAGTGATGTCAGGAAGTAGAAAGGTATATAAGGCATAAGGACCAGGAACTAGAACCTTTTTAAATTTTTAGGCTTTTAGCAGCAGCGCAGCTGAGATCTATTTGGATGAGGACAAAGGTTTCCAGTTTGAGGAAACAAGACCAGCTGGGGAATTGGCCAGGTGAGGAAGCTGTGGCTTGTTCTGCCCTTCTGATCTTTCAGCATTCGCCCCAATACCTGGCTCCGGGTTTGTTTTTATTAATAAAACCTTTTAAGATTCATGCCACACACACGACATCCATTCTCCTTCTAAAAAGAGCAGGCCTCCCAATGACATCCACTAAACATGGCCTAACAAGTTACAATAAGACGGAGTGGGAGAGCAATGAAAGAGATATCTTGAGAGAGGGAGGCCATTATGGGGATAAGGAGGAACTTGGTGCTAGGGAAATTCCCAGGAATCCACAAGGATGACCCCAGATTAGACTACTAGCAACAGTGGTGAGATTGCTTGAACTGGCCTAACCTGGTAATCAGATTGGTGAATACCCTAACTGTCATCACAAAGCCTTCATCCAGTAACTGATGGAAGCAGATGCAGAGATCCATAATTATGCACCAGGCTGATCTCCAAGAGTACAGTCTAAGAGAGGGAAGAGGTGTTATATGAACAAGGTGAATCAAGATCGTGATGGGGAAATCTTCAGAGAAAACTGAACCAAGCTCATAGGAACTCAGGAACTTTTGACTGACACCTGTGGAAACTGTGTGGGACCAGACTAGGACCTCTGCATATGGGGGACAGTTGTTTAGCTGGGTCTGTTTGATGGGCCCCTGGCAGTGTGATCAGGATGCCCTTGGTGCATAAGCCAGCTTTCTGAATCTCATTACCTATTGTCTGACACCTTGCTTATCCCTGATAAAGTGTGTGTGTGGGGGGGGGGAGGCTTGGTCCTGCCTCAACTGAATATACCAGGCTTAGCTGTGCCCCCATGGGAGAACTTACTCTGTTGGAAGAGGAGATAAGGGGTGGGAGGGAAGGCAGTGATAGGGAGTGGGAGGAGGGAGGAGAGAGGGATCTGTGGTTGGTATGTAAAATGAATAAAAAAAATCAACTTAAAAGAAAAGACAAGGCACAGACACTCATATCAAGACCTGGACATGGCAACAGAGTAGGATGAAAAGTTCCAAAAGAAGGCAAAAGAGAGCCATGCGGTGGTGGTGCATGCCTTTAATCCCAGCACTCGGGAGGCAGAGCCAGGTGGATCTCTGTGAGTTTGAGGCCAGCCTGGACTACCAA
This sequence comes from Peromyscus maniculatus bairdii, assembly GCF_049852395.1. Classification (NCBI taxonomy): domain Eukaryota; kingdom Metazoa; phylum Chordata; class Mammalia; order Rodentia; family Cricetidae; genus Peromyscus; species Peromyscus maniculatus. The sequence continues at coordinate 63,495,157 of NC_134872.1, read as the reverse complement.
GTGAGTTCCAGGAAAAGGCGCAAAAGCTACACAGAGAAACCCTGTCTCGAAAAAGCAAAAAAAAAGGCAAAAGAGTCAGAGACACCTCCTACTTCAACTGTTAGGAATCCCACAAGAACTCCAAGCTATACAACCATAAGGTATATGCAGAATACCTAGCTCAGATCCATATAGGATCTTTCTTTATTACTTCTCTCTGTGAGCCCCTATGAGCCTTGCCTACTTGATTCTGTGGGTCATGTTCTCACAGTGTCCTAGACCCCTCTGGTTCCTACAATCCTTCCTCCCCCTTCTCTTCAGAGTTCCCCTGGCTCTTCCTAGTGTTTTTTCAGTGGGTCTCTGCATCTGATGCAATCGGTTGTTGGATGATACCTCTTTGATAACTACTGGGTTAGGCACTGATCTGTGAGTATAGCAGAAGATCATTAGGAATCCTTTCATTGACTTTATTGACTTTTTAAACTAGTTGTGTTAGGTTCTATCCCAGATCTCTGTGCTGCCCTGCCTCTGGTTCCTGGCCATCCATCTAATGGAAGAGAAAGTGAGAAATAGCCTTGAGCACATTGCCACAGGAGACAACTTCCTTAAAAGAAAACCCACACCACAGTCATTGAGAAAAACAATCAATAAATAGGACTGCATGAAAATGAAAAACTTCTGTATGCAAAGGACACCATAAATAGTACAAAACCAAGCCTACAGAATAGGACAAGTTTTTCAACAATCCCACATCCAACAGGGGGCTAATATACACAATACATAAAGAACTCAAGAAAAAGACATCAATAAACCAAACAATACAATGAAAAATGGGGCACACATCTAAACAGAATTCTCAATAATGGAATCTCAGATAGGTAAGAAACACTTGAAAAAATGTTCACCATCCTTAGTCATCAGGAAAACACAAATCAAAAACTATTTCCAGATTCCATCTTAACCCTGTGAGAATGGCTAAGATCAATAACACAATTGTCAGCTCATGCTGGAAAGGATGTGGAATAAGGGAAACACTCAATTGCTGGTGGAACTGTAAACTTATACAGCCTTTGTGGAGATCAATATGCTATTTGCTAAGAAAATTTGGAATCAATCTACCTCAAGACCCAACTATTCTACTTTTTATACCCAAAGGATGCTCCATCTTACCATGAGGGCACTTGCTCAACCATGTTCTTTGCAACTTTATTCATAATACAACAGAATAGAAACTAAAAATAACCTAGATGTCCTTCAACCAAAGGACATATGAAGAAAATATGGTGCCTTTACACAATGGAGCATTATTAAACTGTTAAAAACGATGACATCATAAAATTTGCAGGCAAGTGGATACAGCTAGAAAAGGTCATCCTGAGTGGTATAATCCAGAAAGGTAAACATGGTATTTATTCATTTATAAGTGGATATTAGCTGTAAAGGATAACCATGCTTCAATCAACAGACCCAGGGAGGCTAGATAACAAGGAGGCCTCAAGAGGAAATACATGGATCCACCTGGAAAGGAGAACAGATTTTGTCGGTAGATTGGGGGCAGTTGGGGATGGAAACATGAGGGAACAGGCAACGGATGGAAGAGACAGAAAGAGAATATTGGGAAAGATGACTAGAACTGGGGGGCATTTGGGGAGTTATATAGAAACCTAGTGCAATGGAAACTCCCTTGAATCTACAAGAGTGACCCTAGCAGCCCTCTCCTAGTAATGGGGACACAGAGCCTAAACTACACATTTTATATAACCAGGCAATGCTCCTAACAGTGAGACTGGGACATCAACCCAGCTACAAAAACTTTGACTTACCATCTGTCCTGCTGCAAGATGTGCCAGGGTAATGGTGGGACAGAACTTGTGAGAGTGACCAACCAATGACTGTTCCAACTTGAGGCCCACACCATAAGAGGGAGCCCATATGTGACACTGCCTGGATGAATTTAACTCTTTTTTATTGCAATATTTTTTATAAATTCTTTGAAAACTTCATGTAATGTATTTTGGTCATATCTCCCTCCCACTCATCCCTTAAACTACTCCCATATTAACCTCCCCACCTCCCTCAAATATCTGTCCTCCTTTTAAAAAAGTAATCCATTGGGTTCTTTTCCAATTTGTATTGCCTGTCTGTTCATAAGTTTGGAAAAGCCACTGGAGATGGTGTGACCTATGAGGGACCACACCTGAGTCATAAAACTGACCCTTCCTCGCCTAGAATCCATTAACTCTCCATAGATCCTCAGGTATGGGAATAGGCTCATGAGCTTATTTCCCTTCTATGCTAGAATGTTCAATGGCTTAATCTTGTGCAGGACTTGTTCAGACAAATGCAGTTGCTGTGAGATTATGAAGACAGTGGTCCTGTCGTGTCCAGAAGACAATTTCACACTAGTCCTTACCGATCTCTGACTATTGCAATCTTTTCAACCTATTTTTCATGATGGTCCTGTAGTTTGGTAGCAAGGAGAGAGAGCTGTTCAATTTGTGCATGCCTGAGCACTCCAATTTCATTATGAATAGAAATACATATAAATGTAAATTTATCTTTCATATTCATATGATTAAGTTTTATGATTATATATAAATGTAAATATGTATCACTCTAAATTCATATGTAAACACATATACATACAACTGTATACTTTCTTGCAGGACACAATCTAAAAACCAGTAAAAAAAAAAGATCAGTATAATTTCTAGGCCTTGAAAAGTGCAATGAGAAATAAGAGTGGAAATTCAAATCTTTATATACTTCTATGCTTAATTTGAAGCAGTGAAATTATATCATTTTAACTGGAAACCAATGAATAAAGTAGGTACATATTTGTTCTGATGATTTGGTTTAAAACAGATAAAGGAGTCTAATAACATGCTGTTTTCAACACAAGATGCAATATTTGTAGTTCATCTCAAAAGTTTTTCCCATAAACACCATGAACAAAGTCATGAGTGCATGGGACATTCACAAAAAAGTCAATAACCACCAATGTGAGATTTAAAAAATGATACAGTATCTTGAGTTGGTATATCCCACAAATATCATAGTAATTTCATTTCTGTATTCACTTCTGAAGCATCTATTATAATACAGTGACATTTTAAAAAAATGTATAGCTATTTCTTTAAAAAGCCAGAAAGAGAAAGAGATGATAGATGATGACAGATAGACAAACAGACAGACAGATAGATGATAGATAGATAGATACAGATAACTATCTATTATGCTCAATGAAGGTGTTGGCTTAAATGAATAATGTTCCCTATAGTCTTAGACATTTGAACCTGTGTTTCAGTAGTGCTGATTGAGGAGGTTATGGACACTTTTGAAGTTTTATCATTGCTAGAGGAAATACGTTGTTGGGGGTAGAGGAGCTTTAAGAGTTTATAGCCTCAACCCAATTCCATTTTCCTCTGTTAGGAGTAAATTGGGTGGAAATATGATCTCTCAGCTTCCTGCTCCTGCTGCCATGCCTTCTTTTTGCAGGCAGAGTGTTTCTGTGTCCCAGCAGTCATTCCCAAATAACCACACAGAAACTAATTTTTTATTATAAGTGCTAGGCCAATAGCTTAGACTTGTTCTAGCCAATTCTTACAACTTAAATTAACACATTTCTATTAATTTATGTGCTTCCCAGAGGCTCATTTACCTCAAAGTATTGCTATGAACTCCCCATATTGCTTCTTTCTCATCTGGTTCATGACTCCTCTGATTCTGCCCTTCGTGGTCCCACCATTTTTTCCACCCCCAAAATCCTGCCCAGCTATTGACCAATCACCTTTTTATTAACAATGAGAACATCTTTTCAGTGTCAGAAGGATGATCCCACAGCATTTCCCCATTTTTGTCTAAATAAAAAAAGGAAGGTTTTAATTTCAACATAGCAAAACTATATACAACAAAAACAGTTATCAAGTAAAAATTAGTTACAATATCCAGTCCATTTGTATTTGGCAAAATAGAGAAAATATTCTATCAGCTGTCCACTCCTGAGGAGTCCAGAGTTTCCTATCTAATTTATTTTCTACCATGATTTGGGAGAGCTGTAACTGTAACTATCTAGTCTTAAACCCCATCAAAGACCTGAGAAATATAATATTACCTGAGTAAACAGGAAGTGCAGAGCAAGCAATATCCAAAAGGAAAAGATGACAGAAACAGCTGACTGCCTGGACAGTTACCCTAGGTTCTTCTGTAACTGTAACAGTAGGGCATTCAACTTTGTCCTACAAGCCTAGTATATCTGACAGACATTTTTGAGAACCAGAGAATTTTGAAGGACTGTCCTAACTTGTCTTGGTAAAATTTAGCTGTCACTTCCTTTTACATCCTACTGGTCCAGTTTGGACAGTGTACTCTCAGCAAATGCTTTGCCCAAATGCTACCTTTTGTCATAAAGAAAATGAATTCCATACAGAGTTTCTTCAATGACTATCATATTCTCTGAAGTACATTGGTTCTGCCAGGAGCAGACATATATCACTGTCATGAAAAGTCATAAGTTATTAAACATATTAAATACCATATTCTATAGGTTTTTTGAAGTGTTTAAAGACCATCTATCTATCTAAATATATATGTGTATGATCTTGAAAACATATCTAACATGACTAAAAGTTTGACTGTTACAAATGATTATTAATCTATATCTCTTAAATATGCATTACATTTTAATGAGCTGCATAAACACAGTACCCTAAACAAGAGTAGAAACATACATACAGTATAATAAAATTAAATTTGTATCACTAAACCAAAATCCATACCAATGTAAAATATTTTGAGATTAATAGTTGTTATTTGGATTAAAGTAGATTCAATAATCTATACTTTTTCTCTATCATTCCTATATCATCCCTTCATGATGGCTTTTATTCTCCAGAAACTATGACTCCCAAATAAATACTTTCTTCTATAGCTTGCTTTTGCAAGTTTAGTGTTTTACCATGATAATTAAAGTGACTTATACAGAAGCTCATACAAGAGGGTTGTATATTGCTCTGAGGAACCTGATCATGTAGGGTTTTTGTTTTTTCCTTTATTTATTTATTTGTTTATGGAGAGATGTAAATGATTTTGAACTTTAGACTAGAACAATGATTGGACATTTAAGAAGAATTTATCGAGCCACTCCAATTAGAATTTGGAAGACAGTAAAACTGTGACTACCAAAGCTGTGGTGGTCTGGCTCATGGAGTTTCAGAAAAAAAATCTCTTTTAGTGACAAGGCTTGAGAGTATTAACACACTTGATTTTTTGTTAAAGAATCTGGCTGTCTTGTCAAAGCCTTGAGAATTTATGTGAGTCTAAATTAAAAAGCAATGGACTGTGCAAGGTGTCCCACCATAGGTAGTGGGCTTCTTAAACAATCCATCGCTTTTTAATTTAGCCTCACATATGCAGGTTGACAGACTTAGACCTGCCTCAACTGAATGCACCCAGGCTCTGCTGGAGGTGTTACCTTGTCGGTGGAGGGAATAGAGAATGGGTTCGGGGTCAGGCTAGGGGTGCAGGAGGAGAAAAGAGAGGGAGATCTGTGGTTGGTATATAAAATGAATAAAAAATTCTTAATTAAAAAAAAATCAATGGACTAATTTATTTGAAGAGGAAATTTCCAAACCACATAATTCTGAGTCTGTGGAATGATTAGTACTGATAACTCTTATGCAGTTGTCCGACCAAAAAGATCACATGGAGAAATAAAAATGAAGTTTAGAGAAAAGAACAAAAATTTCTGGAAAGCATAATGTTACAGTTAAGATGTGTTGAAAGGGTAGCTGTGCTTGTTAAGATGAGTGCCATTAAGGAAACGTTCTGTTCTTCATTGGAACGCTAGAAGGGGTGCTGCCTTCAGAGCATGGCCTAACCCAGCTAACCTTCCAACTTACAAAAGAAAGCCTAAAGGGGTTTCTGTCTGAAAAACTCTAACTTAAAAATCTACTACTAGTGTGGTTCAAGGGGTGATGGTCCAACTCAAGCTAGCAGTCACATTAGGCAATGTGGTTCTCATGGTACTAGGTTTAGAATCATTAAAAATACTAGAGTGAGTGGGTAATGAGTTCTTCCTCTATGGTTTCAGAGGGCCATTGAGGCCAGAGAACACATAGCAGTGCTGGGAAAACTTTAAGAAGAAGGCCCCGAGAAGGCAGAAGGCTCTGAGAAGCCATCATATTATTCTACGAAAGTGAGGGAAGCTTGGGTTGCAATGGAGACCCTCAGGAGGTTGGTGATGTCCGAGCCATGAGACATCTGCCAAGGAGACTTGCAAACAGAGGGTTGAACAAATGTGATATATACAATTTGGTGCTTTCACTTCTCCGAGTGTGATGTTGTTTTGATCCAGTACTCCTTTTCTCTGACCAATAATTCCCTGTTGGAATAGGAATGTACGTCCTCTGTCATTGTGTGTTAGAAGTACATTAACTTGCTATTATTGATATACAGGGGTTACAAATAAAAGACTGTCTTGAGTCGCAGATGAATCTTTGGACTTCTGAACAGGATTGGGACTGTTAAAGACTATAGAGACTTTAAAGTTTTAATAAATTCAATTTGTATCATAAGATGGCCATTGGCCTTTGGGAGCCAGGGAGTGAAATGTGGTTTGAATAAGAATGTCCTCCACAAGCTCACATGTTTGAAGACTTGATCCCCGGTGTCTGGTGCTGTTTCAGGAGGTTATGTAATCTTTAAGAGGTTTAGCCTTGTGGGATGAAGTATGTCACTGAGGTTAATCATGTTTTTTTAATAACATTAATATAAAGTAACTGGTAAAGAACATAATATAAGTTTTTGATATTGTCTTCCAAATTCCTGTGTTTTCAGTCTCCATTTATCTTCAGTTCCTTTAGCTCCAACCAATTTAATTTCATTCCTTTCCATCTTCCCATGAAATTCCACATTTCATAATAAAATTTTGGTATATAATATTTCATAGTTTGTTATTAACTAAAGAAATGTAAATGACTTTTTAATATTTGAGTACATGTAACAAGTATTTAATATAATATTATTTATATCATCTTAAAAATAATAAGACAGCTAATTTTACATAAATGCATCTTAGAAATGTATGCATTCATTAGAATCATAGCATAGATATTGACAGCTGGCTCTATAATATTAATGTGCATATAAATTTATACAAATATGCATCCATATATAGACAGTTTCCATGTTTCCATGCATGAATTTCTTCTTGACCTATACCTATACTTATTACTTACCTATATTGTTTTCTTTTAACAAATACTCAATTCTCAACCACCGTTCTGTTTCCAGATGGCCCTGTGCTTGGCAGATTTGATATGCCATATCACATAAAAGCTCCTAAAACTGAAGTGGCACTGGCTCCACGTAAAACCTTTATAATTAATATTTATGTACAGCACATGGCACAGAGTGTCTTTGACAACAAATTAGCACCTAACATTCCCACTGGCAAAGTTCACTTCAACAATTTGCCTCTGAAATCCATAATAAATAGCTTTGTCTGACTTCGTGAAGTTTATATGAATGTGTTTTACAGATAAGAAAAGGAATCCTAGTTACATACCCAAAGGAAAAACAAAACCCAAAAGAGAGAAGAAAAACAAACAAACAAACAAAAAAAACAATGGGACTACATAGTACAGATGTACAGATATGCATTTTATATAGATTTGAAACAACATCTTATATCAAATGAATGTGTGCACTGAAAGAAACTAATTAGGGAAAGATAAGTGTGGTTTTAAAGGATATGAAATGTAGCTAACACACTTCGGCTGCTTATTTTAAAAGCTTTAAGGGCGTTTGTAAGATAGCCACATTTTAGTAATCCATATCTTTGGTGAGATTAAATCTGTCTGATGGGAATATTCTTGCACAGATAGAATAAAGAGCACTGGAAACTTTGGTGGGGAACAGGCTATCTTTATTAAAGTATTTATCATTTTTACAGCTGGAATTGGTATTAATATTTCAACAAACAATCCCAGCAAGGCTTATCTTCTCTTTGTTGACTTTAGTTAAGCACTGTCAGCAGTAGGATATTTAGAACATCTTGGACGGCTCAAGCAGAATAATTCATCTTAGAACTTAAAAAAAAATAAGCTCACGTTTAATATTCAGCAGGAGCATGCCAAAGTAGAAATACAAACATAGTCCAGAGGATGTACAACTTCAGAAATATTATTGATGGCCTTCTTTTCCTGTTCTGTGGAGAAATTCAACAACACAGACAGGGTATAAAATCTTTCAACAGTTTCAAAACACACAAAGATACTAAGCATATAGACATTTTTTTTTCCTTTCCTAGGCTATTAAACAAAAGTAACTCAGAATTGATTTGATAAAAATCTTTCTGAATGGAAGAAGAAAGCATTAAGAAAAAAATAGAGAAACCAATGCTTCGAATTTAATAAATTATTTTCAATTTTGTGATTTAAAAACAAGTCTAATTGTCATTTGAAGCTGTGAAGAAATTCAGAGACCAAATGCCCTTGTTCACAAACACCCTGGTTAAAAATTCAGTACAATTATGAGATAAAATTGGTTTAAATTAACTACTTTCTTGACTATAGTCAATATTATATGGATTACATATCTGAACATACAATTATTAATATGTACTTAGGTAAATGATTGCAGTCATAAATCAATCATTCTGGGCAAAATCATATTGGACAAACAATATTTTAAAAGTTGAACTACTGTGAACAACTTCATTGGTTGACTAATTTCATGCAATTGTATTGATGGCACATGGCTTTTAATAGTATTTAACTAATTTTTATGCAAACACCGTAATTTGAGGATAACTATTGAGCTTCCTGGGAACCACTAAACCTACGTGAATTTCAGAAAGACAGCTCCTAGAGAACATCCGAGGGAGCAGATTTCACTGATTGTATGGACTTACAGGTCACTGTTGTGCACAAGCATGTTTTATAAGTTATTTTGCTAAGAGTTTTTGTCCCAAGCACTTGACAGCGCTATATGAATTTTACTATTGCCTTAATAACTTCTTTTAAAAACCCAGACTTACTACTCTGTAAAACTTTTTTTTTGGAAATATAATACATTGGTTTAAATAATTAAACATTAATTTATGGTAATTGCATGAGGTCACACTACACTTAAAATTTTAACATTATGTTTCTTAGCAGGAAACTTTTGTTTCTCTTCAAATGATATGAATTCTTTAACTTCTAATAACATGAGTATATGATGTCCTTCCCTATCTTTTTTATTAGTTTTGTTATAAAGTCTATTTTTTCATATATTAAAAATGGATATGCCTGTATGCTTCTCTGTTCCATTTGCTTGAAATATCTTTTACACTAAAGTGATGTCTATTCTCGATAGTGATGTGGATTTCTTAGATGAAACAGAAAGATGCATCCTGTATTCTAACCCAATCTGTTAGTTATATTGAGGATTTTATATGTTGAGGATTGAAACCAATACTATTGAGAATTATCAAGGAACATTGTTTGTTGATTCCTGTAATTATGTAGTTATTAGTGTTGGTTTTCTCCCCTTTGATTTGATGGTCTGGGTTTATTTATTTCTTCTGTCTTATTGGATATGGTGAATCTCTTCAGACTGAAGTTTTCATTCTAGTGCATTTTGTAGAGCTGGAATGGAGGATAGGAATTGCTTAAATTGTGCTTTATTGTGTAATGTTTTTCTTTCTTTGATGATTATGACTGATAGGTTTGCTGGGTATAGTTGTCTGTGTTAGCATTTGTGGTCCCTCAAAGTGTGAAGAACATCCTTCCACAGCCTTCTGGATTTTAGAATCTCTATGAGAAGTCAGCTGTTGTTATAACAGGTCTTCCTTTACATGTTACTTGGTCTTTTTCCCTTGCATCTTTTAATATTCTCTGTTAGTTTTGTACATTTAGTGTTTTTATTATTATGTATTGTGAGGATTTTCTTTTCTGGGCATGTTCTGTTTGCCTTGATAGGCATCTCTTTCTTTATATTAGAGATTTTATTTTATGAATTTGTTAAAAATATTTTCTGTGTATCCAATGACTGAGGGAACTGGATGCAGAGATCCACGGCCAGGCCCCGGGTGGAGCTCCAGGAGTCCAATTGGTGAGAAAGAGGAGGGTTTGTATGAGCGAGAATTGTTGAGACCAAGGTTGGAAAAAGAACAGGGACAAATAGCCAAATGAATAGAAACACATGAACTATGAACCAATAGCTGAGGAGCCCCAACTGGATCAGGCCCTCTGGATAAATAAGACAGTTGATTATCTTGATCTGCTTGGGAGGCATCCAGGCAGTGGGACCGGGTCCTATACTCATTGCATGAGTTGGCTATTTGAAACCTGGGGCTTATACAGGGACACTTGGCTCAGCCTGGGAGGAGGGGACTGGACCTGCCTGGACTGAATCTACCAGGTTGAACTCAATCCTCAGGGGAGTCTTTGCCCTGGAAGAGATGGGAATGGGGGGTAAGCAAGGGGGAAGGCGGGGTAGGGGTGGGAGGGGGGAGAACAAGGGAATCCATGGCTGATATATAAAATTAAATTAAATTATAAAATAAAAAAAATATTTTCTGTGCCTTTGATCTGGGTTTCTTTTCCTCCCTTTACCCCTATTATTTGAAGAGTTGGTTTTTCTCACAGTGTTCCATTTTTCCTAGATGTGCCTAGATTTTTTTAAAGAATTAACATTTTCTTTGATTAATCTATGTATTTCTTCTACCCTATCTTAAACACAGGAAATTCTTGCTTCCATATCTTATAATTCTTTAATGATGCTTACATACAAATGTTTTGTTTGACATCCTAAGTTTTTAATGTCCAGTTTTATTTCACTTTTTGTCTTCTTTAGTAATCCTATGTCACTTTCATGTCTTGAGTTATTTTTGCTATTCCATTCAACTCTTTGCTTGTCTTTTAGGTCTTCATTACACATTTATTAGTATATATATATATATATATATATATATATAATATTCATAATTGCTATTTTTATTTTCTTTTATTTAAATAACATTTTTTCATTTATTTTATATACCAACTGCACTTTCCCCTCCCTCTTCTCCAGGTCCCCTCCTTCCTATCTACCCCCCTCTCCTTCCACTCCTCCTTTATAACCATTCAGAAAGAGGCAGGTCTCCCATGGGCTTGAATAAAACATGGCACATCAAATTGAGGCAGAACCAAGTTCCCCTTGCATCAGGCTGGACAAGGCAACCCAGCATCAGGAACAGGTTCCCAAAAGCCAGCTAAGCCCCAGGGCCAGGTCCTGATTTCACTAGGATCCTCACAAAGAGACCAAGCTACACAACTGTCACACACATGCAGAGGGCCTAGGTCAGTCCCATGGAGGCTCCCTAAATTTTGGTCCAGAGTCCATGAGCTCCCCTGAACTCAAATCAGCTGTCTTTGTGGGTTACCCATCATGACCCCCCATAGCTTATAAAATACCTCCTCCCTTTCTTCAGGAAGACTCCTGGAGCTCAGCCCAGGGCTTGGATGTAGATCCCTGCAACTGCCTCCATCAGTTACTGGATAGAGTATCTCTGATGATGATTAGGGAGTTCACCAATCTGATTATAGTAGATGACCAGTTCAGGCACCCTGTCTACTACTGTTAGTATTCCTACCTGGGGTTATCCTTGTGGATTCCTAGGGTTTTCCTGATGCAGATTTCTACCTAACCCCAAAATGTCCCCTATCAAGATGTCTATTTCCTTACTCTCCCACTCCCTCTCCTGCCCCCAAACCACCCCTCATACCCAGCCCACACAACCTGCTCCCTCAAGTTTCCATCCATCACATCCTCACCACCTCCTGTCCCCTTTGGACCCTCCTTGTTATCTATCCTCTCTGGGGCTGTGGATTGTAGCTTGATTATCCTGTACTTTACTTCTAATATCCACTTGTGAGTGAGTAGACAACATGTTTGTATTTCTGGGTTTGGGTTACCTCACCCAGAGTGCTTTTTTTCTAGTCCCATCCATGTGTCTGCTAATTTCATGAGGTCATTGTCTTTTTGTAGTTGACTAATACTCCATTGTGTAAATGTACCATATTTTCTTATCCATTCTTCAGGTGAGGGGCATCTAGGTTGTTTTAAGTTTCTGGCTATCACAAACAGTGCTGTTACAAACATAGTTGAGAAAGAGTCCTTTTGAAATGATTAAGCATCCTTTGATTATATGCCCAAGATTGGTGTATCTGGGTCTTGAGGCAGATTGATTCCCAATTTTCTGAGAAACCTTCATATTGAATCCAAAGAGGCTGCACAAGTTTGCACTTCCAACAGCAGTGGAGGAGTGTTCCTCTTACTCCACATCCTCTCCAACATAAACTGTCCTCTGTGTTTTTAATCTTAGCCATTCTGACAAGTATAAGATGGAATCTGAGAGTTGTTTTAATTTGCATTTTCCTAATGACTAAGGATGTTGAGCAACTCCTTAAACGTCTTTTGGTCATTTGAGATTCTTCTGTTGAGAATTCTCTGGTTAGATCTGTAACCCATTTTGTAATTGGATTATTGGGTATTTTGATGTCTAGTTTCTTGTGTTCTTTATATATTTTGGAGATCAGCCCTCTATCATATGTGAGGTTGGTGAAGATCTTTTTCTATTCTGTAAGCTGCCGTTGTGTGTTATTGACCATGTCCTTTGCTTTACAGATGATTTTCAGTTCTAGGAGGTCCAATTTATTGATTGTCTATCTTAGTGTCTGTGCTACTCATGTTATATTTAGGAAGTGATCTCCTGTGCCAGTGCATTCAAGGCTACATCCTACTTTCTCTTCTATCAGGCTTAGTGGAACTGGATTTATGTTAAGGTCTTTGATCCACTTGGACTTGAATTTTGTGCAGGGCAATAGATATGAATCTATTTACATTCTTCTACATGTAGCGTATGAAAATCTGTCAACATAATCCACCATACAAACAAACTGAAAGAATAAAACCACATGATCATCTCATTAGATGCTGAAAATCCCCTTGACAAATCCCAATACTGCTCCATGATAAAGGTCTTGGATAGATCAGGGATACAAGGAACATACCTAAACATAATAAAAGCAATATATAGCAAGCCAACAGCCAACATCAAATTAAATGAATAGAAACTCAAAGTGATTCCACTAAAATCAGAAGCAAGACAATGCTGTCTACTCACTCCATAACTATTCAATATAGTACTCAAAGTTCTAGCTAGAGCAATAAAACAACAAAAGGAGATCAAGAGGATACAATTGAAAAGGAAGAAGTCAAAGTTTCAATATTGGCAGATGATATGATTGTATATATAAGTGACCTGAAAAATTCTACCAGGGAACTCCCACAGGTGATAAACACCTTCAGTAATGTGGTAGGACATAAGATTAAATAAAAAAAATCAATAGCCCTCCTATAGACAAATGATAAGTGGGCTGAGAAAGAAATCAGAGAAACAATACCCTTCACAATAGCCACAAATAATATAAAGTATCTTGTGGTAATTCTAACCAAACGAGTGAAAGATTTGTATGACAAGAACTTTAAGTCTTTAAAGAAAATAATTGGAAAATATCAGATATCAGAAAATAGAAATATCTCCCATGCTCATGGTTAGGTAAGATTAACATAATAAAAAAAGGCAATCTTACCAAAAGCAATCTACAGATTCAATGCAATCCCCATGAAAATGCCAACACAATTCTTCAAAGATCTCAAAACAATAATATTCAACTTCATATGGAAAAACAAAAACCCAGAATAGCTAAAACAATCCTGTACAATAAAAGAACTTCTGGAGGTATCGCCATCTCTGACTTTAAGCTCTACTATAGTTATAGTAATAAAAATACCTTGATATTGGCAATAAAAACAGATATATGGATCAATGGAATCCAATCAAAGACTGACATAAGTCAGATATATGGATCAATGGAATCCAATCAAAGACTGACATAAGTCAGATTTTTTTTTAAAAGAAACCAAAATTATACAATGGAAAAAAGAAAGCATCTTCAACAAATGAGCCTGATATAACTGGATGTCAACACAATTGCTATTTTTAAGTCCTTGTCTTGTACTTAAGCTAAATTGCATTTTTCAGGACCTTCTGTAATTGGGTTACTGACTTATAAAAGAAACAGTTTCTTGACTATTCTTATTGAGTTTTTGCCATGGTTTCCAAGTATATCAAGTTGTGATATATGAGGTGTTTCTTGGTTTGTACATATCCTCTTGTCTTTGTTGAGTATCTATTCCATTCTTTTGGTTGTCATGACTTACTCTGGGTTATAGAAATGTGTGGTGGTCATAGGATCCCTGGTAGAGTACTTCTAAGAATTGGTAAATGACAAAGGAATGGGAGACATAAAGAACAGTGAAAATTTTTTGCCCCTACTGTGGTGATATTGTATTCCCCAAAATATTGTGCACCCTAATAAACTTATCTGAGGTCAGAGACAAAACAGCTACTAGATACAAAGGCTAGAAAATGGTGGCACTCACACCTTTAATCCTAGCATTCCAGAGGCAGAAATCCCTCTGGATCTCTGTGAGTTCAAGGCCACATTAGAAACAGTCAGGCAGGGTGACACATGCCTTTAATCCCAGAAAGCAAGTCTTTAATCCCAGGGAGTGATGGTAGAAGGCAGAAAGACACATAAGGCATGAAGACTGGAAACTAGAAGCATTTAGCTGGTTAAGAATTTGGCTAGTTAAGCTTTCAGGCTTTGGAGCAGCACAGTTCAGCTGGGATTCATTCTGGATGAGGACTCAGAGGCTTCCAGTCTGAGGAAACAGGATCAGCTGAGGAACTGGTGAGGTGAGGTGCCTGTGGCCTGTTCTGTCTCTCTGATCTTCCAGTGTTCACCACAATACCTGGCTCAGGTTTGATTTTATTAATAAGAACTTTTAAGATTCATACTACACTCTACAGTTGCTTTAGTATAATTTGCCTTCTTGAATGTAATCCAGCACCAGAGTCTGAGGCAATAAGATCCTAAATTCAAGTCCATATTTCATAATGATAGTCCCACCTCAAAAAAAAAAAAAAAAAAAGACAAAGGAGAACCATGGGAACCACCTAACAACTCAGGCTGTTGCCAAGAGTTTTGACAGCTTTTCACAAACTGCCAATAAGTCTGGATTGCTAAAGAAACAACTACACAGCTCTTTGAACATAGAGAATTCCAACTATTTCCTATCTAAAGCCTTCACCCCTATGCAATAGTATTTATGGAACTGAAAGGTATTTTTATGATACCAAAGGAGAAAGGTAAATAGTAAATCAGTTACAAACTATTCAATTTACTATGGTGACCTGCCTGTGTTGTTTGAATCTTAGTTGGTCTTTTAATAAAAAATCCAGAGCCAAAATTGGGGTGAAAGCTGAAAGATCAAAGAAGCAGAACAAGCCAGCCATAAGTTCTTAACTCTATGAAATCCTCAGTCTCAAGACAGTGAGTTCCTGTTTCCTCAGGCCTTATATATCTTTTTCTGCCCAGACATCATTTCCTGGGATTAAAGGCATGTGTGCTTCCCAAGCAAAGGCATGAGATTTCAAGTGCAGAGATTAAAGGTGTGTGCCACCACTGCTTGGCTCTGTTTCTCTCATGTAGCCCAGTGTAGCCTTGAACTCACAGAGATCCAAATGAATCTCTGCTTCCTGAGTGGTAGGATTAAATGTGTGCATCAACACTGTGTGGCCTCTGTTTGGCCTCTATGTCTAATCTAGTGGCTGTCTCTGTTCTCAGATCCTCAGGCAAGCTTTATTGGGGTAAACAATATATCACCACATGCCTGCATGGTGTGCTAAGTACAATAATGTCACAAAGCCAATAGAACTAACCAACCAATATCTGACTGGATTTCAGACCCAGACTAGGACATAGAACCCATCCCACACACTGATCAGTTGGCCAAGGACCTGAGACCAGATAGCCCCAGGTATGTGGGGCAAAACCAAATACTTCTATTCTTTTCTATTCTGTTCTTCTAAAGGAATGTAACACTAAAATTACTCCTAATGACATTCTGCTATATTCATATATCTGAGAGGACTGGGGAGCTGCACCAGAGCCATCACAGGTTTCTAATAGCCCTGTCAAGGACCAGGCTTTAGTTTCTGTTTACTGGAACTGACTAGAGCTGAGCAAGCAGTTCTCAGGAAGACCACAACTCAGGGGCAACCAATCAGCAGGTGCCCCACAGTCTTCTGCTGGCTCAGCACATCCCCCGCTCCTCAATCTTCTGCTAGCTAAAGATAGATTTTCCTGCCTTCCTGTCAATAAGCCCCTAACCACTACAGCCTCCAACCAATCAGCTCCCAGACTAATCTTTCCTCCACCAATCATCACCAGATTAGTCCCTCCTCCCTGGAATTCCCCTAACTCCACTTACAAGGAGCTTGCCACCTCCTTTTTGGCACTATTTGCTACCCCAACCATTGGAAACAGTCAATGCTCTTCCTAAATCGCATACATGACTGTTGGTCTTTCTTGGGGGCTGCTCTGGGACCCTAACAATATCAATGCTTTTCTCAGTCATCTTCAGGTAATCTTCATCTTGGAGTACCTTTGAACAAACGCAAAGACCCATGAGTGGAAAACGTGGAGAGAGGAGAGAGAGAGAGAGAGAGAGAGAGAGAGAGAGAGAGAGAGAGAGAGAGAGAGAGAGAGAGAGAGAGAGAGAGAGAGAGAGTTCTAGGGAACTCTGTGGAAGGGGAGGCAGAACGTGTGTAAGAGCAAAAGGGAACAGAGGACAACAGAGGAAATAAGTCCCTCTAAACACAGCAGAACCAGCACACATATGAACTCACAGAGACTGTAGTAGCGTGCACAGGGCCTGTATAGGGATGCACTCGATGGTGTACCAGGGCTGAGAAGAGAAGTGAACACAACCCCTCATCCCTAACATGAAGGTCATCTCCAAGTGATAATCACTTGTCAATGAAAACAAAATTCTTCACTGAGTATATAAACTGCTCTTGATGGT
This sequence comes from Peromyscus maniculatus bairdii, assembly GCF_049852395.1. Taxonomy (NCBI): domain Eukaryota; kingdom Metazoa; phylum Chordata; class Mammalia; order Rodentia; family Cricetidae; genus Peromyscus; species Peromyscus maniculatus. Next base: position 63,478,216 of record NC_134872.1, on the reverse strand, counting down.
AGGCTGAAGGGCCAGCAGTAGATGGCCAAGGGAAAACAAACTAAATGGCATCTTTAGAGGTTCTTTGCATCTCTTGTTTAGTCAAAGCATTTCTTTCTTTGCTTCTTCCTTCCTTCCTTCCTTCCTTCCTTCCTTCCTTCCTTCCTTCCTTCCTTACTATTTTTCTTTCAGTCTTTTGTTGTTGTTTCTTCTGTTTGTTTAAACTTACAAGGCCTTTCCATATATATTATGGCTTCTATTTTTGTGTTTTTATGGGAATCCTTTGTGTATGAACCTGGATGTCTCTCTCTCTAAATGTCCAGTCCATTTGCATTTGGCAAATTGAAAGAAAATACTCCATGTATTTTCTAAATACAAATGCCTACATCTTGAAATCAGGTGAAAATGGGAAATTATCTAGTTCCATGTACTTATTCAAATATCTTCTATGTCTATTTTGGTTTAGAACATCCCCAATATGTGTTTAAAAATTTATTTTCTAATTATATAAATAAGTATAAGTATATTTGTGGTGAAGGAGGTATGTAAAAATGAGTGCAATGCTTGTGGGTGCTGGAAGAGGTCAACAAACCACCTGGAGCTGGAGTTACAGGAAGATGTGAACCACTCTGTGTAGATGCTGGGAACCAAACTATGCCAGGTTTGGTTGATCTCCCTGGGAGTCCTGCCCCTTTTTTGTGAATGAGGAAGAGGAATAGATGTGTTGGGGGGAAGTGTGGGGGAGGGATTGGAAAGAGAGGAGGAAGGGGAAACTGTTTTCTGGATGGAATATATGAGAGAAGAATAAATTAAAATATAAAACAGAAAAAAGCCTCAATAAATATAACAAAATGGCTAGGGAGGTAGCTCAGAGTGTTCTCATATTTTGAGCCACCTCTCCAGGTTCCCAGTCATTTTTTAATCACAAAGATTGATGTGTCCATCACTCATTGCATAAAGGTTAAAAAAAATTAAGGTAAATGTAAAGTTGAATGCATTGTTAAAGGAAAATCAGAAAGACCATGTGTATCTCTCCAAACAAGAAGAAATACTAGATATTATACAGAGGTTAATAAGACTGCAAAAACTGTGGGAATGGAAGCATGTCTAGATAATCTGTGAGCATGCTATTAATGGATTAACACATGCTCTGCCGTGGTTATGCTTTTCACTGGCTGACATTCAGAAACAAGTAACTGATACTGATTGTTTGGATGAAAAAGAAATTTTACTGAGAAAAATATCAGAGGTTCAGTTCCATGAAGTCAAAAACAGTCTGCTGATATTTGTAACCATAGCTACAAAGGAAAAAAGTTTTCTCTGCATGTTAGATCATCCTCTATAATTTTTACTTCCACATTTTTTTTTCAGTTAAGAAAAGCCTCAAGAGATCCATGCGAGGAGAGGAGACGGAGCCCACACATGACAGTGCCTGGGGCCAGGAACCAGAGACCTAGGACAGAGACAAACCTGACTGGTAAAAAAAAAAAAATTCAGTCAGTGAAATGATTCCTAATGATAATCTGTTATACTCATAAATGCATAGACTGGAGCCTAGCATAATTGTCATCATAGAGGCTGCATCCAATAACTGATGGGAGCAGATGCAGAGAGCCATAATTGAATATTAAACAGAGCTAGGTGAGTCCTTAGAAAGAAGTCAAGGAAGGAAGGAAGAGCCAGAAGGGTCAAGGTCACCACAAGTAAACGGCCCACTTAATCAACTAATCAGGGCTCATGGGGCTCACAGAGATTGAACAAACAACCGGGGAGTCTGTATTGGTCTGACCTAGGTCCTCGGCAATTACGTTACGGTTGTGTAACTTGGTGTTCTTGTGGGAGTACTAACAGTGGGATCAGGAACCGTTTCTGACTCTTTCGCTGGCTTTTGGGACCCTTTCCCCTCCTATTGCGTTGCCTTGTCCAGCCTTAACATGAGGGGTGTGTCCTGCTATTTTGTAACTTGGTTGATCTCCCTGGAAGGCCTGCCCTTTTTTTTTCTGAATGGAGAGAAGGAGTTGATGTGGGGGGAAAGAAGTGTGGGGAGGGATTGGGAGGAGAGGAGAAAGGGGAAACTGCTGTCTGGATAGAATATATGAGAGAAGAATAAATTAAAAAAAAAACAGCTAAAATGCCTCAATAAATATTACCAAATGGCTGGGGAGGTAGCTCATTGTGTAAAGTGATGGATGTCCATGCACAAGGACCCGAGTTCAGATTCATGGACCTATGTCAAAAGCCAGGCACGGTGGTGTACGCTGTAATCACAATGCTGGGGTAGGGATGGCAAAGATAGGGAGATGTCTGGGGTTTACTGCCCAGCCAGTTTAGATACAGTCTAGATGCTATCACTCTAGGTTCAGTTTGAGACAGTATCTCAAAAAATAAAAGTTGGAGCATAATTGAGTATGACACTCAGCATCAACTTCTGATGTTCACATACATATCATCATACATGCAATACTGCCCTACACACACACACACACACACACACACACACACACACACACACACACATACACACACACACACACACACATACACACACACACACACACACACACACACACACACACACACGAAAAATGCCTGTTAGAATTGCACAACTCTATTAAGTATAATATTTATACTCCACTTTGGAAGTGGAGGCAGGAGGTCAGAAGTTCAAAGTCATCCTTACTGATTTTGAATAGTGAATTTGAAACAAATAGAGATGTGTGAAATCCTGCCTCAAGAAAACAAAACATCCTCTCATAACCCCCGCTCCATTATTTTAAACAAAAAATAAGCAAAGGTAAATCATTTCCTAACTTTCAATTCTGCTGCTAATCCTCCCTTAGCTTAGAGTTCCATGAATATCAATGTTTATGTTTGGGCATCCATTGTAATTTTTCCATTCTATCTTTATCTTGTAACAATGTTGAATGCTGAAAAGTGACACGAAGGACATTTTTCAGTAATCTTTTTTGGAGAAACTGAACACCTGTGAAGCAATGATTGTTTGAGGTGAAACAAGAAAAAATCAACAGTCATCATGAACCATGACCAATATTCACCAGACATGGCTGTCAGGAGGCCTGACTAAGTGATTGTTAAATACAGCACACAATGTTCTGGTCTACATCACAGCACTTACGTATTGGTAGTTTTGCATCTCACATTTGGGAATACAGTTATTTCAAGAAGAATAAACATTACCTAAATTGTTTGCATTCTCCATTAGGCCCCAAGTTTTTACAGCTACATCTCAGAAAAGTTACCACCTTTTTCTATGAAAACAGAATTTTTTTATATTTTAAATGAAGAAATAGTCTATAAATTCTTTGTAGAATATGCACAGGTTTAATGAAATATAGAAGAAATACAAGTGACACATTAGGAGATCAGTTAATTTTGTGTTACATTGTCTCTACTATGGTCCTCAGGTGTTTAAGTCAAAACTAAATGCTTCTGGAAAGATATTTTGTGAAACATAATTAGCATTTAAGATGAGAGACTCACTCAATAAAGAAAGCTATTTTCACAATGTAAATAAATTAGCTTCATTCAATCAACTGAATGTTTTAATAGAAAACCCTTGGCCTTTAGGAAGAAGGAATTCTGCCTCTAAATAGCCATTTTTCAGGTCATAAACCCTCTCCCTCACTCCTCCCATTTGGATTTGCCCTTTTCTGATCTAATACCTGAGGACTCTTCTATGACTCTATCATCAAGGTTCAAGTTCATAATACTCGACCTGGCTGGAGCAGATACACCAGAGGAATACAGCTTAATGGTTGATTCTTTATGGCTTGCTCAATTTTGTTTCTTAAATGACCTAGGCACATATTTATAGGGATTGTACCACCCATGTTGGACTGAACTGTTCTTAATCAGTTAACAATAAAAAAAATGCCCCCAAAGACATGCACAAAAACCGGTATAATGGAGATCATTCCTCAACTGTGATTGTGTCTTGTAAAGTGACTCTGGTTTGTGTCAAGTTGACAAAATCTAGCCAACACAAAACCATGTTGTATAAACATTTAAAATTATGACACCTTGGTTATCTTCCTCTTCCAAAAATGTATTCATAAAGACAAATAGCACTCAAGTAAGAAAGTATGTATGCATATGCATACACACACAAACACACCACAAACACACACACACACACACACACACACACACACACACACACACACACACATACACACACACAATTTATGTATGCCCTGGCTCTTCTGAATTCAGTAGCACAGAGCAATTTATGAGAAGATCATATGATCTGCTGAGCTGTCTGTGTTGTCAGTCAGCAGTTTCTCTACCTCTAAGATGGGTTTTTTTTATTGTGTTTTGAAGAATGAGAAATATCAGATACTCAGTCTCCCTTCTTGCTAAGAGTCCCTGGTGTGCCTCTTGCAAGCTGATGATGTCAAGTGCATCATTGAAAATACATTGCTGAGAAGATAATCAAGGACAGTGAAGTGTAATCAAATGTATGTAACAAACAGGATGCTCCCCTATGTACCTTAGTTTATAAACACAGAATTTTATGTGTGTCAGGCTTGGCAAAGCTTACATAGGGAGAAGAAGAAAGAACAGAAGAAGGCAACAAAATATAATTGTGGAGTTTATTATCTATGTCATAGACAAGATGCTAACTACTTTATACATGTAAATTCAACGAACTCTTGATATGAACCAATAATATCATTACCCTAACGTCATAATGAAGATGCTTAAAATTGCAGAAATAACTTGTCCAATATCATCTAAAAGCTGCTCAGTAACCTAGATTTAACATTCATATATGCATGTGGCCATGGGAGTTAAATATTCAGAAATATCTGTGATCATTTTGATCTACATTTCTATACACTTGAAGAAACTGACTGTGATTAAGAGGGTTTGCTAGCACACTGTTTAAACCTTCACTCTGTTCAACTGAATTAGAGGTAATAAAATCTAATTATATTCTTAGTAAATTGCTCAATGACATTTTAAAAGTATGTTTTACATAGCTAGTCAACAAAATACAGGCAGAACACAGGTTCCTCTGTGATTAACAATTCTGATGCCTTTATTTGTACAGACAATGTGACAATTCTGTCGTGCTAGACACCGAGTAGGTTTTCTGCATCTTAACTGGAAAGGTGAATACATCCAAACTGGAAACTGATATCTACCTGTTTCACTAGACAAATGTGAAGAAACTACTGAGGTGCTGTAATGGCAGATTGTTTGCCTGGCATATACAATGGCCTCTGTTCTATCACTATACTGTTACATATAACAAAATATGAATAAATAAATACCATGCATTGAAGAAGAAAAGCAGTAATGTTACATGGAAAATATTAATCCATGATTTGTATTATGTGCCTGTACTATAGGCAGGAAGATAAAAGAAAAAAAAGTGCATGGCCTGACCTAGTTTACCCAGTCATTATTCTTTTAAGACATTTTTTTTTACAGAGGCCAACTTTCAAGCCTTACTCAAATCAGTTCATAACAAAAACATTGCTTTAAGAAGAAATACAGATACAAAAGCATACACAACACCCAAGATAACAACTATAGTAAGATTGTAGACTGTGGCTTTCTTCTGCATAGGCCCTACATGAGGTTGGTGATCTAAAATAATACAAGATATTCAATTTCAGTACTCATTTTGCCTCATTTGTTTCCTAGTTCTATTATCTTTTTCCTTTTGCTTGACTCTGGCCATGACTATTTGGAGATGTGAGTCACAGAGAAAGGCTGTGGTGCACAGTGGCAGGATTTCAAAGAGTCAGTTATTTGTGTAGTTTAACACAACTGAAAAAGTCACTTTGGACACATTTATGCTTATTTGGGAAGATAGAAGCTATCACAGTGCATTCTGTTTAATTAAATCAAATGTTTTAGACATAGTGTTTCCTTTAGACACTAAATGCCATGGTGTGTCAGTTCTTGACCTGTTCAATTTTTTTTTCCTTTCCTCTAAGCAGAATATATAGAAAGGTCAAAGCCACAAGATGACTGCATTACTCAGGACCCATTTAATTCTTTTCCCAGTCAAGTGAACTTAGAAGGAGATGGCATTTAGATATTTTTTTTTTAATTTATACTTCTTCAACTATAAGAACAAACACATTTACATCAGGTGAACAAAATTTTTCACTATAGTTTTCTAAATGCTTAGTTTGTATGGTTAAAAAATAATACAAAACTTACCTTTCATATTATAACTCAAAATTTCGCACATTATGATGCACACTAGCAGTGGAAGCTGAACAATTTACTTAATGAATTTTAGTCTTTTATTGACCAAATACAAACAATCATTTTCTATTCCCAGAATATTCTCAAAATAATTAAAACTAAAGAAAAACACATTCTCTTTACAGTATGTATCAGAGCCTTGAGAGATGGCTCATTGGATAATGATACTTTTAGGCAAATCTGGTGACGTGAGTTTGATTCCTGGATCCAACATAATAGGAGGGGACAACCCAACTTCCTTAGGTTGTTGATTCACTTCCACAGGAATGTTTCAGTATGTGTGTGTGTGAGAGAGAGAGAGAAAGAGAGAGAGAGAGAGAGAGAGAGAGAGAGAGAGAGAGAGAGAGAGAGAGAGAGCGAGAGAGAAAGCATACACACAGAGCAAAGAAAATTTAAAACTAAATACATTTAACAGAATATTTATTCGGGCTACACATCTGGAAGTATTTTACTTTACCAGATGAAGATATTTACATCTTCTTTATCTTGCTGATCCATTCCCTTGTGCTAAGAGAATACATTGCATTAGCCTATATATTTTATAAAGGATATAGGTGCACTTATTTTAAGAAGATTGCCTGGAACAGATTACTGGCTGAATAACATTTCACAAAAAGTAGAATTGCTTGGAAGGACTGCAATGGGTCACAACACTGTCCCTTGGGTGTCTTCCCCAACTATCAAATGAAGAAAAAGCAGAGCTCTTAAAGTTATTTTAAGGCACAATTTTAGAAAGACTTAAACACAATGAGTTCAGTGTTTTCCCAGCTGGGGATCTTAGGATAGAAAGTTCCTATTAACCTAAGATCCCAAAGGCTGTCAGCTCAAGGGAAGTAATCTGTTTCCCAACTTGGATATAAATCTAGCTCAAGAATAGGACATGTTGAGTATCCCAAGGCATTCAAGATGTCCATAATGTGTGTGTTTTTAGTTAGCGATGGGATGTAGATCAATTTCACTAAAACTAAGTGTTGAAAAACAAAGCACTATTACATTCCTAAAATTTTAGAATCTGGCAAGAAATTGCTTTGGGCAGTAGGAGAAAAGTTATTGCCCACAAAATTTTGAGTTTGAACATTGATACAGTATATTATAGTCATGATAATGTCAACATATTTGGAAATATTTTCAGCAAATAAGTAACACTTTCAGGCAAGCACCAGAGGCTCTGGAGAGGTGTCATATGAAAGCAAAATAATAACCTTTTCCTTTGAAAATATATCATCAACATAGAGTTTCTATTTGTAAGATGTTTACAAGTTAATTTCATTATTTACTTCGCATATGCACCTTCAGCTGGAAAGTAGAATAATGGCAATATATTGTAATGAAGTTCCTCTTTCCTTGACTTACCTCCAAGTTAATTCTTGATTCTAGTAGAGTCTATGGAAAGAAGTAAAAGACTGACAAATTGCCTTCCATCTTCTGACTCCATATTTATCACAGTAATTCTGCTCAAATTTCTTTCATTTATGTTGAGATCTGTAGATGTAACCAATCGTTTTATTAAAATAAGAAACACAGAGCCAATGTAAAAGAGAAAGCCAAGAGGTCAGAGCTCAGAGCTAAAATCTTACCTCCTGCAGTGCTCCTAGCTTCCCCTAGAGAGAGCTTCTTCCTGTTTGTCTGTCTTTAAATAGTCTTTCTGTTCTGCCTTCTCATTGGTTGTAGACCCAACCACATGACTGCCTCATCACTGCCTGTAAGTACTGCCCTGCAGGTCTTAAAGGCGTATGTCTCCAATACTGGTTGTATCCCTGAACACACAGAAATCTACCTAGCTCTTCTAACCACCACGCTCTTGCTATGACTCTAATAGCTCTGACCCCAAGGCATATATTTTATGTTTATATTTATTAACATAAAATTAAAATCACATTTCAGTACAAATAAAATATTACCATAGAGATCCTATATACAACAGCACTTTCAGAAGTCAGTTCCACTTATTGAACACTCAGTAATACTCTGTATCCTTAAAGATATTAGATGGGAGAAGAAGGACTTAGGAATGGAGCTCCTTTTCTAATAATAAATGCAAACAGAGGGGCTGATGAGATGGCTCAGCAGTTAAAGAACTTTCTACTAAGACTGAAGATCTGAGATTGATTTCTGACACCCAAATGGTAGAGAGATTTGACTCTGGTAAGTTTTCCTCTGATCTTCATACATACACCACCACCACCATCAAACATACACACATACCAAATTAAACTATGTGTGTGTGTGTGTAATAAAACATTTATAGTTTGACTTAGAAAGTTGCTGACATTTTTATTTTGGCACATGATCTACATTTCTCATATTTATATTACTGTTGTGACAATATTCCTGGGGTGATTTAACAAATATCTACCCACTCCATTTTAAGGAACCAGTGACAGGAAAATGTAACAATTCCACCAAAGTCCAACTTACTGAACTGATGAGAATTAGTGGGATTACTTACAGGATTATAGATGAGTGATTACTTTTAGGACAGTAATAGACTCTAAAACATTAACAAAACTACTCCAGAATAAATACAACTCACAAAAGCCGGAAACCAAGAGTGCACTGTGGAACTTGCAGGAAGCTCAGAAGGTGGAGAGTGTTTCCAAGTTGTTCAGTTGACTTGCCTTCTCCAGCCAGCCTAGTTGATTTTTGCTTCTTGAAAACAGCTTAGCTGACCAGGCTCTTCCAGGCAGTTCAGCTTGCCTAACAGTATCTCTGAGCAGTCTTTATGGTTTATATGTTCTTAAAAAGAGGGTAATAAATCTGCTCAGTTTCAGAGACTTCCTGAAGGTTTTGAGTTGTTTACTTCTTTAGTTTAACCATCTTTTCCTCAGGATGGAATGTCTCACCTTTCTTAACTGTTGTGTGTCTTAACAACAATCTTCCTTCCAGGGTGGACAATTTTATCTCAGAGCAAATTGCTACTCAACACACCAACATGTTGGAAAACAAATGATGGTTTAGAATTATGTTTATTTCTAAAATTCAGGAATATTCTAGATCTAGAATGGACCCACCAATGCTAATTCTATAATTGATGATGGATAGACAGACAGACAGACACATGATATGTAAATGACTGATGCTAACAGGGCAAAGTTGTACTATGAACCCAAATTTCAGATCTTCAATGCAGACACTGAAGCTTGGACTGTATGTACCATATGGTAAATATCCTTAATAAGGTTTTAGCTAGTCTTACCTCCTAGACCCAGTGATAAAAATAGCTCTTTCTCTTGAATCAACTCCAAAATCTAACTTTTCCTTAATTCAGTGGTATTAAGTAACTATTCCCATGACATCAACGAAATGGACACAGAAAAACAATGTACTCATATCATTGGTTGATGGTATTTTTCTATTAATATAAGATTTGTTTTATATCTATGTACATGTATGTGGAGGGATATTTGCATATAAGTTCAGATACCCATGGAAAACAAAAGAGGTCATCAGATTCTCTGGAGCTGAAGTGTCAAGTTGTGGCTGATATATTGTATATCCTAATAAACTTATCTGAGGGTCAGAGAACAGAACAGCCACTAGATTAGACATAGAGGCCTGAAATTGGTGGCACACATGCCTTTAATCATATCACTTGGGAGGCAGAGATCTGGCTGGATCTCTGTGAGTTCAAGGCCATACTAGGAACAGAGCCAGGTGTCTTGGCACACACCTTTAATCCCAGCACTTGAGATCTCATGTCTTTGCTTGGGAAAGACACATGCCCAGGAAGTGATGGCAGGAAGCAGAAAGATATATAAGACACGAGGACAAGGAACTAGAGGATTTTAGGCTTTTAAGCTTTCAGCAGAAGTTCAGCTGAGATACATTTGGATGAGGACTCAGAGGCTTCCAGTTTAAGGAAACAAGTTCAGCTGAGGAGTTGGCGAGGTGAGGTTGGCTGTGACTTGTTCTACTTCTCTGATCTTTCAGAATTCACCCCAATACTTGTTTCTGGGTTTGTTTTTATTAATAAGACATTTTGAGATTCATGTTACAGACAAGTAGTAATGAGCCACCTGGTGTAAGTGCTGGGAAGTGAAATCTAGTCTTGTGTAAAGAGGCCCATTTTTAAGAGGTGGGAATGCTCTTATGCTTCATCCCAGGGATGCAAGGGCGGTTCAACATAGGAAAGTCTGAGCCGGGCGGTGGTGGCGCACGCCTTTAATCCCAGCACTCGGGAGGCAGAGCCAGGCGGATCTCTGTGAGTTCGAGGCCAGCCTGGGCTACCAAGTGAGCTCCAGGAAAGGCGCAAAGCTACGCAGAGAAACCCTGTCTCGAAAAACCAAAAAAAAAAAAAAAAAAAAAAAAAAAAAAAAAAAAAAAAACAAAAAAAACATAGGAAAGTCTGTCAATGTAAGACACCATATAAACAAACTCAAAGAAAGAAACCACATGATCATCTCACTAGATGCAGAAAAGGCATTTGACAAAATCCAACACCCCTTCATGATAAAAGTCTTGGAGCGATCAGGAATACAGGGAACATACCTAAACATAATAAAGGCAATTTACAGCAAGCCAACAGCCAACATCAAATTAAATGGAGAGAAACTCAAAGCAATTCCACTAAAATCAGGAACAAGGCAAGGCTGTCCACTCTCCCCATACTTATTCAATATAGTACTTGAAGTTCTAGCCAGAGCAATAAGACAACATAAGGAGATTAAGGGGATACAAATTGAAAAGGAAGAAGTCAAGCTTTCCCTATTTGCAGATGACATGATAGTATACTTGAGTGACCCCAAAGATTCCACCCAGGAACTGATAAAGCTTATAAACACCTTCAGCAACATAGCAGGATACAAGATCAACTCAAAAAATCTGTAGCCCTCCTATATACAATGGACAAAGAAGCTGAGAAGGAAATCAGAGATACATCACCCTTTACAATAGCCACAAATGACATAAAATACCTTGGGGTAACACTAACCAAGCAAGTGAAGGACCTATATGACAAGAACTTTAAGTCCCCGAAAAAAGAAATTGAAGAAGATGTCAGAAAATGGAAAGATCTCCCATGCTCATGGATAGGCAGGACCAACATAGTAAAAATGGCAATTTTACCAAAAGCAACCTACAGATTCAATGCAATCCCCATCAAAATACCAACACAATTCTTCACAGACCTGGAAAGAATAATACTCAACTTCATATGGAAAAACAAAAAACTCAGGATAGCCAAAAGAATCCTGTACAATAAAACAACCTCTGGAGGCATCACAATCCCTGACTTCAAGCTCTACTATAGAGCTACAGTAATAAAAAACAGCTTGGTACTGGCATAAAAACCGACACATGGGCCAATGGAATCGAATTGAAGACCCTGACATTAATCCGCACACCTATGAACATACAATTTTTGACAAAGAAGCCAAAAGTGTACAATGGAAAAAAGAAAGCATCTTCAACAAATGGTGCTGGCATAACTGGATATCAATGTGTAGAAGGCTGAAAATAGATCCATATCTGTCACCTTGCACAAAACTTAAGTCCAAGTGGATCAAGGACCTCAACATAAATTCAGCTACTCTGAACCTGCTAGAAGAGAAAGTAGGAAGTAGTCTTGAATGCATTGGCATAGGAGATCACTTCCTAAATATAACACCAGTAGCACAGACAAGGAGAGAAACAATCAATGGGACCTCTTGAAACTGAGAAGCTTTTGTAGAACAAAGGATATGGTCAACAAGGCAAAGTGACAGCCTTCAGAATGGGAAAAGGTCTTCACCAACCCCACATGTGTCAGAGGACTGATATCCAGAATATATAAGCAACTCATGAAATTAAACATCAAAACGACCAACAGTCCAATTGAGAAATGGGCTTTAGAACTAAACAGAGAATTCTCAACAGAGGAAACTCAAATGGCTGAAAGACATTTAAGGAATTGCTCAACATCCCTAATTATCAGGGAAATGCAAATCAAAACAACTCTGAGATACCACCTTGTGCCTGTCAGAATAGCTAAGATCAAAAACACTGAAGACACATTATGCTGGAGAGGATGTGGAACTAGGGGAACTCTCCTCCACTGCTGGTGGGAATGCAAGCTTATACAACCACTTTGGAAATCAATATGGCACTTTCTTAGAAAATTGGGAATCCAGCTATACCACTCTTGGGCATATATCAAAGAAATGCTCAATCTTACCACAAGAGCACTTGCTCAGCTATGTTCATATCAGCATTGCTTGTAATAGCCAATACCTGGAAACAACCTAGATGCCCTTCAACTGAAGAATGGATAAATAAATTGTGGTACATATACACAATGGATTACTACTCAGTAGAGAAAAACAATGACATCATGAGGTTTGCAGGCAAATGGATGGATCTAGAAAAAATCATCCTGAGTGAGGTAACCCAGACTCAGAAAGACAAATATGGTATGTACTCACTCATTGGAGGATACTAGATGTGGAACAAGGGTGACTGGATTGCTTCTCACATCACCAGGGAGGCTACCTGGAAAAGAGAACCCCAAGAAAGACACGGGGGAATGCTCAATGACAGAGAAATGGCTGAGATCTACATGAACAACCTGGACATGAGTGGGAGTATTGAAGGGCGAGGGTCGAGGGAAAGAGAGCCTGTGGGAGTGGGAGATCCCAGCTGAATCAAGAACAGAGAGGGAGAACAAGGAATAGGATATTATGGTAAATAGGAAGAAGCAAAGTACTAGAGAGGTCCCCAGAAATGGACAAAGATACCCCCACAATAGACTTCTGGCAATGGTCGAGAGACAGTCGGAACTGATCATCTCTGGTGATGGGATGGCCAAACACCCTAATACTCGTGCCAGAAACCCCATCCAATGACTGAGGGATCTAAATGCAGAGATCCATGGCTAGGCCCCGGGTGGAGCTCCAGGAGTCTAATTAGCGAGAAAGAGGAGGGTTTATATGAATGGGAATTGTTGAAACCAAGGTTGGATAAAGCACAGGGACAAATAGCCAAACGAATGGAAACACATGAACTATGAACCAAAGGCTGAGGGGCCCCCAACTGGATCAGACCCTCTGAATAGGTGAGACAGTTGATTGGCTTGATCTGTTTGAAAGGCATCTAGGCAGTGGTACCAGGTCCTGAGCTCGCTGCATGAGTTGGCTGTTTGTAACCTGGGGCTTATGCAGGGAAGCTTGGCTCAATCTGGGAGGAGGGGACTGGACCTGCCTGGACTGAGTCTACCAGGTTGATCTCAGTCCTGGTGGAGGCTTTGCCCTGGAGGAGGTGGGAATAGGGGGTGGGCTGGGGGCAGGGGAGGGGGGCGAACAAGGGAATCTATGACTGACATGTAGAACTGAATGGTATTGTAAAATAAAAGGAAAAAAAGAGGTGGGAATGTTCTTATCAGTGGAGCCATCTTTGCATCACAACAATATTTTTATGTTGTAACTGGCTTCTCTTGCTTCTGCTTTTGTTAAGAGAGCAGGCATTGTTCAGACTCTTTTACCTGCTCTTGAGACTCTTTTGCTCCTCCTGGGTGGCCATGTCCAGCTTCAATAGGAGGGCTTTTGCCTTGTCTTACTATATCTTCTTTTGTCCTGTTTAGCTGTCTTCTCTAGGAGACCAGCTCTTTTCTGAAGAGAAAACAGAGTAGGAGTGGATCTGGGGAAGAGGAGAGGTAGAGGGAAACTAGGAAGAGTGGAGGGAAGGGGAGACTATGGTTGGGGTGTATTACATGAGAGAAGAATCTATTTTCAATTAAAAAAAGTTCACAAAAATGAGACATTTTCTCAGTAAGCCTTCATAAGCAATACATTTTATAAGAACATACCATTCCTTAAATCATAGTAAGTCCTTAAAAATTCAAGTATACAATTGAATCATGGTTTTATTTTATCTTCCAAGAACTTTTCTTGTTTCTTCAGTGTTTTAGAAATAATACTCCCCTAGCTATACCTGCAGTGTCAAATACCACCTGCTGATAGAACATTTTCTCAAATAAGAAAAATGGATGCAAAGAACTGTATCTTTTACCAATTGTATTTACTATAGGGAAGAAAAATACCCTATGGTCCTCTTCCCCAATGGATCATGCCTGGTTATACACTGTGATCCACTTATATAGAGGAAAAATAATTTCCCTAGTTGGGTAATCATGATTTAGCTTCAGAGTTTATGTACTGTTGCTGTGTTTCCATTCTAGTCCCTAAAGAACAAACTTATAGAATTTCAGATCAACAGGAAAAAGAAAAGGGTATAGTCTGTGAAGGAAGATTACCTTGAAGATGCTGTGAAAACAGTGTACCTGGGAGGTAAAGTCATGAAGAGATTATGGCTCTTTGACAAACCCAGATACATAAAAGAAAGACAATTTAAAATATGAGAAAGGGGTAATCATAAACTCTAAAGTATACACATAATTAATAGTGATTTTTAAAGGATTTTAAAGATTCATTTACTTTCATTCTGTGTGTATGTGCAAGTGCTTGCAGGTATGTATGTGGACTGTGTGAGCGTCTGGTGCCTCTGGAGACTAGAGGAGGCCATTGGATCTCTGGGAGCTGGAGTTATAGATGACTGTAAGTCACCTGATATAAGTTCTGGGAACTGAGCAGGAGGCTTCCAGAAGAGCAGCAAGTGCTCTTAACCTCTGAGCCACCTCTCCAGCCCAGTTTATATAGGATTTTGAAACTAAATTCAAATTCACTTTGCTCCACATCAGGAAAAAGTCAAATGGTAAAAATTTTAGTAGTATTTAAAGATACAAGAAATCCTGTAATGTCCAAGTCTATTGCCAAGGCTATTGGTTGCTCTCCAGAACCTTATAAGGCCCTGTTATTGAAGACAACACTTACATTATCTCATTGAACACAGAGAAATTGAGCTTTGCTAAATAGACCCTTCACCACTACTTGATAGAGTTCAAGGTACTCTGCTTGGTACCAGAGGAAAAAGGTAGCCACCAACCCAGTTACAGACCCTACAATCTACAAAGGTGACCTGCCTGTACGATATACTAATGTAATAGTGGCACAAACATTGTGGGAATAACCAGCTGCTATGATATGATTTAAGACCTCTCCGTCAGATAGAATCCATGATTGACACTACATGAGGGCCCAAAGATCTTAGACTGGATAGGATATGGGCCTAGGGTAAAATCAAGTTCTAACATAAATAGATAGATAGATAGATAGATAGATAGATAGATAGATAGATAGATAGATAGATAGATAGATACATACATACATACATACATACATACATACACACATACATACATACATACTAAGCTAGTTAATTTTTTAAAGGAAAAGAAAAATGCCTGCAAGTCAGATGCATAAAGAGTGCTTGATCTGAGCTCTTTGGTTCCAAGAAACTGAAAAAACATTTCCTTCCTGATGCCCCTGGTCAAGAATTGTGATTTCACAGCAACAGAAAGTTTGAATGACATCTATTCTGTGTCCAATTTCTTACTAGTATGAATAGAGTGGCAAATATTACTGTAGCAGAATGTATAGTTCTTTGGGAATATGCCCAAAAGTGGTGTAATTGGATCTTGTAGTAGATCTATTTCCAGATTCTGTAGGCATTTCTCTTGTTCACATAATTTTATTTTAAAATTTTGGTATTTAACCAAATTTATATGTGTAGAACTTTCATCTGGGTATATTGTTTTCAGCCTTCTTAAATAATGAAATTATCTCAGAATATTACTCCTTCACATATCAAGAACTAACTTGGAAAAATAGCAATTGCTTACCCGGGTAATCTTCATACTTTCCAATGTACCACAGTGACACTCTGTGTTATCACTCCCTACCCCCACTTGATTCTCCTAGGAATCTGTGGGTCATGTACATTTGGGTTCAGCATCATGCAGTCTGATAACTAATTCCTTGCCTCATCATTCTCAAGTTTATAATTCTTCTGACTTTCAGAAAATAGCCTAGATGAATCACCTTCAGAAATAGGATTGTCCTCTCTTCATTACTATTTTTGCTTAGGGCTACATTTTGCCATGTAGCGTTTGAAATCATTTTCCAGTGTGTATTAACCAGACCACCTCATAAGTCTAGTTATTTCAGCATTTGCACCTATTAATTTATGCTTTATACACATCTGAATACACTTTGTTCTGTGTACATTTCCTTAAGGCACCAAATTTAAGATATCTCAAATAAGAACTATTTGAAGTATACTTTTACATTTATATCATTATGCTTTTGGGTAATACAATATTTAAAATAAAAAATTATGCTTTCCTGAGCCTTCTGTAATATTTATGAGCATTAACCCTACTTATTTTTATTTCTTGCTTGACTCAATCCCAGGCTACATGAGAGGTGCCTCTCCAAGATGAGTCAGTAATAAAAATAAGTTTGTTATCTTCATTTTGAAATATGACTCAGCTTTTCTCCATGACAAAAGCGTGGTAGGAATTTTCACTGAGAAGTGAAACTACAATAGAGCTTTAGTCAGCAAAATCTAAACTATTGCTACGACAACGGTCTAATAAGCCAATCAGAAGCCAAGTCACTTTCCTTGCAGTGTAAGAAAGATTGACAGGAAGGAAGAGATTGTTAGAATCTTGAAAAATACTGTCAGACAATATATAAGTTATTCTGGCAAAGAAAATAATGAATTGCTTTTTGTCATTGGCCTTCCTGTTTCTCCCTGTATTTCCTATCTCTTATGTACCATTTCTTAATTTTCTAGGCAAGTTCTATTTTTATCATTGTTTTCTATCTGTTTCTTCTATGTTTGTAAGTAAATCATTTCTGCTCACTCTCTTTGTAATTAAATCAATAACCCAGAGGTTCAGGTTTAGCCTCATTTGATAAAAAAAAAAAAAAAAAAAAAAAAAAAAAAAAAAAAAAAAAAAAACCACAACTATATATCTCAATATCTCAGTACATTGCTCTCTTTCTTTGAGATGTTACAGATCCTATATGCTATCTGTAACCTGCCTCATTTCTTGCTTCATAATCCTTAGACTCCCTTCTTTGCCTTTCTTGGGCATTGTGACCTGATCCTTCATCATCTCCCTCCCCCTGCTTATCGAACTTCTTTTCCCGGAAATTCTCTCATATTGGATGTAGATGCTGATATCAGCAATGTTTGTTTCCCTCTCAAAGTCTGTGCTGCCTGTATTCCTTCAAATGACCGACCTTCAAACATCTCCCACATAACATAGCTTCAGGTTTCACCACTGAATCAGTTCTGAGCACAATGTGGGGGAAGGGAAACCTTCCCGAATGCTGGGACATAAGCTTGTACTCCTATATCTGTTGTGTTCATTCCTTTCCTAGCTTTCTTAACACATATTTCAATTCTGTTTTATTTACCAAAGGCCCACTCTCTATGCAAACAATGTGGTTACCTCTCCAACTATTTCTTCATTTCCAGAAAACAGAGAACCTAGCTAATTCTCCTCTACCCCCACAATTAAACCTAAATCTTTCTCTTTGCTTTAATTTGTTTTAAGTATCCATATTTGTGATGCCTATTTTTTAATATGTATCAGCTTTGTGTCTTTAATTCTCTTAATTTGCTTTAGACATTCAAAATCAAGTTTTTTTTTTATAATGTACTGTCGAATTCATTTTAGTGTCGAGACAGACATTAAAGTAAACCCTATCAGTAGGTGGGGGTTATGACTCTGAAGGTAGTAATTGCTTGCTTTTAAAAAAGGAATTTTTAGAGTGAGTTTATGTACATTAAAATGAGGATTGCCCTCCACAAAACATCCATGCAACTACAACAATCAGTAAATAGGACATTTTACCATCTCAGAAAATTTCCTTTGTTTTCTATTTTCATCATACAGATGACAGATGCCTGGCTTCTGGTAACTACTGACCTAAGCTCTAACATTGTATCTTAATATTGACCATGTACATAGGTGGAATGATTTAATATTCAGTATTTCATAAAAAAAATTTCACTCTGTGCCATGATTTTATATTCATTACTCTTTCTATACTAAAATGTCCTCCATTCTTGTTTAACTGTATGCATATTAGTAAGGTTATCCCTTTGCTGTGAAAATAAAAAGAGCTCCCAGTTCTTTGGGTCTTGAAAACTCTTAAAATATGTAATGTTTCTCTTTAGAATTATTCATATATTTCTCTTTATATACTCCCAGGGACTTTTTTTTATAATTCCATATTTTGTATAATATATTAGTTGTATTTTAATGTGTCAAAAATGACTAAAAGAATGAATAATTTATGTTGGCTCAAGTTGTTCTTATGTAGAGAACACTATGGTGGCAGAAGCGTGTGAACAAGGAGAGGCATCATTTGATGGCATCCTTAGAAATGAGAGAGAATTAAGATTCAAGAAGAGTCTAGAGTGGGACACGTCTCCAATGATAGAATTCTTCCAAATAGGCAACACTGCCTATTTTTCACTTTTTCCTTCCAAAAGAATCGTTAAACTATGATGCTCCAGAGAAAGTGTCCCATTTGTTAAGTCAGAGTTTTCATGGACTCTTTGTTTCTTGGCTCACCCTCATCTCTCAGAGAGAGACAGAGGAGCTTTATTTTTCTCTTAAATAAATATTAATCTAATAAAATCAACAATCAAAATTAAAAATGATATATGACAAATTTTAAAGGAGTTCAAAACATGATGAATTTACATAGAGAGCTGAAATGGGAATTTTGAAACTTTGTTGGATTTGTCACTTTTATGGGACATTTCTTTCAGGCTTTGCATTATTATTTTCAGACTGTATTTCATCAGCTCTGCTTCTGTGGTTCTTTCTGGTTTTTTCTTCTTTCAGTGACCCTGCTATTACAGTATTTCTAGATTAAAGTTTAAATTTTCAACATTAAATGGAATAATGTAGACTTGAAGGAGAAGTAGGGCTCTCACTACCTGGTGCCCAAGACCAACAAAGTTGTGGTCACACCAGGTAGAAAACATGAAATATTTAGATCATTACTTAATAATTTTTGCTGCATGATGAACTGATGTTTTACAACTTTTAAAATATCAAACCGTGAATATCATGAAGTGTCAGGAACAGAATGTCTGATAAGATTTACTAGCTGTAAATTCCAGTATTCTTTATCTGTAGAAGAACATATTACTTAGCATCATGCAGAGGTAATTTTAAGTGGAATCAGGATTCTACAGAATTTTCATGATGTTGTGATTTTTAAACAATATTGAATATTAATGATGTTAAAATACATATATAGAAGGAAAGAGTGTGTACACAACACACACACACACACACACACACAGTCACAACTTTAGGAAACTGTGTGGATATATCTTGGACATTGAAAGCAAATGGCCAAGAGCTCTGCAATCTAGGATGAGGATAGGCCAACATGAGTTTTTCAGGATGTCCCACAAGATACCACACTAGAAACAGGAATTTTAAACTGTAATCCATCATCCAATTAGGGCACAGTGCCATATTGAAGATTATTCATCTGCAATATAACAATCAAAGTATCCCATGTTTTTCTAGACAGCATATAAATCATTGTCAGAAAGAAGTTTCAGAAATTACAGTCAGCCATCACCAGATATGTATACATATATTCAGCCATTTTTCTTTAATAATCATGCCACTTCCCACATTATCATCTGTCAAGTGTTGGTCAGGCCTGCCTGATCTTGTGTGAGGAGGAAAGAAGTATTAAAGTGGATGAGGGGTAATGTTGTTGAAATTATATATAAAAATAAAATTGTTTCTTAATACCTGAAAGTGAACTAAAATGTTCTGAGGTTTTCCTGACCCCTACACAAGCAGAGTCCTGGGATATCTGACAGTACCTTTTAATAGCTACTAATAGAAATGAAGAAAAAAAAAAACCACTTTCTACATTACAGCCTGTCAAGACCTGCCTATTCAGTAATTTGATCATGAATAAAAACTTCAAATTACTGAATAGCCTGGAACATACACGTGGAATAGTTCTCATGAAGCCTACTTTTAATCATAAGCAGTCCAACCTCATGATCCCTTACACTTTAGAGCCCAGGTTATCAAAACCCTCTACAGGATTTCAACAACAATTTAAAAAAGGAAAATTTTAAAATAGTTTCTATCCTGATGTGAGCAAGTACAAACTATTTTGCTTAAGGAGAAAGGAAATCTTATTTATTAGTTGGTTGCTCTTAGTGTTTTGTGCTACCAGTGTTATATTTAGGAAGTGGTCCCTTGTGCCAATGTTTTCTAGGCTACTTCCTACTTTCTCTTCTATCAGGTTCAGTGTATCTGGATTTATGATGAGGTCTTTATCCACTTGGACTTGAGTTTGGTGCCTTTACTGTGAATGATTGATTGATAAATAAAGTGCTGATTGGCCAGTAGCCAGGCAGGAAATATAGGTGGCACAAAGAGAGAGGAGAATTCTGGGAATAGGAAGGCTGAGGCAGAGAGCCTCTGCCAGCCACAGTGAGGAGAAGCATAATGTAAAATACCAGTAAGCCACGAGCTACGTGGCAAGGTATAGATTTATAGAAATGGGTTAATTTAAGATATAAGAACAGATAGCAAGAAGCCTGCCAGGGCCATACAGTTTATAAGTAATATAAGTCTCTGTGTGTTTACTTGGGGGATGCTAGTGGGAGAGATTTGTCCTGACCATGGGCCAGGCAGGACCAGGAAAACTTCAGCCACATGCATGGTGATAGATATGGATCTATTTGCATTCTTCTATCTGATGACATCCAGTTATGCCAGCACTTTTTGTTGGAGATGCTTTCTTTTTTCCCTTATTCAATTTTACCTTCTTTGTAAAAAATTAGGTGTTCATAGCTGTGTGGATTAATGTCAGGGCTAGGTCCTCTGCATGCAGGAGACAGTTGTGTAGCTTGTTCTGTTTGAGGGGCCCCTGGCATTGTGATTAGGATCCATCCTTGGTGCATGAGCTGGCTTTCTGGAGCCCATTACCTATAGTCAGACACCTTGCTCACCCTTGATGCAGCAACGAGGGCCTTGGTCCTGCCTCCACTGAATGTACCAGGCTTTCCAGACTCCGCACTGGAGGACTTATACTCTTGGAGGAGGGGATGAAGGGTGTGTAGGGGAGAGAAGCTGAGAGGGAGCAGGAAGAGGCAAGAGAGGGGGATTGATGGCTGGTATGTAAAATGATTTTAAAAATGTATAAATACAAAAGAATAAACCAACTGATAAAAATCTCTCAAAAACAGTTTAAAAGTACTCAGAGTTTTCATCATAATTTATCCTAGTAAAATACTTAAATGTCATCCACAAGGAGCCAATAAATTATAGTATCCCTTTGGGGAAAAGAAAGGAGCAAGGAACAAGAATAGAAGAATATGATCATGTAAATGACATGAATGTAGCTTCCAAAGTAGCAGGATGGACACCTGAAAATAGAGTAAAAACATTATTCTTATTGCATTCTACACCTCAAAATTGTAGACATAGGTCTAGTCAGTGTGATATTAGAGGTATTGTACATACTCTCTACTAAAATTAAATTTAAGTGCCACATGAAAAAGAGAGTCAAACAGGACTGGCAAAAGAGAAAAAAAAAAGTCAATGAAATGATTTCTAATGGTATTCTGCTGTACTCATAGATCAGCCAAGCTCTGTCATAAGAAAGGCTTCCTGAGGCAGTTGGTGGGAACAGATGTAGAGAGCCACAGCAAAACACTGGAGGTTCAGGGATCCCCCACAGAAGAGGGAGAGGAAAGATTGTAGGACCCACAGGTGTTAAGAGTATGAGGAGAACATGGCCCACAGAATCAACTAAGCAGGGCTCATAGGAGCTCAGCAAGACTGAAGTGGCCATCACGGAGCCTGCATGGGTCTGCACTAGGTCCTCTGCATATACGTTATGGTTGTTTAGTTTGTAGTTTTTGTAGGGTTCCTAACAGTGGAAATGGGGACATCTCTGACTTGTTTGCCTGTTCTTGAGATCCCTTTCCTCCTACTTGTTTGCCTCAGCCAGCCTTGATATGAGGGTTTGCTACTAGCTCTTATTGTAATATATGGCTGATCTTCCTGGGAGGCCTGCACTTTTCTGAAGGGAAACAGAGAAGCCATGGATCTGAAGCAAAGGGGAAGTGGGAGAGGGCTGGGAGTAGACAGAGGGGAGACTGCAGGCAGGATGTATTGTAAGAAAGAAAAATAAATAAAAAGAAAAAGTAAAAGAGAGTAAAAAATTCTACCAAGTCGTGGTCTCACAGTTTGTGGTCATTTCAGTTCTCAAAGTTATGGGCCATTTAAACAGGATCTTGATTGCAGCAGCTGGGCCTTGTAGAATTGATCAGAAGACTGATTCTAAATCTGGCCTTTTAGACTTCTTATTTTCCACTGAAACTTTAATTATATTTGCAAACTTAAAATAAATTTAGTGATAATTTTACTTGATTGTTACTTTATCTTCATGCACTAAATATATGGAAAAAAGATTACATGATGTACAAACATACAGTTCCAGCCAGTGTTCATTTTTCTTATCATATATCCTGGCTACTAGTGTGTGTGTATGTGTGTGTGTGTGTGTGTGTGTGTGTGTGTGTGTGTGTGTGTGTGTTCCATCTCCCAAAGTTGTAGATTTAACTTTTCATGTGCTCGTGTGTCTTCCAATTGTTGAACAAAAAATTCACAGATCCTGATGATTTCTCTACAATCCTCCTGACTCCCATGTTCTATTGAAAAACCAAGATATAGACATCTTTTTTTTGAGATTATAATACAATTACATTTATATGTTCCTTTTCCTCCTTCCAGTGTCCATATATGCCTCTTCCTGCTTGCATATTCATTGTCTCTTCTTTCATATATATATATATATATATATATATATATATATATATATATATATGTATGATACACAAACACACACACACACACACACACACACACACACACACACACACACACACACATTGCTCAGCTCAGCTCATGCAATGTTACTTACATGTATCTTTCCATGACTGACCATTTGGTATTAGACAACAAATTGCTATGCTCTTCTCTAAGAAAGACCAAATTTCCCAATTTTAGTTTTTCTAATTTGCCAATAGTTCTTTGTGTTAGTATGAAGCTTCACGGGCTTTCCCATGCCCAATTTTAAGTGCCCATAGTTGTACTTATAGAAATCATATTTGGACAGTCATGTTTGTAAGACTTTGTGTGTAGCTCCTGATATTACTAGTACACACAATCTCAAAACAAACTTCCTGATTCTTTGCGAATTCTTCCACAGTGTTCCCTGAGCCTTGGGTGCCAGATTATTTTATAGTTGTATCCAGTGTTACTCCATTCCCCAACTCTGCATTTTTATTGTTTGGGGCTTCTATAGTGGTTTCTATCTGTTACATGGAGAAGTTTATTTGATGAGGGGTGAAGACTACACTCATCTATGGATATAAGAAAAAATGTTTATAGATTGTTATTAGGAGTTATGCTGGTTTAGTTAATTAGCAATTGTAGATTATTCTCCAATAGCCATGACTTTGCTTTATTATCACTGAGTAGTTAGTTAGGTTTCCAGTACCAGGCATGGTTTCCCTCTTGTTGAGTCAGTCATATGTCCAATTAAGGAACTACTGGTTACCACTAAGTTATGTGTACAGTCACTGCACTTTAGGGTTATCTTCCCATGCTGGTTTTTGATGTGGTTCATGTATGTCATAGCAGAGTAGGACTGCAAAAGTTTTGGCTCTTTAGAGAGGGATAATATAGAGAAGGTAAATGTAGAAAAATATGGGAAGAAGGTAAAGGGAGTAGCAAGGTACATCCAATTTAATAGGGAAAATAGGAAGTAGGAGAAGTAGATAAATACAGAAAGAGGGAGATGGATAGATAACAATAAGGATGTCTGAAAAAAGCAAAAAAGAATAACTATTATATTTTTGGTTGTGATCCTAGGCATTAGTGGCTGAGCCATTTCTCCTTGGAGGAGGTGGGAATGAGGGGTGGTTTGGGGGTAAGACTGGGGAATTTGGAAGAAGGAGGAGAGGGGCATCTGTGGTTGGTATGTAAAAATGAACAGAAAGTTCTTAATAATAAAAAAAGAAGAAAAATAACACTATTAACTATTTACCGGGAAAAAAGCCTACAGTACACATAATTCTGTCTATAAATATGTATCAGTAGTTTTAATGAACTTTTCTTATCTGGGCTGATAATGCTCCAAATACTACCTAAAGAATATCCCAATGTCAGACATATGAAGCCCTCTTTTGAGTTGTTGGCAAGGGCTGTCCAAGAAAATCTCACAATGTACAACCTATTGCTGTTGCCCTTGCTTGCACTCCCAGTGGTGAGAGGTAAGTTCCTCTTTAGAAGACACCTTGCTCTTCAGAATCAAGGCCCTGTGATCCCTGAGCTAGAAATGACCTGAAGGCCTCCTCCCTGAAGACTAGTTTTCATGATTCAAGATACCATGCAAACCTTCAAAGGAGGAAAGCAAGGAATACTTCTACCTATCTGTTATACAATTTTTCTATTTTAAACTATATATTGTTATGTGTATATAATTCTTTTTTATCACTTTTTGCATTTCCTCAAAGGTGGGAGATCAATGCGTCTATGTTATATCCTTAAATATTTTATTTTTTTTATTTTTAAGAGATGTGTTCCAAATGAAACAAAATAATATGCTCAAAAATCATGTATGAATGTTTATTTACACATGCCCACAAGGAGTAAGCATACCCATTTAAATACAGAACTATTAATGAATTGGTGAAACTTGACAATATAGCAGTGATTTAGGCATGTGAATGTATGTATGAGTGTGTGGACCCACATATGTGGAAGCCAGAAGAGGAACTCAGCAGTCTTCTATCAATTTCCTCCTTACCATTTTAGGATAGGGTCTGTCACTGAAGCAGAAAGTCAACTTTAGAAGGCTTGTGGTGATATTTTGTTTATATGCTTAGTAAGTAAAGTTTACCTGAAGAACACAAGACAGAGCCAGCCATAGAGTTAGCCATAGAGGTAAGGCAGTGGTGACACACAACTTTAATCCTAGCATTCAGGAGGCAGAGGCAAAGATCTGTCTGGATTTCTGTGAGTTCAAAGCAACACTAGGCTACACAAGATTAACCCAGTCTAAAAGAGAAACAGAGCCAGGCAGTAGTGGCAAACACCTTTAAACCCAACACTAGAAAGATCAAGACAGAAAGTAATATGTAAAAGGAATATAAGGAGGAAGGAAACAGGAACTCAACGCTCTTTCAGGCTGAGGATTTGATGAGGTGAGAGGTGGTGATCATGGCTTGCTCTGCTTCTCTGATCTTTCATCTTTCACCCTGCTATCTGGCTCTGGGTTTTTATTATAAGATCACTTAAAATCCATGCAACAAAGGCTGGTTGGCCAGAGAGCTCCAGAGATTCACTTATCTCTCTTCCTCAGTCTGAAGTCTACAGGCAGAAGCAAACATGCCCAGCTTTATATATGGATGCTTAGAATTCAAACACTGGGCTTCTTGTTTACATAGAAGTACTCTTACCAACTCAACAGTCTCTCTAACCCTTTTTGTTAGTAGTGTGTGTGTATGTGTGTGTGTGTGTGTGTGTGTGTGTGTGTGTGTGTGTGTGTGCACGCGCGCGCGTGCGTGCGCGCACGTGCGCACACGCGCACGTGTGTATAAAAATCGAGGGACTTGTTTGTCACAGAACACACGTGGAGGTCACAGGACCACCTCATGTGGTGCTCCTCACTTTTTACCTTGTTTGAGGCAGGGTTTTGTTTTCCTGCAGTGTACACTAGCTATTTTGCAAGCTTCAAGGGACTTTCCTGCCTCTCCCTCCCATCCTGCCAGAGTAACACTAGGATAACAGATCCGCACTAACATGGACTTTTTAAATGGGTCCTGAGGATACCAACTCAAGTGTTCCTCACTCTGCAGCAAGTCCTGTACCCACCAAGTCAACTTTTGAGCTTCATTCTCTGCATCTTCAACCCCAGTGTTTTTGGTTGTATCTTCCAATAACATTTTAAGATAATGGGAAGAAAAAAAAAACATAGAAGAAATTTTGGCTCAGTCTTCTTTCATTTTAGAGTTTTCCTATGAGTCATCTCTTTGATAATGAATCCTGCTCTGATAATTCATATTAGTATCTTTGTTCAGGTATTTCTTCTGAAGTCCAGATTTACAAGTATAATCACTGGTTTCAAAGGAACCACAAATCCAATTTAAGATATTCAGATACAACATGTGGTGCTTTAGTAGAAATTGACTCATACAAACTCATTGTGTGGGAGTTTTAATAAGAGAAAAAGTTTTAATAAGAGAAAAGTCACATTTGGTTCATATGTAGTATTTCCCAGCATGCTACATATTGAAGAAATCTGTAACAGGTTTCACAGTTAAATGAAAGAATTAATAACACAAGAAGATCTGCAAAAACTTAAAATTGTACAAAAGAACAAACAAATGCTGAATTGGTAGTGTTTAGCTTACCTCAAACTTTTTCAAGCATCAGCTCTCACTGAGAGGTGAGAATAGTTTGAGGTGATACCTAGGAATGGTTCATTGCATCATATGAAAGAATATAACCCAGAGTAGACTTTTAATTTTGAAAGAACATTCTTTTTATCTTTGTTTCATATATATATATGGTTTCTCTGTGTAACCAACCTAGCTGTCCTGGAACTAGCTTTTTAGACCAGGCTGGCCTAGAACTCACAGAGATCTGCTTGCCTTTGCCTCCAAAGTGCTGAGATTAAAGGCATGTGCCACCACTGCCTAGCTAAAAGAACATTCTTACAGTAACCTTTCGAATCAAGAAAAAATATGTTTCTTTACTTTAGGCTTCAAAAAAAAATCTATTGACTAAGCATTATGTACAAATGCCAGTGGGATTTTTTTGTACTGGAGACTTAATGAGAACTGTTACTGTGTTTTGTTCTGTTGATATGTCCCATATGTTGAGTATTCCCTAATTTTGCTTTTTCTACAAACTCTAACATTCACTCCATGGCATTACAGGTGGGAGACATTTCATAAATGCATTTGCAGCATAATAACAAAAGCACCATTATATCATATTCCAAATTATGACCTGAACCACACCTCCTAAATTAGTTTTTCTTAGCGAGCTCCTTCTTTCAGCGACTCTTAATTAAACAGCTTCAGTACACCCGCACACAATTAAGAATTAATCATCCTCTCCCTCGATGCTTCAACTCATAGGTGTGCACACTAAAAGGATCCATAATTTATTGCATGTTTCTTTTTACTCACACTTGACCTATTTAAACTTTATTAGCATGTCTTCATGTGGTTGTTTACTTGTGTATTGGTGATTATGTCAGTGTGGTTCTTTGACTAATATCTATTTCAAAAGTTTGTAATAGGATTGTTAGGGTTGTTTTATGCAGTGCAAATATGTCATCAATTGTTTTGAAAGGATAAGGAAAAATATGCCATGTTAGCCTGGCAGTGGTGGTGCATGCCTTTAATCCCAGCACTTGGGAGGCAGAGGCAGGTGGATCACTGTGAGTTCAAGCCCAGCCTGGGCTACCAAGTGAATCCCAGGAAAGGCGCAAAGCTACACAGAGAAACCCTGTCTCGAAAAACCAAAAAAAAAAAAAAAAAGAAAGAAAGAGAAAACAAAGAAAAATAGGCCATGAATGAGAGACACTGGGATAGAGAGGCTTATTAAGTTAAAGAGGTTTTTTTTAGTTCAAAAAATAATAAAACTGCATAAACAACATTAAAATTTTAAAATGAACAAAATTCTTCTATATCAATTAATTGATAAAACCTTAAAATTACGTTTTCAATAATTTTTACTCTTCACCTTTCTATTAGAGGA
Source organism: Peromyscus maniculatus bairdii (assembly GCF_049852395.1). Classification (NCBI taxonomy): domain Eukaryota; kingdom Metazoa; phylum Chordata; class Mammalia; order Rodentia; family Cricetidae; genus Peromyscus; species Peromyscus maniculatus. The sequence continues at coordinate 63,450,270 of NC_134872.1, read as the reverse complement.
ATAAAGTGGAAAATTAAGTAACTCTGAAATGTTCACACATTATAGAAAACATTAAAACATGTATATTTGGGAAGACAAGATAGAACTTGATATTTTTAGTTTTCAATATGATTAGGCAAAGTGATCAACTAGGAGGTTTGTGTAGTAAAACTCATTTTTATATGAGAAATTCCATTATCAACCACTGTCCAGTTTAACTTCGCCTACTGTAAAGGCAATAGCTCTGACTCGTGATTTCATAGTATTGAATCTCATCCATTTCACAGCTTCTGAAAAATGACAGGGAAATAGGTCACACATGGCCAGTCCCCATTCAAAATACTTTTAAATGAATTGAGAATCCATTTTGAACAAAATAAGTCATAAAATCCTCTTCTTAAATCATTAAATATGAAATTAATTGCTAAACTATTTCAAAGTAGAAGAGCTTCACAAAGCTTCAGGCTGTGCTTGGTAGAGGTATTGGATTATTAAGGCAAGCACTATCTGGAACAGAAAAACCCTGGGGTGAGGGGAAGCAAACAGGCTTTGTATTTGAGTTTGTATTTGTATTTGAATTCCAGGCAATGTAGTTAAAAAAATAAATTATATAGATAAAAATATTAACATGTTTGGAAGGTTTCTAAGAAACAGTTACAGGTGTTTGTAATTGATACTGGGCAAAAAATTTACAGAGATGTAAACACATTGAAATTGCACTTATAGGCAATATTACCTCATGAAGTCCTCACAGATTTCCTTGAGTCTCAGACAGCCCAAAACTGTTTTGCCCAGCTTACTTAGGTTTAAAATAATTAGCTTTTCTTTTAAAATTATGTGTTTGTATTTATTTATTGACTAATTGATTTAGTGGGTGTGTGTAGGTCAGAAGACAACTTGCAGGAATGATTCTCCTCTGCCATGTAGACCTCATGTCTACACAAAACAGGTCATCAACCTTGGTGGCATGCATCTTTACTTAATGAACAATCACTGGCCCATAGCTTCACTTTTGAATTAATAATTTTAAGGAGAAATTGTTACTTTTCTATTTAGTCCTTAATTACTCTGCTCGGTGCTCAATTGAATGCACTATGTTTTTTGTTTTTTTTTTGTTTTTGTCTTTTTGACTGGAGTATCCTGCCATCTTAAACACACACACACAGACACAGACACACACACACACACAGACACACACACACACAGACACACACACACACACACACACACACACACTGACTTCTATTTTAAATATAAATGAAAAAAGTTGATAATCCAATGTTTTGAAAGCCACATAAATTGAGAATAAATGACTGTTAACACCTAGTTTGAAAATAAATGTGTCCTTTAGTTTCCTGTAAGTGGAGGGGGAATAAATAGTCTAGGCTAAGTGTGAATATTTTGTGACCCAAACATTAAAAGCGTTCATTTCATTTAGGTCTCTATATTTTCTACTACCAACAACTGAAAACCTTGGAGGTTGGGCATGTATTCACTGCCTAGCTGGTAAATACCCTGATTTGGCTCACAGGTATTTTTGTTTCCCCAAGGTCATGAATATAATTCTAGTGTTTTGTTTAGTTTTGTTTGTTTGTATTTTTCATTATCTATTATCCTGAAAGCCTGCATCTGCTAAGACAAACCTGTCCCCTCAACTTTTTCTAAACTTTAAGCACAGTGTAAGAGTCATTGCAACATGAGCAGTCTGTTTCTTTATTATTTTAGCAAGTTCCTTTTCTTCATAAATTCATGCCATGACTATGGTTTCAAGAACTTTTTAACCTCAATGAAACTTGTGAAAGAAAATTAACATTTTTATCAGAGATGAGAAATAAAATAGCCCTTTAGAAATGGAGTAGACAATTAACATCTTTGATTTTAGGTGCTAATTTTAAAACCTCATATTGATGTAAGAAAGCAAAAGCAAATGTGACAATAAGTTTCCTCCCTTTCTCTGAGCATTTTTACTATTTTCCTTTTACTATTCCTGGGCACAAATTTCTCCTATAAAAAATAGTAATTTATCTGTTGTCATGTGTTCATAGAGAAAAATTGTGATTTGGAGGACTCTTACTAATTGTCAAAAAGTTCCCTAGGTTTCTTCTAGGAAGCTCTAGGCAACTGATTCTCTAAATATATCTTCCTAACACTCATATGAAAACAATGTAATATTTTACTTGGGGTAACCCCTGAGATGACCACATACCAGTTAGATAGATGAATGAAGTTTGAAATTGTCAATGATCATTTTTACTCTCAAATTTGCTTTGACCTGAGTTTCTAATGTTCAAACAGTTCTCCACACAGCTATCTTGATTTTATATGTAGGTCATCAAATGAACCTCTTATCGCATTCTTTTATTGTAGTTTGCTTTAAATTTTGCATTTATTTTCTTGAAGCCCATGAATAAAACATCTGACCCCTGGTATGTTCTTTTTACTTTAGCATGTGGGAGGTGATAGAAATCAGTAAAAACATAAAATATGTGTCACAGCTACACACTTTTGTTAGCTATTTCTCTGTGATAGGAACTGAATAAGAAAAAAGAAAAAAAACCCATGGTACCAATATTTTTCATTGCATTTTAGAAACAAAAATTTGCATATGTCAATAGGACATTTGTAGTATTTAATATATTGTGTGGTTTTTAAAAAACTCTCAACGTATTAATCTCCTCCAATGTCCGTCATTTCTTTTTGGCAAAAACTTACAAAGTTCTCACTTCATGGGATGCAGAATAGAAGTTTTACAAAGTAAGTTAATACAAATAGTACTTTCATTTTATTTGATTATTTGTATGGATAGTTTTTGTGCCTATCAAGCAATTCAAAGAATTTACTAAAAGAACAGAAGGATATTTTAAAGGCCAAACATCAAAAATTGTGAAAAATAGAAGAAAAATGAGACTAAGAGGAAAGTGTATAATTAACTAGATTCATTTTGAACGGGACAGATGGAAATCTGCCATTGACCTACTTTCCACACTTCTATTTTTTCCTCAGTGGGATCTATCATCTTCCTGCATTCAAAGAAGAACACAGTGCCTTAATTAGCTTATTTTAGTTACCATCTTCAAGATCTCCGCAGCTTTTCCTGTCCCTCCTCTACATATATTTTTAACATTTCTCTTTGCTTTTCCATTCGTAAATTTTTTTCTATACATGAAGTTGACAGAATGGTAGCCTGTACTTTATTCTAACTTTGGAATATTATTTAAGTACTCCATAAATAAATCTCTAGATAAATACTTTCACAAACTGCCTTCATTCCTGATTTCCAGGGATGCACATTTTTATGACCAAACATATAAATAAGCTTTTTTAAACTGGTCTTTCTTAAGCTTCCTGCCTAAGTGTTAGGTCCCTTGTATTCCACACAATTAATTTATCAGTATGAGTTTTTAATCAGCTAACACATTTTAATATAATAAAAATGATAATTTTGCAATCTTAATGTTATTAATAATGCATATCTTAGCTTGTTTTTGTTTAAATTTTATTTGTGGAACTATATCTTAAATATATCAAATAATTGATAGAACAATCATAAACAAAATTTTGCACTAAAATTATTTTATTAATTGTGTTTCAAATTATATATATATATATATATATATTTTCATAATACTCACTTTTACTTTTTTACTAACCATCTTTCAAAATGATTTTGATATAACATAAAATAACAGAAATTGAGCCTAGAAGATCTTATAAATAATAGCACATAGGACCATTGATAGAAATTTAACAATCTTGAAATTTTATTGACTCAATTGCCCAGTATTTGCTATATTGCTGAACACTAAGTAAAAATGGATATTATGTTAAAATTTGTTACATGCCAACATGGTATATATTTTTTAGTCAAAGGTGATTAACCTTTAATAACGATTGCCTATAACATCCATATAATATCACATATGTATGATATGCCAGGCATGGCATTATGGTGAAGAACTTAGCTGTAATTCAGAGTGTTGGGACTTTAGCTGGGTCTTTTCTGGGCAGTTTTGCTGCTCTCATTTAGGATCATGTGTGCCTGTATAATCGGCACCTCTGTCCTGCCCATCGGAAAGTTCTCCATTCTACATTTGTCTTTCCCACTTTGTAGTTAGTTAAACTTGCTATTTTGACCATGGCATTTCTGTCAATATTTCTGATTCATCGTTGAATGGTTTCCATATCACCATGATCCATGATTATTTCTTTAAAGTTTTCTTTTCCCTTATTTCAGTCAAGTCTTCAGCAAATATCAACTCCTTTATCGCCATCTCTTACCTTTCCCTAAAATGACAGCAAATCTGTTTTCCTCTGTTTACAACTTATCATCTCACAAGTAAATGTGTTTTTTGTTTGGGATTTTTCGGTTTGGGGAGTTTTTGCTCTTGGGGTGTTTACTTTTGTTATCTACAAATCTGCTCTACTAATTTAATTGTTCTATGTTCAGAAGCTAAACTAGTAGATGGCATATAATAACCGATAACCATATGACTTTTAATTAAAAATATTCAAATATATTGTAATTTATTTGCCAAAACTGTATTTATTTGGCATTTCTTGTGGGTTGGGGATTTAAGACATGGTAAAGTCATTGTCTTCTATGTTCAAGACATTACTATCTATCCCCATTTTTTTTAATAAAAAAGCTCTGGGGCCAGGCGGTGGTGGTGCATGCCTTTAATCCCAGCACTCGGGAGGCAGAGCCAGGCAGATCTCTGTAAGTTCGAGGCCAGCCTGGACTACCAAGTGAGTTCCAAGAAAGGCGCAAAGCTACACAGAGAAACCCTGTCTCAAAAAAACAAAAATAAATAAATAAATACATAAATAAAATAAAAATAAAAAGCTCTGATATCTGTAACCATTCTATTTAAATTATTATATTTTGGAGAGAGTAAGGTTCAGAAACTATCATTTTTATATAAGCTGTATTATAAATGTATTTTAATTGCTTTGTATATTCAAATATTTCACTTTTCAAATTATTCATTTAGCCACTAGAATATATAAAACATGTTGTTTAACACAACAATTAGAATCTGTCATAAAAGGAAGACTGATCTCAACTTTGAAATACAGATAAATGATAAAGGTTGGGGACTACAGAAGACTGAAATCAATAAAAATGCACACAATAAAAAGGTATTTGACCTAAATTTCAATATTATTGATTTTCTTCACTTTCACATTTACTCTGTAATGTAGCCTAAGTTATTGTAATAGTTTGGAAATATAATGTAAATGATTTCATCTTTCATGTAAAGAAATTTTGTGTGAATCTATTTATTAGTATCAAGAAGAATTCTATTGCTGAATATGAAAAATGTTATGTTTTCTTCACCATCCACAATTTTCAAGCATGACAATCAGAATACTTGATGTTACTTTTGTAAGACTAAATTCATCTTTAATATATCTATGGTTTTATAGGAAAATTTATAAGAGAAGCTGTGTTCCTGTGATGTCTTTTTCTGTATGTATTTCTTTCCCATTCTTATAAAAACTACCTAATACTCTAGCTGTGTTTCAAAGGTATCAAGCTATGTACACCTTTAACCTACCTAGATCTTCGCATGAAGAAAAGCAGCAGTGTGGTCATATCTATGTTTTAAAGTTGTATGTGTGGTATATGTAACCAAATGTACTGTTTTTCAGGCATGTTCCCAGTGACCTACGTGTATTCACTTAGGTCTCACCTTCTATAGGGTATACTAAGCCTGTGACACATGCTTCACTTGGAACATTCAATACACGACCTGCCTCTATTCATCAGGACCTATGTAATTGAAGTAATAATTATTTTAATATAGTAAAGAAGATTTAATATATCTATGCAGCACTTACACAAACCTCACCACATCCCTGAATGTCCTGATGCCACTCAGGGGTTGAGCTGAAGAAAATAAAGCAAAGCAGCAAGAAGGAATTCAAGCAGGAAGATTCCAAGCAACCATCCCTGCTGCCATCTGATGACTCATATGTGATGATTTGATAGGCCGTGGTGTATTGTGCTTTAGAATACTATGTTGTTGGAGGGCTTCTCTCCAGCTTCCACCAAACCCCGCAGTCCCACAATCCACATATAAAATAATCACTCAGACGCTTATAATACTTATAAACTATATGGCCATGGCAGGCTTTTTGCTAACTGTTCTTACATCTTAAATTAACTCATTTTTATAAATCTATACCTTGCCACATGGCTGGTGGCTTACCGGCGTCTTTACATGCTGCTTCTCCTGGTGGTGGCTGCAGTGTCCCTCCTCCTTCTTCCTGTTTCCCCAATTTTCCTCTCTCTTTGTTCCACCTATACTTCCTGCCTGGTCACTGGCCATCAGTGTTTTATTTATATAGAGTGATATCCACAGCAATACTACTTTAGAGAAGCTCTGTGGAAGACTAAGGAAGGAACATAACGACCAGCTCAAGTTCAGACAGTTTATGTCACATTGTCATGATTCCCAGTATTTACACATTTCTTTCGTTCCAGCCTTCCAGGGAAGTAATTGACAAACAAGACAGACAATAACTGCAGTGAGGTTCAAGAAAAGAAAAAACAAAACTCAAATAAGTGGAGATAGGGCATATGAAAACAAATAAAAATATGTACAGACAGCCCAGACCATCTAATCAAGATGCCTGTTTTCTGCTTCAAAGCAAAACCTAGAAGTGTGATTTAATTTTAGTGTTTGAGTTTTGTATACTGATAAAATGTAGTCCAGGAAATAGAAACAAGGATGTGCTTCAGACCTGATTTGGTTCATTCATATTATTTATTTAATTAAAAACTTTTAAGCATGTATGTATGGTTGTATATAGGTATATGCAGGTGAGTACAGGAGTCTCACACTACCAGGGATATCAGATACACCTGGCTCTATAGTTCTAGGTAATTGTTAATCACTCTCCATGGATTCTGGTTACCAAACTCAAGTCATCTGCAAGAACAGTATATATACTCTTAACTGCTGTGCCATCTCTCCATCCCTGTCCACTAATAATCATTTCTCCTTACCTTTCCCTGTTTTCATTTGGAAAGTGGGTGTAATAATATTGTTCTGACATTTATCTCCATTTATATAGTTTTCCACTATTTCATAAATGGTAATATGTACAGCAGAAGAATCTCAGTCTCTTATGTATATTAATTTCATGCTATACATTTATTTTATATGTTTTATATTATGTATGACATTTAGAAGTAAACTTTTATCTTAAAAATATGAAACAATACAGGATGCAAAAATGTTAACTCTGTAGTATATTTATTAACATTTATATTGAATTATTCAAAATCAAAAATATTTTGCTCAGTATTTAAGTAAGTGATTCATTGAAAAAGCACATGTTTATGTGAAAAAAATTGTACAGTGTAGGTAGAACAGAACAAAATTATAGTCAAGTTTTCTGGTTTTCTTACCAAATTAGAATGAACAATCATTTAACAAAACATAACCAAATCAGAGCAATGAACTGCAGTCATGGCAAGAGCTAAATTTTAAAAAAAAATGAATCTATTCGATTTCTTTCAAAGTCTTACTCCTACAATTTCATGTCCTCATTTCAAAATCAAAAGTATTTTTTTTAAATCCTGTCAGTGGGTAACTATATGATACCACTTGTGTAGAGAATAAAATTTTAATACCCAGTGCAGACAAGCTGACTGTATTGCAAATAAAAGTTTAGGAGGATCCATCTATAGGAAAAAAATGAAATAATATAAAATCTGGAAATCTAATTCTTATATTAAAAAGAATTGAAATCTGACTTATTCTGCATCTACAGAAAATGCAATTTAAAGGGATGAATGTAAATTTTTATTGGACTCAATAGATTTTTAAAGTTTAGTATTTTCTTTTCTTTTCTTTTTTCTTTCTTTCTTTTTCTTTTTCTTTTCTTTTCTTTTTTTTTTTTTGGATTTTTTTAGGCAGGGTTTCTCTGTGTAGCTTTGCACCTTTCCTGGAACTCACTCTGTAGCCCAGGCTGGCCTCGAACTCACAGAGATCCACCTGTCTCTGCCTCTCGAATGCTGGGATTAAAGGTGTGCGCCACCACTACCTGGCTTGAGTTTAGTATTTTCTTACTGTGGGGGAGGACAAGGTTGATTTCTGTTAAAGGTCCCTTTTACAATCTGTCCCTGAGGGAGGTTATGGCAGGAACTCAAACATGGCAGGAACTTGGAGTCAGGAGTTGATAGAGAGGCCATGGAGGAATGTTTCTTCCTGCTGTTCTCATCATAGCTTGCTTATCCTCCTTACTCTCTTGTGTGTATACATAGACACAAATATCCACGTTCTTATGTGCTTGTCAAAATATAGCAACATATGTATATATCACTTTTTTTCATGATACACATATTCTATTTTGGTGGGAAAGGGGGTTTCAAGGCAGGGTTTCTCTATGTATCGCTGGTTGTCCTGGAACTCACTCTGTAGACCAGATTGGCCTCAAACTCATAGAGATCAGCCGGCCTCTTCCTCCCAAGTCCTGATAATAAAGACATGCACCCCCACCTACTGGTTTGATATGCATATCCTTTAATGCACAGTAGGCATTGTAAATTTCACTGCATTTAATCTTTAAACAATAAGTTACTCTAATCAAGTTTTTGACTTTTATGTGAAAACTAAGGATCTCAAGCAAAAGAGAAAGTTATAAAACTTGCCTGAAGTCATGTAAATCTCATGGTTTGAATGCAGGTTCAAATTCTGGCAAATTCAAGTTTGGATATGTATGCATGTATGAATGTATGTATGAATGTATATATGTGTTTGCATGCATGTTTTGAAATATATATAAATCTATGCTTTGAAATACTTTGTAACAACTATCAACAAATTCATTGTGATTACATAACCAAGCATAAAATATATAAGGCTTAGGAACAAGTTACACCTGACCTAATTTTTGCTCATAGCTATAATTTTTCAATTCACCTGAGTTCACATAAGTGTTCTTTGAATTAATTCAATGCATCTCAGGATGTACTTGATTAATTGCAAAATGAAAATTAAAATGCCAGTCTTTCAAGATCAGTAGGAAGAACTGTTGCATACTAACTTCTTGTCACATGGTATAACTTCAAGAATCAGATCTTAACAATGTAATTTACATAGTTATCTGTAACTAATGTGCTCATTAGTTTTCAGGAAGTACCACTCATATTCATGTGTATTTAGTTAACAATAAATGAAAACAAATCAACAAGCAGGTTGTATTTTTGCATTTAGAAATATGTGTGTGCGGTTTGTCTTGTGTGTCTGTGTATCTGTGTAAACAATGAATGAAAAAAGAGGTCATGAATTGGGAAAAAATCAAGGGGGAAATATGGGAGGATTTTGGAGAAAAAAGAAAAGGAAGAAGTGAAGTTACTGATTTTATTTATTTCCAAGAAACTTCTGCCATGGCTGTCCTCCAACTCACTAGATTATTAGCCTTTAATTTGCACTCAATCCTCCTACCTAAGCCTTACTAGTGCAGGAATTGAAAGCACATGCACCATGCCTGGCTGAAAAAGAAATTGTATATCTTATATTTTGATATTATACTTTAATGAAAATATTTCCCTCTTTTCTCCTCTCAAGCTCTCCCATATTTTTACTAGAGAATTTGCCTCATTTTAATTTATTGTTTACACACACACACACACACACACACACACACACACACACACACAAGCTTGTTGTATATATATTCCTAAATCATAGGTACAATCTGATCAGTCTGTATATTGAAGTTATAACATTTATTTACTCTTATTTGGCTTTCATATGAAAATGGTAATGAATAAACCCCTTGAAGAAACAACTTACATAAACAAACTGATCTAAAAATTGCTTCTATTAATACAATAAAATTTCTCTGCTATAGCATTTTGTAAATAAGGAGTATGATTCCAAATATATACAAGAAGGAAATTTGTTTAAGGTTAAAAAGCTCACAATATAGACAGAAATGTTAAGATTTTGAAGAGTATATGTATAATTTCAACCTAATGAAATAAACATGAGAGCCACACATACATTATGGATGTCTGTATAAGTAAATATACACTCTTTATAGCTTCAGAATTCACACCATATGACTTTGTGATATTCCTTGAGGTGCTCTTTTAAAATGTGAAATGGATAATCAAAAGATTGAAAATAATTTTCCATATCATCTGGTACAGTTAGAAGTATATAGATAGTAAAATTCACAAAACTCATTATAAAAAGATTAAGAACTGTGCTAAGCCTAGCACTGAACATTTTCATTAGAGAATATATAATTGAAATTAAATAAGTTAAAGACCATGCAATGAAGACATAGGGAAGAAATTTTGCCAATTTCTGTTTTTTTATGAAACTTTAGAATATCAGATTGCTTCATTTTCTACCTAAGTAAAAACATAAAAACATAACTTCTATTTATGTCAACACTTTACATACATTTTTAAAAATCACATGCAATAGCTGTGGGTTTTGTCTCTAATGGTGAAACAGTGTATTTCATTGTTGTCAAGCAAATTAGGAGTATCAAACACTAAAAGATTCATCATTGTGGTTTCAGTACACCTACCTATAAATTTATATTTTTAATCCTAGATTCTCAGACCAAATGAATGGGACAATTTTGAGTTGAAGAAATACAGACCACAGAATAACTAGATGTAAATGTTGTATAATTCAGAAATTTGAAGTTATATATCTGAAATATTATTTTTTGACAGTCTCTTAATTCTTTGACAGAGAACAGATGGGTAGACATAATCTCCAGTGGACACTTTCTGGATTCTCCTGAGAGGTGGGATCAAATTAGGTTGTAGTTTGCCCTCTGACAGATCCGGTCTGTATGCCATCATTCTGATCCCACCCCCTGTCAACCACCAGTTCAGTAACATGATTTGCCTCACTAATGCGTGTCTATCTGTTAATCTGTGATAAACGTGAGGTGATGGTATTTGTCAGGTCAAATTCACTACGACAGTGTCTGGCAAAAATTTAAAACAGGAGTTTAGATGAATCATCAATGAATTCTTGTTCTAAGATTAGTCATAACTATTATTTTTATTTGTACTTCTACATAAAGTTATAAAACTTTTCTATAGAAACATTTCTCTTATTTTATAATTTTGATTTCCCATTTCTGAATTTTTTTATTTCAAATCTTTTCTAACGTGTTTGGTTTCAAGTTGTTCTAGATATAAGCATGCTTCCATATGGAAAAGAAGAGCAGAGAAAAGTATATATTTGTGTTTTCTATTTCCACATGAAACTACCCAAATTATCCATTGAAATGAAAGATGAAAATATGTCTGAAGATGAAAACAGATTTCACTTTTTGATATTAGTACACAGTTTAATTATTACTGTCATTAACACATTTTAAGAATGTTTCTTCTAGCTCATTCAATTTCTTTCCAAAAAACACTATTATTCAGGAGTGCAACAGAAATCATTTACAAACAAAAATACTATTGTTCAGCACTCCATAAATGAAATGATAAGATATTAAACAGATGGGAGGAACCCTAAGGGAAGGGGTGTTCCTCTATCAGTGCTGAATCTTTAGTGTCCTTTGACCTCTCCTGGGAATGAATTCTGAGGACAATCGACATATTGACAGTGAATGAATTGCTTTGGAAATAACAAATTTGTGACTAGACTCTGATGCAAACTTCTACTAAACTCTGCATTAGTGAGAACATAACATTTATGCTAAAAGAGGTTTAACCTAAGGCTTACATAGAAAGTGGTAAACACATTAATACCACTAACATGATGAATATTTACCATGAAAAATATATAAAGCAAGGTAATCATTTAACTCAAAATATGAATTAAAGAAAAAAGTATAAATCTTTGAATTTGTGTGTTGCATTAATATAGGCAATATTTAGAAATAGATTACATTTTATGAAATGACATCCTAGAATTTGAAATAATAAAAAGCCTTCCACTATTGCATCAGTTCAACTTCAGAATAGAGTGCCCCTAAGCAAAACTCTCACAGTTATTATTAATGGTGTACTTTATAAGACAGAAATCACATGGAAAATTTGAAACTGAAAAAAAGTACAACTGTAGGCTTGAAATGCAATATTCATTAAAACTTTGTAATTATGCTGATAAGATTTCTAAAATACAGAATGATGCATAATGATAACCACCTTGAATATTTTAATCAATTACTGTGAATATCAATGGGCTAATCCTTGGCCATCAAATGTTCTTAAAGTTCTCCCCGAGAGACAATGGTGGCATGCATTATGAATCATTCATTTTGCAAAATCAAAGTAAAATACATTAAACCTTTAAAATATATGATGTGCACAATTTTATTTTTTATTATAGAGAATGAAATCACCATTGATTAAAAGAGGAGCAGCATTTAAACATAAGATACCAAAGTAGATATGATGACCTGTGTTTTCATCCCAGGTTTATCCATGTCTTACCACTACCCTTCAGGGAGTTTATGATAATTAAGGATATTATTGTAAAACTTAAAAGATACATCTTCACCAGGTTAAAAATTCCTTTACTATGTAAAGAAATTTACCTAATAGATTTGTAATATATTATTATTACATTTTCTTTGGTTTTCTGTTTTATAATTTATACAACTTGTGATTTAATTGTTCTTGTGAAATATTTTATACACAAAATGTTTTATAGATTTCAAGAAAATTACATCTTATTTAATTAGAATAGAGATGATTTAAATGTTGTGAAGTAACAACTACCAGGAATGAAAAGTATTTCTATTTTCTATATAAAATAAACTGATAGTACAAATTACACTGACTTTAATCGGTATACAGGACTCGTGAAGAATTTAGGTGCAAATCCAAGAAAGAGGAGATTGAAGTGTCTCTTGATATTTGATGGGGAATGATAGGTTTTAAAAAAAAAACACCTTTTATCATCATCATGAAATAGTCTGTAAATTATATGGTATGAATGGCTTCCAAGTATTTATTTTTCTGTTTTGTATGGGACAAAAATGTTATCTATGTCTTACTAGGTGAATCTAATTCTCTGACTCATTTTCAGTTTGGCATATTTTACTTAGTTATGCTTAGAAGAATTGTGTCTACTTGTTAGATATTTAAGGTTGTGTTTTATAGTTCAAGCTGGTCTCATATTTGGAATCTGGTTGTCCCAGCTCTCTGATTGCTGAGATAACAGGTGAGTATTCAGCTCCTGAGTGGAGCTTTGCTTTTTGAATTTATATAGTGTAGTCACATTAACTGAAATGCAATTGAAGAAAGCTCTGCTCACTAAACTCTACAAACAAGTGAAGTCAAGGCAACATTAGTTCACAGTGCTGAAGTAAATGTTAAGGTTTGAACCCTCTGCTTCTCCTATTACATTAATCTATGAAGAAAAAAATTTACCTTCATATTCCCTTGTCCTCAAAGGTCACACCACCTTCTAATACTACATCCAAAATGAAGAATAGGTTCACATGGGTTGACTCCCCTACTTTCCCGCATGCTTCTGACCATGCTGAGTGAATCCTATCTAAAGGGCATATGCTTTTCTCTCTCCACCAGGGGTGAGTGTCTGCAATACGTAGCTTTCTTTCCTTGTGAACCAAGAAGTGACTGTAACCATACTTTCTAAAGATCTATGCCTAGTCTGTTCAAAATAATAAAAAAATAATATTTAATCCCTAATCCTACCATATCTGGCCATATATCTCAAGATATAAAATGCTTTGATTCATATTTGTCACTTTGGGACTCAAGTTGGGAATTAACACTGTTTTGCAGAAAAACTCATCTAGAGAGGACAGAACTTCCTCTTAGTTTGAGCATCATAAGACAATCAGACCCCTGTGCCAGAATTCTATGTCTACTTTCCCAAGCCTCACTGGAGATGCTTCTTACAGAGAATCATTCCTTTGCACTGAACTTGCCCTAAACCTTTGGACCACTCAATACATTTTCCATAGCCAAAACTTTAGAAACAATGATAAATAAATGACATATGCCATTGCTCAGCCATTGAAGGGTAAGACTCACAATGAAAAGAACAAAGCCACCCAAGAACCCATGCTTGTTTTTTATTTCCTCATACATAGGTGGTGCTGTGTAGTGGTATTTGCTCCGCCCATGACCATGGGCTATTGTGCCTGAAGGGAGCAGTGCTTCCGGTTGTTGTATGCGACCTCTTAAAAAGAGAGGGATAAGGCTCACATATCCCTTCTCCATGCTCTTGCCTACGATGTAGATTTGCTCTGGGTCAGATCAGAGGAGGACTGCAACTGTTTACTCCGTTCTGTATTCGTGAGTGTATTTTCTCAATTTATATCTTAGTAAATCTCTATTACCCATTAAATAGACCCATGTGGACTGATCATAATAGTGCTGTCTCAGTATCTGTAGCTTCTAAAAAGCCTTGAGTTTTCTTGTCCTTTCCTTTCCCTGGATGAAGCTTTGCTTTTCTCAGTGCAGTGTAAGCAATCCACTGCTTCTCAAATGGAGGCAGAACAGACGATAGACCAACATTTCTGGAAAATGTAGAAGAGCATATACTTTAGATATCAGCAAAACAATTAGTTGAGCAAACATTACACTTCGGTTGTAATTATACACCTTTATCATAAACTCTCAGGTAATTGTAGAAGTCTAGATTACTTCAGAAAGCCCAAAAATTGAGCCTCTATACCTCAAATGTGCATCACAGCATTAACAACAAACAAAAATATTTAAACAGGTCTGCAAAGAGTAAAGACTCAAACAAGTAAACTTTAACTTTAAACAAGAACCTTAAAACATAAACAAGAAATTTAGTAGTACATATTTTCTGAACACTTGGTTTCTCGTTACAGCCACTTAGTCTATTTTTTTTCTTGAAGTGTTCTCTGTATTTAAACACAAAACATGGATTGCCTTTAATGCAATTTATTACTTTTATTGTATTTTAAAGCAAGCAATATCAACTCTTGTGAATCTTTTTCATTTCTTATCTGAACTTTTTTTTTTTGGTCTGCCTATAATATATGGAAGGGTTACCTTTGGGTTTTCCCTGTAAATATTTTGTAATCTCTATAGAAGTGAAGTGAAAGAATTCATGTTACCGTTCTCTTACTAATGAAATAGCTATTTTCAAAATTTCCCTCACACATTTAATTGCATATGCATATATTAGAACATATTACAATGTATACTCACATCTCCCCATGAAGACATGGGTGTTTTTAGAATTTTTTAAATCAAAGTATATGAGAGCTTACCTGGCTACTTCTCAAGGTCTACAGACATTCATAATCCCAGTAGAGGTTTGAAAGGATCATCCTTTCTTTTCTGTTGATATATTAAGAGGGTTGCTATGTTACCTAAGTAGCACTTAATGCTGAATTGGTTATATTGAGCATACATTACACATTACCTTCTGACAACAAGGCAGCCTCGTTGACACATTATATTTCAGAGGAAACATTAACTGACCTCTGCTCCTCTTCCTGAACCTCTGGAGTGGGCTCAGTACTGAGGTGTGAGAAAGAAACGTGTTTTCCTCTCTGACGCTACCGTCGCTGTCCTGTGTGCATACATCATCACTGGACGTGTTATGTAAATCTGTAGGTTTTGTTAAAATTGGGTTTGAGGTTTGAGCCCTCTAACGTCTTACTACATTAATCTGTGATGGAAAAATTCACCTATGCACTTGCATGGCACCCGTGTAACCCTTGAATAAGTTCCTTTAGGCGAAATCTCTGAGCTCCTCATCCCATTATCCTAAAGGGAAAATGTAAAAATGTGAAGGAGTGTGTGCTATTGATTTTTCTTGGTGGTGGAAAGGAAAACTCGGGTCCTGAGATGCTCAGGTGACTACTGACTGAGACAAACTGTAGTTCCACTATCTTGGATGACTGCCTCTGTATGACTGATGGGCTTATGTGCAAAAAGAGTTTTAGGCAAAAATAATCCATGGTCATCTCTCTTGGTGTGCTTGATAAGACCCCAATAGAGCGTCTCGACTGACTGGGCTTTACAAGGGCTCTCTCCAGCACTACAAAGCCTCTTAAGCCTCTTGGCTCTAAGAGCCTTGCCTGTTATCCATAATGCAAACTCAGCTGTCCCTCTCATGACCATAGGAGGCCAAATGGCCAGATTGCTGGCTCTCAGTTAAGGGCCCTCCAATATTTATTCTTCAAAATTGCTCCAGTTCATGAGTTCTGGACATGTCACATAGTAAAGGAGCATAGCTCAAAGGATACCTCAAAGTAAACATTGCTATCCTATTCCTTTCTTTTCACTTATTTTTTTCTTTGTTTCTTTATTGTACTTCTGAGGATAAACTTAGAACCTTATTCAGGCCAGGAATGTACTGTACCAGGGAGTAGCATCAACAGCTTCCGTTTTACTTTTGATTTTTGACTGTTTGATTACTTTTGATTTTGACTGTTTGATTAAGTAATGCTGGCTATCTTTGAACTAACTCTGTGACCCAGGTAAGTACTGAATTTGTGATTCTCTTGCCTAAATCTCAAAGTAGATGGGATAACATGGCTGTACCACTGGGCCCAACTTGATCACAGATAACTAACAAAAACAGACATGACATATATATAATTTCACCCCAGTTGAGGTACTGTCTCTAATAAAAATTACACAATTAACAGAACCAGTACAGTATTGTTTATTAAATGTTATTTAGCAGAAATATGAATTCTCCACATATGTTTTTCAGTCTCTGGGACACACCCAGGACTGGATATCAAATTGTTCTATTTCTCAGAGTGCTATAGTGCTAACTGGCCCAATCCTCTTCGTTATCCCATTGTTCTTCATGATGGCATCTACTGAGAATGGTCAATTAATTATTGTGTTTCCAGAGAGTTTGAAACCTAAGCTCTAAATGCTATTTAAAACATTAGTAAGATGTGGGGCTTCTGAAATTAAATTCTACAGTAAGGGTGTTGCCTTTGTGAATGAAGTAAATGCTCTAATAAAGAGGTTAAACAAGCCCCTCTGTCAGCCATCTGTGAATGGGTCTAGATGTCATTTTTGAGGCAGAGCCACCAACAGGAACCACAACTGCCAGAATTTTTTTCCTGTTTATAAATTGCCTAATCTATCATATTATTCCAATATAAGACATCTTCATACTTGCATTGAACAATATTACAAATGCAGTGTGTAAGTCTTCAACCCACATGCATATTGCATCTATTCTTATATTTAAATATATAAGGATATATCTATAGGTATAGCTATAAAGAGATATATAGTATAGTGTGTAATATTTATACACCCAAATATTTAAATATATATGCACACTAATATAAAATACTACACCTTTTACCCTCAACATTATGCCCTAGAAATCAATAAAGCTATTATTGTCCCCCTCCTTCTCATAGCTGCATAATAGGAAGCAATGTTGATTTATCAGGGTTATTGAACAAATCTCCAGTGAAAAGGCACATTGACTGTTCTCAACATTTGTGTATTCTAAATCTGATGAGCATATATTCTTCCAGCAGAACAGAAATTTTGGGGTATGAAAGGCTTTGTTAGCTATTGTTAGCTCTAATCCATAGGATTGTACCATTTTAAGCTTCCATGAGCAAAGCACGCTACTCTTCACACTAGTGTCAAGTTCATGCTGCCTTATTTTGAAATGGCTTTCCATTTATTTGGTAAAATACTAACTGGAGGAGGAATTTTTCAGCTGTAGGTTTTAATTAATGTCAAACCACTGCTCATTATCTGGCTTCCTCTTGAAGCTTCCACAAGGCCACAATGTATATGACTGAAATAAAGTATAATGTAGACAATGTAAACATCTGCTGCCAGTTTAAACAATTCCCTGGTCTTCTTGAACTATTCATGGCTAGTAGCTGAATGAGACAAAAGCCTTTACCTGAGCATCCTTCTGCAATCAAGGACATTTGGAGCTGTCTTCTCAAAGCAAACTCTTTCAAGTGTGTTAAAAAACTTGTCCACTTGAGTCTGCAGTAAGATGTGGGGTCTGGCTAATTCCTGAGTTTGCTCAAAAAATCTTTATATATATGCTCTCTTGCTCTCTCTCTTTCTCTCTCTCTGTGGTGTGTGTGTATGTGTGTGTCTGTACATGCCATGGCAGTGTGTGTATGGAGGTCACAGGACAAACCACGGGTTCCAGGATTCAAACTCAGATCATCACTATTATTCTGTCAGTGTATTTACTTGCCGAGCTCTCTTTCTCACTTGAATTATTTTTAATTCTCCTGATCTAATAAAAATCCAATTTCCTTAGCCTCCTCTTCATCCTTATTTTGTGCAAATTGAGTTCCTCTCAAGCCTTTTTCTCTACTTTGAAACATCAGTGTTTCACTCTAAACTTGACCAAACACAGGTGACCATAGCTGTTCTGCAGCCAGAACCTTGGTCTTTCTGGAAATTTCATCAGCCAGATGAATTAGTCCATCACCTTTAAATTCAATCTCACACACAGGGTTAACTTGTCACTGTTAAATTGTTCTAGAGGAGAACAACATTGTAGTGAGAATGTGTGGACAATAAGGCTTCCAACTCACGACATCCAGGAGATACAAAAGGGGACCCAGCAGGCATAGGGACAAGACATCGTCTTTCAAAGACTTATGTGTACCTCCCAGTGCTTTTTCTAAGGCAGCCTCAAATTCTGATTCTATCGAATTGTAATTACATAAGTGATAATCAGTTAGTGTGCTCTTACTCCAATACCAAATGGTCAGCCCTGAAAACATTCATACAAAAACATTATACAAATTGAGCCAGTTGAATTTAGGAATATATATGTATATGTACCCATGCATATATGAATGTAAAAAAAATAATGAAAACAGAGTCTTTGGATTTGAAAGAGAGAGAAAGGAAAATGTGGGAAGGTTTGGAGGGAGGAAAAAGAAGGGATAAATGGCATAATTTTAATATAATCTTAAAAATAAAAGAAAGAAAAATCCATTAGTGTATTAATCCACTCATTAAATCAGATCCTTCATAATCCAATCATTTCCCCAAAGCCTGACAGTAACACTTAGTTTAAAAACATTGTTTATCTGCCCACATTTAAAGTATTTATTAATTAAAATATAGTTGCAGTCTTTTCCTTATTTTAGCCCCTCCCATATCCCTGACATATCTCACTCTCTCTTATATTCATGGCTATTTTCTTAAATTGTTACATATATAGTTAAATGCATACATATAGAGATACAACCTGCTAAGTCTGGTTATCCGATTACTGTTGATTGCTTGTACATGATTTCAAGCCTGACCACTTGGTACTGGATATGTATTTTCTCTGGGAAAGACTAATTCTCCTGTTCTCACCAGTCATTTCCTATAGTTCTTTTTCTAGAGGTAGAGCCCCGTGAGATTTCCCTCTTCCTTATTAGTGTGTTTATTAGTATTGTCCTTGTTCAAATCCTGTTAAGGATGCCATAGATAGCATGAGTGAACATTCCTTTTCATTTGTGAAGATACAGTCTCAGAGCAGACTTCCCCACAGGAGGTTGTGTCTTCCCACATCAATCATTAATCAAGAACATGTCCCACAGACTTGCTTACATGCAAATCTAATAGAAACATTTGCTCAAATGAAGTTCCCTTCTCTCAAATGACCCTGGCTTGGTCAAGTTGTTTCCAGTACAGTTCCTATCTGTTGCAAAGAGAAGCTTCCTTGGTGAGTGGTAAGAAGTCAACTCATATGTGAGTATACAGACAAATAATTAGAATGTAGTCAAATAACTGTGTTTAGAAAACTAGCAGTACCAGATTCCCCTATAAGACCTATGGCTTACTAGCCATAAGCAGTTGGCTAGGTTTCCAGTACAGACATGATTTCTCTCCAGTTGAGTGAATTTTAAGTCCAGATAGACAGCTGGTGGTTTCTGCCAAGATATGAGTGGCACTATTATAGACTTAAGGATATCTTGCCATGCTAGTTTTTACTATGGTTTTTAGGCATCACAGTGTGGTGAGACTATTGGTTGCCCCTCTCCCTTGGCAAGTTGAATGTATCTTTCAGTATTATGCAAGCTAACTTTAAGGGAGAAGACTTTCAGATCAGATCCAGCTAAGATCTCCAAGTCATGTGTCTGAAGGGCATGGTGTGTTCAACAAAAGGTGTTTACTTGAGCCTATGTGAGACAACCAAGGACAAAAGAAATAGTCTATATTGTTTTGGGAATCCCTTGATCAGCATCGTGCAAGTGGATTTCTCATGTGTGGAATTTTTGTTAGACTGCCTGTGGCTCTTGGGGGAAGAGATCACTGTTAGTCCAAGTGGAATTAAACTATGTATGTATATACATACACTGAGATGCATTATATGTAATTGTAGGTAAATGAAAAACAATATAATTTCTAATACTTTTTCAAACATCCTTAGTATTATTTTTCCCAGCCCCTATCTCTCCTTGGAGAGTTGTTTTATGGCTGAAACTAAAGCCTTTCTGCACAAACTGGCACATTGCAGAATGAGTATTTTGGTTTATTTCTAGATTTTTTTTAAAAAAAATATTTGTTAATTTATTGTGTTGTGTGTATTGGAGTTGCTGTGTGTGTTTGTCTCTGTGTGTGTGTGTGTGTGTGTGCATGTGTGTGTGTTATATAGTACGTGTGTGGAGGTCAGAGGATAACTTGGAGAAATCAATTGTCTCCTTCAATCTTGGCAGAGCAATTTATACATATTAGTTAAATTTGATTGATAGTATTGTACTCAAGGCTATTGTAATAAGCTTCAGTTCTAACATTCTGTGAAATTTTGAGTTAATTTATATATATATGATTGAATTTGCATATTTATTATTTCTTCCTTGCATGTCTTCTAGTTTTTGAGATTCCTAACAATGTACATAAATATTTAAACTCATTATATCCCTTAGGTAATTTTTTCATTTGTCATATTCACATAAGCAGTTTTACACCTTGTGATATTATTTTCTTTACTGGTTCAGTCAAATATTTTAACACTACTTTGAAGGAACTCTTGGCCTTCTTCATGCTAAGCAAGTATTCTAGAGTTAAATACCAGCATGTTGATAATGGGATTCCAGCAGATGCCAAGCTCACAGACAGGAACATCCAGGAGCTCAGCAAACATTTGTATTATGCTGTATATAACAGACAAAAGGACAGCATCATTAACCCTTATATATACATGTATATGAGGCTTTTAAGAGTAAGTCTTAAAGTGATTGTGTGTTAATATAGTGACTATAGTCAAAATGTTAGTTATTTAGTTATGATTTTTTAATGCTTGAACCTAATATAATACTGCATGCTTGTAATTCCTATGCTTGGAAGGTGGGGATAAGATAGTTGGGGAATGCCTAGGCATCCTTGGCTATATAGTGAGTCTCAGACCACCCTGTGCTGTATGATATACTGTCTCAAAACAGATTTTACAAAGGGTTATATTTTAATTAATTACATTTTCCTGGAATATTGATCAATTTTCAGTAAAGTCCATTAAAAGGTTAAATTTAAATTTTAATATTTTATGTTGCCTATTAATATTAGTATGCTTTTTTATAGAATCAGAGTTAACTTAAATTTCTCTTTAGGGTAAAAATCATTTAATTACCATACAATAATAGCTTTACTTCAATACAGCTCACACACGTGAGATATACTTATGAACCAACTGATAAATACATTATTGCTCATTGAAAAAACCGACCGTACAATTTGTAAGAGGTGTTTTTAAAAATTTTTAAAGATTTCCTGGCATGAAAATTCAATGTTACAGTTTAAAACTAGAGCCTCGTTCTTTTATCCACAGCAGTAAGACATTCTTGAAAATACTGTTCTGTGCTTTTGATATTCATTAAACAATTGTTTGGGTTTTCTGCTGATCTTTCTGAGCTTTCAGTACTTAGGAAACAGTCATATAAAAGTGAAGGTTCATTAAAGCATGTGTTTATGTTAAATCTTTTTAAAAACCATTTTATAAACAACTATTGTTTTAAGGTGATTCTAGCACATTTAGGATCCTAAGCATCTGTGTCAGAAGTGTATAGAGCTGTATGTGTGAGCTTTATCTAAATGTGCTATGAACTGAAGTTCTCAGAAGAAAGTGTCAACTGTGTGAAAGATTCCTAAAGGCTGATTAACTGAATTGTAGAAACATTGCAGGCCTGTAACCCAATTATCTCCAGCTATATTTAGTACCTTTAGTGGCTATTCTTTGTCCGCCTCTGTGTTTAACATCCGTCCTTACTACTATTAGGTAAATCATTTTGCTATCAGTGGAAGTGGTCAGGACCAGATGCCTTCAAATTCTTGGCTTCTCATTCAAATAAGAGCTCACAGAGATTCGCAAAGAAGGAAGATAACTTTATTAGAAGCAAGACAGCAGTACAGATTATAAAGGAATGGGTTTCGAGATTGATAGTGTGGCACATAAGTGAAAGTACCAAAGGGTACTGCAGACTAGGCTTGCTTTATGATGTCCAAAGGAAAGGGAGCAGGTTAATAAAGGGGCAGAGTTTGGTGGTTCTCTATATTGACTGATAGATTAGGTCTTACATGATTTTCTCCTACTATGTATGTCCCTTCCCATCACGTATTTGATCATAATAATATGCACACCTAATTATATATAGGAATAAGGTATTAAGTAGAGGATTCTCTTTAAAGGTTATATTGAATGAAGGGCACTCTGCATTACTGTTCTTACACCAAAAACCATATTAGGCACTACTGACACTTTCATTACTTGTACTCTAATATACTGGGAATACACTATTAAAGGCTGTCTAAATATGGTTATTATTAGGATTAGTGAAATCTATACTTCAGAGATGGGAGTAAGTGCAGTTTGATGTGGGTGTGGGGCCTGAGGGAGTTTTAAGGCTTCTAGGAGCAATATTTGGAGAGAGGAGAGGTGTTGATGCATACCTTCAGGTAAAGGAACTAGGCTGCAATGTGCATCATTTGAAGTGGGAAAAGTGTGCATAACACAAAACAAGCCCTGTACCAGGTTACTAAGATCTCCCCTATGCTTGCCTTACAGACTTCAGAATATATTAATAAAC
Source organism: Peromyscus maniculatus bairdii (assembly GCF_049852395.1). NCBI lineage: Eukaryota > Metazoa > Chordata > Mammalia > Rodentia > Cricetidae > Peromyscus > Peromyscus maniculatus. Next base: position 63,427,293 of record NC_134872.1, on the reverse strand, counting down.
CACTTGCTTATAAAAAAATTAAAAGCTAAGAACTCTGTAAGATACTACGTGAAGTCTGCAGCTTACAGTTCCCAGCTTTGTATTAACCTATGTCCTAGATTGCTTTCTGTTTCTTAAATAAAGGTCATGACCAAACATAAACTGTGGAGGAAAGGGTTTATCTGCCTTACATGTCCAAGTCACAGTCCATCATTGAAGGTAAACAAGGCAGGCACTCAAACAGAGCAGGAACCTGGGGACAGAGGCAGGACTGGAAGCAGAGGCAATGAATGATGACTTGCTGACTTTCACCTAATGGCTTGTCTATCTTGCTGTCCTATATATCCAGAAACACGGACACAAGTCTGGCACTGCCCACAAAGGACTGGTGTCCTATGTAAATTATGGATGAAGAAAACAGTCCATAGATGTAGCCATGAGCCAAGATGAAGGAAGCATTTTCTCCACAAGATTTCTTCTTCCCAGATTACCCTAACCTGTGTCAAGTTGGTAAAACTAACAACAACAACCCGTCTGCTCGATGTTTTCTCCAGTTTGTTTTAAAGGTGCCTTGATTTATGACTGTCTTTGTTCTGTTACTATTGTGTGTGAAAGAAACGGCTCTCACCTCAAAAAGAATAAAAGAGATGGTTTATTTTGGAGCCAAATACGACTGACTATAACCTAGGAGCAAAGTTAGGTTTTCCAAAATATTATGTTGAAGTGAGGTAGCAGTTTTATGAACATTCTTATACTAATATTACAAAGAAAATCATCAAATAAGTAGTCCACAGCAGAATGGAGGAAATTCTGCTTATAGGCCTAGCATGCTGGCTAGCAACATTCTTAGCACTGTGGTGGCTGGAAACCAGGGGTCTGTTTGTGTATTGCAAATGATTTCCTAATAATCAAAAAGATGTTAGGTCATGTACAGAGGAAGGCAGTAAGTGGCTAGTGTGGTTGTATTGTGTTCCCCAAAATATTGTGCACCCTAATAAACTTATCTGAGGACAGAAACAGAACAGCCACAATATTAAACATAGAGGATAGGCAGTAGTAGCACATGCCTTTAACCCTAGCATTCCTGAGGCAGAAATCCATGTGTTCGAGGATACAGCCAAGCATGGTGACTCACAGCCTTTAATCCCAAGAAGTGAGCCTTTTAATCCCAGGGAGTGATGGCAGATAGCATAAAGTCATGAAGACCAGGAACTAGAAGCATTTGGCTGGTTAAGCTTTTAGGTTTTGAGCAGCACAGTTCAGCTGAGAGCCATTCAGATATGAGGACACAGAGGCTTCCAGTCTGAGGAAGCAAGATCAGCCGAGAAGTTGGAGAGGTGAGGTTAGCTGTGACTTGTTCTATCTCTCTGATCTTCCAGTGTTCACGCCAGTAACTGGCCTCAGGTTTGATTTTATTAATAAGACTCTCTAAGATTCATGCTACAGGCTAGTATAGAGTCTAATGCTGTCTCATAACAATTTGGCTGTTGACTTTGTAACATTCCAATTTCTCCACATTTTTTGGAGTCCTAAGCAGTCAACTAACCTTTTCTGTCACTACTTCTTACCAGGAATTCTCATTCACATTACAATTACATCAAAAACTGTTACCATATTGGACTGTAGAATATAGGACAACTTGAGTCTGGGTTCCCAGGCCATAGTGACTCATATTTGACTCTAAAATATGCTGTCACTTATTCTTTGTGAGATGAGAACTGTCTTCACACCAACAGTATAAAAGCTGACACAATAAAGGTATGTGATATAATATATGTAACATGATCAAGAAATGTTCTCATTTGTACAGTATCACATGTGGAGTTTTACCATGAAAAATGGCAAAAAAAAATCATTTTGACATCTCTGACATTTGCAATCAGTACCCTTTACATGAGAAGCATATAGTAATGCAGCCTTGCTATTTAAAACTTAGTCTATGTATTTTTGCCTTATCTAAATAAGAATTTTATGCCTGTATGTTCATGAGATAGAGTTGAAATTCAAAAATGGCTCTATTTGTGGTTATTAAAATTATTTAAAATGTGTAAAAGGGTTTAAAACTTTTGTTTTCTGTTAATTATGTAAATCACTCATCCTACCAATCCAAGGTTTTTAAATTTTGTTTCAAAAGTGGACTGTGTGTGTGTTTGTGTATGTGTAGTTTTAATGCTAAATGTTATGAGTTTCTTTGCATGTTACATATATTTATGTTTCCTTGGTATGTAAATACAAATAAGAAGAACACATTAATAACTTGGTATCATTTAAACTAAAATTATTAGTGGTACAAATTTTTTCTAGGCTTATGATACACTATGTCTTTTTCCTCTGGGCATTGCATGTTGCTATATTGGACTTAGCCCAGTAGCTATACCATCCCAAATGGAAAAATATGGTGATATTTAAGAGCATGTCTATGGTAATGTTGTTATTGATAAGATAGGGAAAAATGACTCAGGAGATTCTTCCCTGGGATGCTATTATATGTACTACTGTTGTTATCTGCTGGGAATGCTGTGAATGTGTTCCTCTGATCGATTGATAAATAAAATGCTGATTGGCCAGTAGCCAGACAGAAAGTATAGTGTAGGCAGAATAAGGAGAGAGGAGAATTCTGGGAAGTGGAATGGCTGAGGAGGAGACACTGTCAGTCACTCCCATGAGGAACAGGATGTAAAGTACTGGTAAGCCATGAGCTACATGGCAAGGTATAGATTGAAAAAAAAGGGGGGTTAATTTAAGATATAAGAACTAGATAGCAAAAAGCCTGAGCCGAAGGTCCATACAGTTTATAAATAATATAAGCATCTGTGTGTTTATTTGGGTCTAAGCAGCTGTGGGATTGGCGGGTGAGAGAGATTTGTCCTGACCGTGGGCCTCGCAGGACCAGGAGATAACCTGTCTTGGATGATCCTAGATTATAGAGGAAGTAGAAGGTTAACTGACCAGGAGGGTATTTCCATGATCCATCTACCATTAAGATGAACATCAATGATGATGTAAAACATAGTGGTACTGCAAATCACGTTGGTGTTGCTCCTGTTCCTGTAAGTAACAATTCACCTATGCACCACATATAAGCCTTTTAAACATATTGATTTGTGAAATTGGACTCTTATGCAACCATGCTATGATTTATCATTGTTGGATCTCTGATGAGTAGATGTTTGTCCATATCTCCTGAGGAAAATTAATAAAACACCTATGTCCATGTATTTCTAATTGTGACATCGTTAAACAACTTATCAGGATATGTTGTATGACATTTCATTCCAATTTCATGATTAAAATTATTAATGATTAAAATGATTAGAGATTGGTCACCTAAGTAATACACTTATAAACAAATACATTCTACATTATCTAGGACACATTTCACATGTTCTTAAAAGACAAATTAAACAAAAGTTTACCTATAACAACATACAATTACTAACAAATTTTGTAACTCTTTAAACCACAAAAATTACAATGTATTTCTGAAAAAAACACCATTATAACAGCTTCAGTATTCAAACATATTATCAATAATTGTTAATATCTTTAAATGCTATGTTAAATTTAAATAAAATGATTTGTCACTTATTAAATTTTCTATAGAATTTTAACCATAGTCATTCTAAATCATTCTCATCTCTAGTACTGATCCTTTTCTAAAGAAAAGTTAAATTCATAGAACATCCAAATGCTTACTTTCAGCCTAAATTTTCTTTAAATGTTTGCTCTTATGTGTTGTATTTTTTGTTTCCCTTGTAAACTTTTGTTTTTCTATTGACAGTCTATGTTGGATAAATATAACAACAAAAATCACCTAAAAAGCATTTGAAGATGCTAGGACAAAGTACAGAACAGGCAAAACTGCACTCAGGCTGAGCTCATGCAGAGTACATTCACACAAGCCACCTTTTCTGTACCTCTTGGCTGTTAGAATCTGACTTTTCATTGATGGCACATGTCACCATCCTTTCTACCAGGTGGTATCACATCAGAAGCGAGGCACATGCATTCCCAGAGATGAATATCAACCTATACCAAGTCACAAGATTATTCATCAATACAACTATCAGACAAAATTGTATAGAAATAATGGAAGAAATTTTCATGTTTGAAATAAACTCAAGCTGGAAATGATGACATATATATGTAATCTGAACACTTCAGAGGCTGAAGCAGAAGGTTAATGAGTTTGGGTCTACCATGGGTTATGTAGAAAGGCCAAGTATTGTGAATGTTTGTCTTTCAAGCAACTTCCATCTTGGGTTGCTCAGCTGTACCTGTTTGAAATATCATCCCAGTTGGGCTTGTTGACTGTTTACCTCCTTCTTGGAGGCATGAGAAGGGTCATGAAATGTTCTTCTGAATATCTAGCCTCTGTTCCCTACCACATTTTGTATGCAAATGTGCCTTAATTGCACATGACCTTTGTTGGAAGCTAGAGTATATAGGCTGGAAAAGACTTGAGGAGGGGCATTTCATCTATCCAATTACAGGGAAGCACTCATCCTTACTGATCCTAGACTTACCAGGTTCAGTCTTTTGGGAGATGAACAGCCACACCCCTGTAAGCATCCCCTTACCTGTGTGCTATAAGGAATCCCAACAAACTCATTGGTTCTCCAGAGTGAACTTTGGGTGCATCTTGCCTTCGTTTGTCATTAGGACTTTGGGAGAAAAGGATAGATTTTACTTATGTCTCTCTCAGTGAAGAAATTTTAGGACCACTCAGTTTCAATGCCAAGAACAAAAATGGAATTACTTATGTCAGTCCTTCTAAAATCAACCAAAGCACAAATCTTAGGGAAACATGGTCTTATATATTGTTACATGACACTGAATCTCTCCTATTGGAATTCATTATTTTTTCACTTTTAAAACAATTCTTTTTAATTTCATACATATTTTGGTATACACATACACACACACACACACACACACACACACACACACACACAATTTACAAAGTTACCTAATTCCAAAACTCCCCATGTCCTCTTTCCCCATCCTTCTCAAATTCAGAGTTTCTTTTCTTTAATTATATATATATATATATATATATATATATATATATATATATATATATACACTATATGAGAGAGACACTATAAAACCACAATGTACTGAGCCAATTTAGTGTTGCTTATATGAACATGTTTTCAGAGATGACCACTTGGTCTTGGAAAACTAATCAGGGCTTTATTCCTACTAAGGACTAATTCTCACACTCAGCAGTCATCAGTTGCCTATTGCTCTTTATTTAGAGGTGGGGTCTAGTGAGATTGTCCCGGGTTGGAGAGATGGCTTAGCCATTAAAGGCTAGGCTCACAACCAAAATTATAAGAGACTGCCTCATGCCACGCACTTCAAACACAAGACTTGGGGGAGTCAAACTGAATCTGACCCAAAAGATTCCCCCTGAGGAATAGCTTTCATAACATCAGAAGACACAATGCCAGTGGGCAATGGAGAAAAATAACTAATAGCCCTATCCAACTGTGAGGCCTACGAACCACAGAAATAACCAGAATGGTAAGGTCTCTAAGAAAATGCAATATTGGGACTTACAGTTCGGTGGTAACAAGCAGCTGTCTAATTGTACTGGAGATCTATTCGAAGGGAAGGAATGTATACCAGGTACCATAAGCCTAGCCAAATACCTGACAAAGTTATGATTCCTGAAGGAATACCCACAGCTGCCACTTGCCCCAATCTGCATACTCTTTAACTGCATTCTCAATCCTCACCTTTATAGACAAGGATAAGTGTAGTTCTCAACAATATCAAAGAAGCTGCTACTAATGCTGCTGCTGCTTCTCCTCCTTCTTCCCTTTTCTGTTTTCTTCTGGTGAGGGATATTATTACATAAGGCCACAATTGTGCAGCCACAAATTGTCAAAACTCAGAGAACCGCTGATTGTGGGATATCCAGCCCAATTTGATACATCTACAATACAGTCCATACACCTGTATCTCAGGAAACATTGTGGAAGAGGAGATGGAAATATTGCAATACACAGAGGTACCAGGACATCTACTGCAAAACTGTGTTGTCTATATTTAACATGGTAACTACATTCATTAACTTGAAACAAAATGGTTGCCCAGAACACATTCTTCGTAGTCTGTAATCCTGAAACTATTTTTACAGAAAACAGGAATCATTGCAGAATTTATTTCCTTGAGTGTCTTCAGATTGTGGATGCCTATTACATTTTGTTTTATAACAGTGCTTCTACTTTCAGGCTTAAACACTTGGCTGTTCAGCTTAAATGATTTCGAGCCTAAAAGATGTCACCTTCTCACATAGTGGTTTATTTCAAGACCAGGTAACCTGTTTAACATACTGACTAAGACCGGGTTTCCCTCTAGATTGAGGGATGTTCAAGTGCCAGAGAGAAATAAAAACAGGCACTTAGAAGCTGCTTTTGTTAAGATGGATTAACTACTTGTGCATGCACTAATTGGCTATCAGATGACCACCTTTTTTCATTTCTAAAATTACTGATTTTAACATAAGTGCAGGAGGCTGGATCATGAACTGGACTCCAAAGAAAAGATAGAAATGCTAACACTATCTACCATAAGAGTGGAATTACAAAGTTTCATGAACTTCAAAATAGTAGGAATAATAAAAAGCATATATTCACTTACTTTCTTTTTCAAAAAACAGGCATATTTCAAATCCCATTCTGTCTACATTACAAGATAAAACGAATCTGGAGACAACCTGGGTGTTAGATCTCCATCCTAGACCAAAGACCAAATTAACCTGTCTCAAATAAATTCTCCTATGTTCTAGCTTTTATCTCACGTCTTAATATATGTTGTAAGATGGGTACAGTTTTCACACGCATGGTAGGGAGGAACTAGATTTCTTTTACACACATGCACATATATATATGCACAGAATATATATATTCTGTGTTGCCACAATATTAATTGTTGTGGACTCTTTGTGTGACAAACATATTTGTGTTTTTATGTATATGTGTCTTCTAGAATGCAAATGACAGGAGAAGAGATTATAAAGCTTTTGTTAGTGGTGACAATGCTATTTGGACTCATAATCGTAAGTTCATCAATGTACCATGACGACCACCCTTAGGCAAAAATGATTTACATGGAAAACACTGTACTACAGGCAGTGTCTCTCTAATAATGGAAGTTATTAGGCATTGGCAACTACAGAGTATATTTGCAAACAAGTGCAATCTGCTTTGTCTTTAAAAAAAAACAACTTTTTATTAGGTCCTAAAAAGCACACTAAATGGAGATTAATATATAAATGTAGCCTACTGTTGGCAAATTATGTCACTCTTTAAATTAACAAATGTGAATTTATTTCATTTTTATTTTAAAATTATTTATTTATTTTACATCCTATCCACACTTTCCCCTTCTTTTTCTCTCTCTATCCCTTCACCCCCACCTCTCTTCTGCATCCCCCCAATCCACTCCTCCTCCATTTCTCTTCATAAAAGACAGATCTCCAATGTTTATCATCAAAACACAGAATATCAAGCTGCACTATGACTAAGCCCTTCCCCTTTTACTAAGGCAACCCAGTATGAGGAATAGGGACACAAAAGCCAGCAAAAGAGTTAGAGATGACCCCTGATCCCACTGTTAGGAGTCCCACAAAAAGACTAACCTACACAACTGTCACACATATGCAGAGGGCCTAGGTTAGTCCCATGCAGGCTCCATGGTTGTCAGTTTAGATTCCGTGAGCTACCATGAGCATAGGTTAGTTGATTCTGTGGGTTTTCTTGTGGTGTCCATAACCTCTTTGGCTCCTACAATCCTTCCTCCCTCTCTTCAGCCGGATTCCTGAGCTCAGCCTAATGTTTGGCTGTGGGTCTCTGCATCTGTTTCCATTAGTTGCTGGATGAAGCCTCTTTGATGACAGTTGTACTAGGCACCAGTCTATGAGTATAGCAGAATATCATTTGTCATCAGTATAGACTTTTTTTTCTCTAGTAATAGTTTGGTTCTATCCTAGGTCTCTGGATCAGCCAGGCTGTGGGTCCAGGCAGTGTCAGAGGTGGGCTCACTCTCATGGTATGGGTCTCAGGCTGGACCAGTCATTGGTTGGCCACTCCCACAATCTCTGTATCATCCTTACCTGAGCACATCCCATAGCCAGGACAGATGCTAGGTCGAAGATTATGTGGCTGGGTTGTTGTCTCACTCCCTCTACTGCATGACTTGCCTGGTAGAGAAGATGGTCAGCTGAGGCTACTTATCTCTTACTGCTAGGAGTCTTAGCTAAGGGCATCCTTGTAGATTTCTGGGAGTTTCCCTTGCACCAGATTTCTATCTGACACCAAAATCGGCATGCACCCCCACTTTACAGTAGTCTTTTTCTGTACTCTCTCTCCACCCTCTCACCTGATCACTCATGTTTCCGTTCCTACCTGCCTCCAGCCCACCCACAAAAATCTCTTCTCTCTCCCCTTCCCAGGGAGATCCAAGTGTCCCCCTTTGAGTCCACCTTGTTACCTAGTGTCTCTGGGACTCTGGGTTGTAATATGGTTATCCTTTACTTTACAACTAATATACACTTATAAGTGAGTAAATATCATGTTTGTCTTTCTGGGTCTGATTTTTTTCTAGTTCCATCCATTTGCTTTTGAATTTCTCAGTGTCATTGTTTTTAACAGCTGAGTAATACTCCGATATATAAATGTACCACATTTTCTTTAACCATTCTTCACTTGAGGGACATCTAGGTTGTTTCCAGGCTCTGGCTACTATGAATAAAGCTGATATGAACATAGCTAGACAAGTTCATTGGGGTATGAGTGAGCATCCTTTGGGTATATGCCCAAGAGTGGTACAGCTGAGTCATGAGATAGATCAATTCCCAATTTTATGACAAATCACTATATTGCTTCCCACGGAGTCTGTACAAGTTTGCACTCCCACTAACAATGGAGGGATGTCCCCCTTGTTCCAAATCTTCACCAGCACTAGCTGTCATTCATGATTTTGATCTTAGCCATTCTGACAGGTGGAATCACAGAGTTGTTTTCATTTGTACTTCCCTGATGACTAATGATGTGGAACATTTCTGTAAGTGTTTCTTGGCCATTTGGTATTCTTCAGTTCAGAATTCTGTTTAGATCTGTATCATTCCTTTTGAATTGCATTATTTGCTTTTTTTTTCTTTTTATGTTTTGGAAAACAACACTTAGTTGGATGTGGAGTTGATGGATATCATTTCCCATTCTATAGGCTGATGTTTTATCCTTTTGATGGTGTCCTTTGCCTTACAGAAGCTTCTCAGTTTCATGAGGTCACATTTATTAATTCTCAGTCTCACTGTCTGTGCTACTGGTATTCTATTCAGGAAGTTGTCTCCTGTGTCAATGCAATCAAGGCTATTTCCCACTTTGTCTTCTATCAGGTTAAGTGTAATTGGGTTTTTGATGAGATCTCTGATACACTTGGACTTGAGTTTCTACAGGGTGATAAATAAGAATCTATTTGCATTTTTCTACAACATCCAGTTATACCAGCACCATTTGTTGCAGATTATTTCTTTTTTACACTGTATAATTTTGGCTTCTTTGTTTAAAATCAAGTACCCATAGGTATGTGAATTTATGTCTGGGTCTTTGATTCAATTCTATTAATACACCTGTCTATGTTTATGTCAATACCATGCAGTTTGTATTACTATAGTTCTGTAGTAGAGCTTGAAATCAGGGATGGTGATAGCCCTGGAATTTCTTTCATTTTACAGAATTGTTTTGCATCAACGTTCATGAGTGAAATTGGTTTATATTTCTCTTTCTTTCTTGAGTCTTCCTGTTCTGAGTATCAGGGTGAAATAAAAAATAATTTGCCAATATCCCCTCTGTTTCTATTTTGTGGAATAATTTGAGGAGTATTAGTTTTAGCTACTCTTTAAAAGTCTGGTAGAATTCTGTGTTAAAACCATTTGGCTCTGGGCTTCTTTATTTTTATTTTTTATTTTGGTTGGAAAAGATTTAATCACAGCTGTATTGCTAGAAGTTGCAGGTCTATTTACATTGTTTATCTGATCTTGATTTAACTTTGGTAAGTGGTACCTATTGAAATAAATATTCATTTCTTTGAATGAATTTCTTTTTTTTTTTGAACAAGACTATTAAAGATGCTTTCTTTATTTACAGTATATATTTTTGGATTCTTTTTTTTTCTTTAATTTTACAATAGTATTCAGTTCTACATAACAGCCACAGATTCCCATATTCTTCCCCTTCCTGCCTCCCTCTCCTTCCCCCCTAGCCCACCCCCCATTCCCACCACCTCCAGATCAAGGCTACCCCGAGGACTGAGATCGACCTGATAGAGTCAGTCCAGGCAGGTCCAGTCCCCTCCTCCCAGATTGAGCCAAGCATCCCTGTATAAGTCCCAGGTTTCAAACAGCTATCTCATGCAGCAAGCCCAGGACCTGGTACCACTGCCTAGATGCCTCCCAAACAGATCAAGCCAATCAACTCTCTCACCTATTCAGAGGGCCTGATCCAGTTGGGGGCCCCTCAGCCTTTGGTTCATAGTTCATGTGTTTCCATTCGTTTGGCTATTTGTCCCTGTGCTTTATCCAACCTTGGTTTCAACAATTCTCGCTCATATAAACCCTCCTCTTTCTCACTAATTAGACTCCCAGCGCTCCACTCGGGGCCTAGCTGTGGATGTCTGCATCCAGATTTCTCAGTCTTTGGATGAGGATTCTGGCACAACTATTAGGGTGTTGGCCCATCCCATCACCAGAGTAGGTCAGTTCCCAGCTGTATCTTAGCCATTGCCAGCAGTCTTTTGTGGGGGTATCTTTGTGGATTTCTGTGGGCCTCTTTAGCACTTTGTTTCTTCCTTTTCTCATGTGGTCTTCATTTACCATGGTCTCCTATTCCTTGCTCTCCCTCTCTGTTCTTGATCCAGGTGGGATCTCCCGATCTCTTTCCCTCGAACCTCACCCTTCATTGCTCCCACTCATGTCCAGGCTGTTCATGTAGATCTCATCCATTTCTCCGTCATTGGGTGATGCCTGTGTCTTTCTTGGGGTCCTGTTTTACAGGTAGCCTCACTGGTGATGTAAGTAGCAGTCCAGTCATCCTTGTTCCACATCTAGTATCCTCCTATGAGTGAGTACATACCATATTTGTCTTTCTGAGTCTGGGTTACCTCACTCAGGATGATTTTTTCTAGATCCATCCATTTGCCTGCAAACCTCATGATGTCATTGTTTTTCTCTGCTGAGTAGTATTCCATTGTGTATATGTGCCACAATTTATTTATCCATTCTTCAGTTGAAGGGTTTCTGGGTTGTTTCCAGGTTTTGGCTATTACAAACAATGCTGATATAAACATAGCTGAGCTAGTGCTCTTGTGGTATTATTGAGCATTTCGTGGGTATATGTCCAGGAGTGGTATAGCTGGATCTTGGGGGAGATTGATTCCCAATTTTCTAAGAAAGTGCCATATTGATTTCCAAAGTGGTTGTACAAGCTTGCATTCCCAGCAGTGGAGGAGAGTTCCCCTAGTTCCACATCCTCTCCAGCATAAAATGTCCTCAGTGTTTTTTATCTTAGCCATTCTGAAAGGCATAAGATGGTATCTCTGAGTTGTTTTGATTTGCATTTCCCTGATGATTAGGGATGTTGAGCAATTCCTTAAAAAGTCTTGGAGCGATCAGGAATACAGGGAACATACATAAACATAATAAAGGCAATTTACAGGAAGCCAACAGCCAACATCAAATTAAATGGAGAGAAACTCAAAGCAATTCCACTAAAATCAGGAACGAGGCAAGGCTATCCACTCTCCCCATATTTATTCAATATAGTACTTGAAGTTCTAGCCAGAGCAATAAGACAACATAAGGAGATTAATGGGATACAAATTGGAAAGGAAGAAGTCAAGCTTTCCCTATTTTCAGATGACATGATAGCATACTTGAGTGACCCCAAAGATTCCACCCAGGAACTGATAAAGCTTATAAACACCTTCAGCAACATAGCAGGATACAAGATCAACTCAAAAAAATCAGTAGTCCTCCTATATACAATGGACAAAGAAGCTGAGAAGGAAATCAGAGATACATTACCCTTTACAATAGCCACAAATGACATAAAATATCTTGGGGTAACACTAACCAAGCAAGTGAAGGAACTATATGACAAGAACTTTAAGTCCCTGAAAAAAGAAATTGAAGAAGATGTCAGAAAATGGAAAGATCTCCCATGCTCATGGATAGGCAGGACCAACATAGTAAAAATGGCAATTTTACCAAAAGCAATCTACAGATTCAATGCAATCCCCATCAAAATACCAACACAATTCTTCACAGACCTGGAAAGAATAATACTCAACTTCATATGGAAAAACAAAAAACCCAGGATAGCCAAAAGAATCCTGTACAATAAAACAACTTCTGGAGGCATCACAATCCCTGACTTCAAGCTCTACTATAGAGCTACAGTAATAAAAACAGCTTGGTATTGGCATAAAAACCGACATGTGGACCAATGGAATCAAATTGAAGACCCTGACATTAACCCACACACCTATGAACATATAATTTTTGACAAAGAAGCCAAAAGTGTACAATGGAAAAAAGAAAGCATCTTCAACAAATGGTGCTGGCATAACTGGATATCAACATGTAGAAGGCTGCAAATAGATCCATATCTGTCACTGTGCACAAAACTTAAGTCCAAGTGGATCAAGGACCTCAACATAAGTCCAGCTACTCTGAACCTGCTAGAAGAGAAAGTAGGAAGTAGTCCTGAACCTATTGGCATAGGAGATCACTTCCTAAATATAACACCAGTGGCACAGGCACTGGGAGAAACAATCAATCAATGGGACCTCTTGAAACTGAGAAGCTTTTGTAGAGCAAAGGATACAGTCAACAAGGCAAAGCGACAGCCTACAAAATGGGAAAAGATCTTCACCAACCCCACATCTGGCAGAGGACTGATATCCAGAATATATAAGGAACTCAAGAAATTATACATCAAAACGACCAACAGTCCAATGAAGAAATGGGCTATAGAACTAAACAGAGAATTCTCAACAGAGGAAACTCAAATGCCTGAAAGACATCTTTGAATGAATTTCATATTCACTCACTTTGATGGAGTACAGATTTTTAAACCATGTCCTTATTCTCTGGATTTCCTCAGTGTCTGTTGTTATGTCCATCTTTTCATTTCTGATTTTCTTAATTTGATTGTTCTCTCTGCCTTTTATTTACTTTTGATAAGGATTTGTCTTTCTTGTTGATTTTCTCAAAGAACAAACTCTTTGTTTCATTGATTCTTTGTATTGTTTTCTTTCTTTCTATATTATTGATTTCAGCCCTCAGTTTGATTATTTTTTGCCATCTACTCGTGTCTTGGATGTGTTTGCATCTTTTTGTCCTGTAGCTTTCGTGTGTGCTGTTATGTCACTAGTATGCGATTGTCCAAATTCTTTATGAAGACTCTTAGTGCTATGAACTTTCCTCTTAGCATTGCCTTTATAGTGTTCCATAAGTTTAGGTATGTTGTGTATTTATTTTTGTTGAATTCTTGGAAGTTTTTAATTTATTTCTTCCTTGATCTGGTGGTGATTCACTAGATAGTTGTTCAGTTTCCATGAGTTTGTAAGCTTTCTGTTGTTTCAGTTGTTGAAATCCAGCTTTAATCCATGATGGTCTGATAAGATAGAGAGGGTTATTCCAATTTTTTTTTGCTTGTGTATATTGAGACTTGCTTTGTGACCAAGTATGTGGTCAAGTTTGGAGAAGGTTCTGTGCGGTGCTGTGAAGAAGATATAATCTTTTGTGTTTTGGTAAAGTGTGCTATAGATATCTGTTAGGTCCACTTGAGTCATGATGTCTGTTGGTTCTCTTATTTATCTCTTTAGTTTCTGTCTGGATGACCAGTGTATTGGTGAGAATAAGCTGTTGAAGTCTCCAACCACTAATATATGGGGTGTGTGTATAAAAGTGATGTTTCATTTACCAGTGAGGGTGCCCTTTCATTTGATGCATAAATGTTCAGAATTGAGACATCATCTTGGATTTTTCCTTTGAGGAGTGTAACATGAATTGCTAAACAGTCTTTTTAATAGGAAAAAAAATCCTTCACCAGACATTAAGTTGAAAGCTGAAAGATCAGAGAAGCAGAGCAAGCCACAGCCAACTTCGTCTTGCCAACTCCTCAGCCAATCCTGTTTCCACGAATCCTCAGACTGAAAGCCTCTGTTTCCTCACCCCTGAGTTGAACTGCTGCTTAGTTCCTGTCTCCTCAAGCCTTATGTAACTTTCTCTACCCAGCCATGTCACTTCCTGGGATTAAGGGTGTGTGTACTTTCTAAGCAAAGGCATGAGATCTCAAGTGCTGGGATTAAAGGTGTATGCCACCACTACTTGATGCTGTTCCCAGTGTGACCTTGAACTCACAGAGATCCAGATGGATTTCTGCCTCCCAAGTGATAGGATTAAAGGTGTGTGCCACCACTGTCTGGCCTCTGCTTCTAACCTAGTAGTTGGCTCTGTCCTCTGATCCTCAAGGCAAGTTTATTAGGGTACACAATATATCACTGTAGATGAGTATGAAATGTCCATCTCCATCTCTTTTGATTAATTTTGGTTTGAAGTATAATTTGTTATATATTAGGATAGCTATGTCAGCTGGCTTCTTAGGTTTGTTTGAATAGGAAATCTTTTTCCAACCTTTTACTTTGAGGTAATATCTATTTTGATGTTGAAGTGTGTTTCTTTTTTAATATTTTTATTTTTATTTTATTTTTTTTTTTTTTTTGGTTTTTCGAGACAGGGTTTCTCTGTGTAGCTTTGCGCCTTTCCTGGAACTCACTTGGTAGCCCAGGCTGGCCTCGAACTCACAGAGATCCGCCTGTCTCTGCCTCCCGAGTGCTGGGATTAAAGGCGTGCGCCACCACCGCCCGGCTAATATTTTTATTTTATAAATATTATATATTATATAAATAATATAATAATGTACAATATAATATATAAATAATATATTAATTTAATTTTACATATCAGCCACAGATTCTCCTGTCCTCCCTCCTCCCACCCCCCATTCCCCCCTCAATCCACCCTCCATTCCCACCTCCTCCAAGGCAAGGTCTCCCCTGAGGAGTCATTCCAGACTGGTAGATTCAGTTGAGGCAGGTCCAGTCCCCTCCTCCCTACACCAAAGCTGAGCAAAGTGTCTCAGCATAGGCCCTAGGTTCCAAACAGCCAGCTCATGCACCAAGGACAAGACCCAGTTCCACTGCCTTGAAGCTTCCTAAACAGGTCAAGCTAATCAACTGTCTCACTTATCCAGAGGGCCTGGTCTGGTTCCATTGGGGGCTCCTCAGCTATTGTCTCACAGTTCATGTGTTTCCATTAGTTTGGCTATTTGTCCCTGTGCTTTTCTAATCATGGTCTCAACATCTCTC
This sequence comes from Peromyscus maniculatus bairdii, assembly GCF_049852395.1. Lineage (NCBI taxonomy): Eukaryota > Metazoa > Chordata > Mammalia > Rodentia > Cricetidae > Peromyscus > Peromyscus maniculatus. Next base: position 63,411,870 of record NC_134872.1, on the reverse strand, counting down.
TTGCCGATTGGACTCCACCTGGGACTTGGCAGTGGATCTCTGCATCTGCTTCCATCAGTCACTGGATGAGAGTTCTATCATGACAGTTAGGGTGTTTGGCCATCTGATCACCAGAGCAGGTCAGCTCAGGCACTCTCTCGACCACTGCCAATGGTCTATAGTGGAGGTATCTTTGTGGATTTCTAGAGACTTCTCTAGCACTCTGCTTCTTCCAATTCCCATGGGGTCTTCATTTATCATGGTATCTTTCCTTGTTCTCCCACTCTGTTCCTGATCCAGCTGGGACCTCCCGCTCCCCTAAGCTCTCTTTCCCCCAACCCTTGTCCTCCATAACCTCTCTTACCACCAATTTGCTCATGTAGATCTCATCCATTTCTCTGTCATTGAGCAATCCTTGTGTCTTTCTTAGGGTCCTCTTTACTAGGCAGCCTCCTTGGAGTTGTGAGTTGCAGTCTGGTTATCCTTTGCTTTACATCTAGTATCCACATATGAGTGAGTACATACCATGTTTGTCTCTCTCTGAACCTCTGCTGCCCTGCTCTCCTTTGCTGCTCCTCCTCAATCCCTCTCTCTACATCCCTCCTTCTCTGTTCCACAGCCCAAATCTGGACAATTATAAGTTACATTATCATGGCCCTACCCATTCTCAAAACACAGGCTAAGTCACATAGTGTCTCTTAGGCTAGTAAAGTCATATTGACCTCTATATGTAGCTCTAAGTTGATGAGATGCCCCAGACATTAAACAGTTGTCTGAACCTTGAGTGGTCAGGGTACTTGCAGAAAGGGACCTACTACAATGACTATGTTTTGATGTAATCAGCCTGGCCTTGGTTTAGCAATAGACAATACCTGAGAATTAGTCTTTGCATATTCTCTGTAGAGGCAGGTTAGTCTGTTTTGGGCTAGTTCTAAGGTTTTTGTAAAATGTGTAAAAAGCTGTCTTTGAGACTGAGAATCTTATGTCAGTCTGAGTAATGTAAAATATTCCAGTATTATTTTTATATATCAAAAGTATATAACTTAAACAGAAATCATCTTCCTGAACATCCACAGCTATATGTATGCCCAAAGTTGTAAACACACCAAAGGTTTGTGGAAAGCACCCCACAGCTGTTCTTATTAGGAAGGCATAGCAATGGCACCTGAGAAAGATAAAGACAGAAAAAGAGCTGGTTTCTACAGCCAGTGACTCCATGGCTTTGCCAGGTGGGGCTCCCTGTCAGGGAGTTATATACATCTGGTAGGTCAACTTGTCAAACACTAGTTGTCACTTGCTATATAATTCCAGGGCCTTGGCAAGGTCTTGAATAGTTCCCTTTACCTCTCTGGTTTATATTGATTTTCCTGGCATTCTCTAAGAGATTTATTGATTTTTTCAATTGTTTTGTTATCTTTTCCTCGATTTCCTTAAGGGAGTGTTTCATTTCCTCTTTAAGGACCGCTATAGTCTTCAGAGAGTTGTTTTGAAGGTCATCTTCCTGTGCTTCAGCTGCATTGGAATATTCAGGTCTTGCTGTCATGGCATAGCTGGGGTCTGGTGGTACCATATTGCTCTAGCTCTTATTGACTGTGTTCTTACACTGGTGTTTAGACATCTGGTTTTGGAGTGATTATAGGGGTAGGTCCTAATTTCTGGGTTTGTCTTTGTTGGATGTGTTTTGTTTCTTGGTTTCTGTTTCCTTTTTGGTCTTCTATTCTTTGTGTCCTAGATTTATAGTGGCTGACTTCAACTTTGTTCTAGTAGGGAGCCTCTATCCAAGTTGGGAGCTGGCTTTCTGGTGGTTATCAGTAGGGCTCTCTTATCTTATGGCTGGTGTGGCCTCTTTTTCAGACTGCTGTTGTCTGCAGCTGTTCATCTGACTGGTGTGGTATGTGCTTGAGCCACTGAAGTCTGCTCCTAAGACTGGTGTGTTCTGCACCCCAGCAGTGGAATTCTGCTGATGTTGGGCACAGGGCCCAGCAGAATTGCTGGTGATGAGGTGGGAAGTTGAGGCCCTCAGGATGGGTCCTGGGAATCAGAATCTGGAGAGTAGGGTAGCTTAGGGAGTGGGGAGTGGCAGGCATGTCATACACCTGTTCTTTGGACTGGTATGGACTGTACCTGAGCTGATGAAGTTGGTTAGAGTTGAGGGGGTTGGCTGGCAGTGGGGAGGATGACAACATGGGAGGGCTTGGGTTATAGAATGGGTCTTAGGGGAATATAATCTGGGGGAGGGGCTTCTATTTGGCAGTGGATCCCTCACCTTCTCATTTGACTCATGAGTTTATTTTTAAAGAAAAATTAGGAATGATTTATGGTTCTGAAATGCCTTCATTCCTAATTATTATCATAAAAATATGCAATAGAAATAACTTGAATGCTTTGTAAGTTTCTAAGCCATCTTCGATTTGGTTTGGAATTTCCTTATAAAGCTTGATAGCTATTGTAAGATGTTCTTCATAGGACAAACAAAACAACTCATTTCTTTTAGTTAGAAACTTACTTTTTTTTTTACAGGAGCTATAGGATGCTGAGCTTCAAACTGACCTTCAAAGAGAAATAGTTGAGGAAATTTTCCTATACAATCTTTCCATGAAAAGATGTAAAATGAATAGAATTGGATCACTCCAATGAAGTACAAAATAAGTAGGGAATCCATCTATCTGAGACTCAATAGTCTTAAAATCTAAGAACAGAGTCTGGCCAAGGAGACAAAGGGAAGCTATATGACATTGCAGAAAAGCTCTATGACACCATAGGAAAGCTTTTTGATACCACAGAAAAGGTATGCTTGAGATAAGTTTAAGTATCTAAGTCCTGGGTCACATGACTATTTTTTTTTTTTTGTCCTCATCTGTCGATATACTTCCTTGCCAATGTGCTTAATTTCTGTCATGTCATGAAAGTAATTTTACCACGGTGTTTTTATGTAAAAATTAATTGTAAAACCTCTACATAGTGCATTTTCACAGTCATTTTCTGCTTTGTACCTTTTAAGTTTCCTATTTCCTTTAGCATTTTTGATAACTAAGATTAAAAAATGTTCCCAAACATTTTTTTTCTATTAATTATTTAGCTTAGGTTTTTGTTTTTGTAGGATTGATTTTTAGAGCAGTTTAGATCACAACAATTTATGGAGAAGTTACCTGATTGTCATGCTGCCCGCCACATCCATGAAGTTTCACTTTTATAATTAGATACATAATTAATCACATTATTCTTGGATATTAAATTGGGTATAGATTTTCCATAACACAAAGAAGTCGAATTAATTTCTTGTGACTATATACATAATGCTGAGCATTGTCAATGTGTATAGAACTGCATAAAAAATATAGAACATACTGAGAAGTGTCTCCATAGAACAGATGCAAAGCTGAACATCTCAAAATAACCCCTACTCTTTGATTCCACTCATTGCTGCTAATATGTGGTAGATATTAGGGTAGAATCCTGTCAGGTATGAGAAAGAAGAGTCAAATTCTTGCTAAGTTAACTTTTAGTTCTTAGGTTTAAATTATCATTTAAAAAAAAGCAACTTGAGCTAGCATCCATGCACTTCTTTAAGGAAATGTTTATTTGAACATTTGGTTCTCTGTTTCCAAGCCAAACTAGGAATACATATTCATTTTGGCGGGGCCAAAAGAAACATCGATTCCAAAGTGTTCCTGAGTACTATTTTTCTCTTTGGATTTTCAGTGTTCATATAGCCTATCTTTCTATAGTTGTTGCCAAAGTAGTTTTATAACTATCTTGGCAATAATGAAGATATACTAAAGAGACATTTTTGCCCCTTGCTTTGATTATGAGGGACAATGAACCCTTAAAAATAGTGGAATTTCCCCAGGGACCTCCTGATGGGAGAAAGAAAAGGCTGGGGGCCCTGATGCCAAGCTACAGGGGAAGCTCTTCCCCCAGAAAGAGATTTTCCACAGTTTTATTTAACTAAAAATAATTTTTCATACAGTATATTTTGTTCATGTTTTCCCTTCCTCGAGCTCCTCCAAGATTTTTCCCACCTCCCCACTCACTCAACTTACTTTGCTTTTCTCTAGCTCTCTTTCAAAATAAAAATAAAACAAGAAACAAACAAAAAAAAATAATAGAAAAACAAGAAATACCAAAAAGAAAAAAAAAACCTCACAAATCTCAAAATAAGCATAAGAAAAATGAAAAACCAAACAAAGCAAAATGAAACAAATAGTCCACACAACATAATTTAATCATGTTTTATTGGTCAACTACTCCTGAGCATGGGGCCTGCACTGAAGCATGGCCAATATTCCCTATAAAACTCCACCGTAATTAGACTGACTTGTCCTTTGACAGCAAGTATCAGCTGTAGTTAGCTTATTGGTGAAAGGTGGGACCCCGTGCCCAATTTCCATTCTCAGTGCTAAATCTCCAACTGTTTTAAGTCCATACAGCTTTTTGTTTTGTTTTGTGTTTTGTTTTTTGTTTTTGTTTTAGTATGCTGCCACAGTCTCTCTGAATCCATATGTGCATCATCACATATCTAGAAAGTGCTGTTTTCTGTGGAGTTCACCATCACCTTTGACCCTTATTATACTTGTGCCCCATCTTCCACATAGATCCTTGAGCCTTGAGATGAGGGATTTGATGAAGATATTCCATTTAGGACTAGGTGCTCCACAGTCTCAGTCACCCTTTCTCTCTCTCTCTCACCTTCTTAAAACTTTCACACCTAGTACCTCCCTTTCTTCTTATTTCCTTTGTTATTCTGTCCAGTGCTCTTAATTGCCTCCCACATCTCCTTTCTTGCTTCCTAGCTTCTAGAGATTTGACAGTTTAAATACAGATGTATAAAAATCCAAAGGTAGTATCTGCATATGATAAAGAACATGTCCTGTCTGTTTTTCTGGGCCTGGATTATTGTCTCATTCTGTTTAATATTTCTAATACCATCTATTTTTCTACAAGTTTCACTTCTCTGGCTTAATTGAATTCCATTGTGTATATTACCATACTTTCATTTTCTCACTTTTGTATCCTTATTTATTCTACTTTTATCCTTTAATCTCATGTAGAGAATGTGAATAATAATAGTACTTATCTAGTCAGGTTGTCCAAGGAATTGGGATGTACATTGACCAATGCTTGATGCTGACTAAAACAATCCAGAAGAAAGCTGTATAATCTAATTTTCTTTGTTTGCCTGTTGTACACTACTCTGCTCATTATCACATCAAATATTTCTCTAAATTACCCCACTGCTATAGAATTTTAAGTGTTTATTTTTATCTTCTAGACATTTAATTTAGGCTACAAACAGAGCATCGATTTTGCTGTCTTCACTTAAACAGCAGCCATTAAAAATAAAAGTCTATTCATTATCAAAAGCTAAAAAGGCACAGACTATATCAAATATAAATTCACATCTAACTTTTCCAAGGACTTGGTGACAGATTAAATTAAAGGCAACAATATGCTTCTGAACTTTCATGTATGACTTAAATTATTTTTTAATTTAAGTGTCATTATTTGTCTTTTACTATAGGACAATTTAGAGTTGAATTTAAACTACTTAAATGTCTTTTAAAAGTATGGTATTGTCTCATTGTTTCCTAGCACACTCTATTTACCATATCTTCTAAAACTTGTGATTCCCTGACAGAAAGTTTTTGGCTCAATGTGTAGGTAGTACAGCAAATTCAGACTTTCATAAGGTAACTTAGGTTTCAATCCCAAAATGGAATTTTTAATAGTGTTGTCATTTTTTATTAAAATAGTTTGCATATTTTTATGATGGGTATATTTTGAATATATAATATGTAAGCCTGATAGCAATATTTTATTAATATTCTTTATTTTCAATAAAATATAATTCCATAACATTCCCTTATCTTTCCTCCTTCCAATCTATTCCATATCCCCTCCCTCCAACACTCCTAGGTCCCACCCCCATTTTCACTCAAATTAAATGCCTCTTTTTCTTTGATGATTATTGCTACATATAACTTCTAAATTATATACCTATACATAGATTCAACACAATATATTTATGTATATATTCAACAGAATATATGTTTAAGTGAAGACAACAAAATTGATGCTCTGTTTATAGCCTAAATTATATTCTGTTGAATATATTCAATCAATATATATTAAATCATATATAACACTAAACAGACTCAACACACACACATGTGTCTATGTGTCATTTTAGAGCTGACAACTTTGTACTGAATAAACAGTTAAGGGACTCATTCCCAGGAGAGACTAGTTCTCCCTCTCAGAGTCACCAGCTATTAGTTATGCTTCCATATTAGTATATCTATTAGTATTGCCATATTTCAGGTCTTGTTTATGTATCATGGGTGTAACTTTCCTCTCCTTTCTAGGAGATACACTCTCACATCAGACGTCTTGGTTCTCTGGCTCTGGGCACCTTTCCCCACCCTCTTTAGCAATTTCCCTTAACCCTTAGGTGCATGAGTTATGTTGTAGATATATGGGTTTATCTCTGCATTTTAACCAATTGTGGTTATCTTTCTTAGAATTTTTTTCTTATTTCATTTATTTTGTGATAGTAGCAATTGCTCATAGGGGCTTGTCCAGGTTAGTGAAGTGTTCTACTCCAGCCCTTTCTTTACTTTTTATTTTGAGGTAAAATCTCACATAGTTGTCTAAGATGACCTTCAACTGTGATCCTTCCTCATGTCCTCCAGAGTTGCTGGGGTTATGTATCTACACTATTAATCTCAGCATAATGTATGATACTTCTAAACTTGATAGTCTTCATTTCCTTTTATTCTAGATAAGCAAAAATATAGTAAAGTAGTTGTTTATTTCCTGAAGAATCACAGAAAGCACATAGCCAAGAATTCAGGTTGGTTGTTTTACCAAATGATGGAATTTTACCAACTATCAGGAATTTCTTGTTCAGGTTCTCAATTCCTCTCTGTTTCTTCTCTCAACTTCCTCTTTCCATTTCTTACTTTTCCCACTAGAAGTTGTATTTTGAGACATCAACATACTACTATGTTTTGCAAGGGATGACTACATTTACTGATTTCCTGACTATACAAACAATGTCCCTAGTGCTGGCTGTTCCCAAAGAAAGTAAATGAGACTATATCTGGTCAAATATTGATGGACTCTTCTAGTCCAAATATGGCTCCCATTAGAAAAATCACAAGTTTTTATGTAGGTCTCCATGGAAAAAGATCAAGACTAGAAAACATAATAAATGAGAAGTAAAATGTAACTTTTTTTAGTGAGTAGAAATATTGGCAACATTAAATATATTTAAATTTTCCTATTCTGGTAAATCCAACAAATGTTTAAAAAGCCAATATTAACTATGCAACCTTAAATGTATCTTGCTGTTTTAGTGGTAAGTGAAGGCTCGTCTGTCTTAGTAGATATTTTTGTTTCTACAATTTTCATGTGCTTCCTCATTTTGTTCTTTTTATTGTGGGTTATCTGAAGAGATATTAGATTTGCATTTGAATTTTTGTTAGTGATTTTGATAGTATCTTTCTCTTTATGTTAATAATTTTGTGATTTCCTACTTATATAGAAGAGATTACAGGTGTCAACATTTTGACAGTGTGTAAAAAGCATAAAAAATCACAAGTCACCCTTGAATAATTTTATTTGCCACCACTTGAAATATAATTAGCCTTGTCATATCCTTCCTATGTATATGGAGAACCATACTGTACAATGTAATAATACTTCAGTTTGGCCCCCAAATATAATTTACGAACCTCAAGAGAAGAAAAAATAATTTACCCACACATATATAAAATGGTAACATAGATACTCTACATTTATACCTTTCTTTTTAGAATGACTTCCTTAAGTTAATCATTCACTGTAAATCTACTAATCTCAGATTCAAATTTTAGTCATCTGAATCCTTGGTTTTCTCAGCAGCTAATTTCCTCCTTTAAAAAAAAAGATACATATATTCACTTGACACATAATTATTGATTAATTCTTCTTTCAGCAGTTGTAATGTACATTTTCCCTCTTGTGTTCATAGTTAATCAAGAGAAATCTTGTTACTCAATACTTTCCCCTCAAAATATATTGCCACAAAATATGTTGCCATATTTTCTCTCTGATGATTTCTAAGTTTTTTCTTCAATGGTCACAAAATTAAATCTGATGATTTGGTAAAATAATTTGGAGGGGGGATATGTGGAAAATTTGCTAATGTCTCAAATGCACAAATTTAAGTGCTTTGTGACATTTAGGGAGTTACACATTATTGCTTCTTGGAATGTAATTTCCAAACCAGAATGATTATAACTTTATCCTGACTTGCCTGTACATGAGTCCTGTCCTTTCCAGCCACACTGATTCTTCTGGTTGTTTCTAAGTCTTAGCCTTCTTTTACATAGCATGCCAATAGTTAACAGCTGGCTCTCATTTAAGAACTACAGACTTGATTTGTAACACATTGTTCAGAAGCAGAAATCACTTATGTAAAGAAAGTTTCATTTTATAATTGCATTCCACATGTTACTTTCAGTTTGTAATTTGAAAATGAACCACTGGATACCTTTGCTTTTCTTAACATTTTATATCCATTATATGCTTCACCTTAAAGATAAATAACAAACCAATTTATTTTGGGGAAATTAGAAGGAAAGAAATAGCTAAGAGTACAGTTGAATTAGAAAAATTTGACATGATATGTGTCATAGCAGTTAAATGAGTAAAAAATCCTAAATGATGTTCATAGAGAAAGTTTTAATCTTTCTCACAATAGCATAAGCAACAAGTTAAACAAGAGAAAGTGATGACTGCCTTTGTCCTGATTTCCTGTGGAATAATGCGACTCGTGATCTATAACTCAGTAGGAGATAAGAGTCAAAAAGTCCTAAGTGTTGAGTGAGAGAAAAAAAAATCTTCATTTTTTTTCATCTTTAGCATTCACACAAGTCTTCTAGAAAAAAATATTCATCGAGACAGAGATGCTAAGCAAAGAATGACAATACTTATAGGGAGCTGAGCTAGCCTGAGGACCAGAATGTCCCACTGCATTCTTAAAAGTCACATGAACTCCTCTGAGTCTACCAGGCTTGGCTGACTCCCCAGGGGAGAACTTGCCTTGGAGGAGGTGGGAATCAGGGTGAATTGTAGGGGAGGAATGGGGGATGGGAGGAGGGAGGACAGGGGAATCCGTGGCTGATATGTGAAATTAAGTTAATTATAAATAAAAATATTAAATAAATAAAATAAATTAAATAAAAATTAAAAAAATTAATATCTCAAAAAGAAGTCACATGAACATTTTAACCAGAGTCTAGGTACATCATAGAATTCTGAAATCTCAGCAATTAAAAATGTTTTTATATTTCTATATTTATTTCCAGATAAAATTATTATGACTACAGCACTTTAAGTAAGTTTTAAAATTTCCAGTATCAAATGATGATGAGAATAAGATTTGGATGCTGGTAATATTAGGTATTACTATCAATCTTTGACTATTATGTTATAAATATATATATATATATATATATATATATATATATATATATATATATATATTATTGTGTTGTGTATTTATAAACTATAAAAGGAAAAGATGAATGAAACAGAATGTTTTAGACCTTTCCAAGCGTTGTCTGATGCTAGGAAAGTTGTATTATTTAGTACATCTTTAAACATTTTAGGTTATTCAATATCTGCTGTAGAATCATGTACAAGAGTACACTGTAAAGATTTGTCACTCGGATTGGTTTAATAAAACCCTGATTGTTCAGTAGCCAGGCAGGGAGTATAGGCAGGGTGACCAGAAGAATGCTGGGGAGAGGAAGGGTGGAGTGAGGAGTCACCAGCCAGATGCAGGGGAAGCAAGATGAGGATGCCACACCGAGAAAAGGTACCAAGCCAGGTGGCTAAGCATAGATAAGAATTATGGATTAATTTAAGTGTAAGAACTAGTTGGTAATAAGTTGAAGCTACTGAATAATACTGAAGCATTGTAAGTAATATTAAATCCTTGGAATCAGTTATTTAAGAAGTGGCTGCTGGGTATTTGGGAACATGCAAACAGAAAAAAAAATTCCACCTACAAATATCAATCCAAATGAATTGTAGCAGTTATTTACCTGTTGAAAATAATTACCAGAAATTTGACAAATGAAATTGGCATACACTCCTTTCCTCAGTTTCTATAGGACAGAATGGCAAGTATGGCTTACATGGGGCCTCTATGATTGCAAGGGGCTTTCATCATGATATTGCTTGCTTCAGTTTTTATACAGAGATCCTGGATTTTTTGCAAGCTTGTATGCTGCTATTAGAGTCCATTGACTTAAAGAAGTAAAGTTTCCATTTTCTTTCTTACTGTAATTTGGGCATTATCTTCAACATCTTGCCATGTGCCTTTTACAGAGTCTCTTTCATAAAATACAGCTTATTTCTTCAAATCCAGAGGCTACTATACCTCAGAAAGACTTTTGACTTTCACTCAATTAGGTCAGGCTTGCCCTAAATTTTTTACACACTGGTTAATTCAAAGTCACTTACTTGAAGGTTTCATTACATTGTATGACATCCAGTTTTTTGTCCAACTATTGATGGATGGGAAAAGTCTGCTCTTTAAACACCAAAGAAATTGATTAAATAAATAAAAGCATGGTGTATATTAGGATGTTACTCCTAAAAGAAGAGTGGAAAATAAATTACTTTGCGCAGGGAGTTCTAAAAATAGATACTAAAGATTAGGAAATGTGAACCAGAGCCATGACATATTAATTGAACAAGCCACCATTTATGAAAAATAAGAATGTGCCTATCAATGCTTTATTTTATGTTATAGTTCCATATTAATTATAGACCACAGTAGGCAGACACTAGACTGAATCTTGCAATTAGTTGTTCTCTTGGTGTTGCTTGGTGGATTTTGAAATTTTGTTTATTGTTTTTCAGCATTTATAACCAGAATAGGATGAGGTACAACTGGTTGGGCTCTTGATACTTACCACAGTCTTTGGCATAAGAATATGTTTTCAAAAAGAATTGGTTAAAAACACCAGTATCATCTTACTACCAAAAAACCAGAAAGGAAGAAAAGAAAGAGATAAAAGAAATAAAACTACAATTTCTTTGACTAACATAGGAGCAAAAATTCTTACTAAAATACTTTCAAAATGTATTTAGGAGCACATTAAGAAGATTATATATTATGACCAAGTGAGCCTTATACAAAAAAAGAAAATATTGGTTCAATATACATAAATCACTAACTGATAATAAAATATATAAGTACACTGAAGAACAGAAAACACAAAATTATTTCAATTGATACTGAAAATACCTTTGACAAACTCCAACATGCCTTTATTGTAAGAGTTCTGGAGACTTTACTAATAGATGGATTATACCTCAAAAATATGAAGATCATTTATAACACACCCATAGCAAACATTATCTTAAATGGAGACAACTTGAGAGCATTTTGATTAAAATCATAAATGAGACCAGGATGGTCACTCTCTTCTCTCTTGTTTGATACAGTGCCCAAAGCCTTAGCTATAGCAAGTAGACAAGAAAAAGACATAAAAGGGACAATAGAAAAGGAAGAAGCCAAACTATCTCTATTTGAATATGACATTATTATTTACTTGAAAGATCCTATTGAGTCTACTAGAAAACTTATGGGCCTAATAAACACTTGCAGTAAAATTGCAAAATACAACCACCCCCCCAAAAAAACCCTTAACCTTTATTTTTACATGCAGCCTATTCTCTGAGAAAGAAATTGGGGAAAACCTTCCATTCCAATTTACGCTCACCTCAAAAAATATTTAGGAATATATGTAACCAAATAAATGAAAGATTTCTCCATTAAAAATTTCAAGAAAAAAAAAGATGTTAAATGAAGCAAAACTATTGCTTATTCCTGGATAGACAAAATCAATATTGTAAAAATAATCTACCCTACCAAAATTAATACACAGGATTAATACAGTGCTTTTAAAATTCCCATGTCATACTTCATAAGTATAGAAAAAAACACAAAAATTCATGTGGAACCACAAAATACTAAAACTACTAAGAGCAATAATCCCAAGGAGTAAAAAAAAAAAAAAAAACACTGGCACTGGACTTTACACTATACTGTTGAACAATAGTAATAAAGACAATCGGTACTGGCACTGGACTTTACACTATATTGTTAAGCAATAGTAATAAAGACATCTCGTACTGGTATGGGCATAAAATTAGACATAGAAAATAATGGAACTGAATTGAAGATCCAAATATAAATTGGCAAAACTATCCCTACTTAATTTTTGACAAAGGAAGAAAAGCCTTACTTTAAAAAACAAAAGCCTGTTTAACAAATAATTCTTGCGCCGGGCGGTGGTGGCGCACGCCTTTAATCCCAGCACTCGGAGGCAGAGGCAGGCAGATCTCTGTGAGTTCAAGGCCAGCCTGGGCTACCAGGTGAGTTCCAGGAAAGGCGCAAAGTTACACAAGAGAAACCCTGTCTCGAAAAAACAAAACAAAACAAACAAACAAAAAAAACCAAACAAATAATTCTTGGACAACTGGCTTTCTACCTCCGGAAGAATGAAATTACATATATATTCTCACCTTATATAAAATTGAAGTCAATATGGATAAAAGACTTTAATTTAAAACATGAAACACTGAAACTTCTGGAAGAAAACAGAGGGTTTCTTTAGAATTATTGTGGTAGATAAGATCTTTATTAAAAAGAACCCCATTGCTCAGGGACCAGGTACCAATAGATGGGAATACATGAAAAACTAAGGTTTCTCTACAGCAAAGAAAAAAAAGTCAGCAGAGTTAACAGACAGCCCACAGAATGGCAGAAACCTTTACTAGATACACTTCAGACAAGGACTAATACCCTAAACTTACAAAGAACTGGAGAAATTAGATGCTGATGGAATAAATCTGCTAATTAGCAAACAGGCAAAAGAATTGAATAGATGATTTTGGTTGAATAGATGGCCAATAACTACTTTAAAGAGTGTCCAGTATCCACAGCAATCATGTGTAACATGAATCTTATAAGGTCTTATAATAAAAAACCCATAGCCAGATATTGGGGTGAAAGCAGAAAGATTAGAGAAGCACAATAGCCAGCCACTTGCTTACCCCTACAAAATTCTCAGCCTCAAGAGAGTGAGTTCCTGTTTCCTCACACCTGATATACCTTCATGTGCCCAGACATCAATTCCTGGGATTAAAGGCATGTGTGCTTCCCAGTAGTGGGATTAAAGTATGTGCCACCACTGCCTGGCTCTGTTTCCAGTGTGGCTTTGAACTCACAGAGATCCAGACTGATCTCTGCCTCCTGAGTGATAGGAATAAGAGTGTGTGCCACCACTGTCTGGCCTCTATGTCTAATCTATTGGCTGGCTTTGTCCTCTGATCCCCAGGCAAGTTTATTAGGGTACATAATATATCACTACAATCATGGAAATGTAAATTAAAACCACTTCAAGATACCACCAGATCCCTGTAAGAATGATATAACCAACAAATCTGTAAACAAATATTGGGGAGGATTTGAAAAGAGTGGAACCCCTATTTACTGTTGTGGAGGTGAAAATTAATACTGCCATTCTAGAAATCAGTTCAGAGTTTTCTAAAAACATTACTAAAAACAGAACTACCATATGACCCAGCTATCTCACTTCTGAGCATCTACTCAGAGAACTCACTTCATACCCTACTACAGAGGTATTTGCCTCCCATTTTTATTGATTATTTATTCATTATTGCAAAGAATTTTTTAAATTCTTTAAAAAACTATTAATCTAGTTGTCTATCAATAAATGAATGGACAAAAAATTTGGTACATATAAAAACTGAACTACTACTCAGCTCTAAAGAAAATTAAAGCTAAAAATTATATGCAGATAATGGACTTGAGTTATGAATGAGTGTATACAACTGCTTTTCTAGTTCTGATTTTGTCATGGATTGCTTTTGGTGATGAGTAAATGCATCAGATATATTTGGTACTGAAAGCATAATTTTTGTTTTGTTTTGTTTTTTTGTTGTTTTTTTTTTGAAACAGGGTATTTTCTGTGTTTCCCTGGATGTCCTGGAACTTGATCTGTGTAGACTAGGCTGACCTGGAACTCACAGAGATCCACCTGCCTATGCCTCCCAAGAGCAGAGATTAAAGATATATGCCACAATCACCCAACTGAAAGTATAAAATGTTATGTGAACCTCCATAGCTTCTTTTTTGAAAGATATTTTTATACTAACTGTATAGAAATTGATTGAATTTTACAGACTTTAAATCTTGTTAATTTTGATGTGTGATATTTTACTTATTTGATTTTTTTAAAAAAATATATAGTTATAAAAACAAAAGATAAAAAATTGCTATATTGCCTTTAATCTTTGTAACAGCATTAGAAAACAGATGTTTACTCCCAAGAAACTCGTACTACTATCTCATAATTGGATATATAGTTACTGGAAACTTGGAATCATAATACACAAGATCCACAGCTAGGTAACATCATAGATAACTTTTCTCCCCCCTTTCCAAATCCCACATAAGCAATAGATTTCTTTATGAATTTTTCATTCTGCCTTAGTTTTGTTCAACTCCTCCCCAACCCCAAATTTTTCCCACCTGCCTATCTCAGAGTTTGAAGCTAGAATTCACACACCAAAAAGAATATATGATGTTTATTATTCTGGATCTGAATCTTCTTATTCAGTAAAATATTGTTCAAATTCCATCCATAGTCATGTAGATTTCATAAGTTTATTTTTCTTTAGTTTAGAATAATATCCCATTATGTTTATCTGCAAAGTTTTCATTGTCCATGAGTCAACTGGTAGACAAGTAGGTTGGTTCATTTACCTTACTATGTAAGTACAGATGCAATGGACATGGACGTACAGGTAAGATGAAGAATTTTTGGTTATCTGCCCTGGAATTCTATGCCTGGTTCATATAGTAGACCTATTTTATCCTTCTTAGAAAACTCCATGCTGATTTCCACATTGGTTGAGTTAATTTACACTCCCACTAAACAATAGTTCTACTGTCCCCATGATCTGGCAGCATTTGCTGTCATTTGTTTTCTGGATAATAGCCTTTTTGACTGGTGTGAGATGGAATCTCAAAGTAGTTTTAATTTTCATTTCCCTCATGGCTAATGATGTTGAACATTTATTAAAGTGTTTATTAGTCATTTGTATTTTTGAGAACTCTCTGTTCAGTTCTACAGCCCATTTTTCAGTGGGGTTGTTTGTTTTCTTGGTACTTAGTATTCTGAGTTCTTTAAATAGTCTAGATATTAATCTTCTGTTGGATGTATAGATAGCAAATGTTTTCTCCCGGTCTGACATACCTAAAATCTTTGAGGTTTTCTTGGATAAATAAAGCACTTTCTGGTTAAGATAAAATCACTCCATCCCAAACATTGTAAGTATTCTTTCTGGCTTATAGTTTTAGGATACATGTGTTTTGCTCTCATATAAGACACATTTTTCTTGATAAATTCCCAGTAAAATTAACTTTGTGAAATATTGTATCAGGCTAACCCCTTTTTTTTCAATCTCATGGCAGCTAGCAAATGGGTCACTTAGACTAAGGCCTACGTTTTTGGGAAAAATTGACAACCAATCAGGAACCAGGAAAAGTAAAGGTAAGGAATCTTCTACAGAGGAATTTCCAGGTTAATCTTCTAAACTCTGTGGGGGCAGAAAGGATAGTCCATTTGTTAAGAGTTGTGGCTCACCATGTGAGCATTGAGACATCTTTAAATGATAGCTAGTTTTGGAACAGCTTAATCCACTTTACCAAGCAAAGACAGCACCTTGCTATATTGGGATGGGTGTTGCTATTCACTGTTCAATTGACTGGCTGCAAAGGAGAATATAAAGACTATGGATGAAGAGTTACAATGTAAAAGAGATACATATCATATCTCTCTATAGAACTCCTGGATGAGAGGCATGAGGAAGAACTTTAAGTTGAGGTGAAAGAGGATAGAAACTCCTCACCTGTGAGCCTTGACTTATTTTTCTCACGCTAGGCTCACCTATTACTACTGCATACATTGAAGGAACCGCGTATGAATGATAGGCCTTTCCCCTTCAAGAAACCAATTGATGATATATGATGGCACAGTTGTTAGACATTGTCTAAACTTCTAAGAAAAGCCTGACTACCTGGAAGGTAAGACTGTCAGAAACAGACTGATATTTCTCTGAAGGGAAGGGAAGCTGATAAATGACTAATAGTATAAACGTCAGGACTTATGCAGTGTTTATACGATGCCTGCCAGGGCCAGGGAATCATTGCATTAAAGATTGGCCTATCTAGGGCTTGCGACAGGCCACATACATCCACAAACCTAGTGAAGCTTTTTTTTTTTTTATGGCCAGAATGAAAAATAAACTTTTGAAAACTTCTTCTCAATATGGTATTGCTCTCCTCTATTCCTTTTCAGCCAGGTTGTTGGACAAAATATTTATCATATAGCAACCTGCCAACCTGAAAAGAATAAATGTGATCAGGACAGAGTATCATAAACCATGACTAGAAAGGGTAGCAAATAAGAATGGAAGAGAAAATATGGTCCCAAGTAAGGCACCTAGAGAAGAGTAGTGACATGATTTACTATAGGTCAGCACCCCAGAACAAAGAGAAACAAACCTACACACTCTCACCAGACTTATGGAATAAACCAAAGACTGATTAGAAGTTCCCACATTTTTCCTTTTCTCTTAGAAAACAGGGTGAGGTATTCCCACTCTATGACATTCTTGACTAAGTGCAGTGGCTCCCCTTCAATACATGTTATTATGGTAGGGGTCAAAGTCACTGCCTAGTTTGGGCTATAGAAAGAGTCCATAGGCAGCCTCGTATAGAACTGCTTACTGGTTTCCTACAATCAAGGAGATTGTATCTCTTGATTATAGGTGCTAAATGTGCCTTACTACACAGCAGCCAATAACATTTGTCTGATTCCCTGGTAGTTATTGAGGGTTTTTTTTATGATAACCATATGAACCAAACAGTTGTTAAACCTGAGAATTGAGAGATCACTATTCCACATTTGGTATTAACATTTTAGAGAGAATATTCTATTACACAGCACACTGCAGACCTCTATCAAAGAGAAGTACTGAGCAGAGAAACAGAGTAGAACCTGACTAGCCTTCCTATCCCTTTGAACACAGTAAACCCAGGGCAGTACAATCTGCCATATGGATATACTGAAATTGTTTAAATCTTAAAAGAGTTATGATGGGTTAGAATGTTACAATCTGTCTTCAACAGCTTTCTCGTGCATTTAAAAATCTGTAAGCTTGAATAACTGTAAGCTATAAAAACATGCATAGGGTAGTACCTAAATTTCTCAGAAGGAATTTTATCATTCCTGGGCATGGCTCGTCTGATCCTGTGCTTACACAGTTCCCTTTCATCACCCCAATACCAACAGTCATAAGAACCAGTTTATCATTCCTTGGGATGAAGAAATAGAGATTCCATGACCTGCCCCAGGGGTCCCTCTGTGGTCACACTCCCTGTTGCTGTTTAGTAGTTTATGTTCTCCCTGCCTTCTGACACTGCCTGCTTGCCTTATATTGAGAACCTTGTGCTAACAGGAGCAGATTATACCATCTTAGAGGACACAGCAGAATGTGCACTCTAGTACACATGAAAGAAGGGATGGATTTTACCACTCCATGGTGTTTGGAAAGAACATGTCTCCTATAGATCCAGATGGTTTTGTTGTTCTTTCTTTCTTTCTTTCTTTCTTTCTTTCTTTCTTTCTTTCTTTCTTTCTTTCTTTCTTTCTTTCTTTCTTTCTTTCTTTCTTTCTTTTTTGGTTTTTCAAGACAGGGTTTCTCTGTGTAGCCTTAGCTGTCCTTCAAATTCCTTGGTAGACCAGGCTGGCCTTGAACTCACAAAGATCTTCTGACATCTATCTCCCAATTGCTGGTATTAAAGGTATGCACCCCCACCAACTGGCTGGGCCCATTTGTTTTAATAGTGGTCCCCAGTGGGTAGCTTTGTTAGGATAGGTTTAGGGATGTGGCCTCAATGGAGGAAGTATTGCTCGGGGTGGGGGGGTGGGGGTGGGATTTGGGGTTTTATAAACCACATATTATTATCAGTTTAATCTCTTTGGTATCTTTGATTCAAGATGTGAGTGCTCAGCTTCTACTCTAGCCAACATGTCTTTCCTACCTTGCCGTACTTTTATCTCTTGGAACAATAAGACACCTACACCCTCCTTTCTACAAGTAGCTTTGGCCATGGTATTTTATTATAGCAATATAAAATCTTAATACACTTCCAGTGTTGAGAGCTCTGGTTCCTAAGATTAATCTGATAATTTTTAAAAACCCACTTAATTCTAGGCATAGTATGAACGGTGTAAGCCTTCCCAACAGGAGAGAAATACACAGATTTGAGAGAGTTTTGAGAGGGCTCCTGGATTATTTGATTATTAGTTCGTGTTCTCTCTCTCTCTCTCTCTCTCTCTCTCTCTCTCTCTCTCTCTCTCTCTCTCTCTCTCTCTCTCTCTCTCTCTCTCTCTCTCTCTCTCCCTCTCTCCCTCTCCCCTCCTATCTGGTAACTTTCTAGTGTCTATTTTGGCTTTTAAGTGCATCCTAGCTTCCCCAGAGCTCTTGATACTTGATAAGCAGTGCTCCATGGACACTGAATGGGCAGGTATTTCTCCGAGTTTTCCCAATCTGACATTGTGCCTGATGTTCCAAACACGTTGAGCAGGCTCCTCTTTTTCTCTGAGCCTATGGCTAATTCATGTATTTCAATACTAGATGGTGCTCTCAATCAAGGGATGGTATAATTCCATTTTTGGTGTGCTGTCACTGTGTCAACACTAGAGGGCAATCCAATCTCAGAATTGTCCCAAATCCATGGTTGGTGTATAGTACAGAATGATTTGGAGGAATATATGTAAAGGATACTTCCTCCTGACAATCTGGGGCAGGCCCAGATGTCTCATGTACAGTTGATTGCTATTGTCAAGTACTGTGCAATGGTGCCTGATTTGAGGCAGAATCTTTATAAATGGACTATCCCTGGGGTCTATAAACACCATAACACAAACACCACAGTGCCATATTATATCTTAGCCAGAATCATATCATACCTTTCAGACCAGAATAGCACTGTGGTAGGGTCATGTTGGTATATTGGTTGCCTACTTTTAAAATAGACTTTGTGACTACCCTGTGTTAGACTAAACCAGATAAGCACTAGGTTCCAAAGCAAAGACTCATGCTTACTATTCTGCCATGTGTCTAGCAAATGGAACCTTGTTCCAAATGATGCTGCCTTTGGTTGGGGTTGTGTTGGTGAATACAATCCCTTATTAAGTGAGGTGGATTTCGAGTGAGGTCATCTTATTATTAGTCCCAAGGACCTGTCCAGTTTTGTATGTATTCCCATGCCCACACTGTAGCAAGAAGCAATACAGGAAAAAAAATTTGTGTGATTATTAGTTTTTTTGTTATTTTAATTCTCAGTGATTTTGTGGTTGGACCATGTTTTTAGAATAATTTAGAGGCTAGTGAGGTGGTTCAGTCAGTCAAGAACTGGGCTGAGCTCTTGGAGTCCAAAGAGAGGGAAGAGGGATTATATTAGCAAGGGACGGGGGATGTCAAGATCATAATGGGGAAAGCCACAGAGAAAGCTAGCTCACAGACTCTGGACTAAGAGCTGGGAGAGATTCATGGACCCAACTAGGCCCTCTGAATGTGGGTGACAGTTGTGTGGCTTGGTCTGTTTGTGAGGCTCCTGGCAGTAAGACTAGGATTTATCCCTGGTGCATGAACTGGCTTTTTAGAGCCTATTCCCTATGGTGGGATGCTTTACTCAGCCTTGATGCAGGGGGGCAGGGGCTTGGTCCTGCCTCAACTTGATATACCAGGCTATGTTGACTCCCCATGGGAGGATTGGATGCAGGGGTGGGGAGAGAGTGGAGGAGATGGAGGAGGGGGAACTGTGGTTGGTATGTAATTTGAAAAAAAAATTAAAGAAGAGTGCCCCTTATACTTCCAGAGGGTCTAAATTCATTTCGAAACACCTGACAGATGACTCACAGTTACCTTTCACACTAGCTCCAGATGATGACAAGCTCTTTAGGTCTCGGCCAGAACTTACATTCCCATGCACATGCTTTCCCTGCTATACATGTATATACATAATTAAAAATAAAATAAAACTAAAAACATTTATTTGATCTCTAAATAGCTCACTCATTTCACCTATTTTTTATTTAGATGCATTCATGAAGAAAATAATATATTTTTATTTACATCATTTCCAACTTCTGCTTATGTGGATGGAGTTCTAATTTCAATTATTTTCATTATTCTCATAGAATTTACTTGAATGTTACATGAGTACAGATTTCATGGCAATTATTATCCATATTTTCCCTTTAGATTGTCTTCACTAACTTTAAATGAATAGTTAATATTCATAGGATACATAGGACAATATCATGATTTTGTCAATCTTGTTTTGGTTTTGATTTTGAGACAGGATTCCCCTATGTAGCCCAGTGTGGTGGTATTGTGTTCCCCAAAATATTGTGTACCCTAATAAACTTATCTGGGATCAGAGAACCGAAAAGCTACTAGATAGTTAGGCAGTGGTAGCATACGCCTTTAATCCTAGCATTCCAGAGGCAGAAATCCATCGGGATATAGCCAAGCATAGTGACTAACGCCTTTAATCCCAGAAAGTGAGCCTTTAATTCCAGGGAGTGATGGTAGAAAGCAGAAAGGTATATAAGGCATGAGGACCAGAAACTAGAAGCATTTTGGCTGGTTAAGCTTTTAGGTTTTGAGCAGCACAGTTCAGCTGAGAGCCACTCAGATATTAGAACACAGAGGCTTCCAGTCTGAGGAAACAAGATCATCTGAGAAGTTGGCCAGGTGAGGTTAGCTGTGGCTTATTCTCTCTCTCTGATCTTCCAGTGTTCACCCTAATCCTTGGCTCCGGGTTTGTTTTATTAATAAGAACTTTTAAGATTCATCCTACAGCCCACGATAGGTTTAAACTCATAGCCCTCCTGTTTCATCCTTCCTAGTGTTATAATTGCAGATATACATAGTCACAGAAGGCTCAAACCTCATGGGTTTGTACTTTAACATTTTTGGTATATTAGTTCATTATCATTCAATTTACATGGTTTCTGAGGAGAATCTGGTTTAGTATTTTTCTTCCACAAGACAGGAAATTTGTTTTCTTTGTATGATTTCTAGATATTCTTTGTGTTTTGGTGGATAGTTTTACAGCTTTGGTATATGTATTGATGTTTATACTCTTAATACAATATATTCCAGTATTCTTCAATCTTCTGGGATTTTATGTCTGTAATGAATGGTATATGCTCTCAACAATTATTTTCTCAAGTGCTTTCTCTGTTTTTGCCTCTGGTTCTCATTTTTCTTTTTCAGGTTATACATGTTGCTTGTTTTACAATTGACACAGTGTTCTCCTATATTTTAATATTCCATTTTCTTTTTTCCCTTTTTATTTTTCTTTGCTGTTTTCACTTCTGTTTCGTATTCAAGTTGTCTGACCATTTTCTCACTCCTGTCCCTGGGATTCTGCATTTCTGTCCCATTGTTTTTCAGTTCAAGCATTCCCATATGATTCGGAGTTTCTCTCTGTGGTTACCGCACACAACCATTCCTCCAGGTTGCCTACTTTATCCACTAGAACATTTTATTTGAATATATATGTATGTAAGCTTATATACACATATACATATATAATAGATATTCCCTATCTCCTATTTTCAATGTTTGTGTCCATCTCACTCATAGAAAATGTTCTACAAGTATTTTACAGTGATTATCTTTTTCCTCCTTCTGTAGAAGATAGGTAAATGTAGCTGGAGTTATCTCCAGTCCCACCTGGGCCTGCAGCCACTCAGACCCAAATAAACATATATAGACACTTATGTTATTTAAACTGTTTGGCCTAATGGTTCAGGCTTTTTGTTATCTGTTCTTATATCTTAAGTTAACCCATTTCTATTAATCTATAAGTTGCCATGTGGCTTGTGGCTTACCGGTTTACATCTCACTCCCTCTGTGTCTGGCTGGCGACTCTTGACTCAGCCCTCCTATTCCCAGAATTCTCCTCTCTTTTCGTCTCACCTATACTTCCTGCCTGGCTACTGGCCAATCATCACTTTATTTATTAACCAATCAAAACAATGCATTCACAGCATACAGATATCCACAGCAGGTAATGGTCAGCTGTAGATCCTCATTAGTGAGGATGAACATATTTGAACTTAAATCCCATAATACCTCTGGGGCAGTTTCTCACTTTTATGCCTGATGGTTTGCTTCTAAGAATTAATCAAACTATCATTGTTTCTGCCACATCTTACTCCGAAGCTTAGATCAAGTAAGTCTGTTTCTGTGTACTTTTTTCTGAATTAAACTATCTTGTGACATTCTGGGCTTTTACTTGTCCTAAAACATGAATTTTCTACCTGGTTTAAAAGTCAAATTTTGGTATGCTTAGCCTGCCTTGTCTTTCTAAAATAAAAATGATAGTGAATTTCAAATTCTATATGCATCAGAGATGAAATTAGATATTTTTTAAAACATTCAATAGAAAAAATTATGTCACAATGCTCAGATTCAAAGAGGAACATTTTATGTACTGAGCATGCTAGGAAATTCAATTCTTATTCACTAGTTTACAAATGACTTTGTGCTACATAATATGTTTACTGCATTTAATTCTATAGGTATTATATAAGGTAATACCAAATATCTCCTCTGTGCTTTATTATAATTTTATTTTATGATTTATAGTGGATGACTTGTTGATAAATTATTACAGAGGCATAACTATATTTTGTGACATATGTATTCCTTAACCTCCCCAGAATTTGAAAAAAGATCACAAATGTTGTGGAATATTCATAATGGTTATCATTATTTTTATTGAAATCTGGGTAGTTTAAATTCTAATTATATGAGATAACTAGCAAATAAATAATATAAACAATGAGATAACATAAAATGATATGTAAGTTAAATTATTTTTATACTGATCAAAAAACAAAGTGTATTACTGAATAATTATACATTCATTAATTTCTGGTTCTGTATTATCTTTCCAAAACAATATAAATGGTAAAAGTCTTGTCCTATTAGACATGTTAACAGGTCCAGACTTAGTAAAATTTCATACTCATGTTTTTAAAGACTGAACTGGTACTTGTATCGCATGAGTAACTTCTTATTGCTTCTTGCACTTTTACCAAATAGTATAATAATCCTGCTCTCTTAAATGAAAGAACCTCTTTCAAGATTTATATGCCCATGACCTGCAATTGTTCTCTTCAAGCTACCGTGACCTTCTTGGCTCATCATTCATTTAATAAAATAAATTCTCTTTTATGATAGTACTAAGTCTTTGTGTTTAGAAAACCAGTGACCTTTTCTCTCAAAAATAACTGTTTTTACAAGTTTAACCTTCTTAAAACTGAAATTGGTTGAGATATTTTACATCTTTTCTTAACTGTGGGAGAGTGAACAGCGTCAATGGCTAGAAACCATCGCTGGCCTGAAACATTGACAAGTTGTATAAAGGATGAGGATATACTTGTAGTGTCAGTTTTATTAAATAAAATGTCATTCACTGTCTGTCAAAGGTCAGTTTCCATAAAAGTATACTTCATATCCCAGGAACATTTGCAGTCTCTAAGACTGTCAAACTTTATTTATGCAGACTTGTTCCATAGACAATTGCCCCAGTAGCATTATTTCTGAGTGTGTTTCTTTATAACTAATAGAAACTTCATTAATGTTTTTATAATGTACTTATCCCGTACACATTATTTTAAGTGAGATAGTGAGATTGCTAATAGTTTAAAATGTTATTTGTACCCACGTTACCAGTAATAGATATTTCTTCCAAGTAGTAGCTGCATAAAAGAAGGAAAAGCTATCTTGAAACATATACCTGCAAATTATAGGCATTATGATCTGTAATCCTCTTGCTCATTTTGATAAATGAATAATATAAGGTTTCCCTGATAATTGAAAAGTAACTGTAGAGCCCTTTCAAAACATCTAAGTATAAACTAATCAGTTTTACTCACCTAAAGTCAAATTCAGTTTGAAGTGTTAAATAATAAAGCCCAGAAATAAAGACTTCAAGATTTTAAATACTATGGCACATTATGAGATGTGATAACTTCTTATATTATCATTTTCCCTCCTGCATGGAATGCCAGTCTTCCTTTTTCCAGTATGTTTAGGCTGAACAAACTGCATACCTGCTTATTTCTTAGTAGTTATGTTCATTATCAATTCTATTATTCTAGTATTGCAGTACTTGTTTTTATTTAAGTTAAACATACATAGTAGACTCATACTATTCCACAGTGCTTACATAATTCAAAAGACCACGAGCCAGTGCACAGGCATTGCATAATCACACAAAGAAGAGTAAATATAGTCACTCCACATTCATCTAACATTTTATTACAGTATCTTATTCTACTTGTGCTATTTCATTATGCATACTTTTATTAATGATAGTAATACTATTACTAAAAATAATGAGCAATATATATATTAGTAATAGTTGCGCATATATGTGCATGTATGTGTGTGTGTGTGTGTGTGTGTGTGTGTGTGTGTGTGTGTGTTTATGTGTGTGTACACACACACACACACATATATATACCTGTGGTGGAATAAAAATGGCCCCCATAGGCTCATATGTTTGAATGGAGGAAGCTTGTCACTGGGAATAGGACTGGGTTTTCCAAAGCCCAGGCTAGGCTTCCTGCTGCCTGAGAATCTGGATGTAGAAAATCTAGTTCCTTCTCCTGCCTGCATGCAACCATGCTTCCCACCATGACAATCATGAACTAACCCTCTAAAGCTGTAAGCAAACCCCAATTAAATGTTGACCTCTGTAAGAGTTGCCATCATCATAGTGTTTCTTCACAGCAGTGGAACATTGACTAAGACAATAGCTAATTTATAAATTAAACTTTACTAAATGTACATATGTATACATAAAATAAAGAAGAGTATATATTGGATTTAATCTTATCCTACATTTCAAGCATCCATTTAGGGCCTAGAAATGTATACCTTATAAATTAGGAGAGACTATTGTATTCTATTCACAGTTTTTGGCAAATTAAAGACAGGGGGAAATGATAGTATATTTTAAATGAAATGAAAAATGATTCTTGGAAAGCCTCAGGTCATTTTGTTCTTAATACAATTTCTTAAACATTTTTTTCAAATCCTTAAGTGGACATTTGGGAGACAGTGAGTATGTCTAGATTGTAATTATTTGTCAGTAGGGATTACATTAAAATTAAAATACTTCCTTTGGAAAAAACACAAACAAAATATTCACATAAAAATGGAAAGGTATTCATAAATTTGCCTTTTTAAATACATAACAACAAGAGTTTTTGAGATGGTACAGTAAGCAAACATGCTGACCATTAAGCATGATGACTTGAATTCAGTCCCTCAGAGACATTTTGCTGAAGATAACTGGCTCCCATGAGTTGTCCTTTTAGGTCTACACCTACACTATGACACGTACCACACACAGCTATACACACACACACACACACACACACACACACACACACACACACCACTCTGGAAGAAAGTTCTTGGCTGTCACAGTACTTATAATTAAGAACATTTAATGAGGTCTTTCTACATGTAGAATCAGCTCAAAGCCATGTCCTTTGTCACTGGTATTATCATTAAGCACATTTTATTGATGACAAAAACAATGTTCTACCTGTTTAATGTAGCCTGTCTGTTGTCTGGAATGCAGTAAACAAAGAATAAAGCTTTCACTTGATAACCTGACCTTGTCTAATTACTCATCACTGCTATGCATGAAGCTCTGTTGTGAGATATTCATTTTCAGTAATTCACATGCCTTTCTGAAATAAAGATAATAAGGATGCTGTTTTCTCAGTAATGGAGATAAGAAAACTAAGATTCCAAGTAGTTAAATACATTATGTCAGATACAACCTGCTAGTGAAGAGTATACTAAGAAACTCAGTCTAGTTATTGGAGTTCATAGTCAGTGTTCTGACAATCTGTAGTGACTCCCTACAAGTGTTAAGCTCCATCTTGACCCTTTTGGTCTTTCTAAGAAGATGCTAAAACATCCCAGTAATGCAGTGCCCCATTCCATCTTGTTTCCTTTTTTTTTTTTTTTTTGGTTTTTTTATTATTATTATTATTATTTTACAACACCATTCAGTTCAACATAATAGACACAGAATCCCCTGTTCTCCCCCTCTCGCCCACCCCTCCCCCCAGCCCACCCCCCATTCCCACCTCCTCCAGATCAAGGTCTCCCCCGAGGACCGGGGTTGACCTGGTAGACTCAGTCCAGGCAGGTCCATTCCCCCCTCCCAGACCGAGCCAAGTGTCCCTGCATAAGTCCCAGGATTCAAACAGCCAACTCATGCAACGAGCCAGGACCTGGCACCAATGCACAGCTGCCTCCCAAACAGATCAAGCCAAATGACTGTCTCACCCGTTCAGGTGGCCTGATCCAGTTGGGGGCCCCTCAGCCTTTGGTTCATAGATCCTGTGCTTCCATTCATTTGGTTATTTGTCCCTGTGCTTTATCCAACCTTGGCTTCAACAATTTTCGCTCATATAAACCCTCTTCTTTCTCACTAATTAGACTCCCAGTGCTCCACCAGGGGCCCAGCCGTGGATATCTGCATCCAGATTCCTCAGAGCTTCCTTGGATGGGGTTTATGACCGATCATTTGGTATTGGATACAAGTTGGTGTTCCCTTCCCAAGGGAACACTATTTCTCCAGCTCTGAGCAGTTCTTAGTTCCTGTAGTTCTTTGGGCAGTGTTGAAGCCTTGAAGCCTCATGGTCTTTCCACTCTTCACTTTGGCGTGTCTACTATTGTTTTCCAGATCCTGTTAAGGCAGTTATGTTGGTGAGACTTCATAGGTATAGCTCCTAGGAGAGAGAACCTCACAGCAAACCCCCTCATCTTTTCTTTTTAATAAGAAAATGAAAGGTTATGCTAATATGTACATAAATGACAACTGTAATCTCAATTCATTTTTTGTGATAGTTATTATTTTAGCATTTAAGTGCTATACAAAGAAGAAAAGTTGTGTAAAAACAGTGAGTGGGTCTAGATGTTGATAAAAGTTGATATAAACAGCTATATACTTTTGAAATCTTAACTTTCCTGTTTTGTCTTCTTATATAGTGCTGGAAGAGTTGTTAGTAATTAAATTAATGGGTGGAATTCATGGATTTAAGGTGATGGAATGGCACAAGCTACGAATGAGCTTGTCATCTGAATCACGATATTCTGGAAAGTTATTGATTATAGTTTCCAGAGCAGGAATACTTTATACATCATTTGTTATTACCAGTGACCATTTTTATTACCTATATGTCAAATAAATGGAAAGTTTCATCAAGCTGAGAAGTTGTTGACAGGAGTGTATGTTACAATTGTGCTAGATTCTATCACAAATTATAGAAAAGAGAGCCCCTGGGTGTGAGGTTGAGGGCAAGTTTTAAAGCAGAAGAATGTGCTGACAATAGTATTACAAGGTGGAATTTATATTCCATATCTACTTCATGTAGCTATTGATTATTTGAAAGATATTCTTTCTAACACAGTCCTGGGATCCCACTTGTCTTCTTATTGCTTTCAAACTAGCTCTGTCTCAACAAGCAAAATAAGTTCTAGGAAAATTGATGAAAGCAAAGCTGAATGCTGAATCTTACACTGCCTTAATGGCTTCCCAGATGCTTGCTGACTGATGTACTTCTTCATATTAGATTCTAAAATTTAAATAAAATACATGTAAATATATATATTTAATGGAATTATGCTGCTTAGGTGGACAATGCTCCCCACAAGAGCCATAGATATGTAACACATTATTTTAATACCAGGCATGAGAAATCTCCTTCCTTAATGTTGGTCAACGTAGCTCAACAGACTTCCAAAGCAATTTTTGCAGTGTGTGGTTGCCTCCTAGAGCTTAAAGTAGCCCCTGGTGCTGAAGATACCATGTATTTAATACACCAGACTCGGAACATTTGAGCTGGATAAGGCCAGGAAGCCTTCTTTTCAAGGTCTAGCTTTTGTAGTACCAGAAGGTGCTATTCAAGTTGCCATGTGAGGGAAGCAATCAATTGTCCTACCTAGCTGTGATGGCTATGAACCGCAACAATAACCATCATGGTAAGATATCACTCTCTTTATGCAATAGTAGCATTTATACATGCTTGTAACCAATAGCTGTCTAATTGGAGTTAACACTAGTTCAATAGGAAAGAAATCATGTTAGGTCCTAGAATACCTGGAGTTAGTGAGATGGTGGATCTTAGAGGAGAATCTACTACTGCAACTTTAATAGACCGGCATAATTCATAACTTTATGTATCTTTATTCCCAGAGATAAATATACCTCTCATCCCTCATCAAAGAAGCCTCTCTTTGTAGTAGACTTCACCATCACAGTAAACCATAATTGGTAAAAATGCAGAAAACAAGTGGTTATGGGGTTCCTGACCCTAATAAATACACCTATAACACAGATCCTATACCCAAGGCCCAGGAAACATCAATGAAGAGGAGACAGAAATATTTTAAGAATCAGAGGACCAGTAAGTGCTTCGTGTGAACATTTCTTCTAGAAATGACAGGAAGGCTCCCCGTATGATACCTCAATAATATGGCTGTCTAAACATTACTTGAACAGTGACAATAATGACAACACCAGTAGACATGCTCACACTAAGGTAGAAAATATCACAGAGAGCCTGCCCCTTGAAAGAGAACTACAAGCAACATCAGATTTCTGAGAGGGAAAGAATGATTTTTTCCCCCAGGGATGAGGTGCTAATTGTTTAATATTAAGTGGTCAGCCCTGAAACCATACAGCAAAACAATAAGCAAATCTAAAAGGATTCAGTTGGTTTTATTTACATATTTATGCACATATATTTGTATATGTAAAACAGTAATAACCAAAGGAAAAAAAGGCCGTCACTTTGAGAGGGAATAGGAGGGTATGAAGGTGATTGGAGGAAAGAAAGGTAGGAGAAGAAATTATACAACTATATTTTAATTAGAAGGGAAAAATAGTGGGGATAAAGGGATACATGTTTTAGAGGCTGACTAGCTCTACATCATATCCTAAGCAAGCAAGGGACAAGTAACTTTTAAGGTCATATATACTATTTAGAACTGTAAAGCATTACTTCTCACACTCTCATTTACAATGAAATTCTGTCAGACTAGTTATTTATGCGACTGTAATTTCTGCATGGTTATAAAGAAATCTAGAATACTGGGCTCACGTTCATTCTTATAGTATTAGAAAACTGGGATTGGAATCTCAGAACGCACATTTTTTATTAGGACTATAGATAAGGCTTACATTGATGGGCTTGAAAACTGCAGTGTCTAAACTTTAAGCACCTATGGTTGTGATGAAGAAATAATCATTTCAGGAAAAACACAGGAGCTTGGTTGGTAGACTGGGTGCCTAACATGTACAAAGTCCTGAGTTTGAAACCTTGTGTCTTTTGAACCTAGTATGGTAGAAAACATCTTTGTTGTCATGAAGAAAAAAGAAAGGAAAGAAGAAAAAGAAATGAAGAAAAGAAGGAATAAATCAAAACACAAACTAAAAAACAAGAGTAATTCACAATCTCCTTTTAAATATGTTATTTTTATTTTTAGTTATATATATATATATATGTGTGTGTGTGTGTGTCTGTGTGTTTCCATGTGTGCATGAGGGCATTGCCTATGGCATCTAGAAGAGAGCAAAGGATCCCCTGGGTTTGAATTTACAGGTGGTTGTAACTGCCTATGTGGGTGTTGGGAACTAAACTCTGGTCTATTGCAAGAAGAGTATGTGCTCTTAACTGCTGATTCATTTCGCTCATACATAATTTACATAGTCTTTTGTTTATTTATCTATTTACTTGTTTATTTGGTTGCTTGGAACTCAACCCAGGGCCTTGTGCATACTATGCAAGAACCCTTCTCTCAGCCTAATTAACTTTTAAATTTAATGTTTACAAAACTTTCAGTAATACAATTAGTGAAAAACAATGAAAATCCTTGAAAGCTGTATTTGCTTATTCCTCTATCAGCACTGTTAAAGCCATGCCCATTTCAGACCTTTCCCCAAGCAAACTACCCTATCTCTTAAAATAGAATCAGCTCTCCTGCCCTTCCCTTAGGAAAGTGCACGTGCTATACCTCTTAGGGGTCTTCCTACTAAATATCGTAGGTCAAGTCATTCATTCAAAGTAACCTGTGCTCACATCTGTCAAAATGTAATTCACTTGTATTATTTGCATTTTTCTTTCCCTGGGATCCACACATTGTTTCCTCCTAACCTTTATTACTTGTGAATCTATATTCACATTTACATGCGTTGCCAGTTTGTTTAATGCATATATTCACTTTAATATCCAAGAAGACATAAATCAACTTGTTCTGCTCTGTACTATATCCCCTGGGGCAGGCAAGCCCATGAGGCCATTAGACATTCATCAGAAATCCAGACTAGATGATGGAGCACTTCAGATAGCCCTTTCAAGTATATCTTCCATACTTATCTACTTGATACTCCTTAGTGCAAATTGAGTTTTTAAAATAATTTTTAAAAACTTTGTTCTTGTGAAGAAATTGTAGCAGAGTACCAAAGCTATCATTTTAATAAAAAGCAAGGAAACTTGCAGAATTTCCAGATCCTCAGAGCTTTTCTGCTTTCCTTTGGGCAATACTCTTTTCAGATGTTGACAGCATAAAATTGGTTCAGCACTCAAGCCTTCTTTCTGCAGATTATTTCTATGGATAAATCAGCAGGCTGAATAATTTTTTTCTCCTTTAGCTAGTACTGTGGGACAAGTATTCCAATTACTCCAGGGGGTTTTGTGACATTAAGTGAGGCAATTCAAGAAATCACTCACAATACCCACTTTTAAGATCTCGAAGAATCTTGTATTTAAACCCTGAATGCTTTCTTCTTACTATACCTGTCTCATTTCATTTTTATTATTCTTTCATTTCTTAGCATTTTAAGCACAGATGCTTTCAGGACAGGGTGAAGTTAGTCATGCTTTGTGGGTGTGATTGTGTCCATGAAAGTGTAATGAAGTTCTTAATCACTGAAAACACTGGCTTTGTCTCTGTCTTCCAATATAGTTAAGCAGAATACATCTCGGGCATTTCCACACGCTAGTTCTGAACCATAAAATGGTTTTTGTTGTTTGTTTGCTTTGTTGTTTTTGTTTATTTGTTTGTTTGTTTCATTTTATAGAAGTTGATGCTAAGACTTAAGGCTTGGGAATATGATGATTAGCTTTATTGTCAACTTACACAATCTTGAAATTCCCAGAAAGAGAGTTTCCATGAGGGATTGTCTATCTCCAAGTGGCCTATGCTCATATCTATGGAAGATTGTATTAATTACATTAACTGATGTGGGTACTTTGGGTGCCCTACCTTCCTGGGCAAAAAAGTAGAGCTGGCCCTAGTGGTGTGGGTGTGAGCTGGCCCCAAGGGTATAAGAGCAGGAGAACTGGTTCTACTCCTTGCTGCCTGTTGCAACAGATGAACTAGCCCAGGTAAGGGTGGAGAGCTTGCCCAGGGGGTGGTGATGGGAGAAACCTGGCAGGCTGACCAACCCAGCTACCACCCAGACCCAGAATCAGATCTGAGTTGGTACACCTCAACATCCACCTCATCTGTGAACTGCTGGAGAATGTGAAGGGACTGGAACTGCAGATACAAAGCTGCAGGATCTCCATGACACAGGGCAACAACAGGATATCCAAGAGGAGTCCTAGTAAGAGCCCAGTACCTGTAGTGTAGCAGAAACCAGAGGTGTCAAACTAATGCCTCGTGGTAAGGAACACTTATGAGTAAAGATGGAAGGACTAAAGGGTACACTATGTGACTCACTGTGTCACATGACATCTTCCACGCCAAGACATTTTTTTTTAATGTTCATTAATTTGTTTGTTTTTGGGATTTTTTTCGATTTTTTGTTTTTCTTTTAAATTTTATTTTATTTTGGTGAAGGGAGTTTGTAAGGGCAAAAAGTAGATATGAAGGTATAGGGAGATGAATGGGATCAGGATGTATAAAAGGAAATCCACAAAGATTCAACAACAACAACAAAAATTTTAAAGGGGAAAACAAAGTCAGGTCATGTTTCATTAATTGGATGGAGAATGGAGTAAAATGTTACGTAAGTAATTCTGTATGAAATATTAGGAACCCCTGAGGACAGTGAAAAGGAATTATAAATCATCTTGATAAATCAGTAGTTGAAAGTGGTAAGAGTGATATTGTATATTGTCTTCAGGAGAGGCATCACTAATTCTTTTGCCTCCAGAAAGAAATTTAGACAGAAAAAGAATATACAACTTGGCCTGCGGCTCACACTTGTAATGCCACCATCTGAGAAGGCCTGGCATAACAAGTTGAGGCCAACCTGGGATATATGTAACACTACAGGAGGGGGAGGGGTTATAAAGTAAGAGAGAGAAAGAACAATGAGAGTGATTGAGGGATAAGAGTAGTTATGAATATCTGAGTAAAAAAATATTTGGAAATTTTCCATCAGCATAACAAAATACCAGAGTATTCAATTTATAGATAGAAAAGGCTTTGTTCTTGCTCACAGTTTTGGAGTTTTCAGGGTTTCATGAAGTAACTCTATTTTTCTGAGAGTGTGACTGGAGTGTTTGGAAAATTGAAAGTGCTCACTGCATGGCCAGGGAATGAAGAGAGATTCAGAGATTGTGTTTCATGACCACTTGTTTCGTCTATCTTCAGGTGACAGAAAGACCAAACTCCCTGGGCAACACCTCCAAGAGAATCTATTATTTCCTATTAGCAGTCCACGTGGAACAAAGTCTTTGTACTTGGGCATTTGGGGATATCAGTCATCAAAATCACAGTAATAACTTTCCAGGAAAAAAAAAACAGCAAAAGAAAGTTATGAAGTCATTGACTTTGGCAGTTAAAGAACAGCAGGACACAGAAGTGGTGAGTGTCTAGGCAGGCATATTTAGCAAGGCACATGAGGGCAGCAGTTGGTAGTACAGAAATATGCTTTGAAAAGTTGGATCCTCAGAGACAATACAAAATTAGTAAATTTCCCTGGAGGGAGGTTTTGAGCCACAAAGTTGTACACGTGGCTGTTCTGTGAGTCACAGAGCATCCCTCTTTACAAGATTGACTGACCATAGACTCACAGTGCTTTTGTCTCAGATTCCCAAGTACTAGGATGAATTGCAGGTTGATCTAATTTGTCTCTTTTTTTTTTACCCTCAAACAAAATCTTTTCTTAGATAGAGTTGACATAAAAATTCATAAAATTTACATTTAAAATATATAAATTAATGTGCCAAATTGTGCAAACACAACTACTAAGCACAATCTTCCCATCATCCCCGAAATAAAAACAGTAGTTCCATCATCATCTTCTTCTTCTCTCTCCTAATAGCCAACAATTTTCAATGCAAGTGATATTATTTGTCTGATTAATAATTTACTGTCAACCCCTCCCTTAACACACAAGACTGTAAGAATCATGAAAAAAAAAAACTTTCAGCATCCAGCAGCCATAAATAAATATTTGTGAACCACCCAAGTGCATTATTTAAAGAAAACTTTTCTTTTAAAATTTTGCAGTTATATTTGAAACAAAATTCTAAGAAACCTATTTGTGTCTCATTTATTTATAGAGTATTTTATAATCTATTATACATTCTTTTAAACTACATTTCTAAGAGTAATTTATTCTACAATTTAAATTTCCATGTAAGTTTTTTTTTATTTGATGAAGCACTTTTCTTTGGTTATAATGTCCATTAGACATATGATAAAAATAGATTTTACATTTTTTTATAATATGTCCATGGTGATTTTATTATGGCATATATCTAACCCAGTAATGAAGGCAAGTTTTCATAATTAAACACATCACTTTCTAGATGTGTTCATTATTCCTCATCTTCTACAATGAGAGGCAAATTGGATTTGTCCTTGAGATTGTTTTTTAAAAGTAAAAATACTATTTTAACTATTGTTTGTTTTTAATTTTTTTGTTGTTGTTTAGATTATCTTATGTGCAATGAATTGGAAAAGAAAAATGTCTGAATGAAGTAAATAGAAATGGGCTGCATCCAGGGCCATGATTTGTGCTGCGGTAAGTATTCTATGGCAGACATGATGGCAGATTCTTTCTCAGCACAGCATCATTTTGTTTTGCACACCACAACTTCAGATGTTTCCTGCCGATGACAAAATGGTGAGCATGACAAGCTTCAGTTTTCTTAAAGATGTGAAAGGTGAACCTCACACCCATCAATCTGAAGTGTTTGAGTTAATGTGACCACAGGGCAGCCAAATGTGGGACCTTCTGCCATACAAGCCATAAAAAAAATGTGCACTTAATTTTAGAAGGTAAGATGTTTTTATAGGACACATTGGAAATTTAGACTTTTTTTAAAAAATGTGACGTCATCCATTTCAAACACTGTCAATTTAAAAAAATATATTATCAATCTTGCATTTCTTAAGACTCCATAATCCATGCTACACAACTATGAGTGGAATCTAGTCACCTATATTGTCTTATGGAAGATAGCTGTTAATTTTTTTATTTGGCAGTATAGTAAATGAATTACAGTTATGAAAATGAACAGGGTTGTCTAAGGTAGAATAGTAATTCTTTGAGAGGAAACCTCAGTGGCTTTTGAATATAAAGCAAGGGGATAATTAAAAGGAGAAAACACTTTATATTGCATAAATAATTCCTTCCCTTAAAAAAGAGGCAATTCTATCTTTATCAACAGCAGTGTTTCCTAAGCCCCAAGGAAAACATCTCTGAGCGTGTGTAGGTATTGAACCTTATCATTGCATGCAAAGCATTAGCCTTTGGCAAAAAAGGAGGAGTGAGAATTAAATCTTCAAAATAGCTTCAATTATAGCAGCAGGATTAGTCTGTACTGTTTCTCTCTGAGTCTTCACATGGATTTAAGATCTATTGCTTTTTTTTCCACATAAAGTTTTAAAGTGTCTCTTTCCTGAAGAGAAGAGCATTATCCTTAATTAAAACTCCGGAGAGAGCTTTGGAGGTCTGTAGTTCAGATTGTTTTGTTTGAGTCTTTCATTTAAGAATTTCATCCTGCCACGTTTCTGATTTTGTTTCAAGATTGCTTATTTGAGGGGCATAGGAATCAATTTACTTCCAAGTAGTTGGGTAACTTTTCATATGGTTTATAATGATACCTCAGTAGTCAGACACATGGAGAGTGAGATTTTACTGTCAGCAAGAACTCAATAGGTTCATTGATTATTTACAGGACTGTTTATTTCTAATATATAAGTATTAAATAAACGCCTCATAAAATTACATTTCTTGATCTATAGGCACCGATTTTCTTGAAATTTACTCAAATAAGAATAACCATGTTCACTGGATCAAAGAAATATTTTTTTGATGGAAGCAAATATAACCAGTCTGCATAGTCAGATGTCCTTATATAAGTCAAAAAGCTTGCTTCTAGTCCCACACCAATCATTTTCCTTAAGCAACCACCAATTATTTCACTAAACTTGAATCTTTCATTTAGAAAATGCATGTTTGAATTTGACCTCTCTAGAGGTCCTGTAATTCTGCCATGCTGAACCCTATTCTCTCTAGTAGAATATTTTAGCTATAAAAATCTTCAGCAAATAATCAATTGAGTAAGGCAGAAGCTTATAGAGTGGAAGAGAATCTTTCCTAGTTGTATATCTGATAGAGAATTAACATCCAGAATATATAAAGAGCTAAAAAACAAAGAGTCAAAAGACAAATGAACTGTTAAAAAAAAAAAGGTAGAAATCTGAAGAGAGTCCTCAAAAGAAGAAATAAAAATGGCTAATAAATATCTCAAGACATATTCATCATCCATAGCAATTAGGAAAATGCCAATCAAAAGAACTTTGAGATTTCATCTTACCCCTGTCAGAATGCCTGAGATCAACAAAAAAAGTGACAGAAAATGCTGGAAGAATAAAAAAACAGAGGAAAACTCATTCTTTATTATGTGAATGCAAACTGGTAAATCCATTCTGCAACTCAGTGTGGAGAATGCTCAGAAAACTAGTAATAAATATACCATTTGAAGCAGATATCTGCCCAAGGCACTCAAATATCCTATCCCACAATGGCCATGCTCACTGCTAGAAATAAGAAGGAACCTAAATGTCCTACAACTGATTTATGAATAATAAATATGTGGCAAAATTACATAGTGGAATACTACTCAGCTATGAAGAATATTAAAATCATGAAATGAACAGGCAAATAGATGAAATTAGAAAATATCACACTAGGGGAGACCCAGACCCAGAAAGAGAAGTGCCACTTGTTCTCTCTTACTTGTGGATACTAGCTTGAGATCTTCAGATGTGTAGTTCTCATCTTTAATCAAAGAAATTTATCTTTGCAACAGGTGGAGATCATTGCAGAAAATCACAACCAGTAAAAATGAAGAGGACAATGGAACACCAAGCCCCAATGCATATATGTACAACATACCTCCTGCACCAAAGTCCCATGGGACAGCACAGAAGAAGGCATGGAAAGATTATAAAAGCCAGAGAACCAGGCTATATACTGTGAGATTATGTATCCTGGAAGTGACAGTTAGCTATTCTCATGATGACTCAACAACGTGACTGCCTTAGCAAGACCTGAATAAGTACATCAACTTATATACTAACATGGATGGGGGACATCTCATGGGGCCCCACCCATAGACAATGAACTACAGGAAACAAAGGAATGTTGAGAGCAGCAGAACTGATTTTAGCCAGAGATGAGCCCCATAATTGATTATTCACTACCAGGTGGCCAGGTTTGAAATAGCATACATACTAACAACACTAAAGGAACTGAGGATGTTCCATTTATATATTTATAGATATATATCCCCAACCCTTACCCCTCCAATACAACCTACTGCTGTAAAACTGACATAAAGAGACAGCTAAGAAACGAGAGGAAATATCTGCAAACTGTACACCTGTGAATTATGGAAACACATGAAATTAGGTTTCAAAGGACTTAATAGTAAGAAAACAAATAATCCTATTTAGATTGGACAAAGGCTCTGAATAGATAATGTAAAGAAGAAGACATGCAGCAGCTGACAGGTATATGTAAGCACACACACAGTATTAGTAACAGCAAGAAAAAGAAAATCAATACCCCATTGATTAACATCTGATTCAGGTTAGAATGGTGATTACCAAGAAAACAAAAAGTATAAGAAATGTGGAGTAAACTGAACCTTTGTTCACCACTGAGAGGAATGAAAACTACTGCAGTCATCATAGGAAACAGAATGAAAGTGGGTCAAAAAGTTAAAAACATAATTTCCATTTGATCCTGAAATTCACTGCTGGGTACATATTTCAATAAAGGAAATCAGTACATAAAACAAACTCATGTGATACCATGTTTAATGCAACACTACTCACTATTACAAGATCACATGACTCTACCTGAGAGTTCATCAACAGATGAGCAGTGACCTTTTACCATCTCACTTGTATATACTTTGCAACAACCAAAGGTGCTTCTTTCACAACCCTGTCAATACATTTCCTATTTTTTTTTTGTGGCTACTCTACTTCCTGTCCTACAGCAATGATCATAGTTGCCTGATTCACCAGGTAACTGAACAGATGTTGGTGGATAGGAGAGAGAGGTAGAGCTTAAGAGAACTTGTAGTCACTGACATCCTCTACCTTCCCAGACTGGCCTCTAACTTATGTCAATGCCAGCTTTCTTGAAGTGAAGATTTAAAAACAATAAAACCAGCTAATCAATTCATGAGGCCAGTCTCCCCATGTCTGTACAGTTAAATTTTATTTGACTACAACATTCTATTTTTACCTCTTCAACAGACAATTTTAATCTGGATATTCTCCATGGAGGTAGAACTATAACTCCAAATGCAACATGATGTTTTTTTTAACTCTTTGAAACAGGATGTAGTTTTGTGGCCCCAAGCTGACCATGACTATCAGTCACCCTGCCTTTTGGGATTAGTGCTGGGATTAGAGGTGCCTTACTCTACAGGCATAAGGTTTATAATGCCTCAGCCCTTTGGGAAGCATGTCAGGAAGTGCAGCAGCTTCTTCCATATCTCATTTGGCCCTTTGTAACAAAGCTGAAATCTTAAGAAAACAATGGAGAAAATATACTTACATTCTACTCAGTGTTACTTACTAGATTCAAATTCATCTAAAGCACAGAAAGGTTAATGCTGGGAAAATGATAATGTTCTGTTATTTATTTTATTCCAAACTTGGATCTTTGGAAAATATGTATTTACATACACATTTGCTTGAATTATATCTTTCTTTGGAAAACTATAACATTAACTTTCCATATTCCTTTCCTTCTTTCAACCAAGTCCTATGTGCCATAATACTGTTCTCATATCTTAATTTCTACTATTTTATCCAGAGAAGTACTTTTTCTCCCAGTGCTACCCTTTGCAAGAACACAAATGGTTTGAAAAATTTACTTTTGACAGACTAGCCAAACTCGGTGCTGTAAATCGATGAAGTACTGTGGAAATAGTCACTGAAAAACACAACCAGAGAACAGAAACTAAGAAAGTTATTTTTCTTCATATCTTACAAATTTATTCTAGAGATCAATACAGTGCTGAACTCTCCTAACCTCTTCATATCTGTTTACTTTGAGAGTCTAGGGAAAGCAAAGAAGAGAGCATGTATCCAGTCCTATGTCTCTTCCCCTAATACAGTTTTTAATTACTTGGAAACACAGGAACCACATCTCAGGAAATAAATACTGGGAGACAGCAAAATACAAGCAGTCAGCTCCTGGGTTAAAAAATGAAAGGAAAACACATGGCTCCAAGCTGACTAAGTTTTCTTTTATCCATCATTTATTCAACATCATTTACATAAGAAAACTAGCCCCAAAGACTCCCAACACAGCCTATTGCTATTGCTCTTGGTTGTCTCCCAGAGGTAAGGTCAATCTTTAGAGCTGACCTTGTTGTGTACATGAGAAACCGGGCCCAGAGTTCCTACAGCAGGAAGAGTCCTGAATGCCACCTCCCTGAAGGACAGAAGCAGCCCACCATCCTTGATATCTATGGCACCTATGGACCTCAAAAACAACCAGCATGGCATGATAATCCCAAGAGTGTCGTAGTGGCAATAACCAGTAGCTCTCTAAGTGGACTTAAGACCTGATCAACAAGAAGGAAACTCTATTTGGTACGGAACACCTAGGCAACTACTCAATGAGAGTAAAGCCCTGGATCTTGGAGGATAATCTATTACCACCACTTCACTAAACCAGCATAACCTACCAACCATCTAAACATTTGTTCTTATACTCACAGATAAGGGGGGTCCTCACTTCTCATCAAAGAAGCTTTTCTTTACAAAAGACAGAGAGTTACAATCAATAAAAATACAATGTCATAGGCCCCAGTCCCAATGGAAACGTCTACACTTCCACATCTAAGGCTCATGAAACATTGCAGAAGAATGGGTAAGAAAAAAAAATGTAAGCACCGGAGGATCAGGGAGCTTGCTGTGAGATTATATTATCTAGTAATAGAAGCTACAACTGCACAATCTCAGACACATCACTGGCTAAACATGAACTAAACAAGGACAAAAACAATAGACATACCAAAGTGGATAGAGAAAAGCCTATCAGACTTCAACCTTGCACAAAAAACTGTAGGCAACTAAGGAATGCTGAGGATGTGAAAAAATTGTGTCCAGGAAAGGGCACATCAATTGGTTTCTGAGCACCAAATTGTATTCTCTGAAAACATACACACAGGTAACATTGTACAAACTGAGCAGGTCTAATTGAAGAATAAATATGCACATACAAATATCCACAGGTATATAACAGCAATTAGTGAAAAAAGAGGCCAATCCTTGAAAGAAAGGAAGAATAGGTATATGAGAAGGTTTGGAGAAAGAAATGGGAAGGAGGAAATGATATAATCACATTATAACCTAAAAAATAAAGAGAAAAATTTAAAAAACAAATATGAAATTATGAATGGAAAGATATAAATTAATCCTTACCATATGTCCATTATTTTAAAATATCTTAAAAATGATGTTCACCTGCCTCTATAAGAGTTACTTTTCTAATTGCTCTAGGCAAATCCCTCACTAAAGGAATTTAAGTAAGGATATATTTATTTATTTTTGTTCATTATTTGGGGGGAAACAGTTTATATAATGAGAAAGTCATGGTGGTGGGTGGTTCTGTGGCAGGGGGATCCTATGACAGATGCTAACATCTACATGGTCCCAGAAGCAGAGAAAGGAGAATGTAATACAGTATGATGGAACTGTATTAATTTCAGGTGGATTTTTACTTTAATCTTCTCTGGGAATGCTTTCACAGTCATTCACAAACACCTCACTAATGCCATAGGCATGTGTTTGTGGGTGGGTGTGTCTTTGTGTGCATGTGTGATCCACATGGATAAATCTTGTGTACTTATGGAGACCAGAGGAAGAAATCAAGGCCAGAGGAGGATGTTGAAGCAAGAGAGACAGTTGGGTATCCTATTTATCACTCTCAACTGTACTCTTTTCTCATTTCTCATGGTCTTTTACCCCTTTTATTGATAATGCTTTTTTTCCCACATAATATATCCTAATACAATTTTCTTTACTTCTCTTTCTGCCAGTTCCCCTCTTCCCCCTCCTATCCAGTTCCAGCCCCTTTCTTTCTCATCAGAATATAAACAGATGTCTGTGGAATTATAACATAACATAACATAACATAACATAACATAACATAACATAACATAACATAACATAATATAATACAATATACAATAAGATGAAACAAAAATTAGCATAACATAATTGTACAAAACAAACAAACAAACAAACAAACAAAGAAGGAAAAGAGCAGAAAAGAAAGCAGAAGAAACAGAGAGCCCTTACTTAGTTCACAAACTCAGGAATCCCATGACAACAATAAAGTAGAAGACAACATATTCTCAAAGGACATACAGAGTTAGAGAAGAAAAAACTATATGTTAGAGTATATATAATGTATTAATATTAATTATATATAGTATATTACATATTTATATGTGTAATACAATAAACATTTTTTTAAAAGATAAAACAGAAGATCCCTGACATGACATTATGAAACAAGGAACCTCTAAAGATACTTTTGAGTTCATTTTCTCTTGGCCATCTACTCTGAGCATACAGCCTACCTTTAAAAGTAGTTAGCTTCACCAGTGAGACTCTCTTGGAGGAAAGTAAATTTTCATTCATAAGCAGATATCAACTAGAGATTGCTTCTGGGATAGGGATGGGGGCACATAAC
This sequence comes from Peromyscus maniculatus bairdii, assembly GCF_049852395.1. NCBI lineage: Eukaryota > Metazoa > Chordata > Mammalia > Rodentia > Cricetidae > Peromyscus > Peromyscus maniculatus. Next base: position 63,370,418 of record NC_134872.1, on the reverse strand, counting down.
CACTTCTACTTTCAATTCTAAGACCCCCAACTGGTGCAGAATTGATCAGGTCCCGTGCATGCTGCCTCTATCGCTGTGAGTTTGCATGTGCTTTAATCATGTTGGTTTATAAGGCCTTGTTTTCTTCTTGTCCTCCACCCCCTCTGACTCTTACATTCATTCTGTCTCAACTTCTGAGGAGGAGGGATTTGATGTAGGCATCCCATTTAGGGCAGAGTACTGCAAGGTCTCTCATTCTTTGCAAAATATCTGGCTATGGGTATCTATCTATCTATCATCTATCTATCTATCTATCTATCTTTATTTATTTATTTATTATGAGAATATATTTATTCTCATTGGCAGCAGGATGAAGCTTCTCTGGTGATGGCTGAAACCATCTATGGATCTATAAGCATAAAAGAATGTCTTTAGGAGTTATTTCATCATTGCTACAGCTTTTTTGTTTTTTTGAACAGTAGTATTTTGTTTTAGCCTAGATTCCCAGGTTATCTAGTCTCAGGTTCTCAATCACCCAAGCAGTGTTGGGTATGCTCTCCATTTCTTGGAGTGGACTTTCAGTCACACCAGATTTTGATTGGTTACTCCCACATGTATTGTGCACCATTGTACTAGTATATCCTGTAAGAAGTACACCATTGTAGATTCTAGGATTTGTGATTTGGTTAATGTACATATTTTTTCTTTGGTAATGTGCAGACTACCTTCCTGTAACAAAGATGCTATCACAAAGGGGTAAAGGCTATATGTAGGCACCAACTTAATTTCTTCATGTTCAATGGATTGTTTAAGTTTTGTCTTCAGCAAGGGGGCCTTGTGGTCAGTTTTTGTAGAGCTACCTATATAGTTTTGGCAACAGCCTGGATTGTTTGGGAGTTCCCATGGGATCTCTTGAACCATCAAGTCAATTAGATATAACTCAAATCCAGTACTGGAAGCTTCATTTGGTGACGAGACATAACCATTTGGGGCTGTCAGCACATTGTTTGATACAGTTTTTCCTCATTGATCCTAGAACCAGCCTCAACCATACTTCTTTTGCCAGCCCCCCCAAACACTGGGATTATAGGTGTGCAGACAATGCCAGCCTATTCACGTAGGTGCTAGGGATTTAAACCCCAGATCTCGTGTTGTGGAATCATCTCTCATCTCCTCTAGAAATTTCTTAATCTCATTAAGTTAACAATCCAAGATTAAACATCAAGAAATCCTTCGGTTTTTCAACCTAAACACCCAAGCACATCACTTTAAATGTTAATATTCCACACTTGACCTCTAAAGTCTCCTGTTCACTTCATAACACAAGATATATTTAGTTCATTTATAAGACTCTCCAAAGTCTTCACAGTTTTAACACTGTTTAGAAGTCCAGAGTTTCCACTGAGATTCAAAGAATTTTTTAACTCTGAGCTTTCATAAAATAAAAACATGTATATTTCCAATAATATAATAACAAAGATTTTTTAATATGCATGTGTGCCTAAGCATAAGTCTGTGTACCATTGGCATGCATGTTTGCAGAGACCAGAAGAGGTCATCAGACCACTGGGACTGGCTGTTGTAAGATACTCTACATGGATGCTGAGAACTGAACTTAACTCTTGAGCAAAAGCATCAAGTGTTCTTAATTGCTGAGACATCTTGTTGCTGGAGGGCTTCTCTCCAGGTTCCCCAAGCCTTGCAGTCCCACAATCCACGTATAAAATAATCACTCAGATGCTTATATTACTTACAAACTGTATGGCCGTGGCATGCTTCTTGCTAACTGTTCTTATATCTTAAATTAACCCATTTCTATAAATCTATACCTTGCCACGTGGCTGGTGGCTTACCGGCGTCTTTACATGCTGCTTGTCCTGGCGGTGACTGCAGTGTGTCTCCCTCCTTCTTCCTGTTTCCCCAATTCTCCTCTCTCCTTGTCCCGCCTATACTTCCTGTCTGGTCACTGGCCATCAGTGTTTTATTTATATAGAGTGATATCCACAGCAACATCTCTTCATCACCTTAACATTTACATTTCCATGGGAAAATGCAAGTAAAACAAGAGGGAAATTGGACCAAACCAAAACCAAGACTCATTATCAAAATCACTAAATCCTACAATTCCATATCTGACATCTGGACTCTGGGCAACAATGTTTGCACTCTAGTGCACTTTGGTAGCCCTAGTTCTGTAATTCTTTGCCTGTGGTGTCTCCACTGAATTTCTGAAACTTCCTTTCATGAACTTACCACATTCCCAACAGTATTGCCTTATAAGTTAGATTTATCTTCGCAGTTACAAGAAATGTCCTCTCAAGAATTCTTTGCAAGGAAGTCAACCTTGCCAAATGTTGATTAGCCACTGGGACTATCTGGTACTTTGGTACAAACCACCATCACACACACACACACACACACACACACACACACACACACACACACACACACACACACACAAATGATTATTGCTCTCTTATTGTAAATCTTGATAATAGTTCTGAGCAATAACCATGCTCTTTTGAAATTTTCTCCACCAAACAAATTAGTCTCTCACTGGACCAAACACAGATATCTTTTTTTCCAGAAAATAACAAAAGTTGTTTGTTGTTTGATTCCTTGTAGAAATCGTGTTCCCTTCTGAAACTTTATGAAGCAGTCCTCTAATTTCTGCATTTCTTCTGACCCTCTGTTATTCTGAACTTCTAAATCATACACCACAGTCTGCTTACAGCATTCTAAAACTTTTCTAGCCCACATTTTCCAAATCCTCAACATTCTTCCAATAAACTAAGCACTTTAGAGACCATAAGGTTTAAAAAAATGGTTAGCTTTCTTGCAGCAGTACTTCTCAGTACTAATTTTCTGCTAGTTACTTTTTAAAGCATATTTTTATTCAGAAATTTTTTTATTCATTTTACATACCAACCATAGATACCCATTTCTTCCCTCCTCCTGCTCCCCAGGATTCCCCCCACAACCCAACCCCATTCCTTTCTCTGAAATGGTAAGGCCTCCCATTGGGAGTCAACAGAGCCTGGTACATTCAGTTGAGGCAGTTCCAAAACACTCCCCCTGCATCAAGGCTGTACAAGGTGTCCCACCATAGGTAGTGGGCTCCAGAAAGCCAGCTCATGCACCATAGATGGGTCCTAATCTATAGCATGGGTTCTGCTTAAAATTGCAGAAAAGCTAGCTGATTTGCAATAATTTACTCAAAATTGTCCTTGAAAAGCTGTGGTTTAATATTAAAGCTTTGTGACACATGATGTCTCTGGTACAAATACTAAACGGCCTCTTGCAATCATAAACTATATAAAAATGCATAACAAATTAGCATGGCTGTATGTGTCTCCTCTTGACCTTATGATATATACTAAAGATGTATGTTAGATAAATGAATACATGCATGCTGCTTGATTGTGCACTGCTCTATTTCCACACTCATACTTATATAGAATCTGAGCATCTATTTTTTTTACAATGTAGTATTTGTCCATAAGGCTTTCTTATCATTTATTGTTTATCATTCGTAGTCTCTGTAATTAGTATTTTGGTGAGTTTTTCAATATTTTTATCCCATTTAGTGTCTATTTATTCCCCTTTCACTGTTTCTTTTCAATGTAAATGTTTTTAATTAAGAAGTTAACAGACTAGTCAAATAGACAAAGATTAGTTATATTTTATAGAACTCAAGAAGATATATTCAATTCTTTGAAGTTCTTTATAGATAGTGAATCATCTGTCTAAGATTTTAAATACTAATTAGTTCTGCTAGCTGACAAAGTGGTATATATAAATTTATTCCAGCATTTCACTGATGTAAACTATGTTTCTGTAGGTAGACTAAGCATGCTGTTATAATTTGACTCAAAGGTAGACCCCTCCTTCCTTCATACTTAATTTATTTTGCTCACATGGTTGATTAAGCCTTAATGAAGGAAGTAACTTGTACTTAATTGAAATAATTCAAAGTACATCTGTTCTCAAGAAAATCTTACTAGAAAGGCCTTTTCCCACACAGAAGAGTGAATTAAAAATAACTTCCAATACCTCTTAAAAGTAAGGAAGCTTCTAAAATGAAAAAGAGATGAACTACAGAAGACATTTTAAACTATCCTTCATAGGTGAAAATAAACTGTTACAGACTTGGTGAATAAACATTTTGATTATAGACTGTGTAATTTTACCATAAGCCTAGAAGTAGTTATTAAAACCAATAATATTCTTATCTAGCAATGCTACGTCACATAGAAGCATGGTTACAACCTGAATATGTCCTTGGTTTCCCAATATTCTAAAATAAAATATGTCTAAAATATTATTAGAATTTCAATATTTCTAACAATCAAATCAGAAAAAATGTCTGCAATTAAGAAAATCTTAAGTAGTGAAAACTATTTTGTAAAATATTAATCAAAATAATGACCTAAGAAAAACAGATATAACATAATAAATCACTTAAACTTTTGATTAAATAAAATGATACTCTTGTGTAGAGGAATTAATATTCCTCTAAGTGAAATAAGTTGTCATTTCCCACTGAATTTAAAGAGAGAGAGAGAGAGGTCGTAGTAGTATAGTAGTAGTAGTAGTAGTAGTAGTAGTAGTAGTAGTAGTAGTAGTAGTGGCAGCAGCAGCAGCAGCAGCAGCAGTATTTTCTGTCCTTAAGAAAGAACCTAGCCACAAGACCCGACCACTTCCCAATATAAACTCTGAACAGTTGCAAAGAGTCCAGCATTCATTTTAAGTGACATATTAATCAGAATGTAACAGAGTATTTTGTTATGCAGCAGAATATGACTTTGATTTCTATAGCCTTCAAATAATAGACACAACCTTTTAGGTATCTCCTAAACGATTAATTTGTTTTAAAGTATAATCTTCATGCTTTCTCTTTTCTTTTTTCTTTTTTGTTTTTAAACTTTTTTTTACTTATTTTTTTATTTATTTTATAATACTATTCAGTTCTACATAATAGCCACAGATTACCTTGTTCTCTCCCTTCCTGCCCCCCTTCTTCATGCTTTCTGATTCAGAATCATCTAGAAATCTTTTTCTGATGATATATGCTATTTAACATATACACATTTAATTGGTAGAACTATCAGATATAAAATACCTGCATTTCAAACAAATATGTCACATCATTCATATGTTTATAATTTTTTGGGGAAAATAATAACTATAGTAATTGTTTTCTTCTGTGTGCATTGGTTCATGTCTGCTTTAAACTCTGTTGATCATGAGTCTTTCAGCATTGTCAGACATCACTTTACTTAGAGTTTCACTAATCTTTCTCTTATCATCATAATTCTAGGGCATTGTTTTAAATTGTATACATTAAAGAGCTTCTAAAATTACATTTTATGAGAAAATATTAGAGTTCAGAATCAGAGTGTCTGGCTCTTAGGGCCTGGACATCAAATATATGTTAAAAGCTTCTAGAAGAATATTGAATAAGAAAAATTAGGAAGAGCTGTAAGGTCTCATTAATCATCTTCATACACGCCCCCCCACACACACACACATGCACACAGAGAAATAGCTTAACCTTCCACTTAAAGAAATTTCTGGAGAGCTTCAAAACAACAACAAGGTACAAAAACCCCTAGAAAGCATGAAAATAAAGAATGGAGATATTATTGCAAAATGTAATGGAAGCAGCATGCTATCTGTGTGTCACTCTGTTGAGTTCAGCAAAGTGTGGCTTCAAGAGGGAACTATGCGGCTTACCTGGAGAAATTGAAGATCAGCAATGTTCCACTGCACCATCAATTATAGATTAGGCACTCACACTTTCCAGTCTTTACTAACAGAAACTGAAGATGATGGAGCTGCTTGATGACCATGCTATGGTGCCCTCACCCCCATCTATACACAAAGCCACAAATCATAGCCATTCCATGGTTGCTGGCTCTGAGCTCTAGATATCAGAGATGAGGTTGGTCCACTTACGCCTGCCCCGTGGAACTGATATTCTGGATGCCCACGGGTAGGGCAGAGAGAGGTCCCTTGAACTGCACCATGCCTTATTGTGGTAAAAGATACTAGGGAGACTATTACTGCCTGAGCTAGGAGTCTAGTGTCCCTTGTTCCTCCCACAGGCACTTTCTTTGTCCTTTAATGGTGACCACTGGCTTTTATCAAGACAGACTTCTGATGACTGTGCTACATAGCTACAATGCTCATCCTGAAGGCCAGTCTCTTCCACTTCCCACCCTCAAGCCTCTACCCACTACAAAGTCAAGTGCTTAAACTTGACAGTAGCAATGGGGGAGAGGTTTCATCTGCTGAAGCCAATAGGTTGTAAAGTATAGATGAAAAGGCTAAACTTCCAAATATTTACTTATCCAGATATATCTATGAATTGCACAAAATGTCAAAGCATGAAACCACCAAAGCATCACTATTTTCCAATAATTGACCCAAGTGGCATGGAAACCTATAAGTTGTTTTAAAAACAATTGAAATTAATTACTATAAAGGTCAGTCAACTGAGACCATAGATAGAAAACTCAATAAATCAAGAAAACAATACATGAATAAAATGAAAGTCACAAAAAGGAGGGAGAAGCCCTTTAGAAACAGAAAGCAATTCTTAATTTTTCAACTTTTTATTGAATTTTTTCTTTCTTTTTCCCCTATTTATTTTTTATTGAAAATAGATTTTTTTCATAAAGTATATTCTAATTGAGGTTTCCTTTTCCCCAGCTCCTCTGAGATCCTCCTCATTCCCCCCCACACACATTAGGATTCCTCCTAATCCACATACTTTCTGTCTCTTCTTAGAAAACAAACAGGCATCTAAGGAATAATAGTAAAATAAGTTTTTAAATGAACTGAAACAGGAACAAACAAACAGAAGATAATCAGCCAAGGAGGTGTGTGGAAATCTCAAGAAGCACACATAGATGCAGTAACACTGGTTTGCACAGACAGGAACCCCACAAACACACAAAACTGGAGGACATAATGCACATGCAAAGAGCCTGTAAGGTTAAACAGAAAAGGGCCCTGAAAGCCTCTTATGAGACAAAGAACATTCAAAGATGCCACTGAGTTTGTTTTGTGTTATCCATCTATTGCTGGACATGGGGCTTGTCTTTAAGAGTGGAACTCCATTGGAAGGAACTATCAGTTAGTGATAGCTTCTAGGTTAAGGATGGGAGCTTATGTCTGTGCCTCCTATCAGCACTGGGGCATTATCTGAAAGAGGCCTGCAGGCCTTGTGCATACCGCCACAGTTTCTATGAGTTCATATGTGCATCAGTCCTGCTCTCATTATAAGGCCTTTTTTCCTTGGTGTCTTCCATCGTATCTGGCCCTTACGATCTTTCTGAATCATATTCTTCTGGGTTCTGTGAACCCCAGGGGGAGAGATTTGATGGAGACATACTATTGAGGGGTCTTCAAGGTCTTTCACTCTCTGAATATTGTCTAGTTGAGGGTCTCTGTATTTGCTGGTGGTGAGCACAACTGGCAGAAACAACCCAGGAGACTGTCAGAGGATGGTTCATTTATTGAAGTAACAGACTAGCTTATAAAGCTCCAGTTGTGGGGAGGGCAAAAGAACAAGGGAATAAACCTAATTTGCATGTGTGGACAGATTGAGGGCAGGCAAACATTAATAAGCCATGAATTCACACACAGACGCATATGGGAGGGAGTCCAGGGAGAGCAGAGGTAGACACTTTGCAGGTATATCAGTTGGTAGACTACTAGTCACATGATTTCTGAGGAGTCCGTTTTCTGATGGGGAGACAGAAGCTTAACTGACACTAACATGACATGGCCTTTGTCTCTCTGGAGCTGAGTGAACCCGGGCCTAATTTGAATAGGGAGCAGCCCCACTCCTGCCCTGTTCTCTGAGAGAGATATCTAGGGAATGAGCAATGGTCTATCATACCTCAGCTGGCCTGGAAGCCCACACTTCAGGAGACAGCTTTTCTGTTGATGACTGAACAAGGCACTAATATATGAGTATAGCAAAATGTCATTAGGAGTCATTTTATGGTCACATCCCTTAAACATAATAGTATTATTTGTTTTTACCCTATGTCCCTCGCCTATCTAGTTTCAGGCTCTTGGCCCCCCGAGCATTGTCAGGCCTGAGTGACACCTCCTGGATTGGACCTTAAATCCAATCAGATGTTGATTGGTTACTCCCACAAGCTCTATGCCACTATCACACTAGTGCTTCTTGCAGGCAGGTAACTGTTGTCGATTGAAGAGTTTCCAGGTGTGCTGTGACATTCTCCTTGGGTAGTGTGCAAAGTACCTACCAGTAACACTGGTTAGTAGGGATGAAGGCTTCAGGTAGGCACCAGCCTGACTTCTCCATTTTCAACAAGTTGTATAGGTGTTGTCTTCAGCAATAGTGCCTTACTATCAGTTTGTAGGAAGCAATACTATAGCCTTGGCAATAGTCTGAGTTATTTGGGGGTTCCTATGGGTACAATTTGGCCAACAACTTAATTAGATGTAACATATTTCTTGTCACTGGAAGCTACATTTGGTGACAAGAGACATTCAGTTGGAGTTGTCTTATCCCTTATTTGGTAATTTCATTGAGATCACTTTCATACATGTAATATATTTTGGGAAGCCCTCCAGTGGCCCTTATTTGTAGCTGCCCTTCCATGCATCCCTTCTCTTGCCTTCTCTTCCCTCCCCATCTCCATGTAATCCTCTTGTTCTTATCCCCACTGCAGTTGTCCATCAATAGCTATTTAATCTATATTTTCTTCCTAGAAAGAGCCACCCCCATTCCCTTACTCTATACCTAACCTCTGTAGTTGTATAGATTTTCTCTTGTTTATTGAACATTTAATAGCTAATATCCACATATAAGTGAATACATACCATATTTGTCATTCTGGGCATTTTTTTCTAGTTCCTTCCACTTACCTGTGAATTCCATGATTTCATTTTTTAATGGTTGAATAATATTTCATTGGGCAAATGTACCACATTTTCTTTATAAACTCATCTGTTGAGGGTCATCTAGGTTGTTTCCATTTTCTGGTTATTATGAATAGATCAGAAATGAACTTGGTTGAGCAAGTGTCTCTGTGGTGAGATGAAGCATCCTTTAGGTATATGCTCAAGAGTTGTATGGCTGGATCTTGAGGTAAATCCATTCTCATAGTCCTGAAGAACTAACACTCTGGGTTCCATAGTGGCTGTACAAGTTTGTACTCCCAGCAGCAATGAATGACTGTTCCCCTTAACCCACATCCTTGACAGAATGAACTGTCACTTGACTATTCTGACTGGTGTAAGATGAAATTGCAATGTAATTTTGACTTGTATTTATTTGATGATTAAGGATGCTGAACATTTCTTTAAGTGCTTCTCAGCCATTTGAGTCGTCTCTTTTGGAAAGTCTCAGTCTAGATCTGTACCCTATGTTAATTGGGTTATTTGTTTCCTTGATGTCTAGTATTTTTGTTCATATATTTTTATATTAGCCCTCTACTGGATGTGCAGTTGTTAAAATTCTTCCCACTTCTATAGCCTGCCACAATGATGCCCTTTGCCATACAGAGGCTTTGCAGTTTCATGAGGTCCAATTTATTAGTTGTTGTTCTTTTGGTCTGTGCTATCGGTGTTCTATCAAGGAAGTCTTTTCCTTTGCCAATGAGTTTAAGATTGTTTTCTTCTATCAGATGCAGTGAGTCTGGTGTTGTGTTGAGGTCTTTCATCAATTTGGAGTTGTCTGTTTGTGCAGAGTGGTAAGTATGGACCTATTTGCACCCTTCTACATGCAACCATCCAGCTTAACAAATATTATGAACTAAACAGAGAGTTTCACTACTAGATTAATGAGAGAAGTATCTGTGAACATAAACAGCTAATTTGAAATTATCTAGAGGGAAAAAATGAGAAAGAGAGTGTGGAAATTAATTGTAATATATACAGGACACAGCGAAACAACTCAGTATGCACAGTGGGTGAGATGATGAAAGAAAGAACCATAAAGTAAAGGAAGCAATGACTGTTTATGGTTCCAAACCTCATCTTAGGAGACATGAATGAATAAAATAATATATAATTGCATGTTACATATTACACTCATTATAGGTTTTAAAGACATATAGGCTTAAGATAAGATATCATAAGATGGACATGATAGTTTATGAAAATGATAAAATAAAGCATAGGTGATTATGATAAAAATTAGATTTCAACTCTGAAAATATCTCTAGAGAACATGGTCAGGTCATGAACAGTACCTGAACAATAAAGGGTTAAGTCAAATGAAAGATGTAAAATTATACACATAAGTTCACACATCAAAATTCCTAAATATATTGAGAAAATATTAACAAACCCAAATAATAGTCATAAGGAACTCAGTACACATGCAACACTGGATAGAAGAACAACACAGAAAACCAGTAAAGAAATACCTGACTTCAATAGCACTGAGCAAATTTAGACTTTATTGTAACCCAAATGAAAACAATATTCAACACATTAATAACTGAGACACACCACAAAAGTAGTTCTAAAAGGGCAGCTTATAGAACCAAATAAAAAAGAAGAAATAACTTAAATAAATAGTACACATATACACCTACAGTATGAACAAAATGAGCCTAATGCTGGAAAGTAGATAGATAATTATGACAGCTAGACCAGATATACATAAAATTGAGAAAAAATAAAGCAATAGAAATGATTTAAAACTAAGAGTTGCTTCCTTAAAGAGTTAAACAAAATCAAGAAACATTTTTCTAGACTAAGAGAAGAAAGAAAACTCAAATACAATCAGAAATCCAATATGAAACATTCAAGCTGATACAACCAAATACACGATATTGTGAAAAACTACCATGGGCAATTTATGCTAATAAATTGTATAACTTAGAGGAAATGAAAGATTTCCCAGAAACTTGCTAAAATGGAATCTTGGGGATGTACAAAATTCAAATAGATTAATGAGTAAAGGACTAACCCTCTGCTTCCTACCCTCACAGAGTTATTTGGTCTCTGCTGCTGTGTTAAAGCACTGACCAAATGAAACTTGGGAGGGGTGATTATATTTCATTTTACTTTTCCACATCACTGCTAATCATTGACAGGAATCAGGGCAGGAACTCATATTGTAGCCTGAAGCAGAATACATGGAGGAACATTGTTTCCTGACTCTGGTTCATTCACCATAGGCTTCTACTTAACTATCTTTCCTATACATCTCAGGACCACCTACAAAAAGATGGTTGTGACCAAATTGGTTTAGGCCCTCCTGCATCAATTAATAATCAAAATAATCCCCACAATCTAATCAGATATGGGCAGTTCTTTAATTTAGGTTTTCCACTCAGATGAACTTAGTCTTTGTCAAGTAGACAAAGCTCAATAAGACAACTTTTAAACTCTTCTAAAAATAATAGATAGAAAAAGTTACCTACCTCTTAGGAAAGTTACTGAAAGAATAAAGAGCTACCTTTTATAAGTGAATGGCAAATTTAGATAAAGTAGAGACAAATAGACAAACAGGCAATTCCAGATTAGTAGACAGTGAAAGAATTACTAAGTCTGGTGGTTTAGATATCATGCAGTTTGGACACTAGCAAGATGAGATAGGCTCTCTCACCTACATGTAGAGCTGTTAGTTAATATTTTAAAGACAGGGAGTATCTCATGTAGTCTATGCTAGCCTTGAACTTGTTATGTAGCTGAAGATAACATTGTACTGACTCTCTTGCTTCCTCCCCCATGTGTGCCATCATGCCTGGCTAGCTTTTATGTTATGAAAATACAAAGAGAGAAGGAAGTAGAAGACAATCACTGATATTGTATTAAGCCATTTAATTGCTTTCTTAAGTCAATATATGTCCTCTTTAAAGTAGTTATCTGTGTTCTCTATAATCTAATAAATATTTTTAAGCAGACAGGTGGACATATTTAGCAGCATAATTTATCTGGCCACCCACGTATTCCACTACTACTATATATCACAGCTCACTTTATTATGGCAAACCCAAAATACATGCTATTACAACTTCCAAATTAATTGTAAGAGGCTACCCTCACCTTGGCACCAAAACCAGGTAAACACACTACAAGAAGATAAATCTATTGCTTAACAATTTTGATGAACACAGATAAAAGTATATTCAACAAAATAACACCAATCTACATTGAGTAATACATGTCAAAGGATGCTCAACATGATTATATGGCATTTGTACCCAGGAAGCAAGCCCTATGTGACTTATACTACTCAATCAATGTGATGAAATGTAGTCATTAAATTAAAGGGAAAATCCCGATTATGATATAGACACTGATAAAGCACATGATGAAATTAAACATATGTTAATAATTTGAAAGTTCAACCAAAAGGTAATAAGGAATGTATTGCAAAATTATAAAGACCATATTTTCTGGTAACACAATTAACTTAATCTCTGGCTGAAACTTTAAAACCTTCCACTTGTAAAGTCTGGAATAAGGGAAGAGCTTGCTTTTACTATTTCATTTTAATATAGTTCCGGAAGATCAAGCCAGAGAAATTAGAAAAGAAAAAGTATTGGTACAGCGACAAGACACTTGAGCAGACAATTTAAAGGAGGAAAGACTTGTTTAGGCACATGTCTGCAAAGGGTAGCTGATGCTTAGCTGGCTCTGCTAGTTTCGATCTAGTGAAGCAGAGTATCATAGCAGAAGGAAATAGTGGAGAAAAAAAATGCTAATTGTTGGCAGCCAGGAAAAAGAATGATGCTGAGATGTACTAAGACAGTATGTGCCTTTCAGAGTTACTCTCAGTACATACTTCATCCAGCTAGGATCTACCACATAAATGTTCACAACTCCCCCAAATAAGGATAGCGATTAAGGAGTAAGCCTTGAGGACATGAGCCTGAAGAGTCATTTCATGTTCAAAGGGTGGCAAGTCCAAATTGATGAGGAAAGGCACAATTATTCCAAACAGGAACAAAAGCAAAATAATTAAACAAATAAATTCATTATGCATTAGTATACAGAATCAGTATAAAATCCCTCATTTGTATATACCATTGAAAAATGATCTTTGAATAAACTTAAGAAATCAGTGTTACTCTGAGTAGCAAAAACTTAATAGAATACATAGGAATGAATTTACATAAAGCAGTAAAATACTTGTAAACAAAATAATTATTTCAAAAAATTCACAAAGCATATTAAATAAAATCCATATAAATAAAATGATATCCATACCCCAAAAGAGATAATTATACAGTTAAAATTTCCACTCTACATGAAGTAATGTACAAGGCAAGGCAATCAGTATCAAAACCCCAGTTCAATACCCTACTGAAATAGCAAAACAACCTAAAATTTACATTGGAACCACAAAGAACCAAGAAGTCTAACAAATTTGGAATCATCACATTTCACAACTGTCCTGATTTCAAAGTGTGTCAAATGCTACCATAATCAAACAGCATCATACTGAAATAAAAATAACCATGTAATTTTAAACATCAAAAACAAAAGAGTTCATAAATGTGTCTAAGCATGCATAGTGTACTAGTATTAAACAAGCACACCAAAAAAGCAAGCAATTGAAAAGGAAATTCCACTCACCAATTAGAGCTTCAAAAATTATATACCCATGTGCAAAAAGGAGAGACTAAGTGCTGACCTCAGAGGATTGACTTAGTTGAGATTTCTATTGCTTTGATGAAACACCATGACCAAGAAGCAAGTTGATTGATAAAGGGTTTATTTTGCTCATACTTCTGCCTTGTTGTATATCACTGAAAGAAGCCAGAGCAGGAACTCAAACAGGCCAGGAAGATGGAGGCAGGAACTGATGCAGAGATCATGGAGGGGTGCTGCTTACTAGCTTACTCCTTATGGCTTGCTCAACCTGCTTTCTTATATAATCCAGGACCACCAGAAGAGGGATGGTGCTGTGGGATAATGCTCTTGTACACTGTAAAGATTTGTCACTTGAATTGGTCTAATAAAATGTTGATTGGCCAGCAGGCAGGCAGGAAGTATAGGTTGGATGACCAGACAAGGAGAATTCTGGGAAGAGGAAGCGGGGAGTCAGGAGATAGACACAGAGGAAGCAAGATGAGAATGTTGCACTGAGAAAAGGTACCAAGCCATGTGGCTAAACATAAATAACAATTATGGGTTAATTTAAGTGTAAGAGCTAGTTAGTAATAAGCCTGAGCTACTGGCTGAGCATTTATAAGTAATATTAAGCCTCCAAATCACTTAATTGGGAAAAAGCTGCCAGGTATTCAGAAATAGGCAGGCAGGAGAGAAACTTCTGCCTATAGGATGGCACCACCCACAATGGGCTTGGCCCTCCTCCATCAATCACTAAGAAAATGCCTTACGGGCTTGCCTACAACTAGACCTTATGAAGGCAATTCCTTAACTGAGGTTCCCTCCTCTCACATGACGTTTGCTTGTATCAAGTTAACATAAAACCAGCCAGCACAGCCATATACCTATGTAATTGAAGAGGATACCTGGTTTTTCAATTCTGTGACAAAATACCTGGGTGCCACAACTTAAAAGAGGAAAGAATTATGCCCTCTGAGATTTCAGCCAATGGCACACTGGCTCCATATTTCTGCAAGCAAAAATCAGAGAAGAAAATGGGCAAGGGAGAAGTTCATCCTTCTAGAATATTCTCAAGGTAGGCTTACTTCTCAACTTCCTTAACTCCCAATAATGCCACCACATGATGAACTCATGAAGACACCCACTGATGAAAGCTGTCTTCAGAGCCAGCCATATTCCCAAAGACTCAACTTTGAAGATTGCTTATACTAAGGAGAAATATTTGATATAAGGGCCCTTTCAGAAGACACTTCACACCTAAACCTTAAGAAAAGCATATATTGAATAAGGAATTTATTCCCCAAACTAAGGACATTCACACAACTCAGTAGCAAATCTAACAAGCAAAATGTGACTTGAGCCAGAGGAAATTTATAAATATTTTTTTCAAAGGGATGCAAAGTGCCAGCAGGTATAAAAATGTTCTCAACATCACTAATCACCAGGGAACTGCAAGGCAAAATGTTGGTGAGTGACTAATTTACATGCATATTAACATACTAATTTACATTTACTAATTTACATACAATGAATATTATGAGGAAAAGCTCAAGAGGAGGTGTGGGGAACAGGAATCTCTCTTGAATACTGGTAGTATGAAATCAAAAACATCTGATTGATCATCTCTAAATACAGAACTACACCAATACCAATACTGTGTGTTTATCCAAAGGAAATGAAATCATATTTAAGACACACTTACAGCTCTATGTTTATGGCAGCACTATTCACAAGAGCGAGGTATGAAAATGGCTGGTGAATAAAAATAAATATCATTCTTATTACAGAGGAATACTATATAGCCATAAAAGAATGAAATTCTATGATTTACCACAACAAGGGGTTGTAATGAGAGATGATGGTGCTAATTGAATTAATCTGGTACAGAAAAAGAAAATGTAACTGACTCAGTCTCACAAAAAAAACTTAGAAAAACACTGAAGTGAGAGAAGTTCAGAGTAGGATAGCAGTTGCTGGATGCTGGAGAGATTAGGGAATGGGAAAGAGGGAGTAAAGTTGATCAGTATATTGAAGCATTCCACAGTAAATAGATGTAATAAATTGTAGTTCTATCAATGTGTACTGTTTTACGTTTTGTGTATACTTAAGATTAACGTAAAATTTCAGGAATTTATACTTGCCTTCAGAGAGTTCATGTTCTGTCCAGGATGGGTGTGAGATCTTGAGTCAAGTCTGCAGAGGATTGTTGCTTTAAAAGAAGGGCTGACTTCAACTGAAGAATGGATAAATAATTTGTGGCACATATACACAATGGAATACTACTCAGCAGAGAAAAACAATGACATCATAAGGTTTGCAGGCAAATGGATGGATCTAGAAAAAATCATTCTGAGTGAGGTAACCCAGACTCAGAAAGACAAATATGGTATGTACTCACTCATAGGAAGATGCTAGATGTGGAACAAGGATGACTGGACTGCTACTCACATCACCAGTGAGGCTACCTGGAAAACGGGACCCCAAGAAAGACACGGAGAAATGGATGAGATCTACATGAACAGCCTGGACATGAGTGGGAGCAATGAAGGGTGAGGGTCGAGGGAAAGAGAGCGGGAGATCCCAGCTGGATCAAGAACAGAGAGGGAGAACAACGAATAGGAGACCATGGTAAATGAAGACCACATGAGAAAAGGAAGAAACAAAGAGCTAAAGAGGCTCACAGAAATCCACAAAAATACCCCCACAAAAGACTGCTGGAAATGGTTGAGAGACAGCCAGACTGACCCACTCTGGTAATGGGATGGCCAAACATCCTAATAGCTGTGCCATAAACCCCATCCAAGGACTGAGGAATCTGGATGCAGACACCCACAGCTAGGCCCCTGGTGGAGCACTGGGAGTCTAATTAGTGAGAAAGAGGAGGGTTTATATAAGCAAGAATTGTTGAAACCAAGGTTGGATAAAGTACAGGGACAAATAACCAAATGAATGGAAACACATGAACTATGAACCAAAGGCTGTGGGGCCCCCAACTGGATCAGGCCCTCTGAATAGGTGAGACAGTTGATTGGCTTGATCTGTTTGGGAGGCATCTAGGCAGTGGTACCAGTTCCTGGACTCATTGCATGAGTTAGCTGTTTGAAACCTGGGACTTATGCAGGGACACTTGGCTCAATCTGGGAGCAGGGGACTGGACCTGCCTGGACTGAGTCTATCAGGTCGATCCCAGTCCTCAGGGGAGACCTTGATCTGGAGGAGGTGGGAATGGGAGGTGTGCTGGGGGGAAGGGGAGGGGGCAGGAAGGGAGAGAACAAGGGAATCTGTGGCTATTCTGTAGAACTGAATAGTATTGTAAAATAAATAATAATTAAAAAAATAAAATAAAAAAATAAAAGAAGGGCTGAAGTGGTCTTTGATCATAGTCTCTTTACTATCTAAAATCAAATATTCAATAGTAAACAAGAAAAAAATTTCACTCCAAGTCACTTAATCGGGTGTTAGAACATCACTGTATTTTTTTTGGGGGGGGGGCGATGGGATGCAGAGAGAAAAGGGTTTATTTGTCTTACACTTCCACATTGTAGTCCATCATTGAAGGAAGCCAGGACAGGAACTCAAACAAAGCAGGAACCTGGAGGCAAGAGCTGATGTAGAGACTATGGAGGAATGATGCTTACTGGCTTGCTCCCCATGGATTTCTTAGCTTGCTCTCTTAGAGGACCCAGGACCACCAGCCCAGGGATGGCATTACCCATGATGGGCTGAGCCCTTCCCCATTGATCATTATTTAAGAAAATGCCTCACAGCCGGGCCTTATGAAGGCATTTTCACAACTGAGGTGCCTTCCTTTCAGATGACTTTAGCTTGTATCAAATTGACATAAAACTAGCCAGGACAGTGTAATATATGGATGTTGGTAGGACCTGCTGAGGTGGGAATGTTACCAAGTTATAAAGTTTAAATCATAAGAACTCAATCACTGGAAGGTTCTAGACGGAAATAGTCAGTGTAAATGGCTTAAATTGAGGGCTAAGCAAGTATGTTGGACAAACTTGAAAGCAATCAAGTGATGCTCAAAAGTAAGACAAAAGGACCATCCACTTTATTAATGAGAGGGGTGCTAGTTTGGTTTCTGGCCTGAGGACCATGCTCTACAATGGCAGGAAACATACACATCACTGAGAAATAAATAGCTAAATAGCTCCTAGTGGCAGCGGGAGCTTGAGGCTGGTAGTTGCATCTGTTGGCAGATAGCCTGAAGAGAGAATGGAGTTAGAACAAGGACATATGTCCCAATGTATGTCCCCAGGACCCACTTTCTCCAACTAATGCCCACTTCATGAAGTCCCATGGCTACACAAAACAGTACCACAAGATGGAGACCATGAATTCAAGCCCATGAGCCTAAGTGGGACATTTTGTAATCAGCACACACACACACACACACACACACACACACACACACACACACACACACACACCATAAGTTAAAATGGGGGTATAGCTTACTCACATGGTAGAGTACTTGCTTAGCATGCGTGAAGATATGGATTTGAGCTCTAGAATTATATAAATTGGGATTGTAATGACAACATTTGGGGGTGATGATCAGAATCCAAGATCATCCTATGCTATGTGTTTAAGGGCAGTCTTAGATACATGAGATCTTGTTTCAAAAACAAAAAATAAACAAGAACAACAAACAAAACAAAACAAAATAAAACAAAGAAATCCAGATGTCTTAGTTAGGGTTTCTATTGCTGTAAAGATACACTGTGACCATGAAAACTCTTGTAAAGTAACACATTTATTCGGGGTGTCTCGCTTACAGTTTCAGAGGTTCAGTCCACTAACATCATGGCAGGGAGCATGGCAGCATGCAGGTAGACATGGTGCTGGAGTTGAAAGTCCTACGTCTTGCAGGCAACAGGAAATTAACTGAGACACTAAGTGCTATCCTGAGCATAGGAAATTTCAAAGCCTACCCCACAGTGACACACTTCCTCCAACAAGGCCATACCCACTCTAACAAAGCCACACTTCCTAATAGTGTGACTCTCTGTGAGATTATGGGGGCCAATTACATTCAAACTACCACAGCAGGTAAAATTATTAATTAAAAATAAAAGTTCTGCATAGAAGGCATGATCATCAGATCCAAATATGATTTTAAAAAAATCAAGTCTTAAGTAGGATGATTCCATATAGCACTTAGGGTATAAAGTTTGGGGCAAGGGGTAGATAAGTAATGTAATTAATTATATATGAAATAACACAAAGAGACTCCATGAGACCTAGAACACCATGTTTAAAGAACAGCCAAACCTTGTTATTCACAGATTTAATAAGTGTGAAGACACCTCCTTGTTAAGTTAAATTTTCTCCTTCAGAACCACTTACTTCACTCCAGCACTTCTGTGACCATGACTGTCATACACAGAACAGGAGACACATGAATACCCTGCAAGTACAAGGTACCAGCCATGTCCAGCATGTTGACACCTGTGATGCTTTTGGAATATGTTCAATGCCATGTGTGTTTTGTCGTGTGGCATTTCTGGGTATGTGTATAGATGATTTTGCTATTTTAGCTGTTCCATGCCTGGTGTTGAAAAGCGTTCCATTGTTCCAAAGCACAAGAAGGCAGCAATTGTGGTGAGCATGTGCTGCTAGCCCTTTCAGACAGGTGAGCAAGAGCTCATTGTATCAGACATGTATATTTAATACATAAGATATAAAACACATGAAAACAAAGTTATGTATGAATTTTACAAAGATTTACTTTTACTTGTGTGTCTGTGTCAATTTGAATATATGCCACATAGTTACAGGGACTTGCAGACGTGTCCAGGCCTTCATCAAGGGGTTCAAATGTCAGTCTAGGTTTGTTTTTATTTTATCTTTTGTCATTATTATTCTTCTTATCATTATCACCATCACCATTATCAAATGACTATTTGCTAATGAGAGAGAGTAAGAGTATGTGGATTTAGCTAGGCGGTGGTGGTGCACGCCTTTAATCCCAGCACTCAGGAGGCAGAGCCAGGCAGATCTCTGCGAGTTCGAGGCCAGCTTGGACTACCAAGTGAGTTCCAGGAAAGGCACAAATCTACACAGAGAAACCCTGTCTCAAAAAACCAAAAAAAAAAAAAAAAAAAAAAGAGTATGTGGATTTGAGGGGTGGAGAAATGGGGAAGATCTGAGAGAAATTGGAGGGAGAGAAACCACCATAACCAGAATATATTGTATGATGAAAAAATCTATTTTCAATTAAAACAAAACAAAATTATCCAAACTGTGTCCTCCACAAGAGCAGTACCTGTTCTTAACCACTGAGCCATCTTTCCAACTATGTGTTTATTTTGTAATGAAAATATAACAAGTCATTCAGGGTTCTTACACAGTATTCCTTCTAGAAACAATCCCCACTCTACTTTGCTTCTTTGTATGATGCCATAGAACACAGTAACCACAAACAATGGGAACTAGCCATGTGCACATACACAGAAGCTGTCCAACAATAATTCACATTTTTCCAAGGAAGTACCCACTGCTGCCAAGGCTGCCCCAAAATAGATCACCTAGTACCCTAATATCTACCCCAGACACTAGAATATCTGTGAAATCCACCCTGTCACACCATAGCCTTTATCTCCCTTCTTATCTGGTGACAAGACTCTCTAGAATTTTTCCTCTGGCTCGCAGCAGAGGCTGAGAAAGTAACACCTGACATGGGAAACAGTATTGAAGTCCTAAACTCTCTAAAGTGAAAAATGATGTTCTAAAAATGTTGGGTCCTCAAATAACAGTGCAAAGTTGCTCTACGGTTTATCATTCAATGGCTATTTTAGTACAAAGATATTGATAGTAGTAACTACTACTATTATTGAAAGTTTCTTATGAAGTGCCCTATATTTACCTAGCTTCATATTTCATCTCATGTAATATTCATATTGTAAATTCTACAGGTTTATTATAGTAGTATCTATCTTGTAAGGAGACAGAACGTGAAGTAAATTCAGTGCCTTTCCCGTGATCACATAGTTAATAAATTGTAGCTGACATTGGAACCACAAGAGTCCCAAATCTGTCGAGACTTTTAGAAGAAAAAAATGCATTTAAGGAAGTTTTCCATCAAAAAGTAACAAATATATAAGGTGATGCTTCAAGTAAAGGTATGTTATGGAGACTGAGTAGCAATTCTCTCTGCTTAAAGAATCATTGAATCACTTCAAAAGAAAATGTAATCCAGAATAAAGAATATGTAAAGTGAGATTTATCTACGTTCTATGCAATTTCCACCTCTTCAGAATAAGGATGCAGCTGATCTCACATTTTATCTTACTCATAAATCATTGACATGTATTGTTTAGTTTAGATCAAATAACTAGTGTTAAAAAATTGTGCAATTATCAATTATAATTAATTACATTTTCTTAATACCGGCACTGATCACTTGATACTTTGGCTATAGATTAAAAGTTCCATTTGATGTATAGCTTTTTCTTATATTTCATTTATTAAAAATGCAGCATCATTTTCCTGTGGTCTGAATTTGGTCTTTCAGTAACTTGCTTGCTTTCCTCCAGCACCTGACATTTCTATGAGTTATATTACACACAAAGCCTTGATTGGATGTGGAATGGATTTATTTCTCAATATCACAAGCCCATTAGGATGAGCATTGTGATGTTAATTTTAGGCATCAAGTTGATTGGTATCAAATAAGAGAAATCAATCTGGATAGGTCTGTAACAGGTATTTATAGATTATTGGTCCGGAAAGATTAACTAAGGCCATAAGACCCTTCCTCAGAGTGGGTAGCATTTTCCAGCAGTTGTCCAGATATAAGGAAGTTGGAGGGGAAAACACTGTTTTTTGTCTGGTCACCTTTGACCCTTGATGATGAATTTATCTGCTACTTATGCTGCCAACATCTTTCACTCACATCAGAACCCAGTTTCTAGTGACCTACAAGGATTCCTGTAGACTCTGAGTACCAGATTGGTACTGCTGAAGCATTTAGTCTTATGGACCATTCAGGGTCTAGGTTATCAGTCTTTCTAGCATGCAGTCAGCCATTATTATGCTACTTATTCTGTATCATGTAAGCCAATTTAATATATACCCTTTGTAATATATATTAATACTTTTCTTATTGAGAACTGTGGGTATAATCATAGTGTGAATAGCCATTGGCATTATGTCTAATATTTTTACTGAGGTTTGTGGATTAAATAATTTAGGTATATTTCATCATGTTAGCTGGCATATTTTGTAAATAGTAACTTTGTTCAATATTTCTTCAGGTTCATTTTTTCCAAGATAGATAATTTTTTGTTTTCCTGTATTAAGCAACTCTCACATATTTATTTGGTTCCTCAATAGCCTATTAAGGGTAATTAATTAGTCATGAGTTTTTCTAGTATCATCGACTGATTGATACAAACAGAGTTAATGCTTTATGCCAATGGAAGCTGTTTCAGTGCATAGTGGAATTATTCCTATAGTTAGCTCTAAATTTCTTCTGATAAGAATTCCAGAATCTGGTGGCTTTCAATTTAATTTGGCAATGAAACATATCCCAAATATATTTTGTATACTGTAGCTTGAGTTTTCCTGCCTGGCCCACAGTCAGGACAAATCTCTCTCACCCGCCAGTCCCACAGCCACTTAGACCCAACCAAGTAAACATGCAGAAACTCATGTTGCTTACAGACTGTATGGCCATGGCAGACTTCTTATCTAGTTCTTCTATCTTAAATTAACCCATTTCTATTAGTCTATAAGTTTCCACTTGGCTCGTGGCTTACCGGTACCTTACATCTCTCTTGTCATGGTGGTGGCTGGTGGTGTCTCTCTGCCTCAGCGTTCTACTTCCCAAAATTCTCCTCTCTCTTTGTCCTGCCTATACTTCCTGCCTGGCTACTAGGCAATCAGTGTTTTATTTATTAACCAATCAGAGCAACACACTTAACATACAGAATATCCCACAGCACTTCCTCTTTTCTTTTTTTCAAAAAGGAAGGTTTTAATTTCACATAGTAAAATTTTATATAACAAAACAGTTATCTAGCAAGAATTACAGTTACAATATCTAGTCTATTTCTAATATCTCATCTATTTGTATTTGGCAAAATAAAAGAAGATATCCTATCTATCCTATATTTGTTAGTCTAAGGTTTCATATCTAACTTATCTTTTATCATAACTGAGGAAATTATAACAATCCAGTCTTCAACTACATCAAAAGCCCCAGAAGGATATAATATTATCTGAGAAATGGAAGAAGGACACAAGCAACTTTCAGGAGTCTTGCAGGTTAGACAGAGACAGCTGGTAGCCTAGAAAGTCACCTAATGTTTTTCTGTAAAGTTGGGGCACCTGTCTTCAGCTCACAGGCCTAGAGTCTCTCAGTCACTTCTCTCTGTGTCCTGTAGAATGTCTAGCAGTTTCCTCTGTGAAGCAGGAACCTGAAGGACCATTTTGCCAAGCAAAGTTCAGTGGTTATCTTCCTATGGGTCCTTCATGTCCAGTTGATCAAGCAGTCCAGGCAAGAACAATTTCTTGCCCAGATGGCTATTCCAAGGTGAAGATAAACTCCATATGGAGTGTCTTCGATGCCCATCCTCCTCTATGAAGTAAATCTGGTGCTGCCAGGAACAGAAATGTCTCATTGCTCAGGAAGTCTAAATTTTTAAAACATTTTAAATGTCATATTCTGTAGGTCTTTTAAGTATTTGAAGATTACTTATCTATCTGAAATATATCTATGTATACCTAGATAATAACATGGGTATAAGTTTTATTATCATAGAAGACTAATTATTAATCTGCATTTTTTAATTATCCATTACAATCTAAATGAGTTAAATAAATATATTACCTCAAACAAAAATAGAAATATATATACAGTATAACAAAATTAAGTTTAAACTAAACTTGTATTAATAAACTAAAACCCATAGCAATATAAAATATTTTAAACAAGTCGCTCTTTAATAGTAGATTCAATAATCTACCCTTTCATCCTATCATATCTATATCCTCTTTTCTTCTTTAGAAAGACATTGCATTTATAATCAACCAGCTTTAAATAAAAATATTGGTTTTTAAAATTTTTTAATAACTTAGAAAGTTTTTCTTTTTTTGTTATGACTATGAGACATGTCGGCTCCTGCAATACCAATCCACTTCAGAGAAAATATAGGCATTGAAGAAACTGCATATGGAGTTTTTCATTATGGCAAAAGTTAGCTGCTGGACAACAAAGTATCCTCGAATCGACTGCTGACAAACAGGACAAAATGGACAGACAGGACACAAAACAAAGGACTACTGATTCTTGCCAAGACAAGTGTGGTTGTGGCTTTATAAAAAGGCATCTTCTGAGGCCAGAACAATAAGGCACAAATCCCTGAAGTGACCTTTGCAATCTGAAAAAGGTACCATGGCCTTTTCTTCGGAGGCAGCTGAACTGGCAGTGGACCGATGGCTTCTGATATGCAGTGGAACAGCAGCTGAAACAGTTGTTCTTGAAGAGTAACTAAGCTGACAGAGTCTAACCTCTCAGACTGGCATTAAATAGAGGGATATGGAGAAGAACGGGATGCCAAGATGAAGCTACATACACACAGCCAAGAAGAATGGACAGCTGAATTCAAAAAACATCAACAATTTCCAGAATTTAAAAACCTGAATCATGACTTGACACTAGTGGAATTTAGGTGTTTCTGGTACATGTATTACTCTTACCAAGTGTGAGGTTGAACTGTTGAGCTTGTATATATCCTACTTCACAAATGAGTCCATCAGATATGCTAAGCCTATAGGCTGAAGATGATGCCCCAACACGGTGGAGAAACCTCAGGTGACTGCCCAGGCAGCTGGCTGTTTCTGTCAACTCACATTTTTTTTTGGAAGATGCTTGCATGCACTTCCTGTTTATGTTAGATAATATTATTTCCTTCTTGGGTCTCTGGGCGAGTTGAAGATTAGATAGTTATAGTTAGTTAAAGATTAGATAGTCATAGTTTTCCTTGTTAAGAATCTTAGAAAAGAAACTCACTAAAGAGGTGTAAGTGTATAAATTTGAAAGAAGTTATAAGATAGTTCTGTTAGTAATGTAAGTTAGGCTAGAAAGTGAATCAGGTACATTTTGGACTTACCAAAATAGGATAGATAATGGAATTATTTTTTCTGAATTTGTCAAATACAAATGGACTAGACATTTTTTAGGTATTTATTCTTGTATATGTGGTATATAATTATTGTACTTTTGTATATAGTTTTTCTTATATGAGTAATAACTTTTTTTACTTTTTTCTTTTTATTAAAATAGAAAAGGGAAAATATGGTGATATTTTATTTGTACTGAAATGTGATTTTATTTGTATGTTAATAAATAAAGTTGCCTGGGGGTCAGAGCTAATAGCAAGCCATAGCAGAAGCCGGGCCGTGGTGGCACACACCTTTAATCCCAATCACATGATAGGCAGATCAAGGATACAGCCAGCATGGAGACATGCACCTTTAATCTCAATACCAACCATAGAAGACCTGGACATCTATATAGACAGGCAGTGACGAGGAGGTCATGTGGTTGTGTTTACAACCAATGAGAAGGAAGAACAGAAAGTCAATAAAAAGACAGATACACAGGAAGTAGGTCTCTTGCTGAGAGTAAGGACAGCAGTGGCAGTGAAGGGTAAGGAAGGGTTTTTAAGTCTCAGCTCTTAGCTACTGCTCTGACCTCTTGGACTTTTAACTCTGCATTTGGCTCTGTGTTTCTTATTTAATAAGACTGTTACAGCTACAGTGTACTTTCCATCCTAATTTTTGAATGAAGAATATTTTTCTGATCTTTTTTTCTTTTTGTAGTAATTGATACTTGAAAACTACAATCTAGTCATTTTTTTAGATGTTCTGACTATCTTTGTTTTAAGTTTGGGTGTATAAAGAGAGAAATATACTTACTTACAAGGATGACAACAATGAAGAAGTTCTTATATGAACTGGAAAATTCCAGCAGCCATTTCTACCCTAGGCATTGGGAGAAAGGGTACCTCTTTCAACAGCATCATTTTTACTCAGTGATTCTGTTTTCAGATCTCTGACCTCCAGAACTTCAGAAGAATAATTGTGCATGCATGCACGCCTGTATGTATGTGTATGTGTATGTGTATGTGTATGTGTATGTGTATGTGTATGTGTATGTGTATGTGTGTAAGCACAGTGTTAGCAGAAGACTGCTGTTAGAGCCAAATAAAGCTAATATAATTTGGGGTACCATATTGTTTTACTCCTCAAAATACCGAAAAGGCCAGCATAGCTTTGTAATTGGGTAGGAGACACAGGATGAAAGAAATTTAAAGAAGATAATGGAAAATTTCTAGTTTCCCTGGACATGAAGGTAGTGAAAGACAGAAACTGGAAATTCTGTCAATGAGGGCTTAAAATGAAGTAAGGAATGCTATGAGGAAAGATTATATCATCTTAGAGATTATCCTGTTTATAAACATTTTTTAGAAAAATATGAAAACTAAATATGTTAAAATATGTCAAGCAAGCTGAGTAGAGTTTATTCCTACATTTTAAATATTATTTTGTATTAGCCTATTAGATACACATATATACATATATACACACATAAACATGCATAGATAGATAGATAGATAGATAGATAGATAGATAGATAGATAGATATACATACACACACACACACACACACACACACACACACACACACACACATAAGTACACACACAGTTTAATACAATAAGTCCAAACGTAGATGAGGAAGTTTCCAAACATGTTAAAGTTTAACTTGATTTATTCCTGAAGTTCATTTGAAAAAAAAAATGAGAGGAAAATGAAAATAATGGAGGTAAGACTTATTAAGTAAACTTCAACTGGATTTAGAAAATGATGTTGTATTTACAAAGATATGTAAATTAAGAAATACACCAACAGTAGTGCTTACAGGGGAACAAATGCTGCGCTGAACAGCTTTTCTAGTGTTGAAAAGATTAATAGAGCAAGTCGGGAGTCCATTCAGCTGTCTCAGCAAAAGCCAAAATTAGACACACAAATTTCTAGGAAAGTTCTGTGAAGGAACCATTTCTCTAACCAGGGGGATCATCATGATATACATGACACACATATATTCAGTGCCTTTTACAGTCACCATGAGAGAGACTTCCTCTGGCAGCAGACAATAGAGGGTGCAGAGACCCACAACCAGACATTGTGGAGAAAGAGAGTCTACATAGGAAGCCTCTATCGGGTCCCTATCCTTATTCACTCCGTTGGGAAGGTAACTGGAAGTCAATATGAGGATTTCTTAGAAAACTAAATATATAACTACTGTACAATCCAGCTGTGACACTC
Organism: Peromyscus maniculatus bairdii; assembly: GCF_049852395.1. Classification (NCBI taxonomy): domain Eukaryota; kingdom Metazoa; phylum Chordata; class Mammalia; order Rodentia; family Cricetidae; genus Peromyscus; species Peromyscus maniculatus. The sequence goes on along the minus strand of NC_134872.1, from coordinate 63,343,511 downwards.
CTGGGTACATAATTCAAGGATTCTAAGTCAGTGGAACACAGAGATGTTTGTACATCCATGCTCATGCCTGGTCTATTCACAGTGTCCAATATAAGGTATCATCCTAGACTTACATCCACAGATAAAGAGATAAAACTGTGGTACATGCATATCATAGAATTTCATCCATTTGTAAAGACGGGTGAGCTCCTGACTGTAGCAGAAAATGGAAGAAAGGAGTCACTATCTTAATAGAAATAAGCCAGACTCAGAAAGACAAATTTCACATTTTCTACATATGTGGAATCTAGATTATATGTCATATAATATATAGTGTATACTATAGAACATAAAAGCAAAAGGAACACTATGACAGGACAAGAAGAGGTATAAAGAATGGAAAGGAGGAGGAACAGAAATGAGAATGGATAGAGTAGAGGGGATGGGAAGAACATATAATGAATGATATCTGTGTATAAAACTGTCGCAATGAAACCAATTTCTTTGTATGATCCAGATGATTAATTAAAAATGATTATTCTTTGGCCATCAATACTTTTGTGATCTGTGACTGCCTTTGACTTGGTCATGTACACATATACTAGGGGATTCATATTCTGTAGAATCTCAAGAATAATTTAGGATGGCTGTGGTTTTGGTTCTGAACAAATGAGTTTATAAGCATAAAACAAGAAAAGATAAATAAATAACAAGTAGTAGATGGGTACACTGGATAAAATAAATGTGAAACACTGGCTGCTTACAACATCCATTAGAGAAAACTATAGTAGCTAACGAAGAGAGTAAATGAAGTTATCGTCAACAAATCAGATGTTTACAAATATCCAACATAAATCAGCTGGGAAAAGTGAGGCCACCAGCTGGAGTTCCCAATTGAGCATTCTCTCCTTAAATAATCTTACCATGGCTGAACTTTGGTCTTCCTGTTCCCACTAAAGAGATTTTCTAGATCATGTGAAAAACAATGGTACTTCTTTGACAGTAGCTTACCTTCAAGTCATTTTCAAAAACACGTTTTTATTCATTGGGTTGTTTTGCTGATCTTCCAAACCCTGTCACAGACCTAGAGAATATATATATGCACATCCCAAGGCAAAGGGTTTTGGAGAATATATTGAGACAAACATTTCATCATCCTAGCCAGCTTCCTAGTGAGCTCAAATATCACATTGCAACTTACCTATATAATGTATGTTACAATGGGCCTTCTCTTCTATTTGATATTATTGTAATTTGGCTGGAATATTTCCCTATTTTAGGTTTTTTTTTTTTCATTTTTCTTTATTAAGAAATTTTCTACTCACCCTACATACCAGCCACGGATCTCATCTCCTCCCTCCTCCCACATCAGCCCTCCCTCCCAAGCCACCCCACATCCCCCAAATCAAGATCTCCCATGGGGAGTCAGCAGAGCCCAGCACACTGAGCCTAGGCAGGTCCAAACCCCTCCCCATTGCACCAAGGCTGCTAAAGGCATCACACCGCAGGCACATGTCTCCCAAAAGCCTGCCCATGAAACAAGGACAGATCTTTATCCCCCTGCCTGGGTGCCCCCCAAGCAGTTCAAGCCAAACAATCATCTTCCATATCCAGAGGGCCTAGTCCAGTCCCATGGGGGGCTCCATAGCCACCACTCTACAGTTCATGGGCTTCCAGCAGTGTGGCCAGTCATCCCTGCCCATCTTCCCATCATGATCTCGACGTCCCCCACCTGCAGAATCCCTTCTCTCTCATCGATAGGATTCCCAGAGCTCAGACTGGCACCTGGCCGTGGATCTTTGCATCTGCCTCCATCTGTCACTGGACAAAGACAAATGATGGTATTCACTAGACCGATGACCAGAGTAGACCAGTCCAGGCACCCTTTAGACCACTGCCAGCACTCATGCTATATTTTATGTGACTATCTCTTTACATGCTAAATGTTTTTTGAAGCCTTCTATTTCCTGATATTAAAAATGCATTAACAAATATAAACAAAAAGTACTTTAAAGTAGTTTCAAAGACTTTCATGTAGTCAAAGAAGCAACATGACATACATTACTCTGCCACAAAACAACTACTATTTATTACAAATAAAATGTGGAGGTAGCTGGATAACTGATATAGACCCAAATATTCCAGTTTTATCCAGGTGTCCCTTCTGGTAAGTGAACTTGAAAGTTTTATATCCCTATATAAAAAAAGTAGACACTTCAGTTTACATGGGAAAAGTCCACTCAATACAATCTTTTCATGTGCAGAAGAAATATTATAAATTATTTTACAGCACTAGCTTTAGTGAAATTCAATTATAGTGTATAAATTTGATCAAAGACAAGAAATTACTGACTGAGCAAACACAGGTAGATAATATGCAATTATGTACAAGGCAAATGTGGAAAGAGACAGTTAACTGAAGCAGCGAATCAGGAACACTCATTCAACTGACCACACAACCCCTGCAGACATGCTGAGTCTGGGAAATTCTCTGGAGCAATAAAATGATAACTAGACCAAGCAGCCACATTTCAGAAGTAGATATAAGAATGAAAAGCTTTCCATTCACATATTTGGAAAATTCTTCTGTTTCTCATGGCAAGATAATGATTAAGATCACTAATATATGTTATCTGTTTTTCTCAGTAAGGAAAAAGAACTTACTCTATGTAAGCTGCATCCTGAAGTTTCTCCCTTCCAAGTACCAATTTTTGTATTTATGACCATCTCATTGTCACTAGGTACCAACTGAGGACTCAAAAATTATTTGAGAATCAAAGAAGTGGAACTGAGGAATAAGACAATGGAAATGAAGCATTCACTACAAGATTAAGACCTGTTCCAAATGCATTCTCAGAAATATTAACCAGTGAATTGTACTCACATCTCATTCATTCATAGATGTAAGAAAAATTCTGAAATTTACATTTGCCTTGTTCTATTTTACTTTTAGCTGACATCTTACTCTTGGCCATCATCAATTGTTGATTCTGAGGAGGGGGAAGAAAATGGAACAGCATAGGCATTCATCTTTTTTGTCACCAAAGTAGATTCCATTTACCATATGCTTTGTTGCTTCCTTTTAATTTAGAATAAGAGGAACCACTTGATATACTTAGTTGTTGTCGTTAATGATGGGAATAGGATACAGGGTCTCGTGTATGCAAGGCATGTACTCTAAAAAATTGTGCTATGTATCTAGCATCTCAACTGAAATTATTTAAAGTTAAATTTTAAAGATAGAATTTTAATAGTGTTGATTGCAATTTTTTTGACCTAACCATAGGATTTAGTATTTAACTCTCTTTAAAAATATCAAGAATAAACAAAAGTATTTCTCGTTTGAATGATGCACACATCTGTGTACATATAAAGCTATGTTACTCAGTCCTTATGCAAGCAGAAATTGTTAGTGTTCAACATTTTTGAACACTCTTGTAGCCTTTTGCTTAGCTTTGGAAATCAGCACAGCAACCATGTAAAGTTTAGCATGGCGCAAATCAAGATGGATGCAGCCATTCTTGTTAAATAGGGCGTTGTTTGCTCTGTGGAAAGAAGATATATTGCTGGGATGAAATGATGTATATGTTTCCACAACATCTTGTAACCACACTCTGTTAGAAATGATTACCAATACAAGGCTGCATGGGCGGAACAGCATCATATTTCATTAAGTCACAAGGGTGAAAAACAGGTCAGCTGCCAGGACAGTATAACCCACTCTATGGCTCTGCCTGACTTATGCCAGGAATAATCTCAATTAAAGCCATAACTGCCACCATGCTAGCCAGAGCGATTCTAATACTAGTGACTTGTTGTTACAACAACGAGCTAAAAAATAACAAATGTCCATCAGTGTCATTACATGAAAAATTGAATCTCATCAAAATTCAAAAGAATTGTATACTCAACTACTGTAGCAGAATAAAGTCAGTCTTTTGACGTGATTTGATCTCTGGGAGAACAAGTGGATGGTCTTCTGAATAGCATTTTTCCATTTTTTTTTTAATCAGAGGATAAATGATACAAGATTAATTTTTAAAAATGTGTAAATTTCTGAACATGTGCAACAGAATATTTAATATAACATATATTAATTTGAAATAATTCACCATTGACAAGTGCTTTCTTCTTATTTTGTATGCAGCTGATAATTAGCACACACTTGAATACATTTTTCTTCATGAAAAAGCCATTTAATAAATAAGTAGGTCTAACGTGTAGTCTAAAAATATACCAAGCCATTTATTCATTAGAGATTAGTGCTCAATACCAATAAACCCTGCTTTGGCTTTAAATATAAAGTGTTTTCCTGAAAAGTTTATTCATGTGCTGAATCTTAGCACATGCCCACTGCCCTCCCATATTCAAGTACTATGTACAAGTAGTTGGACTACTTAGAGAAAATGGAAAGATTATTCAGTGGCTAATAGTATATATTGAACATACAGAAGGTCTGAATTTATTTGCCAGCACCAATGTGGGGTAGCTTTCAACAGTCTGCAACTCCAGTTCCAAGGTGTCTAATGTCCTCTTATGGCTTCATCTGTATTCACATTCATGTACTCACTTGCAGACACACACTCATAAGCACAATTAAACAGTAACACAAATCTTTAAAATAAGGAGGGCTTTGAGGGAGTGACTAAACAATAGGACTCTGACTTCATGAATGGATTCATCTATTGAGTGATTTATAATTTAGTGATTGTATCAGGGAGAGATTCAACTGCTAAGAAGCTGAAGGAAATAGTCCCCAAGAGGCATGCCTTTGAGGAGGTATTGTGTCCGTTCTACCTTCCTCCCTGTATCTCCTTGTTTCCCTGTCTCCCAAGGTGCTGAGCTTCTTTGTTCCTCAATAGTCCAAGCTGTAATGTTCAACCTTACCATAGGACCAGAAGCAACTATGGGCTGGAACATCTGAAGCATGGATTCAAACCTCTGGAATTGCGTGTCAAAGAGTGCCCTTTAATTCATTTCTGGCATTTTTTTTATACCTATGAAAGTCTACTCATGGAATATTTCACAAATGTGTCCTCATAGACTCAGTTTTACTCATATAAGTAAAGGTGAGCGATTTGAAAATGTAAAGATTTATATAGAATTCGATTTGGAGTATGTCTTAGTAATTCTAAGTACACTGAGAGTTTGCTAGCAATGTATTTGAAGTTAGTCTTTTTAATGTACTTTAAAACCAGTCTTCTACAATAGTAGCAATGATTAAATCAAATGATCAGTGTATATTTTTAAGGAAATAGTTCAAAATATTAAAATAGAACATTTTCCTTATTATTTTGGTTCATTTCAACTGCTTGCTTTGTGTCTTACAAGCTCGAGTTCCACAATATCATTCAGGCTATACAAAGTAGAAATGTTTAATTTAAATTTTCTTTAAAAAAAAAAACACTAAAACATCTTCTAAGCTCTCAAATACTTTTGATGAAATCTGATTGAATTTGTATATACATTCTGCATAAGGTAAAGAGAACTATTTGTAAACCCTGGACTTCGGGAACGAACACTAAATTCAGTGTCATGTAAATTAGAGAAATCAGGAGTGTGTCCATCTGTAGCCTGAGTTCACAGTGCTCTAATATAGAAAACTAATGAAGCCTCTCTTCTCATCTGTTTCTGACAGAAGAGTAAGACAATGCAAAAACAAGGAAAGGTGCCCCCAATTGGTTATCCAATGCCACGTGTTCAGCATGAAATTATACATGTACAAGGTACATTATATGGACTGAGCAGATTTTATTTATATTTTAGGAACACATACAACAACAACAATTAAAGAAAACAGTACTGAAAGCAATGAATTTGAGAGAAAGCAAAGGGGTCAGGATAGATGACAGAGTTTGGAGGGATGAAAGAGAAAGGGTAAATAAGGGAATTATAATATCATTTTAAAACAATCCATGAGTGTGCATTTCAGGAGTTACTATGAGTACAATGAAGCATAAGCAAGCCGTAAGACCTAACTAGTGAAGACAGCATAGACATTTCCATAAAGACAGAAAGAAGTTTGATAGGTCTCATCAAGGTACAGGAAAGTGTACTCTTTTCCTTAAAAGAGATGGTGCATGGATGCTTTCATTTGTAAGAGTGAACACTGGGTAGAAGAAGTAACAAAAAGCAAATGAAGCTGGCAGTCAGCTAGTGACAGCAATGGGTAGAAATGAAATGAACTCATGAAGGCAATCAGGGGTGAGGTCATTTGGGACCTATGGCCATAGATCATGCTTTGAATTTTGATTTAAATCCAACTTTTATCTTACTGTTTGTCTTAGTTCTGGATGCTAAATGACAGCATTAAAAATGGATGACTACATCTGAAGGTTAAAAATCTAAAACCAGACTAGCAGCATGGCCAGGTTTTTGGCAAGGACTCAGTTTCTAGGTACCAGACAGCTGCCTTCTCATTGTATCTTCTCATTGCTACAAACAAACCAACAAACAAAAAATTCATGTCTCTTGCTACTTTTAGAGTGCTATGAATACCATCCATCATATAGCATGAATTCCCTACCCTCATGACAATCTAACCCTAATCATGGCCAAAGTTCTTCACCTTGCAAATTTGAGTTTGAACATCAGAAGTGTGGAGTGACTCAAAGACTTAGTGTGTAAGAGTGTTATATAAAGGGATAAACTAATTGAATAAGAGGGAAAGGAGTGTCCCACGGGTGAAAAACATTTTTGGATTTACAGATTATCTATTTTAAAAGCAGTCTTTATTTTTCCAGTAAATTGTTAATGAAAAAGAACTTTCTATTGAAAATGTCATATGTGTATGTGCACACACACATACAAATGTGTGTATACATATATATGTATATATATACATATATACATATATATGATGTGTATATCTAATTAAAGAAGGGTTCATGAATTTGAGAGGGACTGGAGGACATCTGAAGAGTTAGAGGACAGGATGGAAATGATGTAAATACAGTAGTCATGTGTGAAAATCTGAGGCCATGAATTTGAAGGCCAATAGGGAGGGATTTATGAGCGTGTTTGGAGAAAGAAAAGGGACGGGGGTAGGAATATAACTGCACTACAACCTCAAAAACAAAAAGGTTATAAAAATAAAACATTTAAAAAAATTAAAAGTATCACTTCAAAATTGAAAAGACATTTTATTACAAAGGAAGAAAAATATGAACTCCTAATGATGACGTGAGTATAGTCTACTATGTTGCACATTTGCTTGGTTCTAGGAGTAGTGTTGGGATCTGTTTGCTGAACTCACTGTAAATGATCACCTATCAGAGTAGCTTTCTGTACACTCTTTAAGGTGCATATTTGGTTGGCTATGAAGGGACTTAATCTTGTGTTCCCAATTCTTTCCTCTGGCTTGTTAACATGGCCACAACAACTCTGCTTGCAAGCATTTAATCATGAAATCCAGACCTACCTGTGATAGCAGCAGACACCACAGTTGAATGCTGACTCTCCCACTAGCAAATGGAAGCATCACCTTCAGGCAGAGAACACACAAGTCACACATTTTAAAATACTTTGGTTTTGCTGCTTTTCTGATTGATGTGTTTACTCAGCTAAGAAAATCCAGAAGCACGATTATGAGATGCAAAACACCTTTAAGGAATAGGCTTTTTCTCTGAGACAAGATCAATAATTGAAGTTGCCATGAATAAAAAAAAAGGCAAAAAGAAAAATCAGCTTACTGGAAGGAGAATTGGAAAAAAAATATTTAATCGGCAACTTTGATATTGAAATGCATTTATTTATTTATTTTAATTTCTGTGCCCATTTTTAAAATGGAGAAGCTGCCATTACTAACAATCCACTCCATTTGCCTGTTGTTCCTGTATACTACTAATAAACATATCTGAAGTTTCTTTTTCCTTTTTAAAATATTTTTATCTCCCTGTAGCCTTTCCCAGCTATTTTTGCTCTAACCACTTCCATGCGCACTCAAGTTGATAGCCTTCTCTTCTTTGATTGTTTTTATTATAAACATTTATGTATGTATTTAGGTATGAATGCATGTGTATGCACAAACATATATATATACATATATATACATACATATATATATATATATCCTACTGCTTCAGTCCTGCATTGGAGGCTTGGGGAATACTGTGGAAGACAGGGTGAAAAGACTGTAAAAATCAGAATACCTGGTAGTCTTCTGTAAAACAATCTCTCCTAGAAATTGTTGCCTAAACAAGACCAGAACAATGGCCTAATCAATGGATATGCTAATGCAGAAGGGGGGAGTTTAGAGAGATCCCACCCCTAGACAAAGAATTGCAGGGAACTAACATCTGCTGGGAAAAGAAGAGTTAGTTATTTCTGGGGATGACCACTTTATTGGTTTTCTAATAAAAAGAGGCTAACCTTGAAGATATTTTAAATACAATAAAAATTTGAGGAAGAATGATAAAAATATTTCTTGACTCTAAACTGAATTTTATAAAAAAAAATATAGCTTCTGTTTGTTCTTTAAAGCAGTTAATTGTTTAAAATTATAGAAATTAGATTTTTTGTTTATATTATTATTTTATAATTAATTACATTGTAGTGTAACAAGGATATATATTAAAATATTTAATAAAAGCCATATTTAAACATGCAGTCTGCAAGTTTACCTATAAAAAACATCGAAAATATACCCATAGGAAATATTAAATGCTCAACTCCATAAATCTAATTTGGAGTGATGCTTGAGGGCCACATTTTTAACCATATTTGATAATTAGTATATGTGGGAGCCCATTCTCGGGTTCCTTGTGGCTTTACCCAGCAGGTCCACATGGAGGATGATTAGGACCACGAGCCTGAGTGCAGGTGTCTGAGATAGTCAGCATTGTTTGTAATAGCCAAAACCTGGAAACAACCTAGATGCCCTTCAACTGAAGAATGGATAAATAAATTGTGGCACATATACACAATGGAATACTACTCAGCAGAGAAAAACAACGACATCACACGGTTTGCAGGCAAATGGATGGATCTAGAAAAAATCATCCTGAGTGAGGTAACCCAGACTCAGAAAGACAAATATGGTATGTACTCACTCATAGGAAGATGCTAGATGTGGAACAAGGATGACTAGACTGCTACTCACATCACCAGTGAGGCTACCTGGAAAACGGGACCCCAAAAAAAGACACGGAGAAATGGACAAGATCTACATGAATAGCCTGGTCATGAGTGGGAACAATGAAGGGCGACAGTCGAGGGAAAGAGTGGGAGATCCTAGCTGGATCAAGAAAAGAGAGGGAGAACAAGGAATAGGAGACCATGTTAAATGAAGACCACATGAGAAGGTGAGAAGGGGAGGAAGCAGAGAGCTAGGGAGGCCCACGGAGATCCACAAAGATACCCCCTCAAAAGACTGCTGGCAATGGTCGCGAGATGGCAGGAACTGACCTACTCGGGTGATGGGATGGCCAGACACCCAAATAGTGGTGCCATAAACCCCATCCAAGGACTGAGGAATCTGAAGGCAGACATCCACGGCTGGGCCCCTGGTGGAGCACTGGGAGTCTAATTAGTGAGTAAGAAGAGGATTTATATGAGCGAGAATTGTTGAAGCCAAGGTTGGATAAAGCACCGGGACAAATAACCAAATGAATGGAAGCACAGGATCTATGAACCAAAGGCTGAGGGGCCCCCAACTGGATCAGGCCACCTGAACGGGTGAGACAGTCAGTTGGCTTGATCTGTTTGGGAGGCAGCTGTGCATTGGTGCCAGGTCCTGGGCTCGTTGCATGAGTTGGCTGTTTGAATCCTGGGACTTATGCAGGGACACTTGGCTCGGTCTGGGAGGGGGGAATGGACCTGCCTGGACTGAGTCTACCAGGTCAACCCCGGTCCTCTGGGGAGACCTTGATCTGGAGGAGGTGGGAATGGGGGGTGGGCTGGGGGGAGGGGTGGGCGAGAGGGGGAGAACAGGGGATTCTGTGGCTATTATGTTGAACTGAATGGTGTTGTAAAATAATAATAATAATAAAAAAAAAAACCAAAAAAAAAATTATAGAAATTAGATTTTTTGTTTATATTATTATTTTATAATTAATTACATTGTAGTGTAACAAGGATATATATTAAAATATTTAATAAAAGCCATATTTAAACATGCAGTCTGCAAGTTTACCTATAAAAAACATCGAAAATATACCCATAGGAAATATTAAATGCTCAACTCCATAAATCTAATTTGGAGTGATGCTTGAGGGCCACATTTTTAACCATATTTGATAATTAGTATATGTGGGAGCCCATTCTCGGGTTCCTTGTGGCTTTACCCAGCAGGTCCACATGGAGGATGATTAGGACCACGAGCCTGAGTGCAGGTGTCTGAGATAGTCTGCACTTGGCTGTACTGAGGGAGGAGGTCTTTTGCTCCACCCCTTGGCATCTCTATAAAGAGCCTGTTGCAGAGACAGTCAAGGCCCATTGGAATAGGTTCCAGGCCCTCTCAAGGCTATCCTTTATTTTCTATCTGTTTATCTCCGTGTTATTCTCCGCAATAAATCCTTCTATCTAATATTTCCTGCTGCTCGCACTCAAGAAAACTCTGGGGAGCTGTGGGGTTGGTGGGTAAATGCCCCACAAGTATATTATGTATGACCATTTCAAATATATATATTGAAGCACTGAATCTCATAGAAATTAAATTAATGGTGATAACACTGTAGCCTGTTCACCCTCGAATCAGAATTCCCTCTCCTGTGAGATGGTTGCAAAGTCAATCAGGAAAGCAGAAGGAAGCAGCGAAAGAGACAGGAAAGAAATGGCACACCACCCACTTTCCTAGATGTATTCTGTATTCTAGAAACATCTTTAATAGCCAAAGGCAGTATGAATTCTATTGTATGTGTTTTCAAATTCTTCCACTTTAGTGAGACTATATCTCTGTTTGGCCCCCTTTAGGAATTTTTACCTCCTTATCTATCCTGGATTGATCTTGTCATTCCCAGAAATGACGGGTAACAACAGATCCCTACAGCTATGTACACAACTTTTCTTCATGAGATGTTTTATTGAAGAAATGCTGTGGTGTCGTGCTAGTCACCATGCTATTTTTAAAAAAAACTAGCTTTTCCTTAAGTATGTGAGTCCAACAAGTTTTATAACAGTACAGACACCCTTTATACAGAAATTGCTTTCACCTCAATCTCAGTGGGAAGCCAGGCCAGAATGCCAGCCCATTTTCCCTATTGCCCTTTCCTCTGCTACGGTTGATGAAGAAAAATTGTCAACATAAATTTGCATATGAGAAGAAATGGCAGAGTTTCAAAACAAAAAATGTAAAACTTACTTATGGAAGAATTTTCAATAATTTTTTAAATCAAGATCAAATTCTGGAGTTAAAGAATGATTCAGCCGGGCGGTGGTGGCGCACGCCTTTAATCCCAGCACTCAGGAGGCAGAGGCAGGTGGATCTCTGTGAGTTCGAGGCCAGCCTGGGGTACCAAGTGAGTCCCGGGAAAGGCGCAAAGCTACACAGAGAAACCCTGTCTCAAAAAACCAAAAAAAAAAAAAAAAAAAAAAAAAAAAAAAAAAAAAAAAGAATGATTCAAAGCATAATTAGGCAAAGTCAAGCACAGAAGGCCGATCTGAATTGTTCCCATGCTTCTTTGTTCTCTCTCTCTCTCTCTCTCTCTCTCTCTCTCTCTCTCTCTCTCTCTCTCTCTCTTTATGCATATGTACATGTCCTGCATGGATTTTGGGGGTGCATGTGCACATGTGTATACATGCATGTAAAGGCCAGAGAACAATCTCAGGTGTCACGTCACCTCAGGTACCACCTTGTTTTTTTGAGACAGTCTCTCTTTTCAACCTGGGACTCAAGATTGACTGGCAAGTAAGCCCTGGGGATTCCATCTCTCTGCCTCCCACAACTGAGGTTACAAGCATGGTCTATCACACCGGGATTCATGCTTGCAGTATAGAAATTTATACACTGAACTATCTATCTCCTGAGCTTTCTTATTTTTCTTTTTTGGATAGGCCTCAATTAGATTATTCAAAATTATTAGCTATTTGACAGATTTTACCCATTGCAATGTCTGTAAAGTATTTTACAGTTATAGCTAAGAATTAAATATTAAAGTACTGTCATAATTTTTGCTGGCATTAAAATGCATATCCCCATGTATATGTACACACACACACATACACACACATAAACACACACAAACAATTCCTACTTGATCTTTAAAAGACAGTAAAAGTAAAAAATAAATAAAGAAAACAATGTAAACAAAATTTCTCTAATATTTATTATATTTTTATTGTTAAAATAATGCCAAGCTCAACTTGGTGTTTGTCTTTCTTAGTGCATTATTATAAGAAGTCAAAATGGTTAGCAAAATGGATAACACAGAAAATTCATTCTTACAAAGATGACTTTGACAGTATTGTATTGTGGTGATATATTGTTTGTAATCTAGGAAATAAAGCTTGCCTGAAGATCAAAGGACAGAGCTAGGCACAGAGTTAGCTATAGAGTTACTGTGGCTCTACTGTATGGCAGTAGTGGCACATACTTTTAATCCCAGAAGGGAGGCAGAGGCAGAGATCCCTTTGAATTTCTGTGAGTTTAAGGCCACACTGGGCTACAAGAGATTAATCCAGTCTGAAAGAGAAGCAGAGCCAGGCAGTGGTGGCACACAACTTTAACTCCAGCACCTGGGATCACACACCTTTAATCCCAGCACTAGGAAAGTTGAGACAGGAAGTGATATGGCTGGGCAGAGAAAGGGATATAAGGCAGGAGGAAACAGGAACTCTGGCTCTTTTAGGCTGAGGAGTTGGTGAGGTAAGAAGTGATGGCTATGGCTTGCTTTGCTTCTCTGATCTTTCAGCTTTCACCCTGATATCTGGCTCCTGGTTTTTATTATAGACCATTTAGGTTTCATGCAACATTGTATGCTGGTCCATGCCTTTAATCCAGCACTTGGACAAGGATTGAGAATTCCAGACTAGCCTGAGCAACAAAGCAAGACTCTACCTCAAAAAAAGTAAAACAAAACAGAATAAAGGAAAATGATGTAAAAAATCCTTATTAAAACTTGTTTAAACATGCATATAGATTAATAATGGGATAGTTCAAATAGACTTTGTTCTAAATTCAAAACAGAACTGAGTTGTCTCATCATTTTGTTATACACTAATTAACTGGAGGTCTCTGTCACATTACCTCCCTCAGAGCTCAAGGAACCCTGTGGAAGAGGGTGAAGACAGATTGTAGGAGTTAGAGGAGATGGAGTACAGGGCATTTACCCACCAACCCCACAGTTCCCCAGAGTTTCCTTGAGTGAGAGCAGCAGGGAATATTAGACAGAAGGATTTAGATGATTTAGATTGTGGAGATAAACAGATAGAAAATACAGGATAGCCTTGAGAGGGCCTGGAACCTATTCCAATGGGCCTTGACTGTCTCTGCCCCAGGCTCTTTATAGAGATGCCAAGGAGTGGAGCAAAAGACCTCGCCTCCCCAGCACAGTCAAGTGCAGATCATTTCAGACATCTGCACTCAGGCCCGTGGCCCTAATCATCCTCTATGCGGACCTGCTGAGTAAAGCCACGAGGAACCTGAAAACGGGCTCCCACAATGGAGAACACCAGGAAAACATGGCCCACTGAATCAACTAAGCAGGACACATTGGAGCTCACAAAGACTGAAGTGGCAAGCAGGGGGCCTGAATGGGTCTGCACCCAGTCCTCTTCACATGTGTTGTCGCTGTTAGCTTGGTGGTTTTGTGAGATTCCTAACGGTGCTTGCCGATGTGTCTCTGACTCCTTTGCCTGTTCCTCTATTGGGCTGCCTTGTCCAACTTTGACGTGAGTGAGGGCTTTTGCTTTGTCTTTCTATATTTTGTTTTGTTGTGTATTTGTACTGTGGTTATTGTCTCTTGGAGGCCTGCTCTTTTCTGAAGGAAGAGGAAGGGCAAGTTGATCCAGGGGAGAGGGGAAAAGTAGGTGGTGTAGCTGTGAGGAATGGAGGGAGAGGAAACTGTAGTTGGGTGTAGTTGGAAGTTTTCTTGTGTCCTGGCCGTCTGGTGGTTGGGATAAATCTCTCCCACTCGCGTCCCCCAAGTAAACACACAGAGGCTTATATTAATTATAACTGCTTGGCCATTAGCTCAGGCTTATTACTGACTAGCTCTTACACTTAAGGTAACCCATAATTCTTATCCATATTTAGCCACATGGCTTGGTATCTTTTCTCAGTTCTGCCATGTCATCTTGCTTCCTCTGTGTCTGGCTGGCAACTCCTGACTCTGCTCTTTCTCTTCCCAGCATTCTCCTAGTCTGCTTGCCACCCCCCTATATTTTCTGCCTGGCTACTGGCCAATCAGCATTTTATTAAACCAGTGTACAAAAGCATTATCCCACAGCAGTTGGGATTTATTGTATGATAGAAGAAATTATTTTGAATAGAAAAAAAGAGGAGAAGGAAAAGCTTAAATTTAACCAGAGAAGAAGATATAGATATATATATATATATATATATATATATATATATATATATATATATATATATATATCTGGAAAATGGCATCAATAGTGTGAAAAAGATTATAGGATTATATAAAAGTATTATCACAAAACAAACCAGCACTCAGGAGGCAGAGGCAGGCAGATCTTAGTGAGTTTGAGGACAGCCTGGTCTACAGAGTGAGATCCAGGAAAGGCACAAAGCTACACAGAGAAACCCTATCTCAAAAAACAAACAAAAAACAGAGCCTGCCCCCGACAGCTTCCCTTCTGGACCAGAGGTGAGTGCCTGGGTCCAGCCCGGACCCCATCCCTGGCCACCAGCCACTCCTGAGAGGCCTGCCCAGCTTGGCGCCGGGTTCTGGCCACCGGGCAGCTCCCCTTCTAGCCCCACCGGGAGGGATCCCCATTTCCAAGCCCCCGGCAGCCCCTGCAGTCTCCGCGCCCTGCCCCCACGCCCATCTGCCCAAGACCCCACCCACTTCCTGAGACTTAGAGACCGGCCCCCAGCTCCCAGCCTGTCCCCGACTGCCATTCTGGACCAGAGCTTGCCCCTGACTTCCCTTCTGGACCAAGGAGTTGGACAAGAGAACTCCCTTTTGGACAAGAGAGAGAGTCTTCCTGAGTCTGTCAGCTCTTTGTGAAACAAGTCCACTGATAAGACCAAGAAGGAATCACAAGGAGATGGGCAGACGTCAAAGCAGAAGTACACACAGCAAAATGAAGAGCAATACAGCATCACCAGAACCTAGCTCGCCTCCAACATCTAGACCTGAACACCAAAAATTGGAAGAAGCAGAAGAAAGTAGCCTTATGAGTAACTTCATGAAGAAGGTAGAGGCTTGTGTAGAGGAAAAGACAAGAAAATTGGAAGAACACTGTAAACAACTAGAGGAAAGGGCAAACAAATTAGAAGAAAACAATAAAGCCCTCCAAGAAAACAATAAAGTCCTGGAAGAAAACATTAAAATCCTGGAAGAAAACAATAAAGCACTGAAAGAAAATCATGAAAAAGCAATGAAACAAACAAAGGAAACAGTCCAAGATCTGAAAAGGGAAATTGAAAAAATGAAAAAGACACAAACAGAGGGAATGCTGGAAATAGAAAACCTGAGTAAAAGATCAGGAACTTCGGATGCAAGTATAACCAACAGAATGCAAGAGATGGAAGAGAGGATTTCTGGCATTGAAGATACAGTAGAAGAAATAGTTCCATCAGTCGAAGGAAACACTAAAGCCAACAAAGTCATGAACCAAAATGTCCAAGAAATCTGGGACACCATAAAAAGACCAAACTTACGAATTATAGGGATAGAAGAAGGTGAAGAATACCAACTCAAAGGCACAGAAAATATATTCAACAAAATTATAGAAGAAAACTTTCCCAACTTAAAGAAGGAAATGCCTATGAAGATACAAGAAGCCTATAGAACACCAAACAGACTAGACCCCCAAAAAAAGTCCCCTCGACACATAATAATTAAACAACTAAATGTACAGAATAAAGAAAGAATATTAAGAGCAGCCAAGGAAAAAGGCCAAGTGACCTATAAAGGTAAACCCATCAGAATAACACCCGATTTCTCAATGGAGACTTTGAAAGCCAGAAGGACCTGGACAGATGTAATGCAGACACTAAGAGACCATGGATGTCAGCCAAGACTAATATACCCAGCAAAACTTTCAATCATTATAGACGGAAGGAACAAGACATTCGAAGACAAAGCCAGATTTAAACAATACCTATCCACAAACCCAGCCCTACAGAAAGCACTAGAAGGAAAATTCCAACCGAGGGAAGTCAGATACACACTTGAAAACACAGGCAATAGATAAAGCCACAACAGTAAACCCCAAAGAAGAGAAGTACACACACACTACCACCAAAAATAACAGAAATGAAGAATCACTGGTCATTAATATCCCTTAATATCAACGGACTTAATTCACCTATAAAAAGACATAGACTTACAGAATGGATACGAAAGCAGGACCCATCCTTCTGCTGCATACAAGAAACACATCTCAAATTCAAAGATAGACACTACCTAAGAATAAAAGGCTGGGAAAAGACTTTTCAATCAAATGGTCTTAAGAAACAAGCAGGGGTAGCCATCCTGATATCCAACAAAATAGACTTCAAACTAAAATCAATCAAAAGAGATCAAGAAGGACATTACATCCTCGTCACAGGAAAGATCGACCAAGATGAAGTTTCAATTCTGAACATATATGCCCCAAACATAAGGGCACCCACATATGTAAAAGAAACATTACTAAAGCTTAAACCACATATAAAACCCCACACATTAATAGTGGGAGATCTCAACACCCCACTTTCACCACTGGACAGATCTCCCAAATCGAAACTTAACAGAGAAATAAAGGACTTAACCGATGTCATGACCCAATTGGACCTAATAGATATCTACAGAACATTCCATCCTAACAAGAAAGAATATACTTTCTTCTCAGCACCCCATGGAACTTTCTCTAAAATCGACCACATACTTGGCCACAAAGCAAATCTCAACAGATACAAAACAATCAGAATAACCTCCTGTGTTCTATCAGATCACCATGGTTTAAAGCTAGATTTCAACAACAACAAAAACTACAGAAAACCTACAACCTCATGGAAACTGAATAATGCTCAACTGAATCACCAATGGGTTAAGGAAGAAATAAAGAAAGAAATTAAAGACTTCCTAGAGATCAATGAAAATGAAGACACCACATACCCAAACTTATGGGACACTATGAAAGCAGTGCTAAGAGGGAAATTCATAGCACTAAATGCTCACATAAAGAAGTTGGAGAAATCGCACACTAGTGAATTAACAGCACATCTGAAAGCTCTAGAACAAGAAGAAGCAAAGTCTCCCAGGAAGAATAGACGCCAGGAAATTATCAAAGTGAGAGGTGAAATTAATAAATTAGAAACTAAGAGAATAATACAAAAAATTAATGAAACAAAGAGTTGGTTCTTTGAGAAAATCAACAAGATAGACAAGCCCTTATCCAAACTAACCAAAAGACAGAGAGAGAGAATCCAAATCAACAAAATCAGAAATGAAAAGGGGGACATAACAACAGACATTGAGGAAATCCAGAGAATTATAAGGTCATATTTCAAAAACCTCTACTCCACAAAACTGGAAAACCTAAAAGAAATGGACATTTTTCTGGATAGATACCACATACCTAAGTTTAATCAAGACCAGATAAACTATTTAAATAGTCCAATAACCCCTAAGGAAATAGAAACAGTCATTAAAGGTCTCCCAACCAAAAAAAGCCCAGGACCAGATGGTTTCAGCGCAGAATTCTACCAGATCTTCAAAGAAGAGTTAATACCAATACTCTCTAAATTGTTCCACATAATAGAAACAGAAGGAACATTACCAAACTCCTTCTATGAGGCTACAATTACCCTGATTCCTAAACCAAACAAGGATGCAACAAAGAAAGAGAACTACAGACCGATCTCCCTCATGAACATTGATGCAAAAATACTCAATAAAATACTGGCAAACAGACTCCAAGAACACATCAGAACAATTATCCACCATGATCAAGTAGGCTTCATCCCAGGGATGCAAGGGTGGTTCAACATACGAAAGTCCATCAATGTAATACACCATATAAACAAACTCAAAGAAAAAAACCACATGATCATCTCACTAGATGCAGAAAAGGCATTTGACAAAATCCAACACCCCTTCATGATAAAAGTCTTGGAGCGATCAGGAATACAGGGAACATACCTAAACATAATAAAGGCAATATATAGCAAACCAACAGCCAACATCAAATTAAATGGAGAGAAACTCAAAGCAATTCCACTAAAATCAGGAACGAGACAAGGCTGTCCACTCTCCCCATACTTATTCAATATAGTACTTGAAGTTCTAGCCAGAGCAATAAGACAACATAAGGAGATTAAGGGGATTCAAATTGGAAAGGAAGAAGTCAAGCTTTCCCTATTTGCAGACGACATGATAGTATACTTGAGTGACCCCAAAGATTCCACCCAGGAATTGATAAAGCTTATAAACACCTTCAGCAACATAGCAGGATACAAAATCAACTCAAAAAAATCAGTAGCCCTCCTATATACAATGGACAAAGAAGCTGAGAAGGCAATTAGAGATACATCACCCTTTACAATAGCCAAAAATGACATAAAATACCTTGGGGTAACACTAACCAAGCAAGTGAAGGACCTATATGACAAGAACTTTAAGTCCCTGAAAAAAGAAATTGAAGAAGATCTCAGAAAATGGAAAGATCTTCCATGCTCATGGATAGGCAGGGTTAACATAGTAAAAATGGCAATCTTACCAAAAGCAATTTACAGATTCAATGCAATCCCCATCAAAATACCAACACAATTCTTCACAGATCTGGAAAGAACAATACTCAACTTCATATGGAAAAACAAAAAACCCAGGATAGCTAAAAGAAACCTGTACAATAAAACAACTTCTGGAGGCATCACAATCCCCGACTTCAAGCTCTACTATAGAGCTACAGTAATAAAAACAGCCTGGTATTGGCATAAAAACCGACATGTGGACCAATGGAATCGAATTGAAGACCCTGACATTAACCCACACACCTATGGACATATAATTTTTGACAAAGAAGCCAAAAGTGTACAATGGAAAAAAGAAAGCATCTTCAACAAATGGTGCTGGCATAACTGGATATCAGCGTGTAGAAGGCTGCAAATAGATCCATATCTGTCACCGTGCACAAAACTTAAGTCCAAGTGGATCAAAGACCTCAACATAAATCCAGCTACTCTGAACCTGCTAGAAGAAAAAGTAGGAAATAGTCTTGAACGCCTTGGCATAGGAGATCACTTCCTAAATATAACACCAGTAGCGCAGACACTGAGACAAACAATCAATCAATGGGACCTCTTGAAACTGAGAAGCTTTTGTAGAGCAAAGGATACGGTCAACAAGGCAAAGCGACAGCTTACAGAATGGGAAAAGATCTTCACCAACCCCACATCTGACAGAGGACTGATATCCAGAATATATAAGGAACTCAAGAAATTAGACATCAAAAGGACCAACAGTCCAATTGAGAAATGGGCTTTAGAACTAAACAGAGAATTCTCAACAGAGGAATTCCAAATGGCTGAAAGACATTTAAGGAATTGCTCAACTTCCCTAATCATCAGGGAAATGCAAATCAAGACAACTCTGAGATACCACCTTACGCCTGTCAGAGTGGCTAAGATCAAAAACACTGAAGACACTTTATGCTGGAGAGGATGTGGAACTAGGGGAACTCTCCTCCACTGCTGGTGGGAATGCAAGCTTGTACAACCACTTTGGAAATCAATATGGCGCTTTCTTAGAAAATTGGGAATCAATCTCCCCCAAGATCCAGCTATACCACTCCTGGGCATATACCCAAGAAATGCTCAATCATACCACAAGAGCACTTGCTCAGCTATGTTCATATCAGCATTGTTTGTAATAGCCAAAACCTGGAAACAACCTAGATGCCCTTCAACTGAAGAATGGATAAATAAATTGTGGCACATATACACAATGGAATACTACTCAGCAGAGAAAAACAACGACATCACACGGTTTGCAGGCAAATGGATGGATCTAGAAAAAATCATCCTGAGTGAGGTAACCCAGACTCAGAAAGACAAATATGGTATGTACTCACTCATAGGAAGATGCTAGATGTGGAACAAGGATGACTAGACTGCTACTCACATCACCAGTGAGGCTACCTGGAAAACGGGACCCCAAAAAAAGACACGGAGAAATGGACAAGATCTACATGAATAGCCTGGTCATGAGTGGGAACAATGAAGGGCGACAGTCGAGGGAAAGAGTGGGAGATCCTAGCTGGATCAAGAAAAGAGAGGGAGAACAAGGAATAGGAGACCATGTTAAATGAAGACCACATGAGAAGGTGAGAAGGGGAGGAAGCAGAGAGCTAGGGAGGCCCACGGAGATCCACAAAGATACCCCCTCAAAAGACTGCTGGCAATGGTCGCGAGACGGCAGGAACTGACCTACTCGGGTGATGGGATGGCCAGACACCCAAATAGTGGTGCCATAAACCCCATCCAAGGACTGAGGAATCTGAAGGCAGACATCCACGGCTGGGCCCCTGGTGGAGCACTGGGAGTCTAATTAGTGAGTAAGAAGAGGATTTATATGAGCGAGAATTGTTGAAGCCAAGGTTGGATAAAGCACCGGGACAAATAACCAAATGAATGGAAGCACAGGATCTATGAACCAAAGGCTGAGGGGCCCCCAACTGGATCAGGCCACCTGAACGGGTGAGACAGTCAGTTGGCTTGATCTGTTTGGGAGGCAGCTGTGCATTGGTGCCAGGTCCTGGGCTCGTTGCATGAGTTGGCTGTTTGAATCCTGGGACTTATGCAGGGACACTTGGCTCGGTCTGGGAGGGGGGAATGGACCTGCCTGGACTGAGTCTACCAGGTCAACCCCGGTCTTCGGGGGAGACCTTGATCTGGAGGAGGTGGGAATGGGGGGTGGGCTGGGGGGAGGGGTGGGCGAGAGGGGGAGAACAGGGGATTCTGTGGCTATTATGTTGAACTGAATGGTGTTATAAAATAATAATAATAATAATAATAATAATAATAATAATAATAAAAAACCAAAAAAAAAAACAAAAAACAAAAAACAAGTATTATCACAAAACAAAAGGCATAAAAATTTGAAAAGAGAAATATATCAAGACAAAAAGTTGGTTGTACTGGATAATATGGTACTTGGGAAGCCAAACTGAAATTAGTGTGAACCAAAGACATAACTCTGAGCTGAAATATTGTATGTAACATGAGTGCATATATTGTTTTCCTGACCCTGGTTCTTTATATGGATTGACTTTGTCTATCATCTCTCTTATCTCTGACACTTTCACGAGCCCCTTGATACTTACTGATGGCACATCAATAGAAAATAGTTATGTAAAATGCTTAATGTTCAGAAGAGCAGAAGGTTAAGGGTAAGTGTCAGGGATTCACGGAAAGGAGAAGGGTTTTCTAGGAATGTGCCTTCATACCATGCTCAGCTCCCACAATGAAATAGGTGAGTGCTATCTAGGGGTGAGTGTAACTAACTGTGAACTATAAATAATGTTTTAATAGCCACATAATAAATTCAGTAAGTCAAAATAGAAGAAATTATAATTTTAAAGTAATCCATTTTGTCTTAAACTTTCATAAACATATAACCTCTTCTGCAATTAGACTTTCATTTCTTGTTGATAATTATTATCCTTAACTCCTTCTGAATTGTATATATCATTAATAATTGATTAGCACAAATTTTTTTGTCCTAGTCTGAAAGTTACAAAAAGTTGATTAGTAGGGCTAGAGAGATTTCTCACCAATCAAGAGTGCATGCTGGCCAGGCGGTGGTGGCACATGCCTTTAATTCCAGCACTCTGGAGGCAGAGCCAGGCAGATCTCTGTGAGTTCATGGTCAGCCTGGTTTACAAAGTGAGTTCCAGGAAAAGCACAAAGCTACACAGAGAAACACTGTCTTGAAAAAACAAACAAACAAAAAAAGAGTACATGTTGTTCTTTCAGAGGATCCAAGTTTGGTCCCCAGAACCTATGTTGGACACATCTGCCTATAATGTCGTCTCATGTCTTCTGTTTGGCTGCAGCTGCCACTGCATTGATATGTAAAAACCCACACCCAGACACATACATATACATATAAATTAAAAAGAAAATTAAATGTTGTTGCCATATTATATAAATAAATCAAGCAAAGGTTTGAAGCTTTGTTGATTTACACAGCAAAAGTCATCGTGAAGCAAAGCCTGGTGGTATAACCTACAATACAGCTCCTGGAAGACTGAAGTAGAAAAACTATGACTTCAAGGTCCTCAAGTACATAAAAAATTCCAGGCTAGTCAAAGCTAGACAGTAAGACCTTGACTCAAAATCTTTTTAATTTTCATCATCATCATCATCATCATCATCATCCTGATCTGTGGTAAATTAAAATGTGAAGATGAAGATGCTTAATTTTTAGAAACACTAAGGGCTATTTTTAAGGTTTTCTTCCTAGAAAACACGTAAGATTTGTACTTATCGACCCACATTTTTATATCTAGTTTCCTAAGGCTAAAAATGGAGAGTCTGGTGTCCCTCTGGGACCATGTAATAAACTAGATGAGTTAACCACTACCTCAATTCATAGACTTATTAGCAAATGAAATAAATAACAACCCTATTTATAAGCCTATTGACATTTAGCCTTATGTAGGATGTTTGAAATTAATTGGTGATTTTCATCCAGTGCACTCTAAAAACACTATACCACAAATTAATGTAATAACTATAATTTCTATCTAATTTCTGCAGGAGCCTATCCTGTGCAGTAGAAAGTACAGGACTTAGAAATATCAAACTATTGCTTTTTACTCCATTGCTTTTTAGATATCACTTAGAATGTATTAAGTATTCATTCCAAAACCTTAAATATACATTATCTGACGAGTTTCATCCTCCATCCTCAACACCAGAAATGTAAAGGAGAAAAAGGAATCTGGTCCCTGACTCCTTGTCTTCCTTTGCTTTCAGTTGCAGTGACACATACCATGAGCAAAGAAACTTGAGGAGAAAAGGGTTTATCTCAGCTCACACTTCCAGGTTTCAGTCTGTCACTGAGGAAAGTCAGGACAGAAACTCGAGAAGAAAACTTGAAGAAGAAACCATGGATGGACATGCTTATTGGGTGGCTTAGTCAATTTTCATTTTCTTTCTTTCTCTTTTTTTTCTATTTACATATTTGTTGTTTTTTGTTTTATGTCCTGACTGAAGTTTCCCCTTCCTCTTTGTAGAAGAAATTCTAAACAGTCTTAGTAAATAAGGAACACAGAGCCAAATACAGGGGTAATAGGGGAAGAGATCTGAGAATTAGCCACTGACTACCCTTTAGCTTACTACCAAGCCGTAGTTTCCCACATGAGTGAGCTTCTTCCTGCCTGACCTGCGCTTTTATTGCTTTTCTGTTCTGCCTTCTCATTGGCTCTAAGCCCAGTCACATCACTTCATCATCACTGCCTGTCTATACAGACCTCCAGATCTCTATGGTTGGTACTGAGATTAAAGGCTTTGTGTTACCATGCTTGGCTGTGTCATTGACCACACAGGGACTCTGCCTGCCATGTGATTAGATTAAGGGCATGGGCTACCACTGCCTGACTCTGTTTATGGCTCGATACATGAACTCGCTATGTAACCTCAGAACTCCAGTCAAACTTTATTTATTAACATACAAATAAAATCACATTTCAGCACAATTAAAATATCACCAACCCTCTTCTCCTCCCAGGTCCTAGTCTGCTTTATACCAGACAAAACTATCTTCCTAGAGATAGTACCAATGGGATGGGCCCTTCCCCCTCAATCAACACTCATGACAATTCCACACAGAGATTACATAGGCTAATCTGATTTGGGCAATCACTCACTTGGGACTCTGGCTTCTCAGCTTACTCTTAGTTATGCCACATTGACAATAAAAACTAAAGTATCCAGGCTATGGCAGCACAGGCCTTTAATCCCAGCACTCAGGAGGCAGAGGCAGATGGATTTCTGTGAGCTGGAGGCCAGCCTGGTCTACAAAGTGAATTCCAGGACAGCCAAGACTACACAGAGAAACCTTGTATCAAAAACCAAACAAACAAATAAGTAAACAGCAACAATGAAAAAAACTAAAGCAGACAACCTCATACTCTCTTGATACATTCAGGCAGAATGAGAGATTAGCCAAATACTACAATATAAGATACACAATCAGTAATGAACCACTTTTTTAAACTTATTGTACTAACCATCTTATTTTTCATTAAAACAGCGTTCACAAAGCATTTTGTAAGTAATTATGATACATGGAAATAAATCATGTTTTCAAATCTCATCAGAATAAATGAGTGACAAATTCTGCTGGAAGGAAACAATCTAAATCAATTTTAGGTGAGTAAGATTTTTCCAGGTAAAAAAGGTACTTCAGGAAATAAAACAAGATGGGAAAATCCATTGAGAATTGGGGCATGAACATGTAGCTGGGGGTGAGGAGCAATCAATCAAAGACATCAAATCTTTGGCAGGGGATATCACACTGGATAAGAAAACTTAGAATCAAAAAAATGAAGAATTAAATAATTTTCAGGTAAATAAATTATATTCAGATGTATAAATGCATGTTATTATATTTTAACCTCAGCACAAAAATAACAAGACATGATTAGCTTAAATTAAAGGTGATCATGGGTATCAAGCATAAGAATTAATTTAAATATATTTAGTAAATTCTACTCAAATATAAGTGCTTAACAAATGGTATAAAATTAAAAAAAAGGCTTAAGACATCTTTGAATACTGGAGAACAACGAGACTTGGTAATTCAACATGGAAGTAAGAGGTGAAGATTTCATAGACATGTTCATAAATTCACTGTGCTATTATATTGTCCTTTAGCACATTATTTCATAATTATTATATAATTATATTACTCAGTCTTTGCTGGTCTCAAGTTATTTGTTCATCATTTATGCATTAAAACTCTGCACAGGTGAAGGTAGAAGCATACATATGTTTTTTCTATACATAAATACATAAATATGCACCTAGTTGATGAAAACAAAAGACTCTTTGGAAAAGGAAGGGGACCAGAGGGACGGTCAAAGGGACAAAGAAAGGTAAGTGAGGGCAAATATGAGCAAAGAACAGTGATAAATGTTTACAAAGGCACATAAAGAAATCTACTCTTGGTTTATTAACTTAAAAATAATGATAAACAAAGCACCTTGAGATTGTATGTGTGCAAGAAAAAACAAGCACAAAAGTTTTCCCCCAACAATACATTTTATTAAACTTTAATTAAAAGTTAACACTTACTGTCATAATTTCTAAAACAATGGTGCGTTAATGGTTTCTACTTATTCAAAGACAAAGAAATCATGTTATTTTATCCGTATAATTATAAGACATTGGGTGGAGAACTATTCTCTTTTCTTCTTATTATTGAAAATATTTCTTTTTCACATTTATATATCCTGATAACTGTTTCCCCTCCCTCTATTCTGCCCAGATCCTGCCTTCTTCCTTTCATATCCTGATCCACCCCTTTTCTGTCTCTCATTAGAAAACAAACAGGCTTCTATGGGATATTAATAAATTAAATTATAACAAGATAAAACAATAATTAAAATAACAGAATTGGAAAAAACAAACAAACAGAAGGAAAAGAGTCTAAGAGAAGCACAAGAAACAGAGACTCACCTATTCACACACTTGGGTATCCCATAAAAGCATTAAACTGGAAGATATATTATATATGTGAAAGACCTATAGGATAGAAGGAGAGAAATATATTTATGTATATATATGTATGCATATATATTTGCATATATATATACATAATATATGCATACATATATGCAGATAATAAGGTAGTTTAAAAAGTCCTGACACTACATTATGAGATGATGAACCCCCAAATATGCCCTTGAGTTCATTTTCTGCTGGCCAACATCTATTGGTGGCCATGCAGCCTACCTTTAAGAATATTTTATTTCCCCAGTGAGAGTCCCTTGGAGGAAACTCAATTTTCATTTGCAAGTGGTCCCAATTGGAGACTGATCTTGGGTTAGGATGATGGCACGTGTTCACTTCTCATTTCAGCTCTAGGCCCCCAAATGATGCAAACCCATGCAGGTCCTGTGCATGCTGTCTTGGCTCTGAGTTCACATGTGAAATGATCCAGTTTATGTCTTGGTTTCTTGATGTCCTCCACCCCTTTGACATTATTTATGTCTCCATGCCCAAGGGGATCCCTGAACCATGAGGGGAGGAATTTGATGAAGCCATCCCATTTAAGACTGAGTGATCTGAGATCTCTTACTCTCTGCATAATGTGGCTGCGGGTCTCTATATTTGTTCCCCTCTGCTGCAGAAGGAAGTGTCTCTGATAATGGCTGAGCAAAAGTCCCTCATGTATGAGTATAGAAGAATGTCATTAGCAGTCATTTTATTGCTATCTTCCCTTAGTAGAACAGTTGTATATAGTTTCCCCTTAGGTCCCTAGCTATCTGGTCTCATGTTCTTAGTCACCCAAGAGGTGTCCATTATGGCTTCAATCTAGTAGCATGAGCCTCCAGTCAATTTAGGTATTGGTTCCTCCTACAATACTTGTGACACTATTGCACTATCATATCTTACAGGCAGGAGACCACTGTAGATTCAAGGTTTTATGGCTTGGTTGGTGTTTATTTTTCACCTTTGGTAGTGTGCACACACCTGTACCAAAGAGGCTAGCACATAGGAGTGTAGGCTTTATATAGACAGCAGCTGGATTTCTCTGTTTAATGAGTTGTGAAAGTGTTGTCCTCAGTAATGGCATCTTGTGGTCAGTTTGTCAAGAGAAACATATAGATTTGTCAGCTCCCTTGGTTGTTCGAGGGGAGATCCCATGGGTCTCCTTGGGCCAAAAAGTCAATTAGATATAATGCCATCCTGTTACTAGAAACTTCAATTGGTTTTAAGAGATATCCAGATAGGGCTCTCTCCCCATTATTTGGCAATTTGGATAACCTTCATATTTGTATACATATTAGAAATCTTACTGTATTAGATTTCTATGCAACCCTTCATATGGCCCTTGTTTTCAGTTGTCTTTCCCTTTATGCCTTCCTCACACCCCTCTTTCCTTCTAATTTACTTTATCCTCCTGTTTCAATTGCATCCCCATAAATTCCATAACTACTTATTCTATTTCCCTTTCCTAGGGATATCTATCATCCCAATCTAGTTCCTTACTCTATAACTAAGCTCTGTGGTTCTACAGTTTATAACTGTGTTTTGGTTATCGTTAGTATTGCCATAATGAAATGCTGTGACTGAGGCAACTTGGGGAGGAAGTATACACTTCCATATCAGTGTTTATCATCTAAGGAAGACAGGACTGGAACTTAAACTGGGCAGAGACCTGGAGACAGGAGCTGATGTAGAAGCCATGGAGGGGTGCTGCTTACTGCTTTGATCATCACGGCTTGCTCACTCTGCTTTCTTTTAGAACCCATACCACCAGCCCAAGAATGGCACCATTCACAGTGGTCTGGACCTCTTCTGGCAATCATTACTTTAAAAGGTGTTCTACAGCTTGATCTTATGGAAGCATTATTCAATTGAGATTCTCTTCTTTCAGATAACTCTAGGTTGTGACAAATTGACATAGAACTACCCACAGCATTTGGTTATCATTAATCTTACAGTTACTATCCATAAATAAGAAGATAAATACCATATTTATCTTTCTGGGTCTGGGTCACTTCACTCAGGTTGTTTTTTCTAGTTCCATTCATTTACCTGCAAATTTCATGGTGTTTGTTTGTTTGTTTGTTTGTTTGTTTGTTTGTTTGGTGTGTGTGTGTGTGTGTATGTGTGTGTGTGTGTGTGTGTGTGTGTGTGTGTGTAATGCTCCATTGTGTGAATGTACCACATTTTCTTCATCCATTTTTCTGTTGAGGGACATTAGGCCATTTGCAATTTCTAGCTATTGTGAATAAAGCAGCAATAAACATGGCTGAGTAAGTGTCTCTGTGGTGGGATGAGGGGTCCTCTGGGTATATTCCCAATAGTGTTATATCTGGACCTTGAGGTACACATAGTCTCCTCTTCTTGAGGATGTGCCACACTGACTTCCACAGAGAATGTCCAAGTTTACACTCCCAGGAGTAATGGAGGAGTGTTCCCCTGACTCTACATGCTCTTGAGCATGAACTGTCATTTGTTTATTTATTTTTTTGATCTTAGTCATTCTCATTGGTGTAAGATGAAATCTCAAAGGACTTTTTTTGCATTTCCTTGATGATTTCAGATGTTGAACATTTCTTTAATTGTTTCTACCCCATTTGGGTTTCCTCTCTTGAAAATTCTCTGTCTAGATTTGTATTTCATTTTTTTAAATTCAGATTTTTGAGGTCTGTATGTATTTTGGATATTAGATATTAGCCTTCTATTGGACATGTAGTTGATAAAAAATATTTTTAAAAAATTCAAGCCATTGATGAAAGAAACCAAAAAAGATACCAGAAAGTGGTGAGATCTCCTGTGGTCATGAATCTATAGGATTAATAATGTAAAACTGCTCATCCTACAAAAAGCAATCTAAAGATTCAATGCAATCCCAATCAAAACTCATACAGAATTCTTCATTTATCTTGAACAGACAATCAGCTACCTATGGAAACATGAAAGAATCTATAATAGCTAAAAATCAATCCTGAATAATAAAAGAACTCCTGGAGGTTTCATTATACCTGATTTCAAGTTCTACTACAGAGTAAAACAGTATTTTATTGATAAAAAAAGAGAGAACTATCCTTTTAACATAAGCAAAAATTAGAAATGTTCTGTTTTCAGACTTAGTCTGAATATACAGTGTTCATGTTCCTAAATTATATAGTTTGTCATAAAATCTTCCCAGTGATATTATTTTCTCCCATGGATGGGAGATGCCCTTTCCACATAAAAACACTAGTCCTAATTAATGAAATTGTCAAATGTGCCTGAAAAATGGCATGACCTGAGGTTTTCATTGATGATCTGCAGTGTGTGTCACTATGACAAGCTTAAAGGAGTGTGCTTGATATTGTGTTTATATAAGTTTTCCTGAAACTGAAACATGATCTCTATTACATAGTGAGTTGAAGTCCGTGATTTTATAGTAGCTGAAACTTATAGATCATTTCTGTGTGGGAACTAAGCAGTACATATACAGTTTTATATATTAAATGATGCACATACAATACTGAGAGATTAGGACAAACAATGAACACGTAGCAAAATGTAGTTTATAGAAACACCACAATATCTAAAATACACTATAAACACTTTTAAGTTTCATTATGTTGCCAATTTTCAAAATATATTTAATGGAACTAAAATTTTTATCATTAATAACTTTTAGCTATTTGATGGTTAACATATTCAATATGCACATCACAAAGAAATTTAAAAGAAGTGAGTTTTGTCTTGACCTATTCAAACTAACAAAGTAGAAAGGAAGAGTTGCAAGGAGACCCAATGACAGTATAAATCCTAATTAATTTTAATTTTAAAAGTTCAAAGGGTGTTGATTAATTAGTAGATATTAAATTTGAATTTTTTGATTATTCAAATTTGTATTACTTCTCAATACCTGAAGTCACTTTGTTAATGTGTAAATGCATGTAAACACCTCTAATTTACTCTCTGGTTACTCAGAATACACAGAAAAGCAGAGTAATGAAAATACTTAAGAAAGTATTTTCTTAAGTCTTGTTAGAATAAATAGGTATTTAATATGTTTTTCCTCACAGTATACTAGAGCTGAAGTGATTTCTTCTGATTTTAGATTTCAAATATTAACTATACACCCCTCATATGTCCAGATATTTAAAATGATGCAGACAACAGAATTCAAAATTTCTTCCTTTTGGTTTACTGGAAGAATAAATTTCACGGTTGTATTGTCATCAGCAACTGAAGCTGATTTTAAGAAGATGGTATTTTTCTATTTAAAGACAAACTTTCATAGCAATTGGCACGAGAGAGATGCCCAGCAGCATGTGCACACGCTGAACTTTTATGTCTGTCCTATTGTCAATGGGTTTGCTGTCAGGTACCAGGGGTACCTGCATTGACTGAACTTCCTTTGCAATTAAACAAAGGCAGTATTATAGGAGAGACAGTCTGAATTTTCCAAATATTGAAGAAGTGAAATACTGTTGAACATTTTTGAGAGTAATTACCAATTAAGTATTACTTATTTACCCAGTATCACACGGAGTTGGTAGAGTCATGAGATTCATAAAATACAATGTAGATGTATTTAAGGATAAAATACTACTTTGCTTGGAATTGTGATTCTGAAATCCTGAATTTCTGATCATTCTCTTAATCCTGTTATTTGTCTGCAAAGAGATTTATAGAAAATATGCACAAGACAAAAGCCTATGCCTTTTTAGAGTAAAGCATGGCATCATCAACAGTCATCAAGTCGTTACAGAGCTATTCAACTTTTTTTCACAGAAATATGTTGAGTGATTTTGATATACTGGATAAGGATCCCCTTGACTGACACATCAAAGGTAAAAAAAGAAATCTCAGAGTTAAATGCATCCAGAAGGAAAGCGATGAAATGGATGGAAGTACCAATAAATCCGTATCGAAAGCTTCCTTGAGATGAATAATCTTCCCAAACAGAAAAGGGCAGCTGAGAATCCTCTTATCATTCTGGCCAAGAGAATGTCACAGAGGTACTAAAAAGCAAAATGAAACACATTTGCAGAGAAACGGTTCTCAATATTTTCAAAGGACAGACGTTAAAATAAAACTTGACTTTTTCCAGAAGCCAAATTTCACCTGATTTTTGTTTACTCAACACTATGACTGTTTTCAAACCAAGAGTGGAGCTGTGGCTGTAGAAGGAGATCAGGGGTCAGTTTTACAGAAGAATTTTCTTTAACAAGAAGGTTATTTTTTTTCTCCCATTTCTCAGCAACCTTTATCGTACAATTTTACCTAGAACACCACTGTAAATATTTTAATCCTAGTGGTCTCTGAAACTGAAACTCACAGGACAATATGTTTTGTTAAGAAAGCAAAGTTACAGAATAAATTATTTTCCTCACTCCCGTTTTGATTTATGCTCAGCCCTTTTGTGTATTCAAGCTCACTGTATAAAAGTTACATGGTAGGTCATTTGCAAAACCAGTATGTCAGCAAGACCAAAAGAATTAATAGGTTCCTACCCCATGAACTTTAACCATGAGAATATCTTACACTGTAGCACGAGTCCTAGCTGGTCTTACAATAAAAACGTGGAGCCAGATATCAGGGTAAATGCTGAAAGATCAGAGGAAACAAGCCACAGCTCCTCCTTACCTTGCCAAGTCCTCAGCCAAAAGGAGAAGTTTCTGTCTCCTCAAGTCCTCACACTGAATGCCCCTGAGTTCTCAGCCAAAAGGAAGCCGAACTTCTGTCTCCTCCAGCCTTATATACTTTTTCTCTACCCAGCCTTATCACTTCCTGTCTCAACCTTCCTAGTGTTGGGATTAAAGGCATATGACTCCCAAGGACTGGGATTAAAGATGTAAGCCATCACTGCCTGGTTCTGTTTCTCTTTTAGACTGGATTAATCTCATGTAGTCCAGGGTGTCCTCAACTCACAGAGATCCATCTGCCTCTGCCTCCCGAGTGCTAGGATTAAAGGTGTGACCCACCAATGCCTGGACTCTATGGCTAACTCTGTCACTGGCTCTGCCCTCTGATCGTCAGACAAGCTTTATTTGTTAGAGCATATACAAAATATCACCACATTACACCTTCCAGTTAACCTATTGATTCTCCAGTGAAATTAATGTCCCATAATCTATGTTTTTATATACGTAAGCATGTCCCCAGGTTTCTGCTTAATGCTAGCCAGCATGGTTTTATTCAGGTGCCTAATATTCAGTATGCTTCTCTGAGATACTTACCTCTTTGATCTCTAGTGTTTGCCCCTTTACACTGTTCCCCTCATAGGCTTAGTCTGACGCAATTTATTCATACTAAGTACTTTACTAGTGAGACAGAAATCTAATTATTAGAAATAATTAAAAAATAAAAATAAAAATTTAAATCTTTATATAATAGTAACAACACATAATGCAAACACCATTTTTTTCCTGAAAAGATAATTTGTCAGCAAATAAATGTTAATAGAGACCCACAAAGCCCACTTATGACTCGCCCAACAGAATTTACATACTCTCAGGCTTAACGAGTTTTATTAATTTTTTTTCAGGTTAAACACTCAGAAAGCCAGATAATACAAGAAGTCCTAGGTACCCAGGGTCACTCACCATGCTACTGTATCTATGTCAGTCTTGATTTGTGTCTCCAAATAAAATAAGAGAAGAAGGTTCCCATTTCTAAGTGCAGAGGTTGCTTTACACAAGGAAGAGAGTTGAATTTATTGAATTTCTTATCTACCTTGTATCCCAGAGAGCTTTATATTTTATTTGGCATTCTCTATAAATTCCTTTTACCCCCAAAAACATATACATATACATATTTTGAACTTTAATGTATGTGCTTGTGTGTGTGTGTGTGTGTGTGTATGTGAGTGTGTGGTTATGTGCATATGTGTTTTCATTGTGTGTGTTGTTAATATATGTGCATATGTGTGTATATTGTGTATGTGTTTGATATAATTTGAAAGACATGGTTAATTTTTTTAATTTAGCTTTGTCTTCTCTAACTGAGCATCCAATTTTGAAACATTTCTTCTTCTTCTTCTTCTTCTTCTTCTTCTTCTTCTTCTTCTTCTTCTTCTTCTTCTTCTTCTTCTTCTTCTCCTTCTCCTCCTCCTCCTCCTCTTCCTCCTTTTCCTCCTCCTTCTTCTCTTTCAGTGGATCTGGACCTTCAAATCTTGCCTGCTGTAGATGACTTTGTCTTATAATTGACTAAGCTTCCTTCAATTCCTGGAAGACTTGAATACAGATGGTGGTGTTGCTGATGTTTTTAATTCTGTATTCTCAATACCTGTCCTCCTAAGGATTTGAAAACCATGCCTCCTTGTTAAGTGAAAAGCACTCACTGCTCCATTGATGGGGACCTGTTTTGTCTGTGTTCTCTTTTGGTGATTACCATAATTCCCTTGTAAGAATGAATTTAACATTTTATCCTTAAACTGTGCATTGAATTCTCATTCCTCAGGACCTCATGAAACCGTAAAGATACTTTACAGAAATGAACACTATCATTTAGAAAAATGTGGGAACCTACAGAATTGGAAAAGATTTTTTGCCAACTATACATTCATTAGAGGGCTAATATCCAAAATATACAAAGAATACAAGAAACTAAATCTCAAGAAAACAAGCAACCTGATTAAAAATGTGGCACAGATCTAAATAGAGAAGTCTCAAAAGAGGAAAGTGTAGTGGCTGTAAAATACTTAAAGAAAATGTTGAACATCATTAGTAACCTGGGAAATGCAAATCAAAACTACATTAATAGTTCATTTTAGATCTGTCAGAATGGCTAACATCAGTAAAACAAGTAACAGCGCATGCTAGCAGGGATGTGGAATAACATGAACACTTGTGCATTGCTGATGAGAATTCACAATTGAGAGCCACTTTAGAAATCAGTGTTTTGGTTCTTCATGTTGATGAGAATCAATCAACGTTAAGATCCTGCTATACTGCTCTTGGGTATATACCCAAAGGATATTTCATCCTACCACAGAGAAACTTTCTCAACCATTTTCATTGCTGCGTTCTTTATAATAGCAAGAAATTGGAAACAACATAGATATCCCTCAACAGAATGGATAATAAAAATATGGTATATTTCTACAATGGAGTAATATTCAGTCATCAAAAAATAAAATAAAATCATGAAATTCACAGGAAAATAGGTGTGTAGATGTAATTCTGAACAGTTTTATTAAATAAGAAACACAGAGCCAAATGTAGAGTTAAAAGCCCCAGAGGTCAGAGAGCAGTAGCCAAGAGCTGAGACCAAGACCGCCTTCTTACCACCTGCTGCCACTGCCATCCTTCCCCTGAGAAAGAGACCTACTTCCTGTGTGTCTGTCTTTTTATTGACTTTCTGTTCTTCCTTCTTATTGGTTGTAAGCCCAACCACATGACCTCCTCGTCACTACCTCTCTATACAGACCTCCAGGTCTCTATGGTTGGTATTGAGATTAAAGGTGTGTGTCTCCAAGCTGGCTATGTCCTTGAACACACAGACTCTGCCTGCCATGTGATCAGATTAAGGGTGTGTGCTACTACTGCTAGGCTTCTGCTATGGCTTGCTATTAGCTCTGACCCCCAGGCAACTTTATTTATTAACAAACAAATAAAATCACATTTTAGCACAAATATCGCCATATGGGTGCAACTAGAAAAAGTGATCCTGATTTAGGTAACTCATATCCAGAAAGAGAAATATGATATATATTCACTTACATGTGGATATTTGCTGTAAAATCAATGTTCGCAAAGCAACAATACCCACCACCACCACAGACATTCAGTATAGAGTAATGAATGACTGGGCAGTGGGAAGTGGGCAGTGGAAGGAGCAGATAAATATCCCTGGGAAAGAGAATTAGAATAGTATTGAATGGTTGGCCGCCAGACTAGAATGAGAGGATCAATGGGAGAGGGGCATAGAAGAGGAAGAAAGAAGGGGAAATAGTGAGAGAGATAACTAAAATTAAGGGGCAAGTGAGGAGTGGTGTAGAAACCTAATACAGCAGAGACTTCATAAAATACACACATACATGAAAGTGGTCTAATTGAAATTGCCAAATAACAGGAGAGACTGAGCCACAATTGGACATGCTTATTGCTGAATGAAGCTCTAGTACCAGGATTGGGTTATATCTATGTTGAAATGTTGGCCAAAGGAGTCCGTCCCTTGAGACCCCCAAACCACATAGGCTGTTGCCAAGACTACAGGTTGCTCTCACAAACTGAGAGCAAGGTCGCATTGCTGAAGGCAACATCTACCCAACTTGTTGAACATGGAATAATCAAGCTGCTACCTCCATCATTGAACCTTCACCCTATGTAAAGGTCTGCACACCACCAAAGGAGAAACATCAATTTCAGCCCAGCCACCAACCCTTTGATTTAAACTGGTGTCCTAACTGCTACATAGGCTAGTGCAATAGTGGCACAAAATTTGAGGGAGTAACCAACCAATATAGGATTGAACTGAAGACCCAAGATGGAATTTATGCCCAACACTGCTTGGGTGACCCAGAACTGGAGTTTAGGTAACCCATGGTCCTAGGATAAAACAAAATAATACCGTTCTTTTTTTTTTTAAAAAAAAAGGCAATAAAATTACTCCTAAGGACAACCTGCTATACTCATACATCAGAGCCTTGCTCATCCATCATCAGAAAAGTTTCCTTTTGTAGCAGATGGTACCACATAGAGACTTTCAACCAGATATATGCAGAGAGTAAGAGACCTTGGAACACTCAACCCTAAAGGTGAGGGCTCACTCAAATCCCTCCTCTCCGGGCTCAAGAAATCCCCTTGGTTGTGGAGGCAGAAAGAGTGTAAGCCAGTGGGGATTGAGGATACCAAGAAAACAAGACCTTCAGCCGGGCGGTGGTGGCACACGCCTTTAATCCCAGCACTCGGGTGGCAGAGCCAGGCGGATCTCTGTGAGTTCGAGGCCAGCCTGGGCTACCAATGAGTTCCAGGAAAAGGTGCAAAGCTACACAGAGAAACCCTGTCTCAAAAAACCAAAAAAACAAGACCTTCTAAACAACAGGAACAAATCACATTTGAACTCAGAGACTGAGTCAGCGTGCAGAACCTACGAATTTGCACCAGATGGGGTTCTGAGCTGAAAGATATGGAAATATGCTCCCTTCCCTAACCCAGAAGCAATCTCCAATTAATCAGCACTTACAAATGAAAATTTAGTATCTTCCAAGAGTGTCTCATTAGGGGAACACACTACATATGCCCAGGAGTAGATGGCCAACAGAAAGTGAACTCAAAGAACTTTGCAGATTCCTTGTCTCATAAAATGGTGTCAACGCTTTTCCTTTAAAAATTACCTTATTATCTGATATATATATATATATATATATATATATCCTTTTACTCTACAGGTTCTTTGCATATGAATGATGGCTTCCAATTTAGTGTTTTCAGGGGATTTCTGAGTGTGTAGACAAGTCTCTGTTTCTTTGGCCTTCTCTTGGTCTCTTTTCATGCTCTTAGTTTGTTTTGTCCAAATCTGATGTGTTAGTTTTTGTCTTATTATATCTTATATAAATTTATTTTATTATTGTCCTTTAGAAGCCTGTTATTTCATAATAAGAGACAGAAAGAAGGTGGATCTGGATGGTAGGGTAAGTGGGGAGAAACTAGGAGGGATAGAGGATAATTAAAAATATATTATGATATATATTATATATATAGGATATACATATATAGTAATCAGGATATATTATATGAGAAATAAAAATCTTATTTTTTAAAGTTAAAGTGGAAAAAAAACCCTCCCATTACCTCTCTTCTTCCCTGTCCCTTATGAAAGTCCTGCTTCCTTCTGGCTTTAAGTGGTCCTTGCTGGACCTGCTCTTTAGCAGTAGTATGCGAGTGGTATAGACAAATGATAGCATATTATGTTAGGAATTCTGAATTACTACATTCTAATCTGTGACCTGGAAAAGGGGGATATTAAATCTAAAATATATTTAAGAGTAAGCAAGTGAGTGGAGGAATCTCTGTTTCTTGGCCAGTGTTAACAGGCCTTAAGTCAGATCCTATCCATTAAGTGAATTTCTTAAGTGTGAAACAAAAGGCAAAATTTAGTTTTCTTCATTTACAGGAAGGGGAGCTTTTTAAACCTGATGATTTCAGTACTGAAAGGACATATTTATTTTGAATTTTCCTCAAAGAAACCTTATCATCATATAGAAACTATAAAGCTAATCAAATATACAAGCACACAGATATGTATGCATGTGAATGGCTATCAGTCATCTGCGGATGCTCCAAAGGCTGCCATAGTAATATGCAGTGACTTCTAGAATAATAGTCATAAACTCAAGTAAGCCCAATTTCAGGCC
This sequence comes from Peromyscus maniculatus bairdii, assembly GCF_049852395.1. NCBI lineage: Eukaryota > Metazoa > Chordata > Mammalia > Rodentia > Cricetidae > Peromyscus > Peromyscus maniculatus. The sequence goes on along the minus strand of NC_134872.1, from coordinate 63,306,378 downwards.
ATAATCCTAATGAGCAGATAAAGATGTATCAGCATGATCCAAGAACCTCTGGGCATCCAACAAATTGGCCATATGCTAATTTCACTCTCATGCCGTTTTCAGAACTAAAATGTAGCTGGACTGAGAATACTTGTGTTGTGTTACAGCAAGGTTGGTATTTCTGTGCTTTCTAGACATCTGGACACACAGTAAATCAGACACAGGAAGATTTTCTAACTTTTGCAGTAATTGTAAGTCCAATCTTACACTGTACAAACTATCAAATTAGGTGGCTGACCACTGAGACCCATTTCCTAATGCTACTCTATTCATTTTACAGAAGTTCAACAGAGCTTTAGATAGCAACAATAACTGTTTCTAATACAAGGACTCAAAACTGCATGTATATCAAAACATAGTTCCTTTTGATTATTTCAATGATAATATTTCTAGGACATAATTTTTTTATTAACACTCTATTCAGAAGGAAGTAGACATAGAGAGGTTAAGAACTGAAGCCAGGATACATCCATTCAGATTGCATTTGCTGAACACTTAATAGGTATGAAAAATGAGATCCAAGACAAAAATAGTCTTTCAACTAAGCACTCCACTATAAATAAGCAAATACTAAGCATAAAACACTGAGTGAAAGTCCTAAAAGTATAATTTCTCCAACCATTCCAAAATCCAAAGACTGCTGTGAGGGCCTGTGAAAGGGCTTCCTGGGAATAGCTTTAGAGTTAGATCTAAGGGGATGTGCAAAAGCTTAAGGAGAAACTGAAAACAAGGACAGTCTAGACAAAGTGGCATTTTCTTTTTGTCTTTGGCAGACATGAAGTCTGCAGGTGCCTTGTTCTTGATCTTCTAAGCCTCCTAGACTATGAAAAATAAGTTTATTTTGCTCATAAGGGATCCAATTTGTGACACTTTGTTATAGCAGGGCAAATGTATTCAGAATAAGAGTCAGTGAAGGCATCAGGAGAACACTTCTTGTTACCTAAAGGTTGTAGCCTCCTTGGATGGAAACATTGGTGCCATAGAAATCTAGATCTGCTTTAGCTACTGTAACTTCTTGCTGTATAAAGCTATGTATGGGCCCAAAGAGGTTTCTTTGGGATGGGAGTGATTTCGAATTGAAAGTGGATTTAAGCCCAGACCCCTGGAGTTCAATTAGGGTTCCCTCGGGTGTATTTGCAAAATTCTTGGAAGTCTCAACACTGAATCAATCTGGATGCACCCCACTGGGCCCAAAGCATTGCACTCCAGAGCCATCTGTCAATCAATTTCCTTTTCCCAGTAGCTGACTGCAGAAGAAAGTAATTGGATGCCCATAGGGGGTTACCTTCTGAAACATCAGTGTTGATAAACATCAATTTCTTTGATAGTAATAAGGATCAAAGATAATCAGACTACAAGCAAACCAGATGGGAGTAAGTCCTTGAGGAGTTCACAGAATTGCACCTCTCGTGTGTGTGCCTCATGAGAATAACTGGTACTTACTTTTCCAATTGCAGTTCCTGTCTTAAGTGATTATTTCTATTCCCCACACCTGCTTAGCCACAGTACAGATATATCTTCCACAATCATTGCATTTGTCTAAATCTGCTTTTTAAGAATTAGATTTAGAGAGTTCATTCTCCAAAATCAATACTTCAAGCAGTTGTCTTTACATATAAGAGAAAGGCATTTCTTCCTGTTGACAAGTACTTCCCCCAGAATGTTCTAAACTGCAGTGAGTGTAAAACTGTGTATCCCTTTTACTGAATTCATTTCAACATATACAAGCACATCTTAACTCTATTTTCAACAAGATGTATAACAGTTTTCAGTAAAATGGTGAAGGCTGACAAAGGTCAGTTTCATTTTATCTTTACAGTATTATAAAAGTACAGTAATGGAATAAAGTATGACAAATTCATGGTACAGGTTGATTTTCACCACTGAAAAGGTTTTTGTTGTTGTTGTTGTGTAAATGAATATTCTTTTAAAATACAGATGATGGGTTTGTTGGAGGAGGGGAGGATACAGTGTGTGTGTGTGTGTGTGTGTGTGTGTGTGTGTGTGTGTGTGCAGTGTATGTCCACACTTAACACAGTGCATCTGTGGACATGAGAGGACAACTTTAAGAAGTCTGTTCTCACCTTCCACCTTGTTGGGAGGGACCTCTCCTGTTTTGACCATGCTAACTACTCCAGACTAGGTAACTCCTGAGTTTACTGGCTAGTCCCCTGCCTACAACTCCCGTTTCACTGTAAGAATACTGATGCATGTTGCTTGCATCTGTTTTTTTCATATCTGGGTTCCTGAGATCAAACTCAGATCCTGGGGCGTGAGTGGCAACCTTTTTCTTCACTGAACCATATCACCTGTCCATCTTCCTAAAATTTCAGTAATGATACCCACCTTTAGTATTGTTTTGTTTATCGGCTTGCATGTGTTGAAGAATTACTTAAAGATTTCTCTAAAACTATATTCAATGTACATTCTGAAACTATACTCAAACTATAGTCTATATTTGATTGCTACCATCACACAGAAAGAATAACTTTGCTAAATTACATGAAGTGAGCATATAATGGAAATATTGATGTGCTTGAACCAGTTTACTTTCACAGTGCATATTTCCTTCCTAAAGCCATTTTTACTGTTTTAATTTAGAAATAAAACATACATTTAGTCTGAGGGGAGAATGTTTTTCTTCAGCAATAAAAGGACATATTTTACCATGTGCTTCAATTTCCTTCTCAGTGAATATGAAATCAAGTCATTTCAATCAAAATTATTTAACATCAAAGAACTTTTCTAGGGGTTTAATTTCATAGAGTATATTAAGTCATCAAGTGGAAACTGCAAGCACTTGCAGGTAAGATCACCTTGGGTTTTCTGAAATGTATTAGAATTTTATTTTAATCTCACAAACAATCCAAGGTTAGGCAATCAGGCTCTTAGATACTCTGTCTTGGTAGAGTTACCCTCAACTTCATCCTGTCAGGAAGGTTCCCCAATACAGGTGTTTCTACTTTTTTTCCAGGTTAGATTAGGAGTGAGGTATAAGTCACAAAAAAAATACATTTCTTCTAAAGAACCATTCCAGAATCCTATCGAACCACTTCTCTTCTAACTCATTGTTTAAAATAGGCTCACATAGCTATTGATAGCCATAAGAATGACTCTGGAATATATTACTATATGGTTTTGTGAATCCCATAAATTAAAATAAAAAGAAATACCAAAAAAAGAGGCCAAAGTAAAAACTTCGAATGGAAACAAAATCAAGTACCTGTGTCTTATGAGTTGTACCATAGAAATAAAAGCGTTAAAGCTTTGTTTGGAGTTAGACAAACCTGAATTTTAAATCTTGCATCTTTGACAAGTTATTTAACTTGTGCTCTTGGTTCCTTCTTCTGAGATGTATGGTAATTATTTGGCTAACGCATAAGGTTTCTAAAGCATCATGTAACTCCAACTGTGCAAAATAGCACCTCATTGCCTGGCACAGAAGAAGACTTAAACACAGCTTAGTATATTGCAGGATGATGAAATATGAAACTTTAACTCAGCCATGTAAAAATATAGAAAGGACATTCTCCTTTGAAAAAAAATTTTAATCTCAGCTTTATCAATATCACAGGAGTATTCTCATAGTGTCCTCTATATTTCCATGGGTTTGGAATACAACCAAATTTTGACCCTGGAATATATGTACTGAATGAGGGGACACATTCCTTCATGGTCCACAGAGAATGGAGGAGTATCAGAATGGCAAACAGAGAAGAATTCTGCAGTTTATTCCTACCAGATTCTGTCTTGATACAGAAATATTGTCTAGACCTATAAATATCCAAATACAAATGATTATTCACATGTTTTCATTGACTCACATGTAAAGGAAATACCAAAGATTTCTATCTTTAAATACCATGAATATTTTTGACTCTTTAGAATATGTATCTTGAATTCATGATTAAGGATAATCAGACATTCTGATAGGAAAATTAAAGATCATCAGTCATTGACCTTGGAAAACTGGAAGAAAACTGACTTAAAAAGTTGCTGTGTCCTTAAGAAAGAAATACATTTGCAATGTGGATGTCCCATGGTGTTAGTGTAACTTTAAAGATCATTAGCAAGACCAGAATCACTTACAAATATCACATCAGCATACTGCCATAGGAGAGCTATGATATGGTCTAGGACCAGAGAGAATTACTAGTTTCCCTAGAACTGCTTGTGTGTGTGTGTGTGTGTGTGTGTGTGTGTGTGTGTGTGTGTGTGTGTGTTCATGCATGAACAAGTGCCTGAGTGCATGGTGAGGGAGCTTGAAAATTGCATAATCACTCCATGTTACTTATTACAGAATTAAGAAATTAAGAAACTTTTACTCAGATGATATACATTTAAAATTCTGATTTTCCTATCATATTAACACTTGCATTTATTTCTTCCAATTTGGGCATTTTTCTTATGTTGAAAGCTCATTCCAAAAGTTGGAGACCTTAAGTTTTTGCTTTATAAGTCAGAATCATACAAAGCTTTGCCAGTTTTTTTAAAAGGTCTTTAAGCACTAGGTATGGTGTCTTGTGCTTGTTATCTCAGCATTTGGCAACCTGAGGCAGGAGAATTGCTACGAGCTTAAAGCCAGCCTGAGCTACTACAGTGCTAGTTTAATTTTGTTGATCTGATAAAACACTGTCATCCAAGGCAATTTAGTGTTCAAAAATGTCCATTTGGCTTATATTTCCAGGCCACAATCCATCACTAGGGAAGAGTTACAGCAGAAACTTAAGAAGGAACCTGAAAAAGAAACTGTAAAGGAAGGCTGTTTGCTGGTCTTGCCCAGGCTATCTTTCTTATACATTCCTGGAGCACTTGCCCAAGGAATGAAGCCACCCACAGTGAGCCGGGCATTTCTGTATCCATTAAGATGATGAAGACTGTTCCCCACAGTCATGGTTACAGGCAAATCTAATCTGAGTAATCCCTCTATTGAGACTTCCTTTTCATTTGATTCCAGACCATGTCAATTAAATTCAGGGCCAAAGGTAAGGAGGACAGCTACTTGGTGAATCTCAGGCCAGCATGAGCTACAGTGCTAAAACCTTTCACTGATGTAGGAGAAAAAAAAAAAAAAAAAGTAAGGGAGTTAGAAAATGTGATTGGAGATTACACACATCATTGAAGAAAAATGATGAAAATAAATTATTTGAGAAAGGAGACTTGTAGAGAATTTCTTTTGGATGTGCTAAGTTCTAGAAGCACACCCTGTGCAGTGGAAGTTCTGAAATTTCTACTGCTCATGACATAAACATTTTTATGCATGTCATAATTACTTATGCTGTAAACATCTTTATTTTTCATTCCTATTCTGACAAATTAATTCCAAATCTAATGCTGAGAGATTGATGTGAGTCGGCCATGTTCTGGTTCTCCCATGACCAATATCTACTACGCTGCTGCTTTTTAACCATTTCTTTATGGGCTTGTGACCCTTGCTAGGCGCTCTGTTTGTCTTCCCTTCTAAACAATGACAGTAAGTCCATTGCTTAAGTTCCTCCCTTTTGTCTGTCCTATGTTTAATCAAAACTCTTACACCAAAATTACTACCCTCTTCTTTTTTTTGCTTCTGCAAAATTTTAAATTTTAACTTTCACAATCCTAAATGGAGGAGCTGACTTGTCTAGCTGGCAGAATTCTCCCTCATCTCATCTAGTTACCATGCTCTGCTCAGAGCTCTACTCTTCAGAACCAGAGAAGCAACTGGTCGGCACAATAGGTCTCCTGAGTGCTTTTCACAGGGAAACTCAAATTCAGATGTGTTTTGACTAGCCAATTTTTTTTTTTTTTTTTGCAGGGGTCAGCGGTGTTCTAGTTTCTTTTCCTCTTTTGTGAAAATTGAGTTTTTTCCATACAATATATTCTGATTATGGTTTACACACACAAATTCTTCCCACATCTTTCCCACCCTCCCACCCAAATCTACACCCTTTCTTTCTCATTAAAAAACAACAGACAACTAGAAAGCAAAAACAAACACACAAACAAAAACATACAAAGCAGAATAGGACAAAACAAGCAAATAAACAACAACAACAAATAGAAAGAATACCCAAAGAGAAAACACATACAAACTCAGACACACACAAACACCCATGTATACACATACACATACAAACACACACAAACACACATATATACATACACATACAAACACACACACATAAAAACACACACAACCATGCACACTAACACACACACACACATACACATACAAGCACACACAAATACACACACATAAACATACACACAAACACACACACACACACACACACACACACACACACACCTCAAACACATAGAAATCTCCTAAAAAAAAAAAAAAAAAAAAAAATTGGAAACCGCCGGGCGGTGGTGGCACACGCCTTTAATCCCAGCACTCGGGAGGCAGAGCCAGGTGGATCTCTGTGAGTTCGAGGCCAGCCTGGGCTACCAAGTGAGCTCCAGGAAAGGCGCAAAGCTACACAGAGAAACCCTGTCTCAAAAAACCAAAAAAAAAAAAAAAAAAAAAAAAATTGGAAACCATAATATATAAGCAAAAGATCAGGCAAAGAATTAATGAGGTTAAATGAAACAAAACAAAATCCTCTAAAATTACCATTGAGTTTGTTTTGTGTTTGCTATCTCCTGCTGGGCATGGGGCCTGCCCTTAAGTGTGGTTTCTATTTCCTATGAGACTCTATTGCAGAAAATTAATCTTCTTGGGGAAGTGGTTGTCAACTGGAGATAGCTTCTGGTTTAGGGATGGGGTCTTGTGTCTTCTCAGGCCTGGGACCTCATGTGACATGTACAGCTATTGTCCATGCTGACTAGATGATTTCTAGGCCTCTTCTTTCATGAAACTGCCTGTTAGGAGGCACTTGCTCATATACTTAAACTTGTAAATCAGTTTATATATGTATATCCCTTTATTAAATAACATAAGTTGTGACATTATGTACTAAATTAAATTAATCAATCTTTTGAATGCCTTGCATAGTCCTAACAATTTAAACTCAAGTGAAAGGGAAGTTTACACAAGAAATGTCAATTGCTGTAGGAACTTCTAACATAGTGGATAGTGGATCCTTTAAACATAGCTTACTTCTCATAGAAAAATGGTATTTTCATGGACAATGGCACCATTGTGGCAATTTTATAAGTCTTCAATTGTTTAGTGTTTTGTCAAAATTCAGAAAAACTCATTAAATAAACATTGAAAAATCTCAGTTATTTGCTTTGTAAAATTAAGCTACATGTAATTGTTCAAACAACTTATTACTTTCCCCCGAGGACTTTATTAGTAAGAGTTGTATCTACAACTGCTGCTAAGAAGGAATAACAGGCTGATGGTGTGATTATGGATATGCATTCCATAGAGACAATGCAAAGATAAAGATGTTAAAGTGTTAGGAAGAAAAGCGCTTTCCAGAACTGACCATGTTCATTCAATTAAAATATGACACATTCAAGAACAGCTTGTTATGTGTCAACATAATATATCTTGGTGAGAAAGTTTTCAAGAAATTATAAAGAATGTTCAAAGCTTTCAGGGAATCAATAAAAGTCCTGTGTAAAAGCAAAAGCCAAGGAAAGGCTAAAATCACCACCTTAGAAGTGAAGAAGGGAAAGACAGAAAGATTTTGTGAAATCTTCCATATGGTAGTGCCAATGTCTGTGTTCAATGACACTTTGGTTTCAGCTATTTATATTAAACCTCAAAATTAGTGAAAAAAATATATATACTGTCCAGAAAGCTGGTTCCTACTATAGTAGAAGGCTTCAGCAAAATTTTGTATCTGTGGCAAGAATAAGGAGGTTCTTTTAGAGAAAACCATAATTTAAGCAGGGCAACTAAGAGATAAGATACAGGACAGCTTTATAAGCCCACAGCTGTGTTAGAAGTTTACCTTGGTAATAAATTCTTCTAAAGATTCATTCGTACAATAAATTATGTGAGCACAGATCACACATTAGTTCTTGTTTAGAGAACATTTTATATTCAAAAATTAATGAGAATAAGGGCTGAGGATATAGTTTAGATTTGGAACATTTGCCTATCGTGGGAAATGTCTTGTTTCCCATCTCCAGCACCATAGAAAAATATGAAAAAAATGTTGAGTATGATATTCTGTATTCATAATTGCATTTGGAAGACTAATGCAGCAGAGTTGAGAGTTTGAGATCAGCTCAAGCTATATGGTGACTTCAAAACCAACCTAGTATATTTAAAGAGATATCCTAATAAGCAAATAAAAAAATAGAACATAGATGAAAAATGTAAATATGGTCCCATCATAGAGAAATTGGATGATGTAACAGGTGCAGTGAATTGAGACTATGTACTTAAGTTGTAGCAAGCTGTAGCAGGGCCATTCACCTTGAACTCTCTGGCTCAGTAGAAAAGTAATGGCGGCATGGAAATCATTCTTAGCTTACTTCCTGCTTGTTCAATACCTGCTGATTACGTAAGAGGAAGCATGATGCATTGCATTTCTATTCAACATCTGATCTTCAGAGTAGTAGCCCTAACACCTAGGAGCTCATCTGATGTGCATTCATTCAGCCTGCAGCTCAGACTCATTCAACTAGAATCTATATTCAACAAGATCTGGATGTGGCACTGTATGTTAGCTTGTTTCCATTGATCTTTCTACTTACAAGATGGATAATCTCAGAGATTATACTGAATTTGTCTATGCCTTGTTTTCTGCATTTGAAAAAAAAATGAAGAAATTAAAACAAAATCAGAAACCCTAAAAATCAAAATATTCCAAAATACCTATGTTTTGTGTGCTGGTATGATGCTGCATTGGTAGAAAGTCTCATACTTGATCCTTTTATTGTTGTTCAGGGAGGTCCCTGTGGCCTCCAAAACAATATAAGTTATTGCTACTGGTCTTGTTTGTCCACCAGAACTAGAGGGTATAAAACTATATTGTTAATGACATCACATATTTCAGTCACAGGACATAGAGAAATCAAGCTGGAAATGAGCTGGAAGCTTCCTTCCTGCTGACTAGTTTTCATAGCTCTGGAATCTACTATGCAGGCTGCTGGGAGAGAAAAATTATTGGCAGCCTTGCTCAGCTATGGACTCTGCATGCTACACTACTGTCCTGTTTGGCAATATTTATGCACAGATATAATATTGATATGACATGTAAGGGGCAACTAAACCTATATTGATTAAAAACTGATGTCCCCTCTACAAGATAAAATTCATGTCTAATACTGTAAGCCACATAAAAAGCCCATGGCTAAGTCAGTGGTAGCCCTTAGTGGGAAGGCTAACATTGTGTGAAATGGATATGTTATGCCTACCAGACTATCTCTGTTCATGTCCATAGATTAGTGATGCTCTCAGCTTTGGTAAGAGAGGTGTCTTTCTGCAGCAGACTACAGTCACCCACCATATAGACTCTATTAAGGATACTTTTAGTGTCAACTTACCAAAATTAGAATCACCAGGGTGGAGAGCCTTGCCTGAAGAATTGCCATGATTGCCTTGCTAGATGTGGGGAGGCCCACCCAATTATGAGTAGCACATTCTGTGAGCAGGTTAACACCACAGATTGAAATGACTTGTAGGAAGATCATGTACTTTTTTTTTTTTTTTTTTTTTTTTTTTTTGCTTGTCCTTCTCTCTAGCCACCAAGGTGATTTGGGTTATGGGTACTGCTTCTGATTCCTCCTCTGATAGCAAAGAGCTTTCATCTTGGATTAGGGACTAGCAGGTCTCTAGGAACTTGCCATGCTTCCTGAGACAGACTGGGAGTACTGAGAAACTTGGACTTGAGGACTGAGTAACTGGCTGTGACACCTCACTGAACTAAGTATGGATGCACTCAGCCTCAAAGATCAAGTAACTGCAGAATTCTCAGATCTCAGATGTGATCTTTCTACTACCATTTTAAACTGACTTTATATATATATTCTGTTCCTCTAGAGAACTTTAAGTAAAACAGACTAGAAACTGGACAAGATGCTGAGAATATGTGGATGTTGAGTGCTCTTTAAATGTGACATCTAGACCCCTTCAATGTTTAAAGAACATCACAGAAGAGGGGTAGAAAGAATAGAAATACCAGTGAAAGGCCTGGAGGGTTGCAGAAGCTTGTTCTTCCAAATGCAATATGACCACTGAACTCACAATAGCTGCTCAAGATCTGCAAAAAACTGAGCCTGTCAGCATTCTATCATACATAGAGGAATGGCTCATGAGTCCTCATCCAATAGTGTAGCCACCAGTAAGATGTCCGTGCTCTTTTAAACCTTTGTGCCTGTGTAAGCAACCCTGAATTAAACTTATTGGGTCACCTAAATACATGTAAGAAGTGACTTTAAAGTAGTTGTTTATTTGTTTTATTTTTTTTCCAGGCAAGATCCTACATGTATAAAAGTCATGCCTAGAACTCACTACGTGGCTCATGTTAGTCCTTGAACTCATGGCAATTCTGCCTCAGCCTCCTGACCGGAGGGATTACCACTGTGAGTCATTGCATCCAGTCAAAATATTTTTTTTTTATTTTTATATAAATCAAGTTTGAGAATATTCATTTACCAACTGATTGATGTTCATTTAATTCTGAATATATGATCCAGTGCTATGAAATTTACCTGTAAGTGTTACAATGCTCATTGAATTCAGGAAGGCAACCCCCACACTTTGGGCTCACGTGATCAGTTGTGAAAGAGGTAAGTAATAATGAATGTTGATGAAAGGTTTCAATTCTACATTAAGACATTTAAACTTCTATCATTTTGCTTATTCTAGCATTATTTCATGAATTCTAACACATGTAGCCTTTATCTAAGAAAAAGATTGAAAAACAATTTTTTCTTGAAATATAATTCATGTTACAAATTCTGTGTTCAGACCTAACTTTGCAAAAGATGTGTGTGTGTGTATTTCTTATCCATTTGAGTTTTACACTTGTTGACCTCAACATTCTGAAATTACAATATTGATTATTAATATTCCAGAAAAATAAAATAGCATGCTCAAATATTGATCCAGAATTTAAATGTCTTTGTTTCCTGTTATGTGGTACCTTTAGTTTTAACACAATAAACCATATACTTCAAAACATAGGCTACTCTGGCTTTCTTTCATGCTTTAATTGTGTTTATGTTGTGATGATAGAATACTGTGACAAAAGTAAGATAGGGTAGAAAAGGTTTATTTTAACTCCTGATTCCGTGTTGCAGTTGAGCAGGGAAGCTAGGGCGGTGGGAATGTGAAGCAAGCAGTTAACCATATCCACAGTCCTGGAGTCCAGAAAGAATGAAACTGAGTGTGTGCACTCAGATCACTTTCTCCACTCCCAGAAACCAGGATTTCCTGCCTGGGAAATGGTGCCACCCATAGTGGGAGAAGACTTTATACCTCAATTTAATTAGGAATACTAGAAAGAGAAAGTTAATGGATGGACATTTGCACTCACTTCATTTTTTTTTTTAATCTTATAGCATCTAGGATCCTCTGCCTAGGGAATAGTGTCCCCCACAGTGAACAGGTCTTTTCAACTAGATTAATATAATCAAGATAGAACTTACAGAAATGGCCTCAGGTGAACTTGATCTAGATTGTCCTTATTGAGAGTCTCTTTACAGATCATTCTAGAGTGTATTAAGTAGACAATTAAAACTAACTATAACAATTTGTAGACATCTGCTGAATTTTATTTTGAACAAAATTCACACCAAAAAGAGGAAGCCATGTTTTTGCTGATCTACAAATTTTCTACATTACTCAAAAATTCTGTGAAATTTTGGTTAAAATACATGTTTTTCTTTGAAATCTATTTCTCAGGGGACAGCAAAAAATGGAAGAAAAAAACTTAACCAAACATGTATGCATGTATGTACACACACACACACACACACACACACACACACACACACACACACAGGTCTTTTTATCTTATTTTACTGTAAATCTCATTTACAATTTACTCACTTAGGGACCACTATTGAAAAGAAATATTTTAATTTTTCATAAATACTGAATCAAAGAATAAGAAGCTTTCCTCACTTATTTTTTTCTTGAGTTCAGCTTGCTCAGAAAAAAATAAATTAAAAGCCAAACTGTATGAAAAATAGGACAACTCATTGGGCAATTAAGAAAGCATATACAGTAGCTTACCCATTGAAAACAAAATGTTAAATTGATTTGAAGTTTATAATAAAACAAATTTACATATTATTTGCATCCATGCTTGAAAAATTATTGAAATATAGAGGAGGAAAAAAAAGCAAACATGCTGGAACAATTTAATCTAGACAATTAAAAGAGGCTATTTGGAATAAAAGCACATTAAAAAAATAAAACATTAGGTACAAGAAGTCTTAAGTTAAAATTCATAAGTTTTAATATTGGTTGAATATGAATGGTTGTCTCATGAATAAACAAAAGAAATAACTACAAAATCTGTCAAAAAATATGACTAGAAATGTAACTGTGCTTGTGTGGCAGGTAATGTAAGTCCTGCCTTCAAAGAAACTAGCAGTGGGATTAGATTCTGGGAGCAAAAGGAAGAGGTTTGGGTTTTTGTAGTTTGGCATAGAGAGCCTTTAAAATTCCTTTCACTGAACTCACATCTGAGATGCCAGAACTATTCAGATACATGTACATATACACAGCCGAAGGTGTAAGTATGTTTAACCTGTAATAATCATTTCCATCATGTATGTATATAAGTACATATTTATATATGTCACAACATATCTTGTAGGCTTGAAATATATGCCACCCAAATAAATTTAGAATACACTTTTGGCAGCATTCCATTATAGGACACATCTAAAGGCTAATTTGTAGGACCAGTTTTTAGAGACAGTCATTGAGTAAATTTATTAAACTATTTTAATGTTCCTGATATATATATATTAACTTACAAAGACCATTGCAATAGTAACTCTTTCAAAATTACATACATGTAAACAATGTTCTTTGATCATATTCCTCCCTTCCACTATCTTTTCCTGTCTGCTTCTACCTACACTAAATTTCTTCTTTCAAAGAAGTCCCCCTTCTGCTTTCTGTCTGTGGTCCATTACATTAATGGGTATTACCCTCAAAGTGCAGATGGATGGGGTTTACTTGAGCAAAGGTAACCTATCAGTGGCTACACCACTGAGAAATATGACTCCTTCTCACCAATAATTGCCTGAATCTTCTCAGAGAGGCATGGTGCTTTGTGGTGATATTTTATTTGGACTGAAATGTGGTGATATTTTATTTGTATGATAATAAAAAAAAGTGTGCCTGGAGATCAGAGGAAATAGGAAGCCACTTTAAGTAAACACAAAAGTCAGGCAGTGGTAGCACACGCCCTTAATCCCATCACTTGGCAGGCAGGGTCTCTGTGTGTTCTAGGCTACACTAGGGAACATAGCCAACCAAGGTGACACATGCCTTTAATCCCAGTACCAACCATGGAGACCTGGAGGTCTATGCAGAAAGGCAGCAACAAGGAAGTGAGGTAGCTGGGCTAAGAGCCAACAAGAGGGCAGAATAGCAAGGCAATAAAAGCCTGGTAGAGAGGAAGTCATGGCATTTTGGAAGTTGTAGTGCTGGGGAGGTAAAGTTGGTTGGTGGCTCTCACTATTTCCCTGATCTCTAAGGTTTTCACCCCTATATCTGGCTCTGAGTTTTTTATTTAATAAGACTGCTTAGAAATTTGGCTACATTTGGCACCCAATGTGGGGCTCAAACCCATGACCCTGAGATTAAGAGTCTCATGCTCTAACAACTGAGCTAGCCACAGTGCTTTGTGAGCATCTTCTTCATCCATGATGAAATGTTCATGAGGCCAGAAAGTTCGTCCTTATGGCAGTAGAAAACTGAACTATGAAGGTAAAGAATCAGATACAATGAAAATTAGCATGTAGGCAGAATCACAACCATGATGCTTTATATTAACATACTGACCTACTGTTTCAAATAAGGGAGTTAATTGCACAAAACTTATCTGGAAATACAAAAGAAAAAAGAAAAAGAGAAAACTTCCAAGCAAGCCAGGTGATGGTGGTGCACACCTTTAATTTCAGCACTCAAGTAGCAGAGGCTGGCAGATTTCTGTGAATTTAAGGCCAGCCTGGTCTACAGAGCAAGTTCCAGGACAGTCAAGGCCATACAGTGAAACCCTGTCAAGAAAAGCAAACAAACAGAAAAACTTTCAGAGCAAAAAAGGGTTATGAATTGAACTTCGTACTTAAAGTTTTCATTTTTGGTCTTAATGAACAATAAAATTTGGTTTTAAAAACTGTTTTCTACAAAGCTTTGTCTTAATATGCTGAATATATTCATAAATAAATGAATAAAAAATAAAGACTTGTTCATTAAGTATCAGCATATACATTTTAATTGATTTCAAATCATGAAAATAATTTTAGAGTAATGTTGATTTCTTTTCAAATGTATAATTATGACTATGTTGACATAATTAGTGATATAAGATTATAAATTATATATATTTGTACAATCAGATGTTAAATTTCACTTTGTTGTATATTATTCACATAGAAACTCATTCACAAGTAGACAATTGAATGGGTTCTTAAAGCCATTAATGTTGTTTGCTATTTTAGTCATTTAAATCTGTTTTAGGATTTCTATTGCTGTGAAGAGACAGCATGACCATGGCAACTTTTATAAAGGAAAATATTTAATTAGGGCTAGCTTACAGTTTCAGAGGTTTAGTCCATCACCATGACTGACATGCCAACATGCAAGTAGACATGCGGCTGGAGAAGGAGCTGAGACTTCTACATCTTGATCTGCAGACAGCAGAAGCAACTGTGTGCCACACTGAGCATAACTTGAGCGTAGCAGACTGCAGAGCCCACCCCCACAGTGACACACTTCCTCCAAGGAGGCCATATTTCCTCCAACAAAGCCACCCCCCCCCCCCAATAGTGCCACTCCCTGTACAGGCCATTTGATTTCAAATCACTACAAAGTCCAAATTAAACAAATGAATAATTGATTGGATCTAATGAGAAGTTCAAGTTGGATTTCCCAAAATCAGCTGACAAGTTAAATAAAGGTGTTGAAATAATATTAAGTATTGAGTAAAAGTGATAAGCTGTACCATTTTCACGGAGGCATTTAAGTGGTCAAAGAAGCGTGGGGCCAGGCTCTGCTAGGAGAGCATCTCAGGTAGTGGACAGAGCTTGTTTGGAAGAGCTAGGGACGTGTCCTTCCTGCTGCAGGAGTGGAAGAGCTGCCATGGCAGGGGCAAAAAGCAGCCTGAGGAATTAACGAAGCTGCCTCAGTGTGAGAGAGCAAATCATACGAAGCCTGGCTCTTACCATGAATAACATGGAGTGCCATATGATTCTTGGAATTAGTTATGAAGACCTACATGTTCCCTGTGGGAGAAAACACCTTGGAGCATCCTACTGGAACAGAGAGCATCCAATTGGAACAGAGAGCAGGTGTGAATTCAGTTAGCCCCAGGTGGCAGTGTCAGGAGTAGGGACACACCCTCAGACTACGAATACGTTTTAAAGCTAAGGCCAAGACAACTGAGGGATAGATTGGATGTGTTTATAAAAACAACCTTAAAATTGCAAACCTACTCATTTTAGGTTCTTGTTTGTTGACATCAATTTTTGTAAGTAATAACTGCCTTTTACAGTTTTCCTGCTAAAATGAAATGATTGTTATGATTCAATAACTGAAAAAAATAGCTCAGTTTATATGACAGCCACCTCCCAAATGAAAAATAGGAACATAAACATGGCAGGGTGACAACAATAAACACAAGGAGAGTGGACAACATAAATTGAAAAACCAGTACACACTAAGTTTAGTTTAAAGGGAAACACTTATTAAGATGACTAATTTTTTATCATCATTATTTTTCAAGAGAATCTGGTTAATTTTCCTGTGTGTTTTATTTTAGCCTTCCACGAGGGTTTCTCCATATGCCTTCTGGGAAGGATACAAATATATTTATTTCTTGAATTTCTTTACTTAATGAGTTTTCTGATTTTTATAGCTATACCTACTTTACCTGCCAGACAAATCCTGTTGTTAAAATCCCTCTCTCATAATTATCTTTCGCAAAGTGGTCCAGAGAGCAATGTTTATTTATTAAACTACTTGAAAATATTACTTTGTTACCGTTCATTCTAATTTGATATCTTTGGAAGTTTCTACACTGTTATGTACTAAACTTTATGAACTATTTCCTAACAAATTCTAATTAGGCCATTATACACTTAAAATCCCTTCCTTATATGCTTGATTTTGGACATTATCTACATTTGTATTTTCAATCATCTCTTAAGATGAAAGGCTGAGAAAAATTAACAAATCAGAATAGCAGTGCAAAGATTATATCTGCCTGGTTTTTGGCCCACCACTCTGTGATGATTCAGCTACTCTGGCGCAGAGAACATCTCAAAGTACACAGCAGTGCCTAGTGTCTGAAATGCCTCATTAGGTGCCCACAAGACATTCATCTCCACTTATGTTCCTAGAGCCCATCAGATCTCTTAACCATGTGCTTATTTGCTGGTTTTACAGAATCCTCAAACTCACTGAGCTTTCTCTGCCATGTACCAACCTGTCTTAAGAGTTATTCAATGAAAAAAAAAATAGTAGGCAGAGAGTGTGAGAAGCTGGTGTGGTAACAAGATGGAAAATTGCACCCATGAAGAGCCCAGTCATATAGCAGCATTTTTCTCCCTTACCTTTGACCACTTTAGCACTTGGCTGTCAGCTGCTTCTTGTGGTTGCTTCTCCCTGATGTTTAATTCTGAACAGATCTGTGAGCCAAAAGCAAACCTGTTCTCTTTGCAATTTAGCCAAAGTTGAAATCATGCAGATACTCGAAGTTCTTAAATTCAGTGAAAGGCCAGTCATATCTTTTAAGAAGATGTGGCTCATTTACAGTTCTCAACAACCAGTACATGGGGGAAAGAGGAGAACAAACAAAAGAGACAATTGCAGAAAACTGAAACTGAGTGGAAGGAAAGGAAATGATAGAGAGTGAGGAAACTAAAAGCCAAGAGATAAACGAGCTGAAAGCAAGTGTATGTGTCTATACTTCAGTGCACGGGTCATTAAGGAGTACTGTGTGGAAGATACATAACATGTGTGTCACCAAGAAGGAATTCCAGGAAGTGTTACAGGCAAAATGTTACTAACTCACAAAATTTTTGGTGATTAATTTGATCAATTTTGAGCTTGTTATGTATAATGTGGAGATTTTTTGTTGTGTGTGGTATGCATGGGTACATTTATGTATATTTACATATTTGTGAGCACACACGAATGCGGATGATGTTTGTGTGTATATGGAGACCACAGGTTGGTGTCAGGTGTCCTTTGCTCTTCTTGCCACTTTGTTTATTGAGGCAGTATCCTTTGTTGAACCTAGATTTACTCAATTCAGCTAGTTAGCTTACCCAAGGCTTCCCTTGTCTTTCGGAGCCACCATGCCTACCCAGATTTTATGTTGGTGGTCTTCAGGGCCTCATAATTTTGCAGCAAGTGCATTATCCAGTGAGAAATCTCCCCAGCACTGAGCTTGTGTTTTTGGAAACTACAAAGAATCACTCCTTCCAAGCTTACATTTTCAATCTCCTAAATCAATACATTTTTTTTCTTTGAGTTTGATTGCATTTGGCTTCTACACATTCTAGAATCAGCATGCTGCTATGAAGATCTTGCTTTAGGAGATAAAAACTGCATTTTATTCTCTAGGAATTGGCTCACTCTGCTCTCATTTCACCTAAATATTTGGCTAAAACAAAACATGTATTGACTGCATTTTACCTACCTTTCTAATCCCCAGAAAATTATTTTGGGAAAATATATCCCAGCAGATGGGATGGTACTGTGCCAAACTGCAGTATAGAAAAACTAGTTTTCTGTCCATTACAGACTGTATCAAAAGTGTTTAAAAGTATTCAGTACTTTCATGATAGTATAGAGAACTCAAATTGCTTTGATTTAAAATGTCATCATGAAGAAAAAGTCAGAATTTATGAGCCGTGGGGCCCATGAACATCCAGCTAACCACAGTTGGTACTTTTGAGGTCAGCATTCATAGTTAAGTCTGAATCAATATTAATATTCCTTCTCGGCACTTAGTAAATGAAAAATTTTTTCCATCAAAGGAGGCACTTCTTTATCATTTATTGAAAAGTAGTCAGTTGTCTGCCCTTTCCTTGGTTTTAAAAAAAAAAGGATAGTGTAGAAATGGCTCTGCTTATAGTTTCACAGTTTAGAAGAAGTGCTTTTTAAAAAGAATTTATATTTTGATTTTATGGGATTGTGTGGTCTTCTGGTGAGATTGTTTTCACTTACTCCAGTCTGTGTCTTCCTTAGAAATCTAAGTTTTTTACAGTGCGCTATCATGCTGGTCTATGTGACGATCTCATTGAGTTCAATACATTCTGATTTGATACATATTACAGAAATCCACTTCAGATGAAATGCCCTTATGCTTCTCCAAGTTAAGGACTGATGCACTCCTCAATTATTCTCCATTATGACAGCAGGGTCCAGGGGGCCTCATGTCTGATCTAGTTCAGAGATAACAGCCTCCTTCTAAGTTTGCATTACCACCCCACAAGAATTGCTATTGAAGGTGCTGAGGAGGATAATTGGTTCAGTAAACAGTTCTGCTACTTTGTACAGTCTCTTCCCTAACTCACCAGTCAGCTTTCTTTGGCTGTTTCTTTTCAGCACTATTTTGTGAATAAAGCAAAGAATTCAGAGAAAAGGGAAAATGTCTGTTTTTTTTATTCAGTTTTCATCTCAGACTATTTGAAATAATTAATATTATTCAATACATTAAAACTCCAAGTACAGCCTAGAAGCAAACCCACAGTTCTTATTCTTCACTCTATATAATGGTGTCTTAGTTCCATAGGACATAGGCAAAAAAAAAAAAAAAAAATACTCTAGTTTGAGCTTGCTGGAGAGTGAGAAATTATTTACATATCATTTGTGCTGCCAAGAATGTTCCCAACTGCCCTTCCATTCCTTCCACTATATGCAAGAGAGCTGCTCCTGATAAGACACACTGGCTTAGCTATTGCTTTATGTCCTTAGGAATTTGTAAAAGACATTATCTTCATGTCCTCATTTGCTCTCAGTCATACTTTGCCTCTTAGAAAAGGTTTAGAGCTGAAAGAAAAATGCCAGATGGCCTTTAAGGGTTGCTATGTACTATGGCTTGGGGCTGTGGTGTTTGTTTGTTTGTTTGTTTGTTTGTTTGTTTTGTCATAGTTGGAGTCCTTACACCTTAAAATTTTGTCTCCTTTTTTTCTTGTTTAATTTTCAACTAACCTTTAAAAACAGCCATCCCTTGTTCAAAGTTTTATTCATTTGTTTGTTTGTTTGTTTGTTTGTTTACACAAGGTATTACTACGAAACCCAGGCTGGCCTGGAACTCACAATCCTTCTGCCTGAGACCTTGGAATGCTAAAATTAAAGGTGTGTATTAGCATGCCTGGCAAACACACTGCTTTTTTTTTATTGATTTATTAAAGCAAAGCTTCTAATTTATACAAAATAATTTTAGTTGAACTTCTAGATATTTCCCTCCCCAACCGAAATTGAATTCTCAATGTTAATGCAAATCATTTGGGCAATACAACTAGGAATTATCATGTAATGCAAGAGCAGAAACAAACTGAGTATGTCTATTTAATAGAGTCTCTCAATGTGCTGTCATTCTATTACTGAAGACAAGAGCTTTCAGGAAGCAAACACTGAAAGGATGCATGCTGCTTTCTGCTCAGTGATGTAGGAAAAATCTTGGACAGAGGGGCTACCATCAGACAATATCACAGCCAGCATGGAGTGGGAAGACAATTAATTTCTCAGATGCTAATTCAAAGTCCCAAAGAAGAAAGAAAGGAAGACAATAGTGCTCCAGCGGCGCAGTAAACATGATGGAGATGATAGACTAACGAAAAGGATCAAAATGAAAAGTAGAAATAGATACTCAATTCACCTCATGCTCCATCTGACTGCAAACTGCATTGTATGGTAAATTGTTTTGTTTTTATTTACCTCTTTTTGCAAGGGAAAAAGAAGTTTAATATTTCTAACTAAATCATTTATCTTCTTTACCCAATAACAAGCTTGATAAGGTAAATATCTCAGGAATGAAGATTGTTTGAGATTTATTTGTGCATAAAAGTTAAACTAGTAATTATGTAAATCATTCTAGTTAATATTAATTTTAAAAAGCAAATTAAATCACAAAGTCTCCTGCAATATGTTTTTGAAAACAGTGTCTCAGGATAAATGAACTCTTCTTCAGGCTCCACTTTTTGCAGGCGAAACTACACGAACACTTTGCAATTTTTCTCATGCCTTCCAGCCCATTACTTGGTTATCCACATTTTTAAAAGACTATTTTAGAAAGTTAACCATTTTTGTCTTTTTCTTAGATTTATTTTATTTTTAGTAAGACTGTAGATGTATGCATCTGTGTGGATGTGTATGTATTGGACGCCAGATTTTGGAGAAATTATTAAGGCCACTCCACATAGTTAAAAGGGAGGTTTATTTAGTGGCATAACTTACAAATGAAGGGATAGGTAGGTTGCAGGGTCTGGGAAAGACATAGCACATTCTGGCGGTGTTCTCTGGAGAACTCTACTCAGTCTACCTCCAGTGTCCAGGGTCCAGGAACCAAGAGAGACAGCACATCCGGATCTCTGGTCTTTAGGGTCCTCTCTTGGCCCCACCTTGTAGGCGTGACAGTTACTGAAGCCTCCATGGGGGTTGGAACATCCAGATCAAGGTTGGAATGGCTACCCACTACATGTATGGGTGACCATGTAGCCAAAAAAGGGTATGGGATACCATGCGACTGGAGTTCCAGGAGGTTGTCAAGTACCCTGCATGGGTGATGGAGCAATGAGTGCTCAGGTCCTCTGGAAAAGCAGCAAGTGTTCTTAACCACTAAGCAATCTCTCCAGCCCTACCATTTTGCTTTATTTTAAAGCAAGAAACTACTGCTTGCACATTCTACTATAAAAGTTTAAATTGCCTTCAGAACTCAGAAGTGACATAAAAAAAAGGTGTGGGAACCAAGGATTTCTCTGCTAATGCTGTCATGTTTAAATTCCACCATGACATCAGCAAGAAAATAAAGCTTTGGAGGAGAATTAGAATTGCCACCTCTAGAAATCACAATCTACATCTCTCTGTGTCCTGTCAGGAAACGATAGATTGGGGACAGATGAAGAAACATTGGAAAGGGGAGAGCAAGGCACATGGCAAAGAAAGGCTTGTCAGCATACACAGATTAAATTTACATAGCTACATAGCACACATTGATGAACGTTCTTTCTTCATTTCTTCTCAAACTTGTACTGATGTTCCCTGTAAAAACAAGTGGTGACATCTGAGACTCAAGCTGTTCTGTACATAAATCTCACAAGCATAGTAACAGCAAAATCACAGAAGGAGGAATTCATATTCTTCTTTATGGTCATTACAGGCCCACAAATGATCGTTTTCTTAGTATTTCTAAGTCTCTTCACTGGCAATAATCATTTCAAATATTAGCTGCTTTAAACCAGAAGCCAATCAGTTCATTCCTGAAGCCACAAGACAGCATCATGTTTTGAACTGAATCTAGCCAGCTATTTTTAAAAATGGTTGGCACAGCTGTTCTGTGCATCATTTTGGAATGCAGACAATGGCTAAAGTTGTGAACTACACACTCACCATTATTAATGTCTCTCTTACTAGTGAAGTCAAAATAAATGTCTTATGGTTTATATATTTCAGGGTGGAAATGTGAGTAGTTAGGGCATTATTATGCCATAAATTTCAAATTTTCCAACTGTTTTGTGTAGTACTACCCAAATTCACATGATCTGTCAATCTTAAGCTCATTTTCATCAATTACAGAATCCCATTGCCAAAATAGGGTTAGCTTCACGGTTCTAAAGGTCATTTTTAAATCATATAAAAGGGGGAAAGATATCTAGAGTCACTACCTGAAATAAAATGTCTGATAAGAGCTAATATTCATTGTGTTTTAAAAGTACATATTCTTCAATATAATTATTTCATATCATTTGTCTTCACTTTATTGTAGAAGAAATTTCAAAAGTGATATCATGGGTATATGATGTTCATTTTATTCATCTTATGAAAATAGACAATACCATGCTGATAGTTGTTTTTTAACAATATAACATTGTTACATGATTTTATTCTGGTGGCAATTAATACTCACCTCAGGCAACTACAACATTTCAGCACTAGCTTCATGCATCATCACACACTGAAGCTGTTTATTAAGAGATCATTAAAATATCTATGTCATGTGCACCTGAGGAATTTATTTACAATATATGTGTGAATGTATCTGACAAGTAGTCACCTAGGAAAGGACCATTAATTAAATTGATCATAAATAATCCAAGTCCTGCTATCAAAAATATAAATAGGTGAAAGAAATTTCCTTCAAATACTACATATGTTCATGGTCTGCCCATTTCTCCCCGTACTCTAGGTTCATTTTTTTTTTTACTATATGTCTCCATAATCCACTTGAACTTGATGTACTTCCCAGGCTTTTATTCATGTATGAAGTTGACAAAGTCATTTTGAGAAACTTATAGTTAGAGACAACAATCTTCTTATTCATTCATACTTATATAATATCAAATATCATTCTGTTATGAATACTGTTGTGTGAATAGAATGACACAGAGGTCATATAGTGTTCACTGATACTTTTGAAATATAGTAAAACTTTAATACCATATGGTTTGTATATATCAATTTTTAAACATTTGATGAGTTATATTAATTTTATTGCAAGTATCGATGTGGGTTTCTTTCTCTTCAATTTGCAATAAATGCTTTTTATAAGTAGGAGACTAATCGAAGAGTGCACAAAAGTAATTTTGATGTTATAAGTAGAGACCTTTTACAACAATCATTGCATATTTGTTATAGATTGCATTATAACATTTGTTAAATCATACACTATGCAAGAGTATAAGTCTTCCCTATGTAATTAACTTCCTGTACAAGTAAGTTCCCACCAGATAGATAATTTTCCACAACATATATACATACCCTGTGTTAATTAATGGTGAAAATTTAAAAAATGCTTCCATGTATAGTTATTTGTGGCAGAAATGGAGGTTATTTATTGGAACATGGGCAACTTATTGGAGGCATTGCCTTTTTTCTTTCTTTTTCTTTTTTTCTTTCTTTCTTTCTTTCTTTCTTTCTTTCTTTCTTTCTTTTTTTTTTTTTGGTATTGCCACTGAAGAAAGTGGCACTTCCTTTCCCAGAAACCACTGACTGTTCATAGATCCCTAGGAAGGCATTGGGCATCATGGTTCCCTCCTCAATCTGTGATGAATATAGAGGGGCTTAGTCATGTGAAGGTCTTGTAGGGATAAGCACAGCTGCTAAAGTCATCATTTTTCAAGTGCTGCCCCCTCAAATCCCTCACCTGAAATTTTTTCAAGGCAATAATGGTAAACATTTTGATAACTGCCAGGAGATTCTAATTCTTCTCCTTAAGAAAGACTGGGGAATGATGAGTAAGGCACCCTACATCCCCATCTAAATATATGTTTTGCTTTTTCAATTCTATTTGCCTTGGCATCGATTTATTGCTCATCCCAAAGGGAGATTGAAGATAAGATTAGATATGCAGCATTATGATGCAGCTTAGGGTGGGTCCTACTGATAGAAAATGAGGTGATATTTAGAAGACTCGCTGAAAGCCATTAAACCCTTATACATATCTGACTGCTGTAAAAAAAAGCCATGGAGAGGAAAAGAAGAAAATGAAAATAGTGACTGGAAGACTACGACTGTGGTATATTTCTAACAGCCTTTCCCCAGGGCCAGGTATTATCCATCACAGGAGTCTGATGTGTAATAGGAACTGACTTGTCTTAGCATATCACATTCACTCACTGGTCCATTGTAGCCCTTGAGAAAGTCTGACTTAACATCAACACTCCACTAAGTTTCAGCTGGTAGGATTGTGGAGTTATCAGTCATCCAAGCAACCCCAGAGAGGGATCTTAGAGGGAGTGTCTCTGGGAGCCCCATGTGGCATTGATACTACTTATGTTGAGATAATATTTTACAGTGAAATTTTTATTTTTTAGACTGGAGCAATATTTTCTTCAGTTACCAGGTATACTCACAGTGCACTTGTTAAGGTTTTTAGTTTTGTAAATGAGATTAAACTGAATAGCTATACTGGCTAGTTTTGATTAACGGATTTTATAAATGCAATATACACACATATGAGGAAGAAGAATCACACGTAAAAAAATTTGATTCTGGATCTTGAACTGGTGTAAGTGGATGATGATCTATTGGTAAGATGGAAGCAGGTGAAATGGGGGTCCTTGAGGATGACAAAGACTCCCTGTAAGGTTCATGAGGGGTGTAGGGTTTTGAATGTTCAATATCATCAAGGCAACCACTCAGAAAGTGGCTCCAGTTTTTTGTCATGAAAATTCCAAGCGTGACTTTAACTTATGAAAAGTGTAAGGTATTTTAGTTTTTTAATGAGTTTTATGAGTGAAAGATGGAAGATTTATTGCAGAAAGAAATCACACAGAGCTCTTGAGAGTGGACCAGTTATAAAATATATTAAACTCTAATTCATAGTGAGAAGCATTACCAAAGAGCTGCTGTCACTGAGGGACTTTCTTAGATGTTAAATAGAGGTGATTTTTTTGTTTTTGTTTTTGGTTTTTTTTGCTAAGGAAGGAGATTAAGTCTTTTAAATGGGTTGGCATATGGGGAGATGGGCTTCTCAGACCAGCTCATCCATCCACTGATCTCCATGAGATGTCCATGTGAATCTCCATTTCAGTGATGGCACTGGATCCAACACATGCCTCTAAAGACCAGTGATATATCTGGGTACACATAGAGTCCCTGTATCTGTACATATTCTGTTGGGGTGTTAAAGAATAAAAAGAAATAAAACAAAACAGCATGGATATGAAGCAGCACTTCTGGCTAAGATACTTCTGTGTAGTGGGTAGCCATTCCAGCTTTGAGGCTTCGGTAACTGCCATGCCTACAAGGCGGAGCCAAGAGAGGATACCCAAGATCCAGATGGGGGAGCTAATTTGCCTGACATGAGCGCCAGATATTGGTTAAATATTAAGGCAACCCCAAGTAGTTAAAAGGGAGGTTTATTTTGTGGGGTAACTTACAAGTGAAGGGATAGGTTACAGGGTCTGGGAAAGGTATAGTGCAGTCTGAGGGTGTTCTCTGGAGAACTCTGTTCGCTCTACTCCAACATTGTCCAGGGTCCAGGAACCAAAAGAGCCCATGCATCCGGATCTCGGGTCTTCAGGGTCCTCTCTTGGCTCTGCCTTGTAAGCAAGACAGTTACTGAAGCCTCAATAGGGGTGATATTTCCAGGTCAAAGCTCGAATGGCTACCCACTACACTTTTGGCCTTGACAGAACTGCTGACAGAACCAAGAGCCCTTTGGCCACAAAAGAACTGCTTGTTTTCAAGTGTCTGTTCTAACTGCCTCGCAAGTTGCTTCCTCCAATTCTCAAGGGCACCAACATTAATGTGAAGCCACAGCGAGTTCTGCTAATAAGGTGTAGGTGTTGCATTTGAATTGTTATTAGCCATATAAAGCAACCAAAGTATAAATTGGATAATCCAATAGCTCATAATTTCCAAAATTAGCCCCTTCATGTGAGAAAAACTGTCATTTTAAACCTGTAACTCAAGAGTGTCTATGTCATTTCATAGTACATAAAACATAAGTTTGTATTAAAATTTTTCAATTTGTAAACAAGAGGCAAAGTTTTTCCTGTATAAAATTCATTTTCAACTATATGTCCTATTGCACACTGCCAAGATACTCAAATTCTGCCCACACATAGTATTTTTTAAATTAATGCAGAAGAGCCAGTGATTCCATCTGTCATGAAGAGAAAAAATTAAAATAAATAAACACATCAGTAATAAATTCAGAATGAACAAAATACATTGGTTAAGAACTCAGGTGTCTCTGAAGAAAATGACCGGAATTGTTTTCCACAATTTGATATCAAAGTCATTTTAATTAGGTAAATTTCAATGGAAATAATTGTGTATATGAAAATATTTTAGTGTGGCCTTAAGAGAATTTGGCTTTGAAATACATTGGGGCACAATATATTTGTTCCTATGTTAAGGTTATGACTTTTATCCCTAGTAAGCATTTAATAACAAGTGAGTTATATATTGTTCATGTGTTTATTTGTTTTAACTCTGTTCCACAGAAGGCTTATGACCCCAGAGAATCTACAGATGGTTTTAATAAAGGGCATTAGTGTCACAGGGTTAATGAGTCTGGCACTGTATATTAAACTTCTGTAGATGTTCTGAAGCCATACATATAAATACTTAGTGTTCAAGAGCTCATTGGCTTACATTTCAGGGACAATGACATGAAAACCATCATTTCCACTCTAATTCATCAGTAGAAAAGCAACACATTTCCTATTTATTTTCATGTTTATTTTTGACATTGAGGAAAGAAACAAAGGTGATTATATTGTAGTAATGTGATAAGTCAAATTATAATATTCAGAGACTGGGAAGAAGGCCCTGTGTTTAAGAGTACTTACTACTTTTGCACAGGATCCAGGTTTGATTCCCAGTACCTACAAGGGGTGGCTCACCACTGCCTTTAATTCCAGATCATGGTGGAATGAGAAGCCTTGTTCTTACTCCACAGAAGCTACACCTATGCGTTGCTCATAAAGAGAAGTAGGGACACACGTACATATGAATAAAAATAAATGCAATGTTTTCACTAATCAAAACATAATTACATCTTTTCTCCCCATATCCTACCTCTGATTCCTCCTATGTCCCCTAACGCCCTTTCAAATTCATTCAATCATATTATTATTGGTACACACACATATATATGCAAATAAATATGTAAATGCAACCTGCTGAATCTATTAGTGTTGACTGATATTTATATTTCTTAGGGCTGACCATGTGGGATTGGGTAACCATGGAGTCTGCTCATCACTGAGGAAGACTAATTTTCCTCTCTTAGCATTCTTTAATTGTACTTTGTGTCTGTACATGGGGTCCCACGCAATTTACACTACACCCGTTCACAATAGCATGCGACCTGTTGTTCTCAGCCTTTTTGTTAAGATTGAGGGTAATTTTTAATGAATATTCATGCTTAATGAACACAATGTTTAAAACCATAAAGCATAAATAACATAGAAAATTATTTTTTTTAAGTTCGCATATACATGGCTATGTAGATAGCAAAATTTACTGTGGTTATTTAGCAAGGGATGAATAGTTACTGGGCCTGAAAGATGCCCCAATGTTAATTTTAAAAAAAATAGCCAATCATGGATAAAATATACTCCTGAGTTCAGTTCCTAGTACCTACACAATAGCTCATACTGTTTGTAACTCCAGTTCTGAAGGATCTGACCCACGTATGTACATACATACATATAGACAAAATACTCATGCACATGAAATACAATGAATATTTTAAAAATACATAAAATATCAGTACAAAATAATTTTGATGAATAAAGTTAGAAATATATATATAACAATGATATAAATAATTATAAATATATATATATATATATATATATCCATCAAATTTTTATGTTAAAAATCAAATTTTACAGTAAATTTTCCTTGGACTAAAACATAGGTTGACAAGTTTTTAGTACAGATACTGTGTGCATGTACATGTACCTCTGGGTGTGTGTGTGTGTGTGCGTGTGTGTGTGTGTGTGTGTGCGTGTGTGTGTGTGTGTGTGTGTGTGTGTGTTTATTTATATACATTGCAAAAGAATTTTTATTAAATTTTTTATTCATTTTACATATCAGTCACAGCAAAAGAATTTATAATTAAAGATCTCCTCATAACATTAAGATGCTAAAATTTAATTTTAACATTAAAATTCTGAATCAAATATCTTATTTAATGTACTTCTTTATTTTATGTCTATGAGTGCTTTACATATATGTGTGTCTGTCTATCAAATGCATACCATGTCCTCAGAGGCCAAGAGAGAGCATCTAATTTCTTGGGGCAGTTTTGAGTTTCCATGTAGATTATGAGGATCAAACCTTAGTCCCCTGGAAGAAAACCCAACACTTATCTGCTCATCCATCTCTTCAGACCCAATGATTTAACATCTTAACACAGAAATTAACT
Source organism: Peromyscus maniculatus bairdii (assembly GCF_049852395.1). Classification (NCBI taxonomy): domain Eukaryota; kingdom Metazoa; phylum Chordata; class Mammalia; order Rodentia; family Cricetidae; genus Peromyscus; species Peromyscus maniculatus. The sequence goes on along the minus strand of NC_134872.1, from coordinate 63,278,152 downwards.
TTTCTGGAGGCTACTTTAGAAGACTAGCATGCTCAGTTATTAATGCAATGGAGATAAATACATGTGTTCTGAATGAAAGTGATTTTATTTATTTTGATATCCATGTGGAATAGTGCATAGGCTTTTGTTTCACTTTATAGATTGCCTTGAGAGGGGGTTGAAACTGCAGAATAGTGTTTTATTAAATAAGTCCAGTGAAAATAAATTAGAGTTTGTGGTGTGTGTCCAATTGTGATGTGGGCATGCACGTCACAGTGGGAGTGGGAAGATCAGAGGACAGGCCAATGGATGTGATTTTCTCTTCCAAGCTTTGCATAGGCTTCAGAATCAAAATGACGTCTTTAGACTTATATGACAGACTTGCTAACATTCCAATCCATCTCATAAGCTCTATATTATGAATTAAAAGCTATGTCAACTGCAGCGAAACACTATCAAAGGTTTCATTATTTTTATCTGAAAGACATTAAAAAAAAAAACAACTAAATATACCCCAGTAACATTCAAATGAATGTACTTTCAACACTACACGAAATCAAATGGCAGAAAGGGTACAGTCAAAACTTTATTTCTAAACGTTAATTTAGAATTCATGTTTTAAAAATTCTTTAAGCATTTTACCATACCAACATTTTAGTAATAATCAGTACCAATGACCTCAGGAAGTATAGTCCTAAAGCAGCATTTTAAAGAGAGTATTGGCCATCTTGGCTGACCAACTGTTTTCTTTCAGGTTTCAGGCAATGATGCCAACACTTACAACCACATGCGATAGTCTTGAAGTTGACACCTCCTACTTCTTGGCCTGTAGGAGATAGCATTAAAAGGTAGGAGTTAGGAGGTGACTAGGTTGTGAGGTAGAACTCTAGTGAATGGGATTAACACCCTTTTAAAAAGACTCCAGAGACTGGAGAGATCAGTCAGTAAAGTACTGCTGTAAAAGCAAGGGGACCTGAAGTCAGTTCCTAGAACTCACAAAAGAATTTGCGTGCGCACATGATTTCAGAGCTGAGAAGATGGAGACAACTGAATCTCAGGACCTTGTCAGCCAGTCAACATAGCCTAAATGGGATGTTCCGGGCTCAGTGAGAAAGCCTGTCTCAAAAAACAAGTGTATCGCTCCTGAGCTATGATACCTGAGGTTGACAGCTGGCCTCTAGCCCAAACACAAAAAGCCATGCTGCTACCTAGTTTTCCAGTTCTGCCACATGAGGACAGGGTTAGAAGATGACACCAATGAGTTAGAAAGTAGGGCTTTTTAAAGCAAAAAATCTGTCAGTGCCTTGATCCTGGTCTTCTCTTTCTCTAGAGCTATGAGAAACCTATTTCTGCTTTTTATAAATGACCTAACCTTTGGAATTTTGGGACAGCATTCCTAATAGAGTAAGACATCATTGGAGCACGTGAGGAGTAAGAGAGAAACTGTTTGCAATTTGAATACCTCACTATGTTGCTTGTTCATATGCATTATCTTATTTTTGATAATTTAAACAACATTATAATAAAAGCAGGGGATGGGAAAGTATTCCTGGTAAAGTGTGTGTGTCTTCAGTGCCCATAGGAAAAGCTGGGTGAGGCAGTACCCTTCTGGAATCCCAGGCCCAGAAAGGAAAAGAAGGGTGGATCCCCAGACAATCAATCTAGCTGAATCAGTGAGTTCAGGAAATAGTGAGAGATCCTGCTGTGGTGATATATTGTGTACACTAATAAAATTTGCCTGAAAGTCAAAGAACAGAACAAGCCACTAGATTAAACATAGAGATCAGGTCGTGGTGGCACACACCTTTAATCCTAGCACTCAGGAGGCAGAGATCCCTCTGGATCTCTGTGAGTTCAAAACCACCCTGGACTAAATGAGATTGACTCAGTCTAGGAGAAAAAACAGAGCCAGGTAGTCTTGGCACACACCTTTAATCCCAGTACTGGGAAGTACACATGCCTTTAATCCCAAGAAGTGATGGCTGGGTGGAGAAAGGTATATAAGGCACGAGGAGACAGGAACTAAAGGCTTTTCTGCAGAAGTGTACTTTTCTGCTAGAGGCTTTTTCGGCTGGAGCGTTTCAGGTGAGGACTCAGGATTTCAGTCAGAGGATTCGTGGAACTGGTGAGGTGAGACATGGCAGTAGCTTGTTCCATTGTCTCTCTGATCTTTCACCATTTACCCTGATATCTGCTCCAGATTTTTTATTATAATACTGTTTAGAATTCAAACAACATCCTGCCTCAAATAATAATATGGAGAGCCACTAAAGTAACGATATTACATCAACCTCCGGTCTCCATGTGCATAATGGTTAACTAGGACAATATGTGTGCACACACAGATGAGAAAACACAATACAGCCAGGCAGTGGTGGTGCACACCTTTAATCCAAAAAGTCAGGAGGCAGAGACAGGTTGATCTCTGTGAGTTCAAAGCAGTAGTCGTTCATTAAATATGAAAATGTAAAGACGTACTTGACTTGCCTGTGTTTGAGACATATACTCCCGTAAAGATCATAGGGGTTAAATATATAGGAACATCGCCATTAAACTGCCACTTTAGTTAATGGATTGCCACACCCAGCATGGCTTCACAGACAACTAGGAGTGGCAAGAGAATGAAGACATGGCAGGTGGGCATGTGAAGCAAAGTGTCAACTGGGTCTAGCTACAGGAAGTAAAAAAAAAAAAAAAAGGAAAAAAGAAAAGAAACCAGAGATATCATTCCAGGACAAGAGGCCCTGAGAGTTTTGTTTAACAAATTGTATAGACAATTTACTCGGTTTGACAATTGGATTCTGCAAAGTATTAATAATGATAATAATAATAATAGTAACAACAACACGAGGAAAATATTTCCTGAACTAATATTCTGATTTTGTTTCAGAAGTTTAGGCAAAATGTCATTGAATCTCCTCAGAATATGTGAATTCAGTTTACATAAATAGAGCTCTACAATCCTGTGGTATGATGAAGTACTTGTTTGTGGGGCATTGCTTTTTGATATTTAATTTTGCACATATACATATAGAAGATAAATAAATGGAGAAACACACACCAGAGAGAGAGAGACAGAGACAGAGAGAGAGACAGAGACAGGGAGATTCCCAATTTAACGCTGGCTGTTCTGGAATTCACTCTGTAGACCAGTCTGCATGCTTTTGCCTCTCTAATGCTGGGATTAAAGGTGTACACCACTACACCTGGCTAAGCAGTGTATATTTCTTAATAAATGAAAAGGAGCTCCGCCCAGTGCTTGGCTGTGGATCACTGCATCTGCTTCCATCACAAGGATGAAGGTTCCATGATGACATTAGGGTAGTCACAAATCTGATCGTAGGGGAAGGTAAGTTCAGGGACCCTCTCGATTATTGCTAGGAGTCTTAGCTGGTATCATCCTTATAGATTCCTGATATATGGCTAGATCTGTTTGAGAAGTCCCTGGCAGTGGGACCAGAACTTATCCTGGGTGCATGAAATTGCTTTTTGGAAAGCATTCCCTAGGGTGGGATACCTTGCTCAGCCTTGACACAGGAGGGAGGGGCTTTGTCCTGACTCAATTTAGTATGCCAGACTTTGTTGACTCCCCAAGGGAGGCCTTTACCCTCTCTGAGGAGTGGATGGGGGGTGGGATGGGAGGAGTTGGGAGGGGCAGGAGAAAGGGAATGAGGGGGATCTGGGATTATTATGTAAAATGAAAAAAAACTTTAAAAAAAGATTAAAAATAAACAAAATAAATAAATGAACAATGAATAGATAGATAAATAAATAAATAAATAAATAAATAAACAGATAGATTAAATAAATAATAAATAAATAAATAGGAAGGAATGGTTCAGAAGTGATAGCTTACATCCTGGTGACCTTAATATCTCATTCAGCTTCACTGAAATTTTAGGTAGGTTTAACTCCATCATTAACATGAGCACCAAGGACATTTTCCAGGAAATATTTATGTAAACATCTTCCAACTGCCAATTCTTTCTGTGTTCCTTTGAGATTTGCATCTTTTATAGCCCGGGAATATCACATTCAAGGACCTGTCTTTTTAAGTGAATGAAAGTCATTCAAACGGAATGGCTTGGACACCTGCCCCTGAACTTCAGGAAACGACAAACAGCCTGGTTTAGGAAGAGACCACCCAGCAAACACATCCCTCCAGCACTCCTCCGCACCAAGCAACATTCACCTCCTTCTCATAATGCCTCTCCTTCTGCAAGTCGCCATTACTCCAAAGTACCCCACCTTGGCTTCAGTAGATGTGAGCTCATTTCTCTACTATTGCAAGAGTCATAGGGTAAAATAATAATCTCTCTTATCTTTAACTGGTCTCATTCAATTTTGTTTGACCACTGGGTAAACATTATCACACAAAACAACCATCTCATTTTCCCTGTTTCTCAGTCAATGAAATACAGAAGCTTGTATCAGTTAAACAAAACTGAATATATCCAACAAAGGGGGAAAAAAAAAAAAAAACAGGAAGCATTGCTGGGTCACATCAAATGATTCGTATTTGCTTGATAATTAAATGTATCTACACAGCAGTCTCTCTCGGGCTGAGTATTGTTGAGAAACCAAGTATTGAATCTAACTGCTTCTTTGCCTTTGTATGTACACATATATTTCAATAGCCAATATAAACAAAACCCTGCTGGCCAAATGGGAAGGATAACAATCTAGAGTTGTTTAGTAGAGGTTTGAGAGAGAGTATTCAGGATTCAATAGCTGCCTTTTAAATGTTTAAACCCTTATTGAAGAGAGACACACAGATGAGTCCCACTGTTCAGTATTCGATAGGCTACCTACCACCAAGAGAAATATTCCATTGTTAATAACTACAGCTTAAAACCTGAAAAATCAATCCTGTTTCTTTGCCTGAAAACGTTACATATCAAATGAAATATTAGTTGAATAATGGAGAAAATGAAAGGGCAAATTGAAATATGCAATAAAATCTGGTTCCAGAAGGTAATGCCAGAGAAAACAGCAAATGAAAGTTAGTAAATTTTTATGTAGAAATTCTATATTGGCTTATATTGGATTTTTTTTCTGATTGCTAAATAAATTTATTCTCTGCTACATGTTAAAGATTTGGAACACATAGAATATTCTACAAAAGAGTATAAAATGTCATTGGTGAATCAATTATGCACATGTTAAGCAATTTCAGTATACCAGATGCTGCTGAAACTCAGCACACTCTGTGGAAAATGGTTGGAGGTGATCCAGGGCCCTGAGGCTTGCATATAGTGTGGTCAATAGCAAAAGCAAACAAATAAAAAAATTGATAGTATGTCCTTGATTCATTGAAAATGTTCCAGATAAACTTCCTGGGTGTTGTAAAATATAAATAATTTCTTATAAATCATCTAGAAACTGATGAACTAAAAGATCAGACTTGAAAATTTTTGTTCCCTTTTGCTTTCTTATTATATAATTTCTATGTAAATTTCCAAATCCTCAGTGTAATTCATTCTTCAAATTAATGGGTAAAAAGCTGGCATATCTCACAATCATACAGTCTCTGTCCAATAAACATTGAATATAGTCAAATACAGTGAAGCAGAATCATATAATATATTTCAAATGTACAAAAGTGAAACTGGTTTGACATTCTATAACTATATTTCTTTTCTTGGTGATTCTCTCTATGTAGTTAGTGGGTATAGTGGATGAAAATGGAGAAAATAACCAACATTATTTAATTGTTTTCCCTTAACATTAAATATGTATTAAGGAACAAATCTTAACCCAATTCACAGATCATATACCTAAGAACATGTTTCTTTCCACTCTCACATAATTTCACTCATCTTCCTTCACTAAGAGACAGGGTGCCTGTCAGGAGTGACAATTCATATTCTATAACACAATAATTTTAAGAGACTCCGCGGTGTACCTTGCTCTCAAACTTATAAAAGTTGATTACTTCCACAGACATGTTCTTCATTCACAATAAAAACTGACTTGACTGGCGTTTTTGACTTAGTTTATCTCAAATATCCATTTCTTCCAACACTTTCCTTCTATTTACCCATGGAGTACATGATCCCTATGATTACAGCTCATTTTGAGGTCTCTAAACACTTTACCAAACCTTCCTGCAAACTAAATGTTTTTCACTTACTCATTCTTTTAGCACTGTTTGTGAATCTTCTGTCCAAAACTAGGTTTCTGCTTGGTCTGCTCCACACAAACAAACAACACAAACCCAAACTATTCAACACTAAAATCCTTAATCTCATTTTGCTAGTACAATTCAACTTGCCTAAGGGTCTGGGGAAATGAAAAGTAAATAATTTTCAATCAAAAGAGGAGAGAAATTAGAAAAAAATCACAGATTATTTAATATTTAAGTGATCAGTAGGATGAATTTCCAGGTTTGGGATAAGGCACATGTGAGTTTCAGAATGACATTAAAAAGTCTAATAACTGAAAAAGAAATGACTTTATGAAGAAGAATAAAGATGTTAATTAGGGGCTTGTTGGCATTGCCTATCTGAAATGTATGCAAGCAAAGAAACTGAATAGATTTTGAGGAAATATATGAGGTTAAAAAAAAAAAAGAAAACTACTAAGTATTTCTGTGTTTTTAAATGTCATCAGGATGTACTTCAGGAATAGAACAGTAATTAATGGTCAAGATAAAAGGAAGAACAATAAAAGAAAAAATTTTAAAAAGTATATAACCCCTAAAATAGTTTATTATAATTTCTGCTACTTTTATTATTATTTATGTGGAATGGTATGAGAGTGAGACTCCCCTATGAAATCAATCTTTTTTTTTTTTTTTGGTTTTTCAAGACAGGGTTTCTCTGTGTAGCTTTGTACTCACTTTGGAGACCAGGCTGGCCTCGAACTCACAGAGATCTGCCTGCCTCTGCCTCCCGAGTGCTGGGATTAAAGGCATGCACCACCAACGCCCGGCTCGAAATCAATCATATTGGGGAAATACAAGTGTTTTTTTTAAAAAACAAAACAAAACTTGATTTTAACTAGATAAAGAAAAATTATATCAGACAAGTTACACAGGTAAGACTGACTTCACTCAACAGTATTGTATCAGCATGAGATCTCAGATTAACCCTGCTGCCACAAGGTAGGAATATCATTAAGGGTTGACATGAGCTCCTAGAGCAGCATGATCAGACTTGAGTAGATAAGCTGTTTCCTGGGACTAGGCCATGTACATTTGTTAATTCACACTTAATCAAAGTTAGGTCCCAATTCTCCCACAGACAGATAGGCATGCTATGCACTTCCTTGGTTTTATACCAAAGGATTGGCTTCCTATTCTAAGAGATTCTTAAGTGGCAAGAGGTGCAGGCTCCCACTTAAATCTCAAAGGAGCACCCAAAGAAAGAATTAACATTGAGAATTCTTTAAGGCCAGTCCTTTAGAAGGGGAAGTTAGGCTCTTATTAGATGAAACATACTTAAAATTTTGTGAAACTGAGGGGATGGATGCTAAGTGCCAATGTCGTTGGGAAAGATGTCACTCAATGACATGAATTGGCAAGCAAACTGGATTGCGTTCATATGATAGATTATTAAATATAAAAGGTGGGCCTGCAAAAAGCATACAGCACCTGGAAGTAGAATGAAAATCCAAGAATTGTTTGGTAGCCCAGAAAATCAATAGCAGAAGTATTCAATGAACTAAGGGGTAAATGAGAAATCTTTAAATGATTTTGATACAGTTTGTAAACATATATTTAATAAAATACTGCAAAAATTTGAGACCAGTGTTCTGAAGTATAATAGGAAATAAAGAAAATTATACCTTCTTGATGACCAAGGACATGAGATTAGATAGGCCAGAGACCCAGGGGAAAACCAAATGCTATTTATTTACTTTTCTGCTAAGGAAACATGGCCATAAAATCCCTCCTCGTGACATTCTGCTATGCTCATAGATAAGTGTCTTTCTCAGTCATCAACAGAGAAGCTTCCTCTTATAGTAGTAAGGAAGAAATACACAGCCCCACAGGTCCACAGTGTGCAGAGAGTGAGAGACCTTGGAACATTTTGGCCTAAAGGTGATGTCTCCATCAAATCCCTTCCCTCGGTGCTCATGGAACACTGTAGAAGAGGAGGCAGAGAGAGTTCAAGAGGCAGAGAGGAAGGAGGAGACCAAGAGAACAAGGTCTTCTCTGTCAGCATTCATGCATTTCCACTTGCCTGCCCTCAGGGACCAAGCGACATCAGGACACACCATCATCAGCCACCCAGATGAACTCTGTCACTATGGCTGCTATGAGTTGTGCATTCTCCCTATGCGCATGCTCTGTTTCCCCTCATAGAAAGCAAGTGCCTTCTCTCCTGAGTGTCTTTTCCTTCTGCTCTCACTCAGAGGCCTCCCTCCTGGCCCCACCCCAGTAAGCCTCCCACTTGGGATCTGTTGCATGGTGTGACTTTGTGGAACCCCTTGCCTCCAACCCAGCAAGGTTCCTTCCGCCATTAAATCATTACATTCTAAACACAGCAGGGCCATGCTCAAATATACTCAAAAGTACTGAGGAAGCAGGCACAGGCAAAGCAGGGTGCTAGAGCTGAGAAGATTGAAAGGACGCCCCCCATCTTTTTCCCAGGACCTAGCTCCAACTGATAACCACTTACAAATGAAAATTTAGTTATCTCCAAATGATGCTCCCTGGGGGAAACAAATTATTCTTATGGCTAGAATCCACACCCAGCTGTAGATGGCTAACATAAAATGAACTTGCTGCTGTCTTTGGTGGTTCTTGATCTCATAATGTTATACTGCTGTGGGATGTTCTGTATGGCAAATGTGTTGCTCTGATTGGTCAATAAACAAAACACTGATTGGCCAGTGGCTAGGCAGGAAGTATAGGCGGGACTAACAGAGAGGAGAAAAGAAAGAACAGGAAGGCAGAAGGAGTTACTGCCAGCTGCCGCCAGGACAAGCAGCATGTGAAGATGCCGGTAAGCCACGAGCCATGTGGCAAGGTATAGATTTATGGAAATGGATTAATTTAAGATATAAGAACAGTTAGCAAGAAGCCTGCCAAGGCCATACAGTTTGTAAGCAATATAAGTCTCCGTGTTTACTTGGTTGGGTTTGAGCGGCTGTGGGACTGGCGGGTGACAAAGATTTGTCCTGACTGTGGGTAAGGCAGGAAAACTCTAGCTACATTGTACCTTACATATCCTTTTTCAAACTTTACATGTCCTTTGTGCATATTTTATGGCTTTGTGGGTTTTTATGAGATTCCTGTGAACAATGTGTCTATCTCTGCATCTATACGTGTTTCTCATGTCTCTTCTTTGGCTCCTTTTCTTGTTTGTTTATTTTTGTCCTATTCCAATTTATTTGTTTTTGTTTTATCTTTCTTATTATTATTCTTTAAATGCACATTGGTTTTTTTTTTGTTTTTTTTCCATTTTCTTTATTAAGAACTTTTCTACTCACTCCACATACTATCCATAAACCCTCCCTCCTCCCTCCTCCCATCCCCCAGCCCTCTTTTCCAAGCCACCCCACATCCACATCCCCCAAATCGAGGTCTCCCATGGGGAGTCAGCACAGTCCAGCACACTGAGCCTAGGCAGGTCCCAGTCCCTTCCTACTGCACCAAGACTGCAAGGTGTCACACCACAGGCACCAGATTCAAGACCAAGGACAGATCCCAATCCCCCTGCCTTGATGCTCCCCAAACAGTTTGAGCCAAACAACCGTTTTCCATGTCCAAAGGGCCTAGCTCATTCCCATGGGGGCTCCACATCCACCAGTCCACAGTTCATGGGCTTCCACTAGTGTGGCCGGTCATCTCTGCATGTCCTCCCATCATGATCTTGAGATCTCGATGTCCTTCACCTGCAGTATCTCTCCTCTCCCTCATCAATTGGATTCCCGGAGCTCAGCCTGGTGCCTGGCCATGGATCTCTGTATCTGCCTCCATCAGTCACTGGACAAAGGCTCTATGATGACAGGTAGGTTATTTGCTAGGCTGGTCACCAGAGTAGACCGGTCCAGGCACCCTCTGGACCACTGCCAGCAGACCAAGGTGGGATCAACTTTGTGGATTCCTGAAAGCCTCCCCAGCACCCTGCCTCTTCCTATTCCCATGATGTCCTCATCTATCATGGTATTTGTTTTTTAAGAGAGCGCATTTATTTTTTAAGAGAGGCAGAAAGGGTATGGATATGGGTGGGAAGGGAAGTGGAGAGGAACTTGGAGGACTTCAAAGAGGTAAAATCATAATCAGAATATATTATATGAAAAAATCTATTTTCAATTTAAAAAATAAATGAAATATATGTTTATTAAGTCTTTCAGAATTTTATAAAATGTATTTTGGCCATTCTTCTCCTCACTTTCCATCTAATTCCTCCCACTTGATGGTTGCTGGGGGAGGAAAACTTGGTTTCTTTAAGGGTGTGGATCTTGGTAATTTGACCAGGCTCCAGTGTGTGACCCCAGAATATACGGGCAGTACAATTTGAAGTGGCTAGATTACAAAAATAAAGAACTACACAAGTAAATGGATAGGTTTTTTTTAAATAAAATGTTTCAGTAATTTGAAAAATACAAAGGAAATAGTTACAAAATTGGTAGTAAAATGGAGTGGATTCTACTAAATTTACTTGACATCAATAGAAACAATGAGCTGCAAAGATTAACTCAAAAGCTTTGTATGAAAGCTAGAAGACCATTTTTGTTATATTAGAAGAAGCTTAAAATTTTTGCACTAGCAGAAATAGCTTGAAAATTGTCTCTTAAAAATGGAAAATAAGGGAGATAAATATTAACTGGTATTTCATGGCCTTACTTGGGAGACATGAAAATCTGACATATGAATTTAGTACATTTGAACATATAGAACCAAGACATGAGACTTTCAGATCCCATGTCTCCTTGAAGTTCTGCTTTCTTCAGAATTCCCTGTGAATGTTCATCTTGTGGATCTAATGGGATTGAGAAACATCTAGAAAATTAGTATGTTCCCAGATGCATCTATGGTATTGTTTACAAAGATAATTTGCTGAGGGAAGAAGATTTGTTTTGTTTCTCACTTACTTATCATTTTATCATCTTGTCTTTATATGGGTAGGAAAAGTCATAATGAAACGGTGTCAGGGAATCTCTAAGCCTGTTAAGTGGCAAGTGGCATTTTTCCCATGGCTAAAGACAAGAGCAAGCTGATAAGTGTTTGAATGTACATGGCTTATAGGGAGTGACATTATTTGGAAGGTTTAGGACATGTGTCCTTGTTGGAGTAGATGTGGCTTTGTTAGAGAAAGCTTGTCACTGTGGGTGGGCTTTGAGGTTTCAAAAGCTCAAGCCAACCCCAGTGGCTCAGTCTCTATTCCTACTGCTCGTGGATCTGGATGTAGAAATCCCAGTCCCTTTTCCAGCACTTATCCATATCTGCCTGTGTGCTGCCAAGCTTCCTGCTGTGATGACAATGGACTAAACCTCTTACCTGTAAGCCAGCCTCAATTAAATACTCCTTTATAAGAGTTGCTGTTGTCATGGTTTCTTCACAGCAATAAAACACTAAGACACTAAGTGAATCAGGATGTGAGAAATGTGGTTGGGATACAGATTTGATTAAGAGTAGCTTTCAATATCAAAACCTTCTTCTTGGATAAATAATGTAATATGCTGACTGGTGTATCAAGACAGAGTACAAATATGCTGTTAGATTTCCCTTAGAAACATGTACTAAAAGAACCATGCACACAATATAGAGTTTAGTAGAAAATTTTCAAAATTTGTTACTAAAGGATATAATGAAATCTAAGCAGATACATTAAGTTGGAAGCCCAATAAATAGTTTACTCCACGAGTAGTCTTAAACTTTTCATAATTTTAATGTGGTAGAAAATCTATGGCGAGAAGGCAGGAACATCTCTGAGAGCTTTGGCAGAGGTTCTTCCCTGGAAACTAGGGAGTACAAACATCTTACATTCTGAGGCAACTCATCTCAAACCTGACTCAACCATGAGTATAATACCTGCAATGGCTAAGTAGGCCCAAAGGTTAATGGTTTATAATTAAGTGAGGAAAATATTACAATCATTGTAAGGCGAAAAGATTTGAAGTACAGATAGCAAAACTTAACACTTATGAGTTCAAGCCAGAGTCTATCATCTCAGGAGAATACTGATCATTCTGGATTATCAGAAATAAGTGTAGGTGCACAGCATGATGAGGGTAATACATTCTTCAGAAATTCATAAACCTTTTCCCATTTGAAGACATGAGTCATCTTTAAAACTGGAAAATAATAAATGAGAGGAAAAGTTTCCCAGAAAAGGTGCCCTGAAATACTATGTTGGTGTACATCATAACAATAACCACATGCTTTTTTTAAATGGTCCCAAAAGAAGTTAGTTGAATAACTGCACAGTTGGAAAAGGGTTAATTGAAGTGCTTTAAGACATTTTGAACTCATGACATACTTGAGACTCATACATAGAAAGTAGAATATTGCTATATCCTAGTTCATTGGAACATGGCAATCTGATAATAAGTGAAGTTCAGATCAAATTTTGTCTCCTAGAACATCCACTGAGTGGACAGTCACCTGTCAGGCACACTCACATGAATGTAGTCACTAAGATCAATTATTACCACAGATACATTGATGTTTATTAGATACCCATACAGTGAATAAAAATTTCTGTAACTCTCTCTCCCCACTACTGGCCAATTCATGTCATAGTTAAAGGTCAGTGAGAAAAAAGTTTGGATGTCTGATACTTGTCTTGATACTGGAGAGCTGACTGCTTTATTTGCCAATTTGCTCCTATAGAAACTGCACATATCTTGAAGGATTGCAGTGACGATGGATGCTTTGAAGTAACCTTGCTACCTCCTTGCTGCATATGAAATCTACTATAGAGTTGATGAATACCTCCTTAGGCACATGGTATATGGCTACTATCATAGTGAATGTTTCTGTCCTATAATGTTGGAAAGGATGATCTGAAACGCTTCATGTCTGCTTGACGTGATGACTGTGTATGTCCAAATAACTGCTTCAAACTATGTTAGCCTTTCTTCTTTCTCTCTTGATAGCATATGACAGGAATTGGATATTAAAACCCCTCAAAGAAAATCAAACTGAGCTGGTATATTAATGGCAGAACCCAGAGAAAATATGACTAGTACATTAGAAATCTTTAAAGCAATCAAATATTGCATACAACTGGTAATGAATTTTACAAAGTGCTATTTGAATGTGTCCCCCAAAATTTATGTGTTGAAAACTTAATCCCCAGGGAATTAGTCTTAAGAGATGAGGTTTAACTCAATGTGTTCAGTTCATGGGACCCTGTATCAATGGATGAATGAATGCTGTTAAGGCAGGCACATACTCATTTTAGTGGGAGATGTGTCCTTAATAATAGATGAGTTCAGCACACCTCTATTATAATTATTAAAATTATCTATTTTTTCAAAGTTTAGATGTTTTAACCCATAAAACACTTGGAAAATCATGTTGTTATGATAAGGCAAATAAAAGGCTCAGAACTGTCACAAAGTATGCATTAAAGCCAGGTATCCTTGATACAACAGGAGTCTTCATTAGTAGAGCATGGCCCTGTTCCCGTAAGGTAGGCTGCTCTTTGTTTGATAGCTGACTGGTCTTGTGCAGTCCTGTGGTGTCTGTGATCATTCCCAAGCCACTGGAGTAAATGATTCATCAATTGTTATCATATAGTGGGTTGAAATACAGGCACTCATTTCAAAAGGCATTTTGAGTGCAGTTCTGGGTAGAGATTCTTGGGTTTGGATTTATAGATTCCTGAATCTATAAACACTTAGTTTGTGTTTGAGGCTTTTGACATGTGATTGCTGTGAAAAATCCCTGGTTCTTCATGGAAATAACTCTTATCTTTAAAGCTAGTCTCTTATGTCATGTCCTCCAGAAAATCTTTCCTAATTTCTATGCATTCTCTGAATACACAGGACTGAGTTACTCCTACACCTATTCCTTTATATGTTTTATGATTAGACTCAAAACTGTTATAATCTTCTGCTCTCTAAGGAACAGGACATGTGATTCAATTCTTTCTCCTCAGAATCTTGCATAATGCCTGTCATAAAGGAGTTGCTTCATTTACTGGAGAACAGTTTAAAATATTATTCAAGTAGAAGAATGTCCTTTTTACTCTTCAAAATTCAGATCACATGTCCATGGATAAACCAGAAAGTCAAGCTTCATACCCCCTCCCTGCTTTTCAAGAGAAAAGTTTCTGTTTTTATGCTTCAACATTCAAAAGAATATTGTTTTCTGCACTGCTAGAGGAGATTCTCTTTAATATTTCTGGAGAACAATATCACAAATAATATCTAAATAATTTTTGTTGCTCAAGAACTATAAACATGGATATAGTAAAATTGGGTCTTTTTCACTCTTAACTGTCATTTCTTTCCTCTTTACTTCTACCAAAATCCTTTTGTCCAATCAGCCTCCTTTTAATTGGATGTTTCTTTTAGGTTTTATTTGTTTGATTTTTACCCATTCGGTTTGATTACAGTTATCTGTCAGAGCATGAGCAGGAGGTTATTTACTAGAACATGGGAAGTTTGTCAGTAGCTACACTTTTCAAGAAAATGATACAACTCCCACCCTCCCCCGCAGACACACATGGGAATTCCCATTGGACCCTTAGTAAGAGCCTCTCTCTCTCTTTTCTTAGTTCTGTTCTGTCCATCTTTCCATCATGAGAAAATGTAACAAAATCAATGTCTGCTGTAAGTCCTTCATCATAGACTTTCAAGGTTCCAAAACTCCAAATGTGGGAGCTGATAAATTTCAATTGATTATGGATAACCCATTCTTAATACATTTCAGTTGGTTATGGATAACCCATTCTGTGATATTCTGATACAGAAGAGCAAATTAATCAAAACACAAATATTCAAAAGTTTAGAACAGTAGAAAAATATTAATCCCATGGCCAGAGACATCCTTAAATCTTTTCCATAGTAAAGAACAAATTATTGCACATAAAATATACTCTAAGGTTCTATGGGAAGAAGACTGGATTCTTTCTGCTCCAAAACAATTGGAATATAAAAGGATGACAATTTCTTGTGTTATTTCTCACCTACAAAGTATTATTTACATGACACTGGGAGTTTTCCAGTGTCCCTTAGAACATGCTCTTTTTTCTTTTTTCTTTTCTTTTAGCTTCTGAACTCACAGTTCAAAAACATCCATGTTCCTAGGTGGTCATGACAAGTGGAAACAGCCATGCTGTGGTGGTTTCTATGAGAATGGGCCCCATAGGCTTGTATGTGTGAATACTTGGTTTCCAGCTGGTGTAACTGTGAAGCATTGGGAAGTGTGGCTTTCTTAGTGAAGATGCATCTTGGAGGTGGGCTTTAAGATTTCTAAAGCCTCTATTGGATAATTTCATTTTCTTTCATCTCTCTACTTTCCTCCCTCCTCTTCTCATTTTCTTTCTGTTCTCTCTTTTCTTCTCCACTTTTATCTTCCTTTTTTTATTAAATTTTATCTCTTCCTCTCTTCTACCTTCCCACTCTTCCTTCACATTCTCCCCTTTATTCCTTCCCCTTTCATTTTTCCTTTCCCTTTTCTGCTTTCCATCCCCTTTCCTTTGTTTTCTTTCTTATTTCTTACCCCTTTTTCATGTTCTGTCTGTCCCCTTTTCTGAGCACAACAGGGGTTTGATAAGTAATTCTACCGCTTAACCTTTTTTGAGCTAGTGCCTGGACGTCTCCAATGCCTGTGTATGATGTACGATAACATACAAAATTTAAGAGTTGTTTTATTTGCAGGCCTAAGTTATAACATGAGAATATCTGAAGAAATCCTACTATTTGAAGATTTTTTAATTAATGGCACTGTCTCTGGTTGTGCTCTTGCTCTGCACTCACTTTATCTCATTTTGAATAAAAAAGAAGTTTTGTGAGTAGACTGTAGGGGGCAGCTCATTGGTTAGAGTACCACCTGTAGCCTATAGTTTCTCCTTTAGGTATACATCTAATTGACCTGTTGGTCAAATTATTATGCAATCTATTCTTCCAGGATCCTGATACAGACACCATATAACAGACTAAATAGAGTTAATTAATCTGACCTTTTTCTCAAGACCAAATTAGCTCAATAGAGATTCTTTCTCCAGACTGACAACTTAAGAAAATGTTTTCTTTCTTTCGGGTTAAGCTAGACTGGAGACATGTGTTGCTGGAGGGCTTCTCTCCAGGCTCCACCAAGCCCCGCAGTCCCACAATCCACGTATAAAATAATCACTCAGATGCTTATATCACTTATAAACTGTATGGCCGTGGCAGGCTTCTTGCTAACTGTTCTTTTATCTTAAATTAACCCATTTCTATAAATCTATACCTTGCCACGTGGCTGGTGGCTTACCAGCATCTTCACATGCTGCTTGTCCTGACGGTGGCTGCAGTGTCTCCCCTCAGCCTTCCGCTTCCCAGAATTCTCCTCTCTCCTTGTCCCACCCACTTCCTGCCTGGCAACCTACTTCCTGCCGGGTCACTGGCCATCAGTGTTTTATTTATATATAGAGCAATATCCACAGCACTTCCCCTTTTCTTCTTTTTTTAAAAAGGAAGGCTTTTAACTTTAAAATGGTAAAATTACATATAACAAAACAATTACCGAGCAAGAATTATAGTTACAATATTAAAGAAGATGTCCTATCTATCTTATATTTGTGAGTTTAAGGTTTTATGTCTAACTTATCTTTTATCATAACTGAGGAAATTACAACTATCTAGTTTTCAACCACATCAAAGACCTGAGAAGGAACATAATGGTACCTGAGAAATGGTAGATGGATGCAAGCAACTTTCGGGAATCTTGCAAAAGTAGACCAAGACAGCTGGCAGCCTGGACAGTCACCTAATGTTTCTCAGCATTGTTGGTGCATTCAAATTGGCTACAGGCCTAGAGTATCTGACAGACCATTTTCAGAAGCAGGATTTCTGAAAGACCATCTTACCCTGTCTTGGCAGAGTACAGTGGTCGCTTTCCTTGTGTCCCGCTTGTCCAGAAAGGACAGCATTGCATTTGTACTGTCAGCCATCAAGGCAAGGGCAGTTCTTTGCCCAGTAGGCCATTTTGTGCCAAAAAGACAAACTTCCCAGTGGAAATGTCATAGAAGCCCAACATTCTCTCGGGATCAATTGGTGCAGCCAGGAGCAATTGTGTCTCATGTCAACAGAATTTTAAGTTATTTAAATGCCATATTCTCTAGGTCTATGAAGTGTTTGAAGATTACCTATCTATCTGAAATATATCTATGTATACCTAGAAGACTTAACTAACATGGCTACAAATATGATTATCATAGATGACTAATTATTAATCTATTTTTAATTATCCATTACAATTTTAAATGAGTTACATAAACATAATACCTCAAACAAGAATAGAAATATATATATATATATATATATATATATATATATATATATATATATACACAGTATAACAAAATTAACTTCAAGTTTGTATCAATAAACTAAAATTTATACCAATGTAAAACATTTTAAACATAAACTAAAATCTATACCAATGTAAAACATTTTAAACAAGTTGTTCTTTAAAAGTAGGTTGATTAATCTATCCTTTTATCTTATCATCTCTATATCCTCCTATATATCTATATTAAATCCCCTTTTCTTTTTTAGAAAGAGATCACATTTATAATCAACCTGTTTTAAATAAAAATATTGGTTTTTCTCTGTCCCATATCAGAGGGCTCTTCTGATTTGGGACACAAGAATCTCTTAACCATTTTTTTTAAAACAATATGTCCGGGTTTAGAGGGGGAGTGAGCCAATTCCACCTCTAAAGCCAGCTTGCTATATTTGGGAATTTGGGCGTAGCATCTCTTACTACTTCCTGCTGGAGGCGGGCGCTGTATCTTTTGGGGACGCAAAGAAAATTTTAGGCCTATGGGGTAGTCCGTGAGGCTATATTGTGTGAACCATTTGCCTTGAAACCGCTCTGGATGTTGGATCATCTTGGCCATGGTGTCACCGGAGGCCTTTCAGGGGGTCTTGGCTGGTGAAACCTGATGTATCTTAGTCTGGAACAAATCCACAGCCTCTGGCTTTCTGTGGAAACAAAAGCAAAACCTCTTTTCCAAAGTAACATATCCTTATATCCAAATTTTGAAGTCAAGGTACCTTTAAAATATACATTTTGGCATAACTCAACAGCTTTTGTAATCAAATGTTTTTCTTCAGTTACGAATATCAAAGAGAACATAATCCAGATTCTCTGTGTGGTAGCCATCTTTACGTGGCTTATTTTTTATATTACCTTGAGCTTATTGGTTTAAACTGCACCATTTTAAGACTAAAACCGTGGTGTGGCTGCTGGCTCTGCCCACTTTAGCTTCCCAACATGGCAGTGGTATGTTTTCCACCAGCTCTGGGAGTCATCAAGTCTCAGAAATAGTGGGTCTAAGCTTTTATCAAAGCAGCGTGTAGCCCAGAAACCTTTTTTTTTTTTAAATACTAGTAAAGACTAAATCTACTACACAGCGTAATGTGCTGCTGGCAGACGCCTCATTCCCGCCATACTGCCGGTCAAACGCACAAGCCAGGAACCCGCCAGTGTTCAAACCTGCGTTTTGCGGCGTCTAGCTGCCCATAGGAGACAAGAAGCAGGAACCTGTTTTTGGCTCTGTTTAGAATTGGTTATTAAATATTCTCAGGTTTAAGGTGGAAACTCAAGCCGTTGGGCGCCATTTGTTGCTGGAGGGCTTCTCCACCAAGCCCCGCAGTCCCACAATCCACGTATAAAATAATCACTCAGATGCTTATATCACTTATAAACTGTATGGCCGTGGCAGGCTTCTTGCTAACTGTTCTTTTATCTTAAATTAACCCATTTCTATAAATCTATACCTTGCCACGTGGCTGGTGGCTTACCAGCATCTTCACATGCTGCTTGTCCTGACGGTGGCTGCAGTGTCTCCCCTCAGCCTTCCGCTTCCCAGAATTCTCCTCTCTCCTTGTCCCACCCACTTCCTGCCTGGCAACCTACTTCCTGCCGGGTCACTGGCCATCAGTGTTTTATTTATATATAGAGCAATATCCACAGCAGACATGAGCATGGTTCAGGGAAGATGTGTTACCACATTTTTCTCATCTTCTGTCTAGAATCATCTGCTTACCCACATAGTGCACAGCATCAGAGAAAATTTGACTTTTTCTGTTTTTCCTTCTAAACGTTTTGCCTGCAGAGAGTAATAGGAGTTTATTGCATTATTCCTTGGGTTCCATGAATTCAAATAGAGTCTCTTCATTTTTACTGAATCAGCTCTATATATCTATATCTATAACTATATATATTTCATGCAACTACAAAGACATTCATTCATTCAATATATATTCATGCTATTATTGTAGACAATGCTTTAAAATGACTATTTTGATCTGAATTTATACAATTTCTTAACAATATTAAGAGAACCAAGTCTCATTCAGTTTAGATTGTTATAAGGTGTCCACCAGAGAGGACTCAGACATGGATTGAAGTCAAACCACTTTATTAGCCGACAAGCTACCACACTGGGTGTTGGGGACCTCAGAACAGTCCCAAGCCTTTCCCAGGGTGAACTTTTCAAACACAAAAACCACATCCTGGCTTGACACACCTCAGCTCGCAAGAACACTTAGGCAGAAGTGGAACTACAGAAGCCAAAAAGTGAGATGTGCATTTAGGGACTTTCTGAGAACTATGGACTTTGCCTGATTAAGGTTTTGTTCTCATTTTGACAGGTGTTGCTGACCATTTGCTGGGTTTCAGGGCCTGAATAGTACCTCTAGCATGGCATCAGATGTGCCAAGGTCTGGGGGCCTATTAAGTTCTGGGGGCCTACTCAGGTCAAGACAGCCCACACATAAACTGCAAAAGGTTGTTTTCTTGTTGTTGCTATTTTTGTTAAAAAAGGATATATGTCTGTGTGTGTGTGTGTGTGTGTGTGTGTGTGTGTGTGTGTGTGTGTGTTTCTTCAAATATTGACCATTAGAAACCATCAGCAAAAACAGGCTAGTAACAGGACTGTCTTTCTCAGATACTTATTAAAGTGATTTGTAAATTAAACTGACATTTTACCATCAGTATATACTTTCTTAAATAATAAAGAAGCACTTCATAATAATTTTAGAAAATACTGGATATGGCTTTACACATAAATATATTGAGCTAAATTTCTGACATCATTGCCTGGAGATAGGGCTCAGTACTTAAGAGTTTCTATTGGGGAGGAACAGAGTTTATTTTCCAGCACCCACATGGTTGCTCACAACCATCCATAATTACAGTTCCAATAGACACTATCCTTTCTTATGATCTGAGAAGACACCAGGCTTTCCTGTGGTATATAAACATACATTCAGAAAAAAATCCACACAAAATTAACCTAAAAAAATCTTTAAAATTCCTTATACTGACAGTTATTTATTCTGAATATTGGACACTTATTTCTAAGTTATGCTTTTTACCTAATATGTTATAACTAGACTTTTGTGCTTTGAGGTTAGTATGATGTCTTCATTATCTTAACTCTTTACTGAAAAATATACTGTCTCTCTAAGATCATGGTTTGAGTGGAAATCCTCCTCATAAAATTGTGCATAAAAAGGAGGTGGGCTCCAGAAAAATAGAGTAACATAATGTCATTAGTCAAACAGAAATTATGAAAATGTTTTGGTTACACAGTACAAGAACAGACCTCCTGTTCGTACAATAATGCAGTGTTGAGGCTGGATTTTACAACCTTAAAGTTCCAAATGGAGCCAAGTCTGTTATGGCTTTGTGGTTAGTGATGGACAGACTTACAAGGTTGGAGAATCTGTGCTTTGGCTTAGTTGATCATGTGAAAAATAAGATATTCACCAGTTGTCACTCTAAATTATCCTGGCATTTTAAGTGCTTATCCTAAGATCCCTTTCTGTAGCAAGTACAGAAACCCTTATTTACCAAGTCAATGAGACTTCCCTTTTCTTTTGTCTTTTACCAGTCTTCAACATATGCCATTTAGAAGCTTTGAATTCTCTAATCAATGGTTTGTGCAGAAGAGAAAATTTGCAGGACTATTTGCCATAGGAACATGCCTAAGGGAACTCTCTGCACTGAGGAAAACTCCTGTTCTTATTTATAAGCAAAATTGTGTAAGTCAAGCATGAGAATAAAATCTTAGGGAAGCTTCTTAGAGCACAAGGAATTCAACTTTACCTTTATTCGTGATATTTAAAAGGAAATCACCCAACAGTTTAAGCTACATGGAATAAAGTCTTTCTTTGAGAGGTACTATTGTTTGTTCTGGTTGCCTATACATCTCCAGTACTATCTGTGGTAACAAAGAGATGCTCAATATAGATGTAACTGAATGTACAGAGGCCTCCTCCTCCCCTTTTTCTTCCTCCTCTTCCTTTTTCAAAACTTAACTACTACTATAGAATATAATCTAAACTCCATATCATTTATGAAACACATGAACATATTGGGTAAATGTAGATGTGCAATAACATACATTTACTCTTTAAGTTTCCCTGAAGTAATTATAGGAAGCATTTTTCAATTTAAGATTAAACACTTGAAATGCAGTGATGCTACACGATGGCCTCCAATGGTCAATCAGGGTACAGTTTCTGGGCTTTTAAGCCCCTGGTCCATGGTCACTGGACTTTCCATTAAACTATAATGGCTTCTAAAAGTGTACAGATTTCAAAAAAAGAGAGACTCCATTATTTTCCTTAGTTCTGTGAAGTAAAACGGTTAATGATGACAAGAAGAGAAAACTTTGAACAGCTTCAATTTTGAAGTCGAGGGAGAAGTATCTAACAAATCCAATAATTAAAAGGTACAAGAACAAATACTATTGACTTTCTTCCTGTAGATGGGGAAAGTTGAATCCCTATGTAATTGGAAA
The DNA here is from genome assembly GCF_049852395.1 of Peromyscus maniculatus bairdii. Lineage (NCBI taxonomy): Eukaryota > Metazoa > Chordata > Mammalia > Rodentia > Cricetidae > Peromyscus > Peromyscus maniculatus. The sequence continues at coordinate 63,256,247 of NC_134872.1, read as the reverse complement.
GTGGAAGTAAAAATGCTATGGCTTTAGCAAATTTAAAGTAATTTAAGACATATGCTTTGGAAAAGCATATCATATAGAGATAAGTTATAAATGTTCTATTTTGTAGAACTTGAAGCAGCAAGTAATGTCAAGGTCTTCCTTCTGTGTTCTGTTGACTCTTAGATGTAGATGAAATTTATTTTAAGCTCATAGTGGTGTTCATTGAGAACAGTTTGTTATATGTTCTAAATGCCTGATTGGCTAAATTTTAAGCACTACTTATTTCTATGATAAATTCATTCCTAAAATGAGGAAAGATTCATTCTTTTGTTCTTGTTACATTGTTAACATAAGACATAATATCATGACAGAGAAGGAGCAGAGGAGCAAAGCTGGTCAATTTATGGCCCCTGGATATAAAAGGTAGAAGAAAGGAGCTATAGAAATAATAAAGTCCTCATAGTTACCCCCTGCTTTCTCTAGCTAGACTCAGTTTCTAAAAAACTGAATCGATGGCCAATCTTAAATGCATGAGCCTTTAGAGATATATTTCCCTATCTAAATCATAGCACATTCGTTCTCTTTCAACTCACACAGCAGTCTGACCTCCAAATTCTGTTAACTATTGTCAGAGGATGGAAACTTAAAACAATTGTGGTGTTTAGAGGTCTGATCTTTTGAAGAAGTTTGAATGTATATGTGATGAACAAGCCTGACTCCATCTTAGGCTTGAAAGCTACCTCATCATAAAGACAAACTAGGCTCATTCCTGTTTATAATTAAATCTGTTTCTCAAGAGTTGGGCCATGCTCCTCATGTAACCTCAACTACAAATGGTTTTGTACTGCCTGTTTCAGGAAACAGCAACCATGCCTTTGTCTCAAAGGGTTATTATGACTACCTTCTTATGATTAACTTGTTATAACCATCATACAACCCCATCTTTACTTCACAAGTGGTCGTTATTACCTATGTGTTATGCTTCTATAACCCTGCTTATTTGTCCACTAAATACCCTTTTAGGAACTCCCTACCCATGGGCTATAAAAATCCTTGTCTTGCCCACATCCAATCTTTTGGATTAACAAATGTAGGCATTGGCATAGAGCTTTTATGATTGAATCCTGGTGGCTTTAAAGAAGACCAGGATCAGAGAGACACAAATGTGTGAACTTAGGGTCACTCATCATGTGACACCCTGTGCTGTCTCAGGGGACTAATAGAAAAAAAAGAAAACCTTCATTGGATGATTTATCTAGACATTGACCCTCCAGAACCACCAGCCAAAGGAATCTCTTTTGTTTATGAAGCTCTCAAACTTTTTTTTTTTGTTGTTGTTGTTGTTAGAGTTACCAGGAATTAATACAGGAATTTTTAACCTAATTTCTTTCTACTAAAGCAACAAGAAGAGATACAGAAAGACAATGTCTTCTGGGGGACGGAGAATGCATTTTCTCCAAGACTGACAGGTTTTGCAATGTATATATTAATAAATATAGAAGAAATGGTAGTGCATTTGAGAAGAAGCGATTGTGAAAAGTAGAGAGGGAAGGTAAGGAAACAATATAAACCCAATGCAACTCATAAAATTCTAAAAAAGTAAACTCAAAAGAATGATATAAAAGGAACAGTGGATGAAAATTAAAAGATATCAGCAAAAAAAAAAAGAGTTTTCCTCACTCACGCTTTAAGTCAGTGGTTTTGCAAATTTTTGTATAGCATCTAAAACCATGGTCCAATATACTAGCTCTAAGAAAATAACATTGAATAAAAAAAATTGTTCCTATTCTTTCTGTGTAGTGACCAAAGTAAATGTGCTAGTAACTCCCTGAAAACAAAACAAAACAGAGAGAATAGTGTAGCTTCATGTATGGGAGGAAATAACTTAATGATGAGTGATGAGGCCATCATTTCTAGTGAGGTATTATACTTGGGTGTGAAAAAAGAAGAGCAAATTGCATGTCCTATAGCAGGAGAAGTACTTCATAAAACTGATTCATGCAGACATCTGGGGTTGAAAAGTGTTTGTAATTGGCAAAGGATTGAGTTCCAGATAGTGATATGAGGATCATGTGGGCTTGTGACACTAGAAAGAACAAAATTCATCAGGGACAATGATAACTAAGATATTTTTGTTTGTTTGTTCTTGTTTTTGTTTTTCGAGACAGGGTTTCTCTGTGTAGCTTTGCGCCTTTTCCTGGAACTCACTTGGTAGCCCAGGCTGGCCTCAAACTCACAGAGACCCGCCTGCCTCTGCCTCCGAGTGCTGGGATTAAAGGCGTGCGCCACCACCGCCCGGCTTTTTTTTTCTTTTTCTTTTTTCTTTTTTTTTATTTGGTCCGTTTGCATTTTTAAATAACATAATAACTTATGAAGAATTAGCTGGTGGAGACAACTGACAAGGTGAGAGTGGGACTTGGTGGAGCTGACCCAGAATGGCATATTCCTTCCATCTAGTCTTGAAAAAGAAATCAAATCTCTCTCTGAAAAATCAAATGCAATATCCTCCTGTAATATATCTACTGGTTTTATTTCATTTTGAGACACTTATATTTTATATAGTGATGGATCAGGATAATAGGCTAAAATTAAAAATAGTTCACCTCTCGCATTTTGACTTATTTATATAAAGAAATATTTGTCATAGTTTGAGCAGTGAAAATAAAAGCTGTCCTATTTTTCCTATTTCAAAAGCTGTGTAATTCAAATACATCTGATTTATATCGATTTTAAATTTAGCACGGAGAGAAAACACTTACATGCTCTATAACATTGTTAAGCATCACAAATAAAATTAGAAGATAAATTGCCATTGCTTTCTCATGCTGTAAATTAGATGACTCACCATGTAGAGAAAATGAGTCCATGATGATTGGCTAGTTTATAATTTGAGTTATAATTTGGGCACGGTGATGCGTTTCCTGTCACAAATTCATGAGTTATCATTAGATCACACATTATCTTAAGTTCAGTTAGGCAACAGAGTATTTGGCCTTGTTATTAAATAAAAGTCAAGAAATAGCAGCTGGCTTCTCACTACCCTGGGTCTATATCATCTAGGAAAACCATTCTGCTTACTTAACTTGTTCATAATAAACCACATCCATCAACAATTGTCCTTTTGTGACATTCATAAACTCCTTTTAATTTTATCTAAAGTTCTGCTGTTTTCGTTTGGAAGCTTGATTGTAGCCATAGATGGCTATAAAATAAATGAGCTTCATTGAAATAAATGAGGTCCAGGTACTTGCAGAGCTTCAAATCAACACTGCTGTGTCAGCCTTGTCTTAGGTCTGTGTGTCATGTTGCTATAAGAAGAATGAATTTTTAAGTCTGTGTTTTCTCAGAAAGCTATGACTGTGCCTGGGAATTAGCTCTAGAGCTCAGTATCTTTTTCACATTCAGGCATCCTGTATCTCTCACTCATTCTTACTTTAGGTTGGGACACTAAGTATAGATAGTACTGCTGTCCAAACACTCTGCCTGGGATCTGATCCCCCACATAATTGCTATTGTTACAAATGAATTCTTTTAAAATATATGTGTTACTAAAAAGAATTTCCTGACAAGTTCACAGGTTTTTATCTAGAAACCGATATTTATTACTGCTAGTACATGTGAGTTAGTGTGCTTTATTTCTTTGTCATAAAAAAGCATCACATAGGCATCATCACATGCCAGCATTAGCATCTACATGCACTTCAGGGGACACAGCAAGTGTATTACAGCATATACTCATTTTTATGAACATTTCTCTGCCTACACCCACTTCTCATAGACTATCCAAGAAAAAAAAATGACCAAGAAAGAATTGACAGACACGGACACCCCACTCCCTAGGACTACGTTCAACACGTAGTGGGTATCCAACACTTTGGGCTGAATGTTGAGAGGAATGAAAAGATACATTTTAAGAAGATAGTCTACAAAGAAAAGTATTCTTGAAAATCACTAAAAGGAGTTCCTCTAAATTAAAATGCAAAAATATAATATTATCGGTAAAACTCTCAGATACAGAAACAAAGGGCAATACATGGAAACTACCTTTGAATTCTAAGCCTTGTGGGATAAAAGCCTAAAAAGAAAGAGAAAAAAAGGACAAATGGAATAAAAACTTATAAACAACAACTATATGCAGTACTGAAAAACTGGCAGATTTCAGGGAAATGAGAATAAGAGTTTCTGTAGATTTTTAGTATAAAGTAAGGAAAATTTGCCACTACCATTCTGATGTAAGTCATAGGTGTTTAAATAATATATGTGTGCATATATATGATTTATGTAATATACATATATTGTCAGTCTAGCACTAATTTGCAATCCATTTTATTATCTTTATATAAAGACTGTCTTTTATTATTGTCGTGTATGTGTGTGTGTGTGTGTGTGTGTGTGTGTGTGTGTGTGTGTGTGTGTGGTGTACGCATGACATTTGTTTCCTGGAAAACTCACCTATGCATGTGTGTGTAGAGACCAGAGATCAGCATGTTTTATGTCTTCCTCTGTTGCACTTCTTATTTTTTCAGACAGGTTAACTCACTGAACCTGAAGATAAGCAATTTTCTAGTGTTGAGTAGCCAACAAGCCTTGGGGAGCCAACTCCTTTTCCAACCTGGAGCTGTAGCTTCAGACAATCCCTGTCTTTTTATAGTGGTGCTAAAATTCTGCACTCAGGTCCTAATGCTTGAGTAGAAAGCATATTAATCACCAAAACATCTCCCCAGCTCCTATTAGTCTTTGAGATAGAAAATTTTGCTATTATACTGTTGACTATATCAACAAAATTGCAAACTACAATAATGCTTATGTATACATTGGAGTGGAGAGAGTAATGATGCTAACAGTAAGCTTTATGGGTAGCAAAGTAATACGTGAATGTTGGGTCCACTGTGCATTCCAAATGGCAAAGAAATGAAAAGAGAGATGATAAAATACTGATTGAGTGTATCAGTAAAGACATGGAACAGGAATGATGCTGAGTTACATTGTCCTTCAACTGATACTCTACATCAGATACATTTGTTACCAGCTTGATTATTTGAAGAAAGAACTTTAGGAAAACCTGGCAGGTTGAACCATGGTCCTGCACAGATGTCCATGCCATGCATACTAAGGACAAGAGGACGGGACCAAAGAAGTTTCCTTGTACAAGCTAGGTCATAATTTTTGCCAAGATCCAAGAAGAGCCAAGGATGTCAACTTCACTTCTGAGCCTGGAAGCTGCCGGATTGTGTTTGTTCATTTAATTGGTATATCCCTATGGCCAAAATCAATATTAAATGCCTTCCCAATAGAGTAAACAAAGCAGACATGGCCCTTGATCTTTGCAGTTTGATGTCTTGTCTAGGAAACAGGTAATGAACTAGTGAATAGATAAATAAGTACATAGCCACATTTACAAAATCAGGTGAGCAGAATACTGGGAGAAAATAAACAAGGATCAGATCCCAATTTAGCTAAGGTAGTCAGAAAGGACTATTAATATTTGAATGGGATGGTATTGAGGTGAGACCCAGATGAAAAGAAAGAGGCAAGTCATACCATAACACAGTATTTACAGAGTAGGGGGAAATGATTCCAAAGACAGAGCTAACAGCAGGGAAAAAAAAGTAAATAGAACATAATTAAAAGGATTAAAATGATTTGATAAAATATCAAAGAGACAATATGGGAACAGTGATGAGGGGCATTTAAAGGGAAGGAAGCAACTATACCAGAATTTGTCATAAATACAGTGAGGAATAACACACAGTTTGTGAGCATAAGCACAACTAACAAAACAGAGGTTCCAGTGAAACTTCACAGAACTTAAGAGGCAATGATCTATGTGGAACTTACATTAGATTATTTATACTATTTTGATTACCAAGATGTAGTGAAGTACTCAATAGTAAGAATCAAATACATGTGATTGATAAATAGAAAGGATAAATGGAGGCAAGGTAGAAGGCGGAAGGTGTAAAGCAAGAGATGGGTGGTAGATCCCGTTCACAATAAACTGGAGAAAATAACATGGGAGTGAGTATGGACATAGGTCATGAAGCAAGAGAAGTAACCATGAGAAGAGAAAAGAGGTTTTAAGGAGATATGAGGAAGGTTTTGGAATACATGTGGCTTGAAGGAAAATACTAGGAGAGATAGGATCAATGGAGACTAGGGGCAGAAGTTTTGGGGTGGGAGTGTGAGAGGATAATCAACTCAGACAAAGCACTATGCTATTCAGGACACCTGTTAGTTTGAATCATAATTAACTTTTAATTAATAGAAAGAGTGGGTACACATACCCACAGACACACACATGCATATAGAAACGCCTGTGTTTTGAAAAACATTGTGAGGAGATTGAATAAGAGGTGTGCATTTAAATATTCATGGTTTAGCATTAATATTTCATCGGCATCTGATCTAAATTGGAAGAAACTTAACCTCATTGAACATTAGTTCCACTGTTTATAAATGGGACCAGCAATAATATCTACTTCATTGGTTACATCTGAATAGTAATAACTAATATTTCTACATTGCTTAATGTACTGGCAGACATATAGAAAACATAGTAACAATAACAAAGATGATAATGGATTCAAAGTGATGATAAAATAAAATGGAAATGTCCTCTTTTTGTGCAATGAGACATTTTCTTTCACAATAAAGAACATTTTAAATTGTATTCATTGACATTAAAATTCTAGCCATAACCCTGCACCTTCCTTGCATTCAGGATTTGCTTTTATATTCAAAAATATTTAGGGAATTACAGAATATGTGAGATATGGCTTATTTTAAAGAAAATGACAATTTTGTCTAACAAACTTATGAATGCCTGCATCGACCTCTGTCAGAAGCTCACCATTAGCGGAGTCACGATGAGAATGAAGGGACTGAACTAATTTCCAAATGCAGCAAGCCACTGGGTTAAAGACAGGAGGCTCCCGGCAGGTAAGTGGAAAAGCCATGTCTTCTATGTACTAGTCACTTTTTTTTTCCTTGACCCTAAGAGACATGGGAAGACATAGATAAGATTTAGAAAGCTTGGAGATATCAGATTTGTATTTTCTGTGTGAAAGCATGAAATAGTGATGCTTTAGAGGGAGAAACAATAGGTTCAGGGAGTAGAGGGGTTGGGTAAAGATGACAGAGCATCGAAGAATTATTGATGGAAGAACTGAAAGGGTAGTCATTGTGTTTCTAAGAGATTGAAATATCTGTATGTGGGGAGGGGAGATCAAGTGGGTACAAGCTTTAATGTATTTTGTATGAAGGCTCTGAGAGCTATCCTAAAGGATAGATCAAATTAAATACATATCGGGAGGATGTCTGTCTCCTTCCACATTGGAGGGAAAATACTGAAGCTGTGTTTGTGTTAGTGCTTTTACAGTAAAGGTTTAGACTTTAGTGAAACCAGGGTTTATTCAGAGTCCAAATCTATAGGTCTCTGCTTTTTTAGACCTAGTCATGGAAGAAGTAGAACCATATGGACCGTAAGTCACCATAAGAAGCTATTGTTATGCATAGAAAAATATAATTGCTTGAAAGCTAGATAAGGACAACTCTACAAGCAAAAACTTATAGTTCACATATTCAACTGCTGTGTAGAAAAAAATCAATAATTCAATAAATAAAGACTATAAGTGTATAGATTTAAAAACTTAATGTGAATTGAAGTAAATTTATCAGTTACTCAAAATGAGAGGAATATGCATTCAAATTTTGGATTAGAAAACAGCACAGACAAAAGCATATGGATGTGCAATAATTTGAGATCTTTCATGTGTCTCTTAGGAGGACATAAGACTTGGGAATTGGGTTAGATAAAGGACCAGGCCCCCTGGTGCTAACACAGGAACTTTTTCTAATTCCAAACATGATTGTGTTACACTGCGGTTGTGCCACAATCACACTTGTATTTTAGAATACTGTTCATGATCACATTTTAAAGATGTGTCTGGGGTGAGCAAAACGGAATATAAACCAATTTAGTCCATCAGATGAGTGTGAAATAACTAAAAGAATCTCAAGGCATGGGAGCAAAGGAAGATGCAGCGTTGAGCTGGAGACCTGGCAGCTTGAGAATCAGAAGAATTAAAAGAGAAGAATAAGGGATCGAAGTAGGATTGGCAAAGAGGAGGACACGATGATGTCACTCGCCAATACAGTAAGCCAGTAGAGCACAGATAAGGGCATTGGTTACATTAATTGCATTTGTTTATGGAGCTGCAACATAGTGAGAATGTAAATAGAGTATACAAAACTACTGACATCCTGATGTTGTCACATGACAGGTAAGACAGGAAATGCTATTATAAATTGATAAGATATTATTGGTTAAAATTACATCTCTTTGGGAAAGGTTTTAGAAATGGAGAATTTTCATTAGATAATTCAAATTTTTAATATGTATTTATTTTATTGTATGTGTATGAGTGTGTATGAGTTTGCATGCATGAATGTGTATTTAACATGTCTGTCCTGGATGCCTGAAGAGGCCAGAAAGAAGTCATACATTCTCCTGGAACTGAAGTCACAGACAATTGTGAACTACCACATGGGTGCTGGGAACCAAACTCATAAGCACTGAGCTTTAGTTAAAATTTTTACTATGTAGTTGTATGTGAGACAAATGTAAAAAAAAAGTTAAGTATGTTTTGATAACTGAAAAAATGATAAACTATACTGAAGATGAAACAAAAGTAACATCTGGTTTAAACACACTTTGAATCAATATGCCATTCTGAAATAGTCAACCAGCGTTACCACGGAACTGGGAATAAATCCCTGTCTTTTTCATGATAGCCAGTTGATGGGGGGATGTCCTTCTGTATGCTGTGAATATGTGTTGCTCTGACTGGTTGATAAATTAAGTTTTTTCGTCTGTGGCAAGGCAGCTTAGAGACAGGCAGGCAATTCAAAGAGAGAGACAGGAAGTAGACAGGGGGAGATGCCAGCAAGCCGCCCAAGGAGCAACATGTAATGGAACTCTGGTAAAGCCACGGAACATGTGGAGATACATAGATTAATAGTTATGAGCTAATTTAAGATACAGAGCTAGCTAGCTAAAAGCTTGAGCCATGGCCATGCAGTTATAATTAACATAAGCCTCTGTGTATTTATTTGGGGGACGTGAGTGGGAGAGATTTGTCCCGACTGCCGGCAGGCCAGGACACAGGAACACTTCAGCTACGGTCAGTGTTCACAATTGTTTTCCCTATCATTTCTCATCCAAGCTTGTACTCTTTCGTGTTGTGCTTCCTACACAATCTGAGTCAGTTTCACTATTGTGCTTCTGTGGAAACACAATGATTTTGACAGCAAGGACCAAATCTCAAGAGTTCAAATCGTTGTCTCTTTAATCTTTAAGAAGGAAAAGACTTCAAGCAAGTAGTGTCTATATAAATCACAAAGGACATTTCCTTAGCTCCTACAGTGGTCAAATATTTATGAGCATAGTGGCTTTCATTTGGACATTACTAACTGAGTCATGATAAAGAAGATTTGGAAAGAAACCAAGAAGGAATAATAAAAAAAAATGACGAACAGTTTGATAAATGACCCCTCGGGGAGCAGCAGGCTTAAGGAACCTGGTTTGCAATGCACAGACACTGGATGTTAGCACCACAGGGCAGAGTTCAGCACTAACAGTGAGGGCAGTGATAGAGACCACATGTTCTACCCAGAAAGACACAGTAAATGCAACGTTCACACCAGGCAACTGGACCTCAGAAAGAGACTAGTCGATTATAATTGAAAAGGCTGTTTCTTTTCTCTGCTTTTATTATCTAAAAATTTTTTCTCTTGTTGCTTGTGTGTACATGGTTTCAGGAATGAGTCCTTTGTATTGGTTAACCAATGATGAGGCTCATCACTGACTGGTAAAAGCTATTTCATTCTATTTCAGCAGACATTAATTGCCTATAGTTCTTTGTTCAGAAAAGGGGGACCCCATGAGAATTTTCCTCTCCTACATTAGCATATCTATTGATATTGGCTTTCTTCTAGGCTTGTTTATGTAGCCATTCTAGGTAAGATTCTTTTACAGCAGACTTCCTGTTATTTTGGCCTATACAATCATTGTAGCCCCTTTTCTGTGACGTTTGATATGGCCTGAGCCATAAACGAAGAATCTGTGAAGCAGATGGATCCAGTGAGGATAGGCACTCTATGATCCACTGATCTCTGGATTGCTTTTAGTTGTTATTGTTTGTGATGGTGAAGAGAAGCTTCTTTGATGAGGAGTGATAAATATGTTTTTCTGTTATAAGGGTAAGATTTAGAATGTAGTTAGAAATTTTGGTGATCTAGCAAAGTGGTGGTAGTGGACTCTCTTCTCAGATCTCTTCAAAGACCTTACTAGCCCTGGGAAGTTAGGTAGGTTTCTAGTACCAGGGAAGAGTTCCCTCCTGATGAGTGGATTGTAAATCCAATTAGACAGCTATTGGTTATGATCAACATGTGAGTGCTGCTTTTTGAATGTTCACTAGGTCTTGTCATGATGATCATTGGTGTAGTTTGCCAGTATCATGCTGGGATCGGCTGTTAATTGATTCCGGCCCTTGGTTGCTTGCATAGCATTTTCTTGGCACAATGGAAGCAAGGCCTCAAAAAGGGGCTTTGATTAAATCCATCTCAAATATCTGAGTCCTGTATCCTAAGTGTGTGGTGTATTCAGTGATAGGGACATCCCTTTAACCTCTGAGAAATGACCAAGGACAATAATAATAGTCCATATTGTTGGTGAGTCACTTGGACTAGCCTGACCAGCCAGTCAAAAGGAAGTTTCTTGTACCAAAGGCTGAGATTTTTGCTAGCCATTTTGCTATTGTTCTTGAGGAGATCATTGTCAGCCCAAGTGGAATAACTCCATTTACAAATAGACACACATATACATATACATACATATGCATGTACATATATGTATTGTATATGATTTAAAGTGAATATAATATAATATGATTCTTTGAAGCTTTCTTTAATAATGGTAGTGGTATTTGACTCTCCTCCATTCTGTATTGGCCTCCTTCCTCCATCCCGAAGTGGAAACCCCATTCTCAGTTATTTTTTTCTGTTTCCTGCTTCATAACACCTGTATCCTTCTATTTGTTTTAAGAAAATTTTATACAATGGGTTCTTTTTAATTTTATTCCTTCTCCCCATCTCCTCTCAGATCGTCTCCTACCTGCCAAACTATCCAACCTCCAACCTCATGTTTCTGTCACTCTTAACAACAAAATGAGGCAAAATGGGGGACAGGAGTTCAGTTTATTTGGTTCATCTACTACTAGGTTTGAGGCTAGCCCTTGAATGTGGTCAATATTCCAATTGTCATTAAACAAATCTAGCTTTCCTTCACCTAGCGTTGATCAATTGCCAATAATTCCTTGGTTAGGGGTAGGACGTCCCAACTACCTTACCTTCCTGATGCTGGGATTTTATGTGGCTTGATCTTCTGCAAATATTGTGCATGTTGCAACAACCACTGTGAATTCACATGGGCAACTGCCATGTTGTGGCTAATTAACACTATACTTTTTCATTCACCCATCACATCTATCTCTTACAATCTTTCTGGCCCCTCTTCTGCATTAATCCTGGAGCCTTGAGGGGAGGGATGTAGTGTACACATCCCATTTAGGGCTGAGCATTTCAAAGTTATTCTCTGAATATTAATCACATGTGAATTTCTGTATTAATTGTCATCAACTGTAAGACAAACTTCTATTATTAGAATTGAGCAAGTTATTGTTATAGAGACTTGTCTTTAGAAGCCATTTTATTACTATGCCCCTATATCAAAATAATAGTAGTAGATTTTCCCCTAGGTTCAATTGCCTATCTATTGTCAAGTTCTTGACCTCTTTGACAGTATCAAAGATGGGATCCATCTTATGGAGCAGTTTTAAGTCCAATCAAAAAGTATTGGGTTACATCTTTAACATTCACACCATCTTTGAACTAGTGGGTGTATCTTGCCAGGCAGATTGTTATTGTATACTGTAGAGTTCATAACTGGGTGAGATTTTTTCTTTATGATTTTTTCTCTTCAATAATATATAGCACCTTCCAGCATTATAACACTAGCCAGCAGAGACACATCTTCCATCTGAGTATCAGCTAGGATTCTCCATATTATATGACACAAGTATGTGGTGTCTTCAGTGATATTGTCTTACTGTCAAACTCTGGAGGATATCTGATAGTTTGGGGAATAGCCTGTTTTGTTTAGAGTGTCTACAGGATTCCATTTGTCAAGAATTCAGAAAGAGATAACCTGTAGTAGGCAGCCTTCTAGACATGCCCTGAAGCATTGCCCCTAGTGAGGCAGCTGTAGCTGTTACATCTGCTTGTGACCTTGTGGTACCTGCTCCTGGGGCATGGCCCCAAGGGACCCTTAAGACCTGGGATGCACATATGCTTCCTCTCTTGGCTACCTCTTGGTTTTGGATGCTGAGATCTAGGACCCAGCCATTCAATGTGGGACAGAGCTCAGCTTTCCCTGACCCTCAATCTCCCGTGGTTGTGAGTTTACCCCCAATAAATTCCTTTGATCATTAAGCTGATTCCGTGGATTGCTAGTGATTTAATCACATTAGTAACCTATTCTTGGTCCTGGGGATTTTATTTGGTAGCACATGATGTTTGGTTAGAATATTGCCACACACCCCTCCATTGTAAGAGAACTCCATTTTATGTATGTTTATATTACAGGAAGCTTCTACAGTATGTAATTTTATACATGGATTTTTTCCCAAAGAACATTAATGTTAGTTGTACATCCTCATATTCCCTCCTATGCCTTGACTTTCCATGTCCATCCTACTTAATCCTTCCCATTCCAATTTTAACATCATCCCCTATAACACTGTATCATTTTTCCTATTCCTTGGAAGGCAATCTATACCTGATCAGGTACGATTTAATAACTTAAGGAAGGATAACATAATCTCCATAGAACAGTATTTCATGTTTGTCCATTTTAATTTAAATATATGTCTTCAAATTATCTATAATCTAGTACTGCTCAGTGGGGGTCAGAATCTTCATGACTTTTGCATACTACTTCTGTATTCTTGAGCCCAGGAGTTCCTTCAGTATCAACTTGCAAAATGTTTTCAAAAGACAAAGAGGGAAGATTAAATCTATAATCTATAGTGTCTTTTAATCTTTAAGTGTGAAATAGTAAGAAACAGTTAACATCTTTGTTTTCTTCCTTTGAGGTTTGGTTTCAAATACTGTAATTTCCCTGTAATCAAGGTCCACCTTTAAAGGAAAGGTCAATGTATTTGTACTGCCTGGTGCATTTTTTATACTAAATATTGAAGAATCTAAGCAGCCATTTCTGTACAATTCACTGAGAATAATAGTGTGCATTTTATTTACTGACCCAGTTTCTATTAATATTAATGAAGCATTGATGCTTTTTTCACAGAATTATACCTATTTGCAAGTGTTTTTTTGACAGATCATTTAGTATCCATCTTTCCTACAAAGTGTTCATAATGAGGATTATATAAATTTAGTGATATGGGGCTAGGGAATCAGAAACTGCATGAATTTTTAGTGTTCAGATGATTCATTCTAGGCTCAAATTCACTTTTACTTCATTTACGGAAACAGAAAAATCTACAGGAAGTGCTATACCAAATGGATTAGTCATAGAAATTCTTAATAGCAATGTTATCATCTTATTTTACCAGCACCTCTGCCCATGTTACCTCAGATAATAATGCTGTCAATCACTGCTCAGAACATTAGCCTCATTACATAACAGCCCTAATATCAGATATGCAAAAACAAGTGACAAATTGCCTTTTTTCTCCAGTTCATGTGCAAATGCTCACAAACTGTGAATCCATAAATTTCTCAAACACTTAACAACATCAGAATTACGAGATACTACAGAGTCCACTGTTGGGAGTAATTTCCATGAAAAATAATACTGTCAATAGAAATTTTTTTGAGGTACACAGCAAACATTAGCCGATGAAAGCTTAGTGTCATTACATTTTTTCTTGGTGCATTTTTTAGATACCTAGTTCATCACTGTGACCCAATGCCTGAATTAAACAATGTAAGAAAGAAGGATTGACTTTTGACTCACCATTTCAGAGGGTTGATTCTATGACTGCTAGAATGTCTAGCTCTTGTAGAGTATCCCGGCCGCAGGAGCAGAAGTCATTTCATGGTGTATAGGAAGCGGTAAGGCAAAAAAGGCAGAGGCAATGTCCTCAAGGGTGTGCCTCCAGTGAACAGCTTCCTGCCATTCATACCTCACCTCTCGGGAGCTTAAGAAGCTCCCAAATTAGTTTCTTCACCAGGGAAGCAGTGTGAGCCTGTGATCAACATTTTCTACTTGTGCAACAATAATGGCATCATTACTGCTCTCTCTCTTGTGGACTGGTCATCAAATCCCAGAAGGTAAATGGGGCTTTCTCACATGCACTCAGGTTCCGCATATCTCCTGTACGCATTTGCTCTATATGAGAATATAAGAAGAAAACACATCATTGTTACAGTTCCATACATACATAACTGTAATCTGATCTGGTTCACCACCACCCCAGTGGCTCCTTCCTGTCCTTTATCTCTCAACTCCTGGTTCCCTTTGTAGATGTAATTCTGAACAGTCTTATTAAATAAGAAACACAGAGTCAAATGCAGAGTTAAAAGTCCAGAGATCAGGTCGAGCAGCAGCCAAGAACTAAGACCACCTTCTTACCCCTCACTGTCACTATCATCCTTCCCCTCAGAAAGAGACCTACTTCCTGTGTGTCTGTATTTTTATTGACTTTCTGTTCTGCCTTCTCATTGGTTGTAAACACAACCACATGACCTCCTGGTCACTGCCTGTCTATACAGACCTCCAGGTCTCTATATTTGGTACTGAGATTAAAGGCCTGTGTCTCCATGCTGGCTGTGTCCTTGAACACACAGTGATTCTCTTCCTGTCAAGTGATCAGGATCAAGGGCATGTGCTACCACTACCAGACCTCTGCTAAATAGCTTGCTATTAGCTCTGACCCCCAGGCAACTTTATTTATTAACATATAAATAAAATCACATTTCAGCACGTTCCTTTCTTCTCTACCCCAGACAGGATCGCTTTTAGTTTTATGTTTCACACCACACACACACACACACACACACACACACACACACACGCTTGTTTCTCAAACCTAAGAGATTTGTGATAAAGTTCTAGGGTCTTTTAAGGATCATAAAATCTGCAAATAGGGATAATTTGACTTTGCTTTCCCTCTCCTATGTGTCCTCCTTTTATTTCTTTTTCTTGCTTTATTACTAGAGCTAAAACTTCAAATTTGATATTGAATAAAACTGCAAATAATAGACATAGTTGTCCAATTTCTGATTTCAGAGGAAATTATTTTATTTTTCCCTATTATTCAGTTGGTTTCTAATATGCTCATTATTGTTCTAAGATATTTTAAAATATACAATTAAAAAAGCAGAACATACTAGTAATAATGGTAATGATAATAATAAAAAATAATAATAACAACAATATAAACATACAAAAATCAATATCTTTGCAATATATCAATACTGAACGTTCAAGGAAAGAATTATTCGATAAATCACATTCAGAATAACCTACTATGTTGTAATGATAAATCTATAAGGTGACTGAATACTACAATGAGAATTTTTTAAAACTTTGAAGAAAATGATCAAATAAAGCATAGGAAGAAGGAAAATCCTCTTTGCCCATGGATGGGTAGAATTAATATTATGAACATGGCTAACCCCCAAAGCAATCTGAAGATCAGGTTCAGTCTTCATCAAGATTCCAATCACATTATTCACAGCATTATAAGAAAAATATAAGAATTTTATAAGTGAAGATATACTAGTTTATCAAAGCTTCTGTCTGCATCTATTAAGATGATCATGTGTTTTTATTCTTGAGTCTATCTAAAAGCTGTATGATGTTTACTTATTTGCAAAACCTGGACCACCCTTAAATTTCTAGAACTAAACCAACTTGGCTATGGTATATGATCAGTTTGAATACTGTCTGAATTCTTGCTACAAGAATTTGAGAATTTTTGTGTCTTTGTTTCCTAGGAAAATTCATCTGTAATTTTATTCTTATCCTCTTGTTTCATCTATTTTTATATTAAAATGTTAATGCTAGTTTCACAGATTAAGTTTTGTTTCTGTTTGTACAGGGGAGTTTAGGGAATTGATAATAATGATGATAATAATAATAATAATATTTCTTATTTTGAAGTTTGACTGAATTTGCCTGTGAATTGGTCTTGTCACTGGCTTTTCATGGCTGGGAGCACTCTTACTATTTCAGTTTCATGGCTTGTAATAGATATGTTTATGTTTTTATCCTACCGATTCAATTTTGTAAGCCAGATTTGTCTAGAAACTTATCAGTTTCTTCTATTTTTAATGTAAAAGTTTAAACTCCGATCTAGTAATATTCCAAATTTCATTGCTGTTACCATACCCTGTCTTTTGTATTTATATTAATGTGATTTTTTTTATAGTAGTGCTAAGGTTTGTGGATCTTTATTAGAATTTCAAAGAATCAACTATTGTATTTATTCTGAATATTTTTCATTTAGCCTCTGCTTAATCCCTTTCTGCACTAATATTTATTATTTCCTTCCATATACGACTTTGAGGTTTATTTTATTCTTTTCATAATACACTGAAGTGTATCCTTTTTATTTGTGATCTTCCTGATTTTTTAACATGAAATGAGGTATGAATTTTCAGCTTTCCTCTTTGGACTACCATTGCTGCATATGGAATGATATGGTATGGCTTCCTTTCATTTTCACTTGATTCTACGGATTTCTAAGTATCTTCCTTGAATTCTTCAACAACCAATGTTAATTGGAGTATATTCTTCAACCTGAAATTATTTCTTGTTTCAATGGTTTCTTTCTCCATTATTTTCTAGTTTTAAATCCCATTGATATAATAATATACAAGAAATTATTTGTATTATTTTTTATTTGTAAAGATTTGGTGTATGACATAAAACGTGATCTATTTTAGTAAAATTTTCTGTGTTCCTGATTACAGTGAGTGTGCTGCAGCTGTTGAATAAAAATAATTGTTAAATCCATTTGGTTTACAATAAAAATTAAGTTTGGATTTTTTTTTTTTTTTTTTTTTTTTTTTTTTTTTTTTTTTTGGTTTTTTGAGACAGGGTTTCTCTGTGTAGCTTTGCGCCTTTCCTGGAGCTCACTTGGTAGCCCAGGCTGGCCTCGAACTCACAGAGATCCTCCTGGCTCTGCCTCCCGAGTGCTGGGATTAAAGGCGTGCGCCACCACCGCCCGGCTAAGTTTGGATTTTATTGATTATTAATCCAGATGTCCTATACATGAATAAAAATGAGGTGTTTTTCTTCATTCACCCATTTGTTTCAAACTACTGTGAAGTGACGGATTGTGTTATAAGTCGGGCCCCAGGGTTGATTTAATAATAGGTCCCTTACCAGTATAGTACCTGGACACTGCTCTCAGAATGATGGGGAATGACAAAATGGAACTCTTCTCCACTACTGGTCCATCCTACGAGAGGAGTCACCATCTTGTCTTATCAAATTCATGTGATGAGTTCAAGATTGGGAGGGCTATGGTCCTATCCTATGCATAGGACTGACAGTTTCTTTTCATTAGAGCCATGTATGCTACCTATTCACCTATATACCTGCTCTGGCTGAGGTTTTTTCTTCCTCATCCCAGTGGAGTAGCAGGCACCTTACCTCTTAGCAGAAACCTTACCTTCTGTTTCTACACCTTTCTCCTGTTCTACTTGTGGTGATATTTTATTTGTGCGGAAATGTGGTGATATCATATTTGTATGTTAATAAACAAAGTTTGCCTGGAGATCAGAGGTCATAGCCAGCCGTAAATAGAAGTCAGGTGGAGGTGGCACATGCCCTCAATCTGATCACATGGCAGACAGAGTCTGTGTGGTCAAGGACACAGCTAAGTGTGGTGACACACACTTTTATTCCCAGTACCAACCACAGAGACCTGGAGGTCGGTATAGACAGGAAGTGACAAGGAAGGGAGGTGGCTTGGTTAAAAGCCAATAAGAAGGCAGAACAACAAGGCAATAAAGGCACAGGTTAGATAGGAAGAGGCTCTCTCTTGGGGAGCTATGGCGACATGGTAAACTAGTTTAGTTGGTGGCTATCACTTTGATCTCTACGGCTTTGACCCCTATATTTGGGCCTTTGTTTCTTACTCAATAAGACTGTTTAGAAATTTGTCTGTAGATTGATGTTGATGCTCTTCCTTGTTTTCTGGTTTTTGAATGTAATCTATTGTGTTATGTTTACTCTTCTCCATGTCACACCGAGACAGTTTCTTCCCCTTCGTTTTCCTGGGCAGTCCCTTAGAATTTTAAACTCAAGTCTGAAATGATTGGCTTCTAGGTGGTCATGTACCAGTGATTAACAGACTTAGTGCCAATCACAGATTTGAGTTCAATGCCTGGATTTTCAGTAAAAGAATATACAGTCTCCCTCACTTATTAATAAACCAAATCATCAGAAATTATCAAAAGGAATTTTCAATAACTAGATGAGCTGAACTCATCATCAACTTGTTTTTCACTTGATCTCTGTTTAAGGATCAGATTGCTGTACGTTGTTTCTGAAGGGTTCTTTCTCCACTAGAATTTAGCAATTTTTTAATCTTGTGGTCTCAATAGGGGCTGGATTGATTAGAGTGGGAATTTCTAGAAGGCAGCTCTGCTCACTCCTGTGTCACCAATGCTGGAACTATATTTCTGAAGGAAGCTAGAACAAGGCTGATTGTGGAATGATATGAAGTGTCAAGGCTGGGTGAGGAAAACACAATGGAAGTCTCGTGTGTTTTCATAGAAACGGGAATTGAAGTTTTATAACAAATAGAAGAAGGAAAGATTGGCAAGTCAATTGATAACTATGCATTTGAGAAGATTCTGATTGTCTGAGCAATATACAGTTGAGTGGCAAAATATCTGGAAGCTAGAGTGAGAAGAATGGAGATAAAGCAGCATGCAGATGAACATAGCTGTTGGCATGATTAACATGGTGACCTGCAGATATTACAATCTCCAGAAGGAATCTATAGTACTGTGAAAACAACCTTGGGTTAATTGTTAGAGTCCACTCAATCAAGAAAAAAACGTAGCTAGCCAAATAAGAAACGCTGGCAGTTTTCAGTATTACTATGACATGGAGAAGAAATACCATACTGGGCAGTTTTAAGAAAGAAGAGGCATAAGAGACAGAAGCTCAAGTTTCAGGTTAACTTATAGCTTCACAGAACTACTCTCTCTGTATCCCAAGAGAGTGATCATTTTGGGCATTGCTTACTGTATGTACCTATTCATACAGTGCTAGCATATACCTGACCTTTATGTGCCAGATTCTGTTTAGACGAACTTTTGTCTTGTGTGTATGAAACAGCTAATCAGTATGCACATTTTGCCTCTCCTCCTACCATAGCCTTGGATCACTGTTCTGGAGGCAGAAGCTAAAACAGTAGCCATGGAGGAACACTGATTACTGGCTTGCTTGCTATTGCTTTCTCATCTTATACAACTTAAGTACACTTGTCCAGGATTGGCATTGTTTACTATGGGTTGGGTTTTTCTATAGTCAAACATTAATCAAGAAAATGCACCATAAGTAGGCTTGTCTATATAATAATCTTGTGGGGACATTTTCTAAGTTGGGCCTCCTTCTCAATTCACTCAAGCTTGTATCAAGTTGACACAAAACTAACCAAAACACACCTTATGAGACAGGTGAACATTTTCCTATTATAAGAACAATGACATCAATGCTGAACCAGAGCATAGATACAATGACATCACTTAAATATACCATTTTGAGCTCCTAACATGGTGTTAAATGTTTCTATTTGTAAGTTGTACTTGTCACCTACTTAAGAGGATGTTCTTGGATGTAGTTTTGCGTATCATATATTTTTAAGGAGTGGCTTTGTAAATCCTTACTTTACATGGTATGTTGCTTTATAGAGTTGAGTTTCATATAAACTACATATTTAATCATCTTCCTTGAGTTTCCAGCCAATTAGTGTGCCACTTTCAATTAACTGCTCTGAAAGGAGACAAATTCTCTCTTTTTTGGAGAGACACTCAGAGCATTGTGTAGAAGATGTCAAAAATTAAGATAAATGACTGTCTATCAAATCAAATAAAGTTTATCTTTTAGAATTGTGACATTTTTCCTATGTTGTGAAGGAGGCTAATAAAAACAAACTGAGTACATAATTTTTAAACAGGAGGAAAAAATAATCACACATAATTGAGCATATGTATAATCCCAGTTTTGATAATAAGTCTAGCCTTTAATGGCTAAGCCATCTTTCCAGCTCCTACATCTTTTATTTTTATTTTTTGTTCATTCTCCATACCAACCATAGATCCCTCTCCCATCCCCCCACTCCTCCCCTTCTTCCCCCCTCCCAACCCACTCCTCATCCCCTCCTTCAACAGGGCAAGTTCTCCCTTTTAGGGACGCCTAATCTGGTATATTCAGTGGAGACAGGACCAAGCCCATCCCCCCTGCATCAAGGGTGACCAGGGTGTCCGACCATAGGTAATGGGATCCAGAAAGTCAGCTCATGCACCAGGGATAGATCCTGATCCCACTGCCAGGGGCCCCTCAAACAGACCCAGCAAACAACTGTTTCCCGTATGCAGAGGGTCTAGTTTGGTCCCACCCAGGTTCCGCAGCTGTCAGTCTAAAGTCTTCAGTTCCTTTGAGCTTGGCTCAGTTGTCTCTATAGATTTTCCCATCATGATTTTGACCCCCCTTGCTCATATAATTCCTTTTCCATCTTTTCGACTGGACTCCTGGAGCTCAGCCTGGTGCTTAGCTGTGCATCTCTGGATCTGCAGTTCCTGCTTCTTAATATTTGGTAAAATAAGATAGAGACTTTGAACCCTCAATGGTACCTGTGTTCCTAATGATACACAAAGTTTAGGTGGTAGCTCAACATAGAACAATTTTGTAATATCCCTGTCATTATCATGAACATAAAACAGTATTTCTCTGTTTAGTTTTTTGTCTAGGTGACGCAACCATTTGCAAAAGTGGGTTTTGAATTCTCCCGTTATCTGTGTGTGAGGTCAGTATTTGATTTAAGCCATAATACTATTTCTTGGGTGCCCTTCTGTTTGGCGCATAGATGTAAAGAATTGAAATGTCATCTTGGCGGATTTTTCCTTTGATGAGTATGTAGTGTCCTTGCCTATCTTTTCTAATTAGTTTTGATTTGAAGTCTACATAAAAACGTACCAACTTGCTTCTTATATCCATTTGCTTGGAATATCATTTTCCAAAACTTTACCCCAAATAATACCAACCCGTGATGTTGAGGTGTGCTTTTGGATGTAGCAGAAGGATGGATTCTGTCTTTACATTCATTCTGTTAGTCTGTGTCTTTTTATTTGGGATTGAGTCCATTTATATTGATAATATCAATAACCAATGATTGTTGATTCCTGTTATTTAGTTGTTGTTGGTGGTGGTGGTAGTGGTGGTAGTGTGTGTGTGTGTGTGTGTGTGTGTGTGTGTGTGTGTGTACCTCCTTTCTTTTGGTTTTGCTGGTGTGAGATTATTTATTTCCTTATGGTGGAATTTTACTTCTAGAACTTTCTGTAAGGCTGTATTTGTGGAAAATTATTGTTTACATTTGGATTTATCTGGAATATTTTATTTTCTCCATCTATGGTCACCGAAAGTTTGTTGGGTATAATAGTCTGGACTGGCATCTTCGATCTCTTAGAGTCTGTACTACATTTGTCTGGGCCCTTCTAGCTTTTAGAGTCTCCATTGAGAAGTCATATGTTATTCTAAAATCTCTGACTTATATGGTACTTTGTCTTTTTCCTTTGCATTTTAATATTCTTTCTTTGTTCTGTACATTTAGTGTATTGATTATTAATTATGTGGCAAGGGGACTATACTTTCAGGTCCAAAACTATTGGATGTTCTCTTTGTTTCTTGTATGTTTATTGGCATCTCCTTCTTTAAGTCAGAAAAAATTTATTCTATGATTTTGTTGAAAATATTTTCTGGGACTTTTTTTTTTTTTTTTTGGTCATTCCTGTTTGGTTCTACTCTAAGTCTCAAGTCATCCAGCTTCTGGTTGCTGCTCAACCAGGCAGTGTTGGACACGGGCTCCCTCTCCTGGCCAATCAGTTGTTGGTTGGCCACTCTCAAACTGAGCCACCGCTGGCCCAGCACATCTTGCAGGCAGGACTGCTGTGGGTTGAAGGTTTTGTGCCCGGGCTGGTGTTCCCATCCCACCACTTGGAATCTTGCCAGGTTACCAAAGATAGTTGATTCACATCAATTCTAAATGTCCCCCTATTCTAGTCATCTCTCCCTATATTTTCCCCCTCCATCCCTTCCTCCCCAGGCTGATCCCTCCTGTCTTGAACAGTTGTTCCCTTCAACTGTCTGTGTTCTCTGGGATTCCTTTAATAGATGCATTCATTTCTTCCAATTGTTTGTGTTTTCTTGGATTCTTTAAGGAGTTTATTCATTTCCTCTTTAAGGACCCCTACCATCTTTATATAGTTGATTTTAGGGTATTTTTTTTTCTTGTGCTTCACCTGTGTTAGACTGCTCAGGGTGTGCTGTGGTAGAATAGCTAGGCTCTAATGGAGATATATTCTCTGACTGCTCTTGATTGTGTTTTCATGCTGGCATCATGGCAACTAGGATGATTATAGGTTTAGGTGCTGATTTCTGGATTTGTGTTTGTTGGGTGGGTGTTTTGTTCATTGGGGGTTTTGTTTGTTTGTTGTTTGGTTTTTGTCCTTTGTTTTGGTTTGTTTTTTGGTTTTTTTGAGACTTGGTTTCTCTGTTTAACAGTCCTGATTGTCCTGGAACTCACTTTGTAGACCAGGCTAGTGTCAAATTCACAAATATGCTCCTGACTCTGTCTCCTGGGTGCTGGGAATAAAGGCTTGTGCCACCACTGCCAGGCTACTTGGTTTTTGTTTGCTCTCTGTATTTTCAGACAGTGAGATGGCCTGTTTTCTAGCCTGCCCCGCTGGTGTGTTCACAGGGAATGCCTGCTGGTTTTGGAGGCTTGGATACTGGGATGAATTGGGGGGGAGGGGAATGTTGGAGGAGAAGAACTTTGTGATCTCTCCAGGGGATGGAGTCAGAGAGGAAAGGGAGATCACAGCAGGCTTCCTGCTACAGAACTAGGGATGCAACTTAGGGAATTGGATCTCTAGAGCAGCAGGAGGCGTGGCTCTGCTTTCAGCCTTCAGTATTGTTGCCCTGGTTCACCAGTGGAAAGATGAAGGTAGGATGGGAAGGTCTGTGGGATCCACAGGAGATGGGAGCAGTACGGCAAGGAGGGCTGCTGTGGGTGTTCTGCTGCAGAGCTTGGGATGAGACTGGGGGATTGGATCTCAGGAAACAGACGTAAATTTACTTATATAATTTAAATATCCACCTACTTGTCTAAAAATGACTCCATACACATAGCGATATTTCTTAACAGTGTCTGTACTTACATATTTAATATGGAGTAACTATTTTGAAGTTTGAAAAATTAGAGGATTAATTTGCCCATCTCAGTATATATGTGATACACACACACACACACACACACACACACACACACACACACACATATACTTGAAAAAACTTGAACAACAATGTGAGTAATGTAAAGGTCATTTTAATTTCTGCTTAAGTAAATTTCTCCATTTCTCAGCATCATACTAGTACAGAGAATGTATAGATCCTGAGAAGGCAGTGCTCCCCTGATTAGAAACTGAAGCTGCTATATTATAGCTTGGTATCCTGACTTTTATTTTAAGAAACCTTAGATGTTATGTATGGCCATGTTCAATAAAAAGTGTTGCATTGTTATATCCATAGGAAATAATTGTCCTTTATCAATCTTCTGCAGCTAGAATCTGAGAGGTGCCTGGGAGCTTCTGAGTCATTTCTCTCCGGTGGGAAGCCTTTCTCTAATTAGTCACACATACTCAACTGACACCAGCCCCATTTGTATTGTATAGGGCACTGTCAGAGAAGCCAAGACCATAACTAGGTGGAAAATGCACACACTCCTGCAAATGCTTATAAGAGCATGCTGAGCCTACATTTTTAGAAGTGTCAGGACAGTGTGGGTTTGAGCTACTATGACTACACAGAGAATTTTAGAGATGCCAACAGTATGCCTGATAGTGATGAGTAATTAAACTTTATTTTCTTATTCAGTGAGAAATTGCATGAAATACCATATAGTAAGAGTGAAAAACTGCTACATAAAAACATACTGGGTTTTCATTATAGCATTTTTTTAAAACAATTAACAGTAGTTACACTGAAGACTTGGAGTCTGGCTTGGATTTGATGTCAGTTAATTGCCAGCTGGATGACATTGGGAAGTATGTGAATGCTTATTTCTCACACCCTCAGTTAGGTTCTGTCATAACTGTGTTATGACCCTGAAGCTACTAAGCTCAACACTTGGGCTTCTGAGGAACTCAGCAAATGTTGCCATTGTCAGACCTGTTTCAAGCTACAGTGCTTTCTGAGACCATAGCCTCAGACCCATGGCTTCCTAATCTGATTTATCTTTTTAATTCTCTTTTTTAGAGTTTTAAAACAATATGACACAGCTGGCCTGAATCTTAGGTTCCTCCCATCTCAGCTCCCAGCGATTAGATGTGAGAATTACAGCTGTGTACCAACATATCTGCCTTTCCCATTTATAATAAGTACTGCTTTAAATTTTCTTGGCTTTCAAGGTAAGTGGATTTTACTATTACCAAACTTCTCACATGGGACCTATAGTAATTTATTTCTGAGCTGCCATTAGTTTACTAATCTATATTTCTGTCATTTTGGAAATAACATGTTGTTTGATTATTGTAGATTTGTAGTATGTTTGAAAATATAGAAATATGATGCTCTCAACATTTATTTTTTTTCTAAAGACAATTTAGGACATACAAACCAATGGAATAAGATAGAGCATATTAAACAAATCTAGGTATAAACTATTAACAGGTATTTCCTAAGAGTACCATGGATATGTGATGGAAATAAATAGTGTCCTGGACAAATGATGGTGGAAAAACTAGATGTTCACATGCAAGACAGTGAAATTGTACATTATGGAAAATAACTAAAATCCATGAAAACAGAGGACTTCAATCTTTGACACACCATCAGGGCAGATGGGGAGAGATTAATAACTTCATTCTGTACAAATGTTTCATGACTATGAAACCCAATGTGTAGGCAACAAAAGCAAAACTGACAAGTGAGAGTGAACCAAACTGGAGTTTCCCAGGCCTGGAGAGATGGTTAGTAATCATATGCACACACTGCTCTTGCAGAAGACCTAAGTTCATTCTTATCATCCTTACCAGGCTGCTTACAACAGGCTGTAACTCCAGGCCCTGGGTATGTGACCTTGTCTGGATTTTATAGGAATCTGCACATGAGTGCACACATCTACACACCAAGGAAGAGACCCATACACATAATTGTTTTTAAAATACTTTTTTTGATTGAATACCTTGTGCATAAAAGGTGGAACAGGAAGCAGAATGAAAAGATAACCTGGGAATGGAGAAATATGGACAAAAGTTATGCCTAATAACAGAATCAATACTCTTTAGCATATGTTTTCCTATAATTCATATATAAAAACTTCTAATAACATAGTTTAAAAATTGGCTAAGATCCTGAATAAGGGTTTCTCCAAATTTCTACTAACTGACAAGTGCTCAATATTACTGGTCACCAGGATAATAAAAGTCAAAACAACTGATATCTGCTAGCATGGACATTGTCAAAATAACACTGTTTGTAAGGCTGAGGGGAAATTAGAACCCTGCATATAATGGTTGGGGATCCGAGTGATAGCTAAGATGAGAGAACAGCTAATTCAGTAGATGGATGGATAAAGAAACACGTCATTCAGGGTTTCAAGAGAAGGAACTTCTATAATAAGAAACACTGTGGATGAATCTTAAAGAAATTGCACTAAATGAAATATACCAGTCACAGGAAACCAAATACTATATGATTCCACTTGTATGAGGTATCTGGCATCTAAAACAGTGTCATTTAAAGAATGGAATGATTGTTGTCAGGGATTGATGGAAAGAGCAAAGGATCATGCATAGCTTGTAAGAAGCAAATGAAAATGTTTTGGCTACTTTTTAATATATCTTTATGTTTATATATATATGAAGAAATAAATCACAAAAAGGAGCGTGTCAAACAATAACAGTATTACATAGTATTTTTAACAGCACAATATGTAATTATATAATACATTAACAAATTAATTGATATTAAACAAGGATCTTTTCTATTAAATGTACTTTTTCTACTAAGGTCAAATAGCAAATATTTTCACTTAGAAGGCTATATAATTTCTATATAGCTCTACCATTGCATCTGCAGTGCAGCCAAAGATTATGCATATATGAACAAGCATGCTCGTATTAATTCTATAAGCAATCATTATGGAAATTGATTAATGAACTAAAATCTTGCATAAGTAAGCTGATTTCTTCAACTAAAACACGGAAGGTAAAATTATTTCAATCTTCACATTTAAAAATAACTTTACTGCCAATAAGGATTTTTTTTTTAGGACAGCAAATTATAGTCAGAATTTTAAATAGGCTAGGGATGATATGCAACTGGGCAGGTGCTTATCTAGCATGCACAAGCCCTGGTTTCAGTCCTACAAAGAATATGGTGGAACATGACTACAATCCCAGCACTCCAGAGGTGGAGGCAGACGGCTTAGAAGTTCAAGATCATGATAAGATATAAAGTGAATTCAAGGACTGCCAGAGAATCATGAGGCCATGCTTATAGAGAGAGGTGAGGACTGAAATCAGACAAGGAGGTAACAGGTGAATGTAGAAAAGATTAGTGAACTGAAGGTTGGGTAAAAGAGTTAAAAACATTCAACAACACGGGAACTAGAAAGCAACAGGAGCACAACTGTAAATCTCCCCCCTGCTTAAACTTTCTCCAAAGCTGATTTGCAAGAGAACATCTGGAAGCCAGTCTCAAGCCTATCTGTCTAGCTCCTGCCAAAATGCACAGTCCTATTAGTAGGGTAGGAGTATCTTTGTTTCTTCTAAGGGGTTGCCTTCCAAATCTTTTTTTTTTTTTTTACTTTTTAAAATTTAATTTAATTTTATTTCATTTTTCTTTATTAAGAAATTTTCTACTCACTCCTCATGCTATCCACAGAACCCCCCTCTCCCTCCTCCCACCCCCAACCCTCTTTCCCAAGCCACCCTGCATCCCCACAAGCCCCAAATCAAGGCCTCCCATGGGGAGTCAGCAGAGCACAGCCTTGTTGCAGTGGGAAGGGGCTTGGACCTGCCTAGGCTCTGTGAGCTGGGCTCTGCCTTCCAAATCTTAAGAGAGAGCCTTTATATTTCAAACCTGGTGTCTTCTGCTAAATGAGACAAGAACATAGATTCCAAGAGTAACTCCTGAAATACAAGTATGTATGACACATCAAAACGGTGGCTAGTTGACCTTGGCAACCAGCAGTCTAGAGTTATCCCTGATGAACATGAAGACAATGGATGTAAATAGTTCTGGAAGCTCAGGAACTGGCTGGGAAGGTAATGGCTGGAAAATCTGAAAATAAAACCAGAATTAAAACTCATTCCAAAGCCTTTCCATAGATTATACTCACGTGGCCTGCTGTCAGTCCTGACAGTGTATTCCTAACTGGTATTATCACTTTTTTTAAATGAAGTTTCTGCGATATTGTGTCAAAGAAAAAAAAAAAAAACCACATCATTTCAAGTTAAATATTTACCCAAGGATATCATAGCTAGAGACAATACACTGGTTTTCCCTATAAGCAAGGAAAGTATTTGACATCAAGAAGGATAAAAAAAAAATCCTTTCATATGCAATTTATGTGACTATGGAATTAAGGGAGATAGACAAAATAGTTGTAAAATAATTTCTTCAAGTTATAACCAAAAGACTTTTTCAAAATAAGGTAACACATTAAAAAGGAGTTGCGGGGGGTGAGCACCTCATTAGTCAATTTGGAAGTTGATCACAGGGACTCAAGTTAAGAAAGCTGGAGGAATCAGTGAGTAATGGGAGAATAAAAAGCCTAATACAGAGTGCATTTTGAATTTTACTGCTGTGGGAACCCTGCCTGAGTCTGCTAGGACATCCCTGAATGAACTGCATACTTTGCATAATCATCTACTTGAGATGCTAAATTAATCCTTCAAGTCCAGTCTCCCACTAGTGGAAGACACACCAAGTGCCTTAACCCTAGCACTCCCAAACCAAAGTACACATGTCTTCATGGCATTTGAGAAGGATAAAACGCAGACAAGTCCACCTGTGGGTGACTTGGATCTGCAGCCTTAAGAGAATCCCAACTTGCCTGGACATATTGAGTGCTGCTACTGATGCTCACAGAAGCAAGGAGAACATTGCTGCAGTCCATTTCTCATGCATTTCAGATTCACTTATGGGAAAGATCCTAATGTTTCCCAATCTTGTTCTCTTTAGCTTTGATGAGTAAAAATAGACAAAGAAAAGCTGGGCATTTGTCTGTTGTTTTGTTTTTATAATTTTTCATACAATATAATCATCCCACAACTCCTCCTCACCTTCCTTAGCCATCCAAATTCAGATTCTCTCTCTCTCCTAAAACAAAACAAACAAAATGTGTGTGTGCACACAAACATACACACACACACACTCATAAAACCAAAACACACAGAATCCATCTTGACATCTGTACTAGAGCATAGTTGATATGCTCACTGTCACTCCATTGAAGAAAACTGATTTTTTCCTTCTCCCAGCAGGTAGCAGTTGCAAATAACTTCATAGCTGGGGATAGGATTTTGTGTTTTTATCCCTTTCTTTTTTGTGGCTTGAACTTGGTCAATTCTTGGGAATGATGTCACTAACTCATATGGGCATCAGCCCCACTCTGTCTAGAAAACATTGTTTCTTTGGAGCTGTTCACTCAAGAGATACTATTGATAATGGACAACAAGATTTTTTTTCAACCTGATGTTTTTATATCTATAATAATTTTCAGGTTATCAGCACAATTAACTATGTGGCATATATATTATTTAAAAGAGTAACCACCACTTGAATTTAATATACTAGTGGTTTACTATCTTATAAGTATCCATTAATTAGTAGTTGTAGAACCTGAGATATTGTTACAGTATCTCTCTTTCACTTAGTGAGACTTATTTCAGAAAATAGAGTCAGCTCTGGAAACTGACTGAGGTTTCACTATTGCCCATCAGTTGGGATTTACCAACTTGATACCATGTGATAATAATATTTTTCAAATTACTTTTCTTATATCCAAATTCTAGATCATAAGCTTAAAGGTTAATCTGCTAGTTTTGAGGGTATTTTGTTTGCTCTTCTTCTGTTTTCTGCCACATAGAATTTTGCCATCAAAATATGAATATTTTTGATATTACAGAGGGTATCTTTCAGTCTATGATTTGTGTTGAAAAACAATGCAAGTTTATCACCTTTATTTTGATGTTGATATTATTGATAAATAAAATATTTTTTAATGTTACTGAATGTTCAGTTTCCTATTGTTTTCAAATTTGAAAGATAATTATATTTTTAAATAGGTTAAAATACGAATATTTTAGAAATATTTGTCTGTTTGATGTATCTTGTGCAAAGAGTAACACAACTCTATTCCTAATGGATTCTAATAGCTTCTTGCTTTATTTTTGATAACATCTATTTTATCAGGAACCTATACTCCATAACTCTTCAAAGTCATTTTATATCTGCTGTTAAATATTGTCTTCAAAAATGGAGGGCTGGAGAGATGGTTCCGTGGTTAAGAGCACTGACTGCTCTTACAGAGGACCCAGGTTCAATTCCCAGCACCCACATAGCAGCTCACAACTGCCAAACAGAGATACATACAGGCAAAACTCCAATGCACTAAAAATAAAATAAAAATCACGCTGGGCGGTAGTGGCGCATGCCTTTAATCCCAGCACTTTGGAGGCAGAGCCAGGCAGATCTTGGTGAGTTTGAGGCCAGCCTGGGCTACCAAGTGAGTTCCAGGAAAGGCGCAAAGCTACATAGAGAAACCTTGTCTCAAAAAACCAAAAAAAAAAAAAAAAAAAAAAACCCAAGAAAAACAAAACAAAAAAATCTTCAAAATATTTTTCTTTCACTTCTATTCAACAAGACAGACTACAGAATCACAACCTATGACTCGGGTTTGTATGTATGGTAAATCCTGACCCAAAGAATATCCCTTTTCTAAATGTCTGTCGTAAACACATAACTGGTGTTCATGAACTACTCTTCACCCTGGACAGTTTGTCTTCAAAGTTAACCTGGACCTGTTCCTGAAGACTTAGCTTATTACTAATCTTAGTAAATCTTCTCATGTCCCCTGGTATTCTGGGCCATCATTACTATCATTAGTATCCATTTTACTTCTTCCCCTTTCTTCTCTAACCATGTCAGTGACTTCAGAGTTCTATAAAGTTCCCAAACACAGCTATATTCACAAGTGTGACTTTTACCCAGTATTCTCTCCATCTGCAACAATACTCATATCTGCGTGTCTAATTTTATTTATATCCTCACACCTCTTATCACCAATGCAAATGGCTTCCTGACACTCATCTCTCTTGCCCTACTTTGTGTTTTCTCATATATGTTTGTTGTTACTAAGAATTCTCATGCCATCAGATAGGCCTCTTACATAATTCATTTTCCAAGTATCTTAAATAGTGCCTGTGGACAGTAGGGACTTGATAAACATAAGTTGCATGGACATTATTTTGTCCCTCATTCTGATCTTACACCATAATAGAAAAACTTAGAGATTTCAGAACATAATCAAACTATACTGCATTTGTCACTTAAAGCCTTTTATTGAAACCCTGTCATCTTATAAATGTAAAGCAATGCCTGTTGGCCTGAGAAAAAGATCCTTCTCACTTTATTCTCAGGTTCTCTCATATTTCACAACTCTTATTTCATATCCTAAATTCCAGGTGTGATAAATGGTTACATTCCCCAAAATATGCTATGTTTGTACAAAACTCTGTGTCCCTGCCCTTAGGTAGGGTGGCCATATAATTTATTACCCTAACTAAGACACTTCAGAGTTAAGGTAGGTATTATCAATAATTGTAACAGGACATCAGGCACTGAGTAGAACTCTCCCAAACAAAGAATGATGAGTGGTCAGCCACATTACCCTGAGGCTTTCTGTCTGAAATGTCCTTTATAATTTCTTTGCCTGACTCCTTCCAAATATGTTTCATGTTTCAGCCACTATGTCACATCCACAAATAGACATTTTTATGTTTGTTTTCTACTATGAATTTTACTTTGACACATGATGATTATAAGGGTCACCATATTGCAATCATTATTTAATTCCTTATACGCCCATAGAATTGTTTTTATGTTCCCAGAAGATAAATCTGTACCCCCAGTAAAGGTGCCTCTGTAGTAACCAGAAAATACTGTCAGAGTAAAAACCTAGGAGTTGAGTTTGAGGTCTATGAGCACAGATGGTTAAGTTTATATTTTGTAGATGCTAAATTTTAGATGAGTATTCTTGAGAAATTAAAATCTGATCCTAAGGGTGATATGAAGTTCAAATAATTAATTCAAAATTAAAGAAACAACAATTCATAACGCATAGATGAGAGTTAGGTAAGACTGAACTAGATAGGATGTGAGTTTATGTTCTCCTTCCAGTCATGTGTGCCTGCCCATAGTCTAGGAAACGTCATATTCCTTGGTCAGTAGTAACTTATGAGTTATGTTGATTATTGTTTCTTGTGAAGAAGAAACTTCTCTTTAAAAGGACTCATTTTTTTTCAGTCCCTGTGTTTCAGAGAAGAATCCTTCTACAAGTATAATTAAATGTATATAAAATGACAAATAAGAACCTGAAAATAACCTAGATGCCCCTCAACTGAAGAATGGATTAGGAAAATGTGGCACATATACACAATGGAGTACTACTCAGCAGAGAAAAAATGACATCATGAAATTTGCAGGCAAATGGGTGAAACTAGAAAATATCATCCTGAGTGAGGTAACCCAGACTCAGAAGGAAAAACATAGTGTGTACTCACTCATAAGTGGATACTAGGTGTAAAGCAAATGATAACCAAAATACAACCCAGAATTCCAGAGAAGCTAGCTAACAAAGAAGCCCCAAAGAGGGACACATGGATTGTCCAGGGAAAAGGAAATTGATCTCCATGAGTAAACTGGGCAAGAAAGAAGGGCAATGGAGGGTAGGGGATAGGGGATGAAAACATAAGGGAACAGGATGGTCGAGCTGGAAAAGGGATGGAGTAGGAAAGCAATGAAAGAGATACCATGATAGAGGGAGATATCATGGGGATAGTGAGAAACTGGGTGCTAGGGAAGTGCCCAGGAATCCCCAAGGATGACCCCAGCTTGGACTACTAGAAATAGTGGAGAGGGCACCTGAACTGAACTGACTTACCCCAGTTATCAGATCGGTGAATACCCTAACTGTCATCATAAAGCTTTTCTCCAGTGCAGAAGCAGATGCAGAGATCCATAGCCAAACACCAGGCAGAGCTCCAGGAGTCCAGTTAACGAGAGAGAAAAAGGATTCTATAAACAAGTGCACCAAGAGATTGATGGGGAAACCTGCAGAGACAACCAAACCAGACAAGTGGGAACTCATGAAAGTTGGATCAATGGCCATAGAGCCTGCATAAGACTGGACTAGGCCCTCTGAATGGCAAGACAATTGTGTAGCTTGATGTGCAAAGGTGCCTCCCTGGCAGTGGAATCAGAATACATCCCTGGTGCATGAGCAGGCTTTTTGGAGCCCACTACCTATGATGGGACACCTCACGCAGCCTTGAGGCAGGGGAAGGGCTTGGACTTGCCTCTACTGTATGTGCCTTCCCATGGGAGGCCTTGCCTTCTTGGGGGGATAGGGGGGTTGGGAGGGGGGAGCTGGGGGGCAGGAGGAGAGAAGAGGGGGATCTTTGATTGGTGTGTAAAATGAATGGAAATTTTTTCTTAATAAAAAAATGACAAATAAGTATATAATCTACTTTATTTTTATTTTCCAAAAAACAAACAAACAAAAACAAAAACACTTGAGTCATACTGAAACTGATTTTGTTGCCACCAGTGGAAGTACTTTATTCCCCTCATCTATCAAAGCAGACAATAGTTCAATTCTATTAACCGGTTTAAAATGCCTATAAATATTGACCACTGAGTTACTGAAGTGTGAAACAGTGGAGGAAAACTTTGAAAATGTTCCCTTTAGAATTACTATTTTGTATGGAATAAAACTGTAGCATAAATCCAATAGATGAACCTGAATGTAATGGGTATTTTATAATAATTTTAATAAACAGAATAAAAGATTAGAGAAAATAGTAATGACAAAGTTTTTGTTAGTGAGATAAAGTCTCTGTGAAACTGAGAGTTCAAATATACTTTCCATACATTCATGCGTTCATTTATTCATCCATCTATTCACTCATGAATTCATTCTCTAAAGAGTAGTTGATAATATTTTCATGAAATAATAACTATGAGTATTAATGATAAGATTATCATAATAGTTAATAATTTTGAATCATTACAAAGATTTTTCACAGAAGCAATCAATTTAGAGACAATTTTATATTCATAATAAACTTAAAGAAGTATTTGAAACTGGAATTAAAGGGTCTTCCTGATTTTAAACCCAGGACAGAGCTGCAAATAAATCAGAGTTGTGAAATCACCATGTTAAAATCAACATTTTGTCTACTCTTGTAATCGTTGATATTTTGATTCTATATCCAAAGATGAACCAAAGCTGGTTCCAATGATATGACTTGATAAGTTATACTACCTCATTCTTTACCATAAAATATTTTCAGTTGTACTTTATACTCACTATCGTTATATCCATCAGAAACTATTTATTTAACCAAACTTAAAACATTTATTCGTTAAAGCAAATAAATTCATAGTTTCCATCCCAATCCATAAATATATACCCTTTACATAGAAACTTGGGGCCAGGCATTGGTGGCACACGCCTTTAATCCCAGCACTCGGGAGGCAGAGGCAGGCAGATCTCTGTGAGTTTGAGGCTAGCCTGGGCTACCAAGTGAGCTCCAGGAAAGGTGCAAAGCTACACAGAGAAACCCTGTCTCAAAAAAAAAAAAAAAGAAAAAAAAAAAAGAAAAACAAGAAACTTGGAACTTGTTGTTGTTGTTGTTTCATAGAATAGGAATGCCACTTTCTGAGATGCAATATTGACATTATCTGGTATTAATTTCAAGATTTTTACATTAATAATTGACTGAAATAAATAAGATCTCATTGTGTGTTTCTTTGACTACATCTTATGTATTAATTCCATAAATATTCTATGTTAAATTTGGTAGATCTATTAATGATGAAGAAAAGCTATGACATGATCATATTTGACTTTAAAAGCTCGGGATTTCCAAACAATATTTCAAACATCATAAAGAGATTCCTTTTTTTTTTAAGTTTTTGAGACAGAGTTTCTCTGTGTATTCCTGGCTGTCCTGGACCTCACTCTGTGAACTAGGCTGGCCTGGAACTCACAAATATTTGCAAGTCTTTACCTCCCAAATGCTATGATTAAAGGTGTGTGCTACATGTCATCCTGAATGCATCTGATCTCTTCCAAACTTGGAAGAGATTAAGAGCAACTTGAGCTTCAGCTTAATTTAAATACTTCAAATTGTGTATGCCCAGCATACTTGTACAAGACAGGACCTGGACACTGCCCCTGGTATAAGCAATACATCATTTCTGCTGCTGTTGCAGGCATAAGGAGAAAATAAAGCACAATATAAGAGTAAATCTGGAAAGAGCCGTTCACTTTAGGAAACAAGGGAAGACAAGAGAGAAAATGGAAAAGGAAAACTAAGAAGACCTAGGGATATCAATACCTTTTGTCTCAGATCCTGAGTGTAAGCGGTCTACTTCAATGTGCACTCTCAAAATATTCTTAAAGCGTATTGTGAAAACTAGATCACAGACATGAATCTTTTGAAAACAGAAGCACATGCATTTACAATGACACAGAGACAAGTGAGTGCAATACACACCATTCCATTAGCAAACAATGACCAATACTCAAAATATTAAGCACATAGGGATAAAAGCAGAGAATGTGTATTTGTTGATTGAAGTAAAGGAAAAGAAGGAACTTTGACAATTGGAAGCAACATTCTGCAATCTAAATTTATATTAGCAAGGAGTACTGGAAGATAAGTACTTATTTACATTTTTCATCTTATGCCTTGAGCATTCAAACTTTTCTCATAATTGTGTCCAAATATCTGATAATAAATACTTAGAGGGGAATGGTACACGTATTAGTCACCATTCTTTAGAAAAACAGGATCCAAGATAGAATGAATATATATTAAGAGGAGATTTAAAACATTAATGGGCTTAGAGGATAATGGCTCAGTGGTCCAACAATGGCTATCTAAGCACTAAAGGGTGTGAGAATTCGAAAGTTGCTCAATCTGTGAAGCTGGAAGCTTCAACAGTCCCAACCTGGCACTGAAGGTTAGCAGGCACTGGAAAGACACTGGTCTCCATTGCCACATTAGAAGCTGAGTTCCATGTCAGAGATGTACAGTGGCTGCAGCAATATCCTCAAAGGAGATGCACTCAAGAGACAGGGGCAAAGATAAGCATGCCAAAAGCCAAAGCTTTGCCTCTGGCCTTCTTATTTCTGTGCTGTTAATGGAAGTGTCTCCCACTCTACAATAGGAAATATCTTCCCAGATCCACCTATGAACTGCAAGTTTGGGTGATATCAGATCCTGTTAAGTTGGCAACCAAGCCTGGACATCACATTATGAGGTGACTTATGGTTTCTGAGGTTTCTTTTCCTGATTGCTCTCCCTTAGATTTTTAGGCAGTTCAGGTGAAGGCAAGCGCTTGTAATAAAGGAGTGTTCTCATGTTCTTGTGGCTAAGGGAAGATAAGAACAAGATACAGCTTCCATGAACACAACTCCACTGACTTCTTTCTCTACCTGAGCACAACTACCTGAAGATCCTACAGACTTCCAAAATAGTGCCACCACAAGATTACTTATTGGATGAAACAATAGCCTATGGGGGACATTTCATAGTCTTACTACAACATGAAAACAATAAATTTGGATTTTGAGAATTTTTAGATGCTAGGAAAGTTAACTGTATACTTTTTAAATTATGTACTTCAAGAAAATTAATTTTCTAATTTGCAGTTTGTTTTAGTTTATTTCAAATTATTTCACTTGTCATATGCCCATATCCATATATAACTGTGTAAGTATTACATACACAACTATGTACAATCATATTAACACGATAAGCTTCTGTATTTACAACAAACATTTTCAAAGAGCCAGGAAAAAAAATCAAATGGATTTGGGTTGGATATTTGCAAGGTATTTATGTAGATGTAACCGTCTTATTAAAAAAGAAACACAGAGGCAAATGCAGAGTTGAAAGCCCAAGAGGTCAGAGCAATAGCTAAGAGCTAAAAACCCTTTCTTACCCTTCACTGCTGCTGCTGTCCTTTCCCTCAGCAAGAGACCTACTTTCTGTATGTTTGTGCTTTTTATTGACTTTCTGTTCTGCCTTTTCATTGGTTGTAAACACAACCACATGACCTCCTCATCACTGATGTCTATACACACCTCCAGGTCTCTATGGTTGGTACTGATATTAAAGGTGTGTGTCTTGATGCTGGCTGTGTCCTTGAACACACAGACATTCTGCCTGTCATGTGATCAGGATTAAGGGCATGTGCTACCACTACCAGACCTCTGCTAAATGGCTTGCTATTAGCTCTGACCCCCAGGCAACTTTATTTATTAACATACAAATAAAATCACATTTCAGTACAAATAAAATATCACCATATTATTCATTCATTTAGGAATTCTTGGACATTGCTATGAGTTGATAGTGTCTCTTTCACAATTTAGAGAGCCATAATAAAAATATCAGGCAGTGCCCCTTTGAAGATCATCAAGTCACAATCACGTTTCCTTTTTCAAGGTCCTTGTAAAAGAGGTGTCCTGCAGTCTTCCATGTTCTGCCATGTAAAATGCCTAAAGGAAAGCATTCTCTCCCTCTAGATGATTCCCTCTCAATGTATCTTCTTAAAAGCCAAGCACAATCCTCACAAAACAGTCAAGCTCACAGGTGCCTCACATTTGGAAGTCTAGATTCCAGAAAGAAAATAAATTGCTTTTCTATAAGATCCCTCAGCATGGAGTTCTTTCATCACAGCAGAAACATATTAGGTCTGCATGAAAAGGATAAAATTCTTTTAATAAAGGACAAACCAAATACAGAATTTTATTAAACCAAATCATACTATGTAACAACTTTAGACCTTCTTTCAAGTCCTCCAGGGCTTGGGGATCAGTCTATGGACCTTATCACTTTGCTATTTCTTCTTGATGAGCAAGATTAAGTAAGCTTGTCTTTCAGAAACTTTTCTTTTATAAAAAATAATCTGGAAATACTGATATATGTCAATAAGTACTATGATTCCTTCTGTTACTACTGTAAAGTCAACTCTACTGACCTTTGTAGTATTTCTCACCTCAACAGTGAGAAAAGTGCACCTCTGCAAATGAATGTGCATATGATAATTCTGTGATCCAAAAGAAACACTCAAAATAGTATTACCACCTAAAAATAGAAAGTACACTTAACCTCTAGAAGCCTGCTTGCTATTGCTAAAGTATATGTATTCTATTCTGTTATTTTTATTAGTCTAAGGTTAAAAACTATATTAAGAAGCAGAAAGTCCACTTATGTTCATAGGTTAATATACATTTAAAGTCTTTCTTATCGTGAGATTACACATCCAAAGCTTATTTCAAGATATATGAATTTTTTGAAGCAAGGATATTGTTTTTTGTCCCTTTAATTTTTTTTGAGAATACTGAGTCTTGATTTTAAATTATTCTAACTAACAATATTAAATTAACTACAATCACTTCACAATTCACCTGAACAATATCATAATAACTATGAATTCCTGTAATGACTTCTTATAAAGGGTTCTTCAGTTTCAATATGTTCCATGACATCTTATTCAGGGGGAGGAAAACCATGGCTTATTTATCTGATGACTCTTCTTCTAATCTTTGTAAGCAGTTTGGATAAGGTCTGGAGCTGCTCTATGGTAGCCCTGTTGAACACATACGTAGTCTACGACTTGCACAAAACAGAAGTTACTACTAGATCTTTCACAAAACATTAACTGACCATGTTTATATAATTATTTTCTTGAGTTTATCTGCCCAAAGTTAGTCAGAGTCCTCAAGGCATCTGTATCAATAAATAAAATCCAGATAACTAAAGGCAGCATTGAAAATGAAAATTCCAAACTCAGTGTACACATGCAGAATATTCTTGTCTAATTTAATACAACAAAACAACAAATTTTGAGACAAATGGAAGAATTCTAAAGGAAGATGTTCAGTATTTCTGGTTTGGAGTTAAAGAATTATTTTAAATTTTGCAATTATTTTAGACATCACAAATTTTGTGGTATTAAGATTCACAATTTTGGGCTGGAGATATGGCTCAGAGGTTAAGAGCACCGACTGCTCTTCCAGAGGTCCTGAGTTCAATTCCCAGCACCCACATGGTGGCTTATAACCATCTGTAATGAGATCTGGCATCCTCTTCAGTACACATAATAAATAAATCTTAAAAAATATTAAAAAAAAAAGGATTGACAATTTTACTATATAATTTCTGGGCAAATATAAGCATTATATCAATGTAACCAAACAACAGTATTATTAATATTTAGATAATTGACAATTTAAAAAATTAATATTCCCAGTTATGCTTTACCAGTACCCATAAATAACTAATTACAAGTAAATCATATTTAAGCTTCATTCCTAGATACTTTTCTTTGAGGATATTGTGAGTGGACATGTGTACATTATCTCTGTCTCAGCCTATGTTTGTCATTAGTATATAGGAAGGTTGCTGATTTATGTACATCAATTTGTACACTGCTACTTTTGCTGAATATATTGATAATATCTAGAAGTTTCTGGTGGAATATTTGGGTTCTGTTATATATAACACTAATAATCATCTGAAACAGGAAGAATATTACTTCTTACTTATTTGTATCTATAATTTCCTTCTCTTGTCTTATTGCTTTAGCTAGAGTGTCAAGTATCACTACTATTATATTTCTTTAATTTTTTCTCTTTCTGTGCTATTAAAAGCTTGAAACACTATTTTGAAAACAAGTCAGGAAAATTGGCATCTCTATCGTATTCCTGATTTTAATAAGTTTGCTTTGAATTTTTTTCCATTATAGATGATGTTGGCTGCTTGTCATATAAAACCCGTATTATGTTGAGGTATGTTCCCTTTAGTCCTATACTCTCTAGGATTTTTATCATAAAGGCACGATAGATTTTTCTCAGAGTCCTTTTCTGAATCTGTTGAGATGAACATGCTATTTTTGTCTTTAAGACCATTTATGTAATTTATTACATTTATCAACTTAAGTGTGTTGAATCATCCTTGTGTCTCTGCCAGTTTTGAAATTAGTATCTAATTATTTCATTTCCCCCTTCCTTTTCCTCCCTCAAATCTTTTCCACATACCCCTTCTTTCACTATTTCAAATTCATGACTTCTATTTGTGTAGTTGTT
This sequence comes from Peromyscus maniculatus bairdii, assembly GCF_049852395.1. Lineage (NCBI taxonomy): Eukaryota > Metazoa > Chordata > Mammalia > Rodentia > Cricetidae > Peromyscus > Peromyscus maniculatus. The sequence goes on along the minus strand of NC_134872.1, from coordinate 63,216,492 downwards.
GTACACACACACACACACACACACACACACACACACTCACACACATACACACAGAGACATACACATTCATGCACAAACACACATGTACATGTGCACAGATAGCTGCTCGATCTGTATAATGTTACTTGGATGTATACGATTTCAGGACTGATCTCTGGGTTTCAACTCCAACTCATACATCTACAACACAATTCCTGCACCTAAAGCTCTGGGAATCATAGTGGAAGAACCAGCAGAGATTGGAAGAGCTCCAGAAAAAGGAAGTTTGCTGTGAGATTAAGTCTTTTAATATAGCTAGAGAAGATAGAACCAGGAAGTTTAATCAACAGAGATGATGTTGCTGGCATAGACTTGTATTCACCTGGGAAATATTTAGTTGAGATATTTTGCAACTATGTTAATCAGGATTAACTGATAACTGATAACTGATTTGCCTATAGCTTTTTCATGGTGGTAATAGAGTAATACTGGTTTCATAAAAGGAGATTGGAAATGCTCCTTTTAATTCTATTTTTTAAAATAATTTGAGAGCTACTTGCTGGAGTTCCTCTTTAAAAGTCTGGTAATATTCTTTTATGACTCTATCTGAACTTGGGCTTTTTTCCTGAAGATTTGCTTTACTGTTTATAGAAAAAATATTAAAAATAAAGTGAACATTTCTGATATTTTGTGTGATTGCATATATTCACCCTTAAAGTTATTGTATGTTCTCATAATAAAATTTAAAAAAGCAAAAAGAAGCAATAACAAAATTGTCAAATTATAGACAAAATAGTTACAGAAACAAGAAGCATAAAGTTTTGAACATAGTACATATGTGACTTAGTGTGATAACTGTATATAAATAAAAAACATGGAAGAAACATTCCAGTTTTTGATGACAAAGTTCTTTGGTGTCAAATATACCACTCCCAAGTTTCTTTATAGGTATTGTTTTAATTAGTGGCACTACTGAATTTGAAAACAATTTTCTTCAATTGTCATAGACTTCCTGCTACAGAAAGAAGTAATTAATCCCTTTTATAAATGTATTATATAAAAATCTCAATAGGAAACTGTTCTTTGGATATTGCTTACTGAGTTCTAAGAAAGATATAGGTGCTAGGACTCAAAGATGTTGCAACATAGTTCATACTTGTATTAATCAAGGTTTTGGATGACATTTTATGAACTGAACTACTTTCATTTTTGAAACTCAATATGTATTTATTAAAATATGTAATTAATGATGATGAACTTTGTTGCAGTATCAATTGCCATATAGGTATATATTACAAATCTTGGTCAAACGACTGCATTCATCTCAATCTTCTGATTTGTTACAGGTCTGTTTGAATTTCAATTACAAAATAATAATCTATTCATGTCCCCAAAGTTTAGATCATATTGTTTCTAAAATCAGGGTAATCACAAGACTGTTATTCAGGAAATTAAATAAATTATCCTGGAAGAGTCAATTCGGAAATCCATTTAGGCTTTGTTCTCAACCAATGTCTCCTTTGGCAGTATAGTCTAATCAGAGTCCTATGCATTTCTGATGATATTCAGATTGGAAATGCCTCAAGGTAATATTAAACAAGACAGAAATTAGACTCAGGGTGAATCCACAGTATGTATAAAAGCCTGGTGTAAGGACACTTGGAAATAATCCAAATATTTTCAAGCAATTTGTAAGGTTCAATATGAAGTTCCCTGAGCTTCTTCACATGCAGTATTTGAAAATACCAAAGCTTTTCAAAGGGACAGGTTCATGACCAAGCAAATTATAACTAGAACTGGGTTAAGCAAGATAAGATTTAGTAATAATAATGGCAAAATACTCTAATTTCAGAAACTAAACTAAAGATCAGAGTAAGAAAATCTGAGAAAAGGTTTTAAGTACGTATCATTTTCTAAGAAATAGGAAATGACAAGGGAGCTTACTGCTCTCTGTGCATTAAGTTTCTCAAAGGCTATTCCTGTCACCCCAGACAAAGAGATATTCACATCACACATTCAGAGAACTTCAGCAAAATTCAGCATCAGATAGAAATCTGGCTTATAGATACATGAAATAAACAGAAAGTTTGAATAGTGTGTTGGCTGGCATAAAAAGGTTATCATAAATACATGTGGAAAAGCAGTCAGATTCTACCCTAGAAGCTTTATTAAGAAACAAAAATAACTACAGAAATGTCCTTAGGTCACTCTTTTAAAAATAATGTATTGTAATATTTTTATTATTTCTTAGAAAACTTCATACAGTGTATCTATCTTGATCATATTCACTCTCAACTTCTGTCAGCATAATAACCCTCATTCTTGTAGTTTTTTTTTTTTTTTTTTTTAAGAGTATCTCACAGCCTCCTGTGAAAGTTGTGTTGAAAAAACATTGAAACATTGATTGGGTCAGACCACCAAACGTGAGTTGGTCTCTCCCTTTTGGTCAGCTTTCTAGAAACATTGGAGGGAGAAATAGTTGGACACAGTTGGCACAAAGGGGTAATGGGAAAAAAATGGGTTGGCGGACATCTCAAGAGAAGTGGGAAGCAGGAAAGATAAATGGCACAAAGGAGGAATGTTTGACAAAGCCATGGAGAATTTCAGTATTTTATGCTTACTGGGGCAGGTGGGAAACAAAACACATCTTACTACTTCAGCTCTTTGTAGTGATGCTGATCTACCTTTGCTGCAAAACTCTCTCTGTCTCTCTGTCTGTGTCTCTCTGTGTCTCTCTCTGCCTCTGTCTGTGTCTTTCTGTGTGTGTCTCTGTCTCTATCTGTCTGTGTGTTTACTTGTTAACTGAACACAATTTAATACTTGTTAACTGAACACAATTTAATATTGCAGCAGATATTGGCAGCCTTAGCACTATCTTTCATATACTTCACCTTGTGCTTTTGTTTTGACCCCACCCCCCACCCCCATCCCCCTGGGTAGAGTGTCACATTGCTTCATTTTCTGCACCAAGTGCTAAATATTTCTCGAGTTTTCAATATGGTTATCCTTTTATTGTATATATGCAATGCAATATCTATTGATGAGTTAAAGGGACTAAACTAACTAAATTGAAACAAATTTAACAGTAGAAGTGCACCCTATGCCAATCTTGTTTATATGAATCTCACTGATGGTAACTGAAGCATGTCACCTCACTTTGCTGATATCGGAAGAGAAGGTTCACTTACCCCGATCCACCCTTTCTACATTTATTGTCTGACTTCTGAAAAGCCTTTGGTTAGTAGTCTCCCTTTCAGCCCTCCATTTGGTACATGCAATATATAACAATAAATCAGTCTGTTAAATGAGAATTATTTATAAACATTTGAATTTTCATCATTGCTTTAGTATAGCATCAAAATTGAATTAGCTAGCTCTTTTTCCCAGTTAAGAGTGAGTTTATTGTACTAATCTGTAGATATCTTCTCATAGAAATAAATAAAACAAAACAATTTGAGGTTTTGTGGACTACTATCTACAAATATTGGACTCTAAAAAAATTTATAATGGGTGAAGAAAGAAAATAACAGGTTAGATGATACAGTAATTTTCTATTTTATTTCAACTTGGGTATGGCAAAACATTATTAGAATTGTTTTACAAAAGGTACACATTTAAAAATTTTAACTACATATTATATTTTCCTAAGGTAGGTTTAAATTTATAGAAAATTTGACCAGAGAGTAGTAACAATTTCCATTCACCCTTTTTCACTACAAATACTCAACCTCCCCAAATATCAACATTCTACACTAACATAATGAATTGAAATTGATGAATCAATTCTGACATAGATTTTAACTAAGTGCATATAAAGTTTCATTATCATTCTCTCTGTTAGACAGTCCATTAGTTATGATGAATCCAATCTCTATGTGTTCACTGTTAAATAAACATGAATAATAGTCTACCTGTCCTTCAAATACCCTGTATAACCCTTGTTCTCTCCCTTCCTGCTCCCCTCCCCTTCCCCCCAACCCACCCCCCATTCCCACCTCCTCCAGATCAAGGTCTCCCCCCGAGGACTGGGATCGACCTGATAAACTCATTCCAGGCAGGTACAGTCCCCTCCTCCCAGATTGAGCCAAGCGTCCCTGTATAAGTCCCAGGTTTAATCTTTCCTTCTGATCAAGCAAGCCTCTGGAAACCACCAAGGTTATCCCCATTTCTACTGTTTTGCTTTACCAGAATGTCTCAATGTTGAAATTATAGAGAATGCTTCTTTCACTTAATGATGTGAATCTCAACTTCATAATCTTCCATGTTTTGCAACACATTTCTTAAGATTACTGAGTAGCATTGTATACACAGAAGTTTTCACACTTTCTTCACCCATTTACTTACACAGAATGTACACAGGAACATCTTGATTGATTTTGAATTTTATCAATTACCAACAGAAAGGACCACTAGAAACATATGTGTGCAAGTATTTGGACATAAGAACCCCTCTCCGTTTTTAAAGCTAGGAAGAAAATTGTTGGGAGTTATAGTAACAAGCACAGTTAATTTAATAGGAAAATACCTACATGGACTTTGCAGAGAAATCTTATCTTGAACATCCCCTCCAAAAAGAAAAAAAGAAATTGTTCAAATGTCTTTTCAAGTATCTGTATTGATTTACATTCACAACAAACATGAATAAAAGTTCCTGTTGTTCCACAAGCTTGGTGGAATTTATAGCTATCTGGGGTCTGGAATTTAGGCCTTCACTAGATAAGGCATGGCATCTGCTAATGTTTTCACTTGTACCACACCAACAATGGGTGACATTGTGCATCCTTTTTATTCATATTTGAAATTTATCCTCTTTGGTGAAATGTTTACATGGAGTTATGACTCATTTTAAAGTTACCCATTTGGGGCCTTTCAATAAGAAGTTTAGAAGTTATTGTATATACAGGAAATCCATCAGTGACATCTTTTCTCATACATTTAGCAGCTTTCTCAAAGCTGCCATTTGTTTTTTTTGTTTGTTTTGTTTTTTACTTTAATGAAATCTATTTTTTTTTTCATTCATGTTATGTTTAGGGGATTTTACCTAGCCAGTGATGGCTAGTGTGATGAAGTTTCCCCTTACGCAGAATTAGGAAATTCTATGGTGTTGTCTTTCACATTTAGGCCTATGAACCATTGTGTGCTTGTTGCTAAAGATGCAATATCTGCCTCTCATTTTATTTTTTTTTTGTTTTGCTTCTTTTTTAAATTTTTTTATTTTATTTATTTTTTTATTTTACAATTCCATTCAGTTCTACATAATAGCCACAGATTCCCTTGTTCTCTCCCTTCCTGCCCCCCTCCCCTTCCCCCCAACCCACCCCCCATTCCCACCTCCTCCAGATCAAGGTCCGTTCCCCCCCCCCTCCCCCGAGGACTGGGATCGACCTGATAGACTCAGTCCAGGCAGGTCCAGTCCCCTCCTCCCAGATTGAGCCAAGCGTCCCTGCATAAGTCCCAGGTTTCAAACAGCTAACTCATGCAAGGAGCCCAGGACCTGGTACCACTGCCTAAAATGCCTCCCAAACAGATCAAGCCAATCGACTGTCTCACCTATTCAGAGGGCCTGATCCAGTTGGGGGCCCCTCAGCCTTTGGTTCATAGTTCATGTGTTTCCATTCATTTGGTTATTTGTCCCTGTGCTTTATCCAACCGTGGTTTCATCAATTCTCGCTCATATAAACTCTCCTCTTTCTCGCTAATTAGACTCCCGGTACTCCACCAGGAGCCTAGCCGTGGATCTCCTCACTTTTTATTAGTTCTTTGGGAATTTCCTACAATATATTTTTTAATTATATTCACTCCCTCGCCCGTCTTCTCCCAGATCCATTCTGCATTACCCACCCTACTTTGCATCCTATTTTTTTTTTTTTTGGTTTTTTGAGACAGGGTTTCTCTGTGTAGCTTTGGGCCTTTCCTCGGACTTGCTTTGTAGACCAGGCTGGCCTCAAACTCACAGATATCCGCCTGCCTCTGCTTCTCGAGTGCTGAGATTAAAGGCGTGTCTTTTTTTGTTTTTTGTTTTTTTAACCTATCAAATACAGTTTGTGTTATCATACATTCCTGAATGTTTGACTTTAACTGGAGGGTGGTCCCTACCAGGAGATGAAAACTGACTCCTTTTCTACTAGACGCCAATGATTTCTAGTAACTCCGTAACTAGGGGTAGTGCTTTGTTCCTGCCTCCCCCTCCACCATGCTGAAATTTTGTCCAACGCAAGCCTGGGTGAGTTTTATGCATGCTGTCTCGAATGCTGGAATTCATATGTTTAACTGACTTATTGTATCCATAAAACATTATTCACTTGTACTCATCCACCACCTATAACTTTTACAGTCTTTGCCTTTCCCTTAGACTGATCCTTGAGGTTTTAGTTTAGGAGATGTGCTACAGGTTTCCTCTCTCAGACTGAGCATTATTCTTGCACTTTTATCTGTTGTGGATATCTGTGTTGATTGCTATCTAAGATAAAAGCTTCTCTGATGAGGGATGAGAGATACAGTAAGGAGTGGGTGTAATGATAATTCATTAGGAGTCAGATAAACGGTTTGTCCATTTAATAAAATAATTGTAGTAGGTTCTCCATTAGGTATTATGGCCTGTTTAGCCACAGGCTAAATAATGGTGATATTCATGGATTTCAACTTGTGAAGTAGACCTCCAATCCAATCAGAAGGTGGTTGCTTGTTTCCATGATGTTCATGCCACTATTGCAATAACAGGGCTGCCCTTCCAAGCTGGTTATTGTTGTCACCTGGAGGGTTCACAGAGGGTAAAATTAGTTATTCCTTCTCTACATGCATAGCACCTTCCAGCACTATGAAAGCTAGCCAATACTCTAGGTGAGTATCACTTTGGTATCTCCGTGTTTTATAATACAAGTGTATTATATTGTCAGCAATAGGGTTATAGCATCAATTTATGCAGGGTATGTTGATATCTACTTGTACCTATATTCTTTTTTTCTTAAAAAACAGGAAACTAGATGGAGTTTATTTCTAAAATTAGTACTCTGTATGACTATTAATATCCCAGGATAAAGTTTATATATACATAATAGTCTCATAATTAAAATATATGTAATATAATGCACATATTCATTATATGCCTATTATATATGATTATATAATTATAATATATTATAATTATCTTACAATCTAATAATTTTTCATGGACCTTCCACCTAACTTGGATTCTGGGAATTGAACTCAGGTTGATGGGCCTGTGGGGCAGTTGCCTTCTCCTACTGAGCCATCTTGAAGACCCTGCCTTTTAGTCTTCCAAGTTTCATTCACAGACCCTTGCCTCTTCCTCTTCCTCACTCTGTTTCCATGTGAGCAGCCTCTTCACATGGGCCAGAGGCAGGGGAGCCAAGGACTATGTGCTAAAAACATTACTCAAAACAAGTAATTCCTTCCTTCTATTCTTTGAAAATACTATCTAACCTCACCTTATACAGTTCCTTTTTTGAATGTGTCAAACATCACTTGGGTAATTCTGTGTGGATCTATTTCTTGGTTCTATTCCATTTCATTGATTGGTACTGTACTTAAGCCTTTCCCCCCTTTTTACTTCCTGGCTAATTTTATGAGTTCAGAATTATTTATAAAACATTGTTGTATAAATTTCACTGTTATGAACAAATGCCTACTTGACCCAAAGAGGGAATCGATGAAAGAACAAAGTAATGATTTTATCCAAATCTGGCTTGGTGAATCAATGATATTGCTGGAGTTACTCACAAGAGTATGGATCAGGGACTACTAGAGGAGCATGAATAATTCAAAGGCAGATGTACCACTGAAAATCCAACCCCAGCATGGGTGGTGATTCATGAATGCTCCAACTCTGGCACTTTCTTCAGAACTTAAAGAAAACTTGACTAGGTAGAATGGAGGATATCACAACCCAATGGCCACTTTTAGTGTCTCTTTTTGCCAGTAATTGCTTACCATTTCATAACATTGAAGGAAGAGGTCTTGTAACTATTTGCAAGAGATTCCTAAGACCTATGAGCTATTTATTTCCTGAGTTTCCTGAGCTTCTCTCCTCCAGAATGGAATGTTTCAATTCAGAGGAAATTACTACAGGAAAATTATGCAGAATTATTCCTTTTGCAAGTATTTCATGATACTTCAAACATTATTATGTAATAAGCTAGAAACAAAATTCCTCGTTTCATTCCTTCCAAGACAAAATAATTGTTCCCCAGTAGGAAATTATTTGCTAATCACAACTGATTATTTAGAAAGTCTTGAAACATGTCCACTCCAATGTAAATAAAGAGATTTATCTGTCATCATATAAAATAAACAGTAAAATAATTCAGAAAAATGAGATAAGGTTGTATAAATATTAAGATTAATAACATTTGATGGCTAATATTAGGTGTATCTTATTTTGTCTATTTTGTTTTTATTTCTTGACAATCTTTTAAAGTAAAAAGTTTTCAACATTTTGATTCATAGATATCTGATAATGAATGGCAGCCTTATTTCACAAAAAAGCAAGTGGAATGTGTTAATATAAGTAAGTAACTCTGTGCTTACTTCATTGGTTAAGATGTACATTATTTTACAAAAGACAGAAAAATGCTTAGTAAGTAATATTTAGTAAGTGAAATGATTACCTGTCTTCACAAAGTGATTGGAAAAGCATGCATTCTGAGGACTGACAGACTAGAATTGCATCCACATTAGGAATTATTTATCTAATAGTTAATAGCATATTAACATCTTGTGACTATTACTATTCCCACATGGCCACCTGCAAAAATAATACATACCATTTGAATGTTTATGATAAATATTTAATGAGATGTTTTATTTTTAAAAAAATGTATGGTTTGTTATAATCATCAGCTAACATATTCAATACACTCTCTTTGCCAAGTAAGAGGGAGGGAGGGAGGGAGGGAGGGAGGGAGGGAGGGAGGAAGAGAAAGATAAGGAGAGGAGAAGAGAAGAGAAGAGAAAGGAAGGGAAGGGAAGAGAGGAGAAGGGAGGAGAGAGGAGAGAGATGATATTGAGAATTCTGCATCTGAAACAGCATTGAAGCTTTCTGTTTTGTATCCTTGGTTAACATTAATAAAACACTTCAAGCTGGTGTGGGTCAAAACTCCCTCCTGCTGCAAAGAGAACAAAACCCTCAACAAGGAGTAGCTGGAGAAAAACACTGGAGAAGAGAAAAAGGAGAAAGCAGAAAGCGAGGTATGGCTTCATCATTGAAATCACACAGTAAATTGACAGAGAACACACAAGGAGTTTATAATATGTGACTGTCTTGGCACCCTCAAGAGTCATTTTTGTTATGATCAACCAAGAAAGTACACCAAATGGATAAGATTTTGTATTTCCCGGGATAGATGTAAATGCTTCAAGGCAACTGTTTTTTTATCTAATACATTTTTGGCAATTCCCTACAAAGTCCTATGAAACAAAACATAAGCAATAACTGTGCCATAATAAGTACTAATTTGGGCCATGAACCATCAAACTTCCTTTAGATTTTAGTATGGGAGCATATAAGCTAATTTGAATTCATAAATAATCTCTTCTCACCACTTTTGCTAAAAAGTGAATGTCTAAAATCTGAAGAATAAAATCCAAATGCTCCAGGGACGGTGACAATTTTCCCAAAATACAAAAGTTTGAGTACGAAATCAGATCCATCATGTGGTACAACGGGAAAAAGGATTGAAAATGAGCTTTTCAAATGACAATGATTCTGATGTGTAACTTTAAATGCGTGTCTGCTGCTACCACAGGCTGGTGTTACTTTCAAGTTTTCAAGTTAATGGTACAAAAGATCACAGGCTTCCCATCTGTCAACATGAAGTCAAGCTGCACACTGTGATGAATCTCTGATACCTTGCTGACATAAAAGTTTCATCTGAGACTCTTTCTCCCTGGTTAATTAATGCAGTAGGGAGTGGACCTGGCCCTAGACAGATACCTTTGCTATGAATTGCAGGAGAGGATTATGTCAACTTCAAAATGAATCTACCCTTTGGCATGTTAAAATTTTTATTTATGAATGTGTGAGCTTACGTGTTTATCAATTATATATTTCCTTCTTAATCTTGAAATGCAATAGGAATTTTGCCTTACAAGGAAATGCACTGAAGGGTCTCATGGAAAACTACATTCTGACACAGAGACATTTTTAAAGAGAAGGTGGAGGTCAGCTTCATGCCTTTTATTAGCTGTCAATCACAGGGGTTTCAAGTGACTAACAAATGCCTTTGCTAACATGAGAATGGAAGCTGTCTTTGGTGCTCCATAGTTTCAACTATGACAGAGCTTCAAAATGCTCATGCCTGTGAAAGATCTGCATTTGTAAGACATTGAAGCAGCAGAAGTAATCTGCCAGAAAGCATGCGTCACCCAAATTAGCATGAAGGCAGATTCATATAGAGGTGACCAAAGGAGAAAAAGCTGGGATATTCTGTGTGTGGATCTTAGATACAAAATTAAGAAGCAGAAATCTCAACAAGGAGAAAAAATGAGAAGTGGAACAATGAATAGTACCCAGTAAGCTTACGAATGACTCCATCATTGGACAGTGATAGACTAACTCTTTGTTTCAGCCAATATGCCTCTATGTCCTAAAGTCAATAGACAGTGTGTTCAGGCCTTTTCTCCCTTGTGTTTGCAGACTGTCAAAGTAGAAATGCAAAGAACTCACAAATATTTGAATTTTAATCACAGTGCTATATATTATTTAATGCTTCAGAATTGCTTATCATAATCAGTACATGTTGCTCAAAACTATCATCTGTAATCTTGTGTATTTACAGTAGGCCAAGGAGAATTCTGGCAAGGTAATAATTAAAACAATTTACAAAGACAAACAACGTTTAGAGCAAAACATCCTGAATGTTAACAAAAAAATGCTATAGGCAAATTTTATTTATAAACTTGTTGAGGTTGCCTAGAGGTACTCAGTGTTAAAACGTTTTCCTATTATTAAAAAAAAAAGGGAGTTAAATCCCAAGCACCAAAAAGAGAAAATAGATTTTAAAAAAGTCACTCAGATTTGAATTAAGACAAAGAAATATAATTTTCATGAAATATACATTATAATATATCAGATTAATTAATTCAGAGTAATGATGTTGAATAGCACATTAATAAGCATGTTACATATATAACAACCACAAATCTTGCACAATATATGAGAAAAAGGCATTGAATCCCAGCACTTGGGAGGCAGAGGCAAGCGGATCTCTGTGAGTTCAAGGCCAGCCTGGTCTACAGAGAGAAATCCAGGAAAGGCGCAAAGCTACACAGAGAAACCCTGTCTCAAAAAACAAACAAACAAACAAACAAAAAAACAAAACAAAATATGAGAAAAAGCTCATGTTACTTCTATTTATGTTAGTGAGAAAACACCATTACAAGCAATATATTGCACTCTCATTAAATGTTTCCTTACAAAGCTAATAAAGTATTAAGAAGTCAAGAAATAAAAGCCTTTTTATTACTGGAATAAAAACCTACAGAATGTTTAAGAAAAAATATATTTTAATAAGATAAGATACAATGATATCACTGAAGAAAATAATTAGCAAAATAATATTATAGATTAAATGACATTATATAAAGTACTATCAAACTTTAAATTTAAATGAATATGCATAAGCTTACCCAGAAATATATCAGTTTCTAAAAAATGAATTTGTTGAATTAAGTAAAAAATAAGACACTGGACTCGTGGATGTAAAACCATCTACACAAGACTAATGTGGATGGAGGGTTGACAGCAAGATGGTATAGAAGCCTGATGACATGATTCCAATCCTTGGAACACTCATAATGGTAGAAGGAGAGAATGAAGTCCATAAACTTGTCCTCTGAACTAAACCTACACCTTCACATGAGACTCCATTCATCACACAGACACACAACACTAATAAATATTGTTTTAGAGGAAGATTGCTAATGATTGCTAAATTGATTTGAAATTCAATACCATTGTACTATAAATAAAAGTTTGTGTTTTGATTTGCAGCTAGAAATATTCAATGCAAAGTTCTGGTTATAACAACAACAACAACAAAATAATAATAAAAAATTCCTGGAATTCCACACCGCTATAGTAGCCATAAGTTTGACAACCTGCTCTTAGTGAGTTTGTATGGGAAATGTTCCTCACAGGATGAGGTATTTGACCACTTGGCTCTTTATTGGGAGATTTTATTCCTATAGCCTTACCAGAGGTGGCAATTTCACTATATATTCTTATAGAGAAAGATTTGAAGTTAGAGTCCACAACTAAGAGAACATGTGGGGTCTGGAGAGGTGGCTTAACAGTTAAGAGCACTGGCTGCTCTTTCAGAGTATCTGGGTTTAATTTTCTAGCACCCATATTTCTGTAACTCCAGCTCCTGTGGATCTGACATCGTCACATAGACACAAATGAAGGCAAAATACTAATGGACATAAAATAAAAATAATAAATATTGCAGAGAGAGAGAGAGAGAGAGAGGCAGGGAGGGAGGAAAAACGTGTGGCATTTGTCTACTGGATCTGAATTTCCTCCATCAGTATAATGTGTTCTAGTTCCAAACATTTTCTTGTCATTTCATAATTTCTTTTTTCTTTACTGATGAATAGAATTGCATTGTGTATATGTGTCACATATTCATTATTCACTCTTCAATTGAAAGACATTTACGTTGTTTTCCTTCTCTATTCATTGTGTGAACAGGGCAGCAATGACTATGGCTGAGAAAGTATCTGCGAAGCAGGAAGCTGAGTACTTAGTGAATATGCCAAGTGGTAGTATAACTAGGTCAAATGCTTATTCCTAGCTTTATGAGCATTCTCTATGTTGATTTACACAGTGGTTGCACCAATATGCAATTCCATCAGCGGTAAATGAATAAGTGAGGATTGCTCTCTCCCCACCTCCTCTCTAGCATTTGTCCTCGTTTATTTTATTGATCTCAACCATTTTGACTGTTGTTTAAGGAGACAGATTATAAAGACTGCATTTAAGATTTGTTTGAAAGTAATGCATGAGTGAATGGAGGACACTTTAAGGAGGAAAAAGGCAGAGATGGTAAGAAAGGGAAAAGACTAAAATGGCCAGAAGCAATCCTTTATCAAAAGGCATCAAGAGCCCATAAGTAGATGCCCCCAGTGAATAATCTTTCCAAAGATAACTGCAGGTATATTCTGCAATTTTCAGAGAACTTGCAAACTCCAGCTCCCCTGCCCACTAGTACTGATCATGACTATTGTTTTGGTTTTTCTTTCTTGCTTTCTTACCCTCGGTCACTGAGGATCCTTAATACCTCCCAAATAAACTCCAAGAATATAAGTCATTGTATCTGATTATGAATTGGGAACAACTCAGTATAAGGCATTAAAGAATTTACAGTAGAGGGATCAGGGCTTAATGACTAAATGTCTTCAGCAGATTTAACTGTCATTAAATTTTGAACAATAAGATATAAAATATATATGTAATATAATATTAAGAATGTATTTACCCCCAATTTACTTCCCCAAACAAATATTTTACAAAGCCTTCTAATATTATTTCCATATAAAAACACGTAAACAAAACCATATAGTAGATATATTAGATAGATAGATAGATAGATAGATAGATAGATAGATAGATAGATAGATAGATAGATAGATAGATTTTTAAAAAATCAAGAAATCGAAGCATGCTCATAGCTTCCTGGCATTACTAGGGATGGTGGTAATCCGAGCATTACAAAATGAGACAAAGGAAAATCAGGAATTCAAGGTGATTCTCAGCCACATGAGGAATATGAGGCCAGCTTGAACTTCAGGAAACCTTGTCTCCAAAAGGGAAAAAGGAAAACAAGTACAAAGAAAAATAGACATGATTTTCTTAACATCAAGAAAGGTGAAAGAGGACAAACTGTCTTACATCAAAAGAATTCCAAGAAATGTGATTAAATTCAATGAATATATTTTTGCTTGCATTTGAATTTAAACAAATAAAATTAATTTTGGGAACTACAAGGAAAACTTGAATACACCTAAAACTGGAAACTGCAGTGTGGTTACACAAGAAAATCTCCACATGCTTTAAAGGTTCAGAAGTGATTCACATATCTTAAAAATATAAACCGAAATACATAACACAGGCCAAACCATATGTTGGGAGTTTGTTTAAAAACACTTCATATTTAAAAGAGGAGGTAAATATTTTAAGTATATAAATTAAATGAAGACTGATAAAGATGTGAATGATGAAGAAGAAAAGGGATGTTAGAGTCTTTATTTCCATTCCAAGATCTTCATAATTCTAGGTTTTTAAAACAATGTGCCTCTTCTTTAGCCAAAGTGAGTAAGCATAAATGGGTAGACAACTCAAATGGAAAGAATTGGTATGGTGATGAGGGAAGATTTGTGTTTGCAGAAGTAGGAGGGACACAAACGATGAATAACAAAGGTAAAGGAACAGGGCTAATCCAGTAGACAGGAACTGATCTCCAGTATAACAGAACAGTATGCATGAAAGCTGTTCTAGCATTAACTTAGCACAACCATATTGAATACAAGCTATGTTTTTGAAAAAGCAATTGTATTGAAGTAGAAGGAGGATGTTAGTGGGTAATAAAAGTCAGGAGAGGGATGACTTGTCTTTTAAAAATCATTTGCATACATGTAACTTTACAAGGACAGAAAAAGTTTTGTTTATTTATTTAGAAATGAACACATATAATACATAACAAAAATTAGAGAAATAGAGATGACTATGAGAGAAAGCAAGAGGGGCAAATGGAAAGGTCTAAAGGGAGAAAGGGGAAAGTGGAAAATGTAATTATATTTTAATTTCAAAGAATAAAAATAAGAAGTCATTTCATTGCAATGTCCCTTGTGTCCTAAGTATATCATCCATACTTCAGGGCATGTCCCATGCCCAGAACTAGTTGGCCTACAAAAAATTAACTCCATATTTATTTGTGGGGTTTTTTTTGGCGGGGGGGTGGGGGGGTGGGGGGTGGGGGACTTTGTTTTGGAATGTTTTTATCTTGCTTTCTTGTTTGATTGAATAACTGGTTGATTTTTTGGTTTTGTTTGGAAAAATAGAGACAGAACATGAAATTGGGTGAGTAGGAAGGTGAGGAGGATCTGGGAGAAGTCAGAAGGGAAAAATGTGATTAAAATATACTATAAAAAAACTTTAACTAAAATACTCTCAATCCTGTTAGTAAATATTTTTAAAAGACATGAAGTAATTGGAAACATAATAACAATACTCATTTCAATATTCTAACACTGTTGTTCCCTTTGTGAAAATGTCATAATATCTACCTTAAATACTGTACTCTGAGACATCTTACCCTTATGTCATGATTTCCATGAAACCAAAATAAAGTGTGTGCTGTGGTGAAAAGCAAGCTCTGGACTCTGATGGGCTATGATGGGCCATGGAAACCTGGTGGTCATGTTGAATGAGGAATTTTATGCAAGGTAACCTCATTGGGAAGTGTATTTTTTATTATATGCACTTTATATTTATTTATTTTATTAATTTATATTTTATTTAACTGCTCTATGTAGAAATCTGATGCTGGGCATCAAAATGTCTGTCACTCTTATGAACTTTCTGCTAACAAAAGAGTTTGTCAAGAAAACATAAAGACCTAGCAGGCATAAATTATGGACTCTGAACTATTAATAGTGATGATAACGATGGATCTAGGCACAAGACACAATTGGAGAAATTTATACCAATCTTTGAAGTGTATTCAGTGTGATATTTTATAATAGATGATTAAGGTGGTAGTAAAACTAGCACATTTCAACTTGCACAGTATTATGCATTGTCATGGCAGATCTCCCTACACAATAACTATATAAGTGAATCTTGTGTAGACACTACCTTGTTTTGTGAATACAGGAAAAATAAGTTGCACTTACTAAAACAATGCCAATAAATGGTCAAGGCATTCTTTGGGAAATATGTAAATGTTTAGGCCTTTATTTCCTTAGAGAAACTAAATTAGATTAATGGAATATTCTTGTGATTCAACTTACTGTCTACCGACTGATCCAAAGAGATGAAAAGTTGAGAATTAGGTACTTACAGGAAAGGTATACTATGAAACTATTCTCTAGACTGCTAGCATGGTATTCCTGAAAGAATCGACAAAGAGATCAAGGGAACAGAAGAGAGAACTGAGAAACTATCCCCACACAAATATAAGCAAAGTGCTGTAAGGAGAAATGGATCTATTCAGCAAATGCTTTGACTGGGCGACCATATGCAAAAACAACAAATGTAGAGATTATCATGCTGGGTCATATACCTACATATAAAAGGGGAAATATTTTTAAAAATCTAGAACATAAATAACATCAGTTTGACAACAGGTTTATAGATAAGTGAAACAGCAAAATCCACCAAAGAGGCAATTGGTAGACGAAACCATTAAAAATTAGACTTTTAACATGTTACAGGCAGTTTTAAAAGATTAAAAACACTAACAGGAAGGCAAAAAGAAGTTACATGAAAGCACATATCAGATTAAAAGCTGAAAACTAAAAATAAGCTATCAACTCTTAAAGCTAACATTAATAAAACATCTAGTTATGATTGGGAAAATGATCTCAGGCATCTCAACCTAGAACAAATGTAAATGGTCAAAGAGCATGTGAAAGAACTCATAGTATCATAGGTGACTAGGGACATTCCCTTGAAACAGATTTCTATACTACCCTTCGGGTGACTAATATCCCAGACACTGCCAAACAAAATACAAGCATGTGAGGCAGCATGGATCTACTTCTGATTGGATTGCAAACTGGAACCACCACTTGGGTAGGCAGCTTGTCAGTTTCATAAATGGACAAATGTATATTTAACACACACCCTAACAGTCACGCTTCCAGGTATTTCCCAGTTACATTAAAACTCAAAATCTGCACCCAAACATTTAAAACAGCTATTTATAATCAGGAAATCTTGAAAGCACCATGATGTCCTTTACTATCGTAGTCATGAGCAGACAGTGACACACACATTCACCAGAATATTATTCATTCATAACAATAAATGGTTTATCAGGCCACCAAAACACCAAGATATGTTAAATGCATATTTTAATTGAAAAAAATCTGAAATGTTTTTCTAAACATGTGGTGTTATAGAAAGGGGAAAAAATAAACAGACTTGAAGAAAAAACAAACATAATTGCCAGAAGTTTGTAGTCGTGGAATGAGAGACAGATGAAAAATGAAGATCCTAGTATTTTCAGGACAGTGAAAACATTCCTGTGATAATGTAATCATGGACATATGATATCATGCTTTTACCACAGCTCCAAAGAGCTCAACACAGAGTTAGTACCAATGTAAATAATCTGGACTTAGTCTCTGATGTTAGAAAATCAGTTGCATCAAATATATCCTACTAACACTCTGTGTTATAAGTAGGAAACTGAGGGTCTGGGTAAATTTATGGGAGGGACATTGATGAGTTTTCCCCTCAAATTTTCTATAAACCAAAGTGCCTCCCTGATTAACTGGTTATAAAAATAAAAATGTGGGTTGGATCAAAGCCCAGGAATGAAATTTGGAGTAGTAATATAAACAATACAACTAAATATGCAAATGAAGATAAAGATAATAGGTCCAGCAGGTGGAGAGTAACCAGGAGACGGTCAAGATGTAGCATCTGTGTTATTGAGGAGAGTAAACTAGTTCAGTCATTGTGGAACATAGTGTGAAGGCTCCTCAAGATGGGGAGCAGTGCTATAAAATGGTCTTTTGTACATGATATAGCTGCAATACTCACAAACTCGTTTAGGTATAGTTTTCTGAACAATACATGTCCAAAATCAAGCTAATTAAAATTCCAGCATGGAGTTGGGAGAGGATGATAATGCCTCACCCCTTAGCTGAGAAGCTAGGTTTCTGAGGAAGGGAAGACAGAATTTTCTCTCTATGGAAGTTTGGCCACTGGTAGGTTGACCATGCGTCATTGGATGGTCATGGTCATACATGCAGTGCTAAGGGGACTCAGTGTGTCATGAAAGAAAAAAAATGCAAACAATAGCAAGGAGAGGGGTATATGAGAGGATTTGGGGGGGAAAGGGAAGGAAGAAATTTTATAATCATATTAAAAATTTTAAAAATTAAATGAAGATGGGAAAGCCAGTCAGGGTGACACAGGTCTTTAATCCCAGCAACTGCAAGACAGAAACAGGCAGATCTGTGAGTTCATGGCCAGCCTGGTCTACAAAGTGAGTTTCAAGGCAGTCAGGGCTACACAGAGAAACTCTGCTTTGAAAAAAAACTAAACAATCAAGCAAAAAAAGGGAAGAGAAGGAGGAAGATATGGAGGACAAGGAGAATATGAAGTTGGAAGGGGACATGTTGGATGGGTAGTGAAGGGAGCTGAATAGGGGAGAAGGAAGGTGTAGTCTAAGTGCAATGTGTCCATGTAGAAAATAAAAGAATGAGACATAAGACTAGCATTTGATTCATGAATCCATTAGTGGACATTTAGCCACAGAAATTGATATCAGCATGTCAAAGGAACCTGCACTTCTCTATTTATTGCATCATTATTTCCAATAGCCAAACGAAACAAAAAAAAACTTGATCCCATCAGCTGATAAGTGGGTAAACAGTATGTAGTCAGAAAATTGGATATACATATACATTTACACACAATCACATACAAACACATACACACACACACACACACACACACACACACACACACACACACTCTCTCTCACTCACTCACTCACTCACTCCCTTACACACATACCCCTCCAAGTATCTGACTGCTATTTAGCCACGAAAAAGAATAGAATACTTTCATTAGTATATGAACAGAGTGGCAGTCATGATGTTAAGTAAACCAGGAAGGATACAGAAAGATAAATAATACATTACTCACATGTGCAATCTGAAATATGTATACTATCAAAATTAACATTAAGAGTAATTGATAGGAGATTCTAGGAAGAGTTGGGAGATGAAGGCATGAACAGAGGCATTGGTTTCAATGTAATTTTCAGTCAGATGGGTTAGAGATTTCAGAAATGTTATTCAGGAGAAGGGCTGTGAGAATGGAGACATACAGTATGCTTCAAAACATTTATTTTTTTTTAAAAGGGGATTTGCATGTTTCATCCAAAAATGATAAATATTTGAGAAAATAAATGTTTTTCTTGATATAAATATTACACACTTATATAGAAGAATTTCATATGCCCTGTCCCCATGAACATCATAATTTCTAAGTTTAGTTCCCTGTTAAACTACTTATTTACATAATCTAAAAAGTTCATTATATATGTCACCTCTTTGTCTTAAATTGTTTTGCTAATACTCTAAGGGAGTCTGTTCTAATTACACATGAATTCCAAAAGTAGTAACCACACACATACACACACACACACACACACACACACACACACACACATACACCAAAAAAAAAATACTAGAGCAAAAATGTCCAGTGAGGAGATTTAAAATTCCTCTTAGAATGTGGTGATATGAGCAGAGGCAATGAGAGTACTTTTTAATGAATAAAAAGAGGCATTCATTGTCAAAGAGCAAGCACTAAGCATTTTCCAATTGTTGGACGGTTTGATTTTGAATACACTGGCTTTGGAAGGGAACTGACTTCAAAATGAAAGCATAAAATCCTTTCACATCGGAGTCTTCAATTGTGTGCCTGAAAATATTTTGATTTCTTTGTGTAAGTGCTATGGCATATCATCGCCTCTAACTACATGCTTACCACAGTGTTTGAAAATTGAGCTGGCAATTTACATAGCGTATCACAAGTGAAGCAAAGCAGGAGAATATTAAATGGTATGCAAATTGATTCATGAATATGAATAGCATCCCAAGTTACAGATACTGTCATAACATCATGGAACTTAAGACAGGATTTTATTACAAAAGCTGAAGTTCTGTAGAATAAAGTACAGCAAAGATGACTGACAATCCTAATGTATAGGTACCTGGAATCTAGTTCTGTGAGACACAAACAGTATTATTCTCCTCAAAATGAGAAAATGAAATGTGTGATACACAGTACTAGAGCTGTAAGAGTTACAACTTCAAATATTTATTTGATATGGTCAAAATTCCTTCATATCATCACATCATCTGCATTTTATGAAGTACTGTGATAGCAATATATCCTGGGTTCCATGACAGTGAAAAGAAAACAGGTCAAGTGCTGGGGCATTGATTTACATATGTGTAAACTGTGGCTTACATGATGTTATTTTTCCGTTCAAAATTTGTGTTTGTGTGTGTGTGTGTGTGTGTGTGTGTGTGTGTGTGTGTGTGTGTGTACATTCATGTATATAAGTGTTGTGTGATGAGGAACTTGCTAGAGTCAGAAGACAGCTAGCAGGAGTCTGTATTTTCCTTCAATGGTGGCTCTTGAGATGGAACTTAGATCTTCAAGTTTGATAGTTAGTTTCCCCGCTGCTCAGTTATTTTTAGAATGTCGTTTCTTCTGACCCTTGGCTAGATTCCAGGTTTGTTGACTAACATTCAGGACCTTGAATATCATTTGACTTTCTGACAATGTCCTAGAGATTAAATTAGTGGTTGTCTTCCTTCCTACACGAGAATGTCTACCATATCATTACTAAGAAAACAGATACCTTGGAGCCCCCAGATCAGCTCCTTTCTCAACGGGAAATGCAGGCATCCTTGAGGCATCAGGATCTCTTAAGAATGGGAGAAAGTGGGTTGTAATCACACAGTGGAATGAAGTACATGAGGAATGAGGAGCTGTAGTAGTTCCAGTACACTCTATGGGGAACTGATGCTGGTCCCAGCTTACCATTACAAGCAGGTTTAAGCAACATACGATTATGCATAGCTACAAAAACTTTAGCTATCATGTAAACATGTGGTAACTTCAACTTCTCTCTTCCCTTCCCAAAAAACACATTAGCAACCAATAGAGGACCAGACCATTAGACATCAGACCATTACACAACCAACTTGAGAAACTTTAGTCTGTAATCTCAGCCACTTCCAATTAAACTTGTGAGAATGGTTGCAAGCATGTACACCAACTGTTGTCTCAGACAACCCTCACCCTGCACTGTAACTGTGTAAAGCCTAGAGCTCTTTCCTTTGCCCTTTCTTATCACAATCTCTGTGCCCTCCCTACTCTCTTTATTGGAAATACTATATGAGATGAAAACCATCCCTTTCTTTCCTAAAGCTGGGACACAAAATCCTGTTACTCATGAAGAATCAACCCTACCACCGACACAGTGGTGAAACTTGGTGTCCCTGTGTGCCAAGCTATTAGTCTCTCCCATGGAACAACTACTACATTCCTCATAAACATACCTGGGCCTTATGCTTTGTAAAGGAAATATATTGAGGGACTGCCTATTAAAAGCCACTTCAGTCTTCCCACAGTCTACAAGGAAAATGGCTGAATGTTTGCCTGTAAGTCAGGGATTTTCAGCACATATCCTTTCTCAGCTTCTGTATTTGAAACCCCACTAGACCTTTAGTGGTCTGCCTCCACTCTTCTGAACTTCTTGCAATTCCAGAAGCAAAATAGCCTTTTTAAAAGGTGACAGATAATTATACACATTCACTGTATAGAATATAATGTGCTGTAGTATTTATACACTGTGGACTCATTACATCTATGTAATTAATAAATGCATTGCCTCCCATAGTTAATCATTGTGTGGTTCAATAGCTTTAAGACTGCTTGTTTCCTGGTCTTTCTTTCCGCCTCTAATAGGATTGCCCTTTTGTTCCCAGCTCACCAAGGAATGTTGTACTTATGTTTGAAACTCAGTGCAATTGTCACTTTGTATGAAAAGCCTTTCACATCTCCCTTCTTTGTGCTGGAGCTGTCCTTTGTATATAATTCTATTATTGCACCTTTTAAATGGTATTACCATTATTTGTTCTTGTGTCTAAACATGTCTGATTTCATCTAGATGGTCTCTCTGGAAACAGTAAAATGGAGAGACACTTGAGTTCATAGGAGCCTGGGCAGTTATTTTAATGAGAAGACTTAAAATACACATGAAAAAAATTACTTAATGTCAAACTCTCTGTGTTGGCAGGAGCTATGCAAGATGGTAGATAATGTCACTTCTGCATTTAAGCCTACCCTGGTGTCTGAAGGGAAAGGATCAGATGTAAGAAAATGACTAAGCAGGTTATGTCAACAGGGTCTGCTTGAAAAGCAAAACTGCATCACATAGGACTTGAGAACATTTGAAGACAAGAAAACATTAAACCTTGCATCATTACATATGTGTGTTAATACAAAGTATTTTCTCAGCATGTATCGTATACATAATCTTGTCTAGAAACATTTTCCACAAAGCATGAGAATTCTAGAAGGCTATAATTAACCAGAATGCAACAGAAAGAACTAAAATATACATAAAGACTAAATGTACCAAGTCTCCACCATAGTTCAGATTTTGATAAACTTACTTTTTTCACAATTACATTTCTAAGTGTTGTTAGACATTAGTTTAATCTCTCCGATGAAACTTCAGGAGCATAGTGCTACTGAATATTTATCCTTCTGTTCTATGTGTACTGTGCCTTACACATGCAAGGATGAGAAGTTTTCACCTTTCCCAAGGGAGTAGTTTTGCCACCACTGTGAAAGCAAACTTCAAAAATATTATTTACAACCATGTTGACTAGACATGGAAACAGTGGAAACTTTTACTTTCATTACTCTAATTTGTGTTATTTCAAAATAAGACACAGTGAAATGTGACTAAGACCAGTGTACTGTAGAGCAGCCATCACCCCCAGGGGCCTCTCACTTCCCTCTCGGCTCCTAAAGGTTCCCTTGAGAATCGGCCCAAGCTGCTTTTATGTGTAAGTTAAAGTTTTTCACAACATTGGCCAACTTGGTAATCAGGCTCTCAGTTCCACTTCTAAGGAAGGTCAGCTCAGCATTTTCTCAGTTTCTAGTGTCCAGGGACACTAGAATATTAATTCATATCCTCAGTCTGGAAGCTAGCTATTTTTCCTAGCTTCTCAGGTAGGGAAATGGGGCAAGACAGGATTGAAAATTATCTCAATAAAAGATAAAGGAACATACCCATGCCAGATTTTTATATATTTTATCCAGATTCAGAAGGTCTCAGTCTTTCTAATCCAATAAATTCTTTTAGATTTCCCCAGAGCTATAGGAATCCCAACCAATTCTCATTACTGGCAGTCAAAATTAATAGAAGCAAATAGATCCACATTTGTTATATGATATAAGGGATCCACGAGTCACTCAAAACCACACATTTATTGTGAAACACTTGTTTGCCTATGAACAACACTGACCAGCATGGCATAGTAACCCTAAGAGTGTAACAGTAGCAAATGTACTTTGGTGATAACCCACAGCATACAAATTGACCTAAAAATCTGCTCAACAAAAGAGAAAATTTTTCTGGTACTGGAAACCTGGCCAAGTACCCATGGCCAGTGAAGTCATGGATCTTAGAGGAGAATCTACAAACACCACTTTAGTAAACCAGCATAATCCCCCCTAATTACATTATAAATATTTGTCCTTTTATCCCACAGACAAGTGTAGTTCTTTTTTTCATATATATAATGAGATTTTCTTTTCATTTTACATACCACCCACAATTCCCCTGTCTTCCCGCCCCTGAGCCCCCCCCCCCCCTTACCCTCCCATTCCCATCTCTTCCAAGGCAAGGTCTCCTATGGGGAGTCAGCAAAGCCTGGTACATTCAGTTGAGGCAGGTTGAAGCTCTTCCTCCCTGCACCAAGGTTACACAACACAACTTCACCATAGGCTCTAGGTTCCAAAAAGCCAGCTCAGGTGGTACTCCAGGAGCTCAATCAATGAGAGAGAGAGGAGGGGTTCTATGAGCAAGAGATATGGAGACCATGGTTAGAAAAAGTACTGAGACAACTAGCCAAATTAGTGGAAACACATGAACTATGGACCAAAAGCTGAGGAGCCTCCATGACACTGGACTAGGCCCTCTGGACAAGTGTAGCTCTTATACCTCATCAAGAAAAAAAATCTCTTTCCAACAGATGGAGACCACCATGGGAAACCACAACCTATCACAAAACCCAGTCACAATGAATACATCTACAATATAACATCCACACATAGGCTCAGGGAACATTGTGGAAGAGGAAGCAGAAAGACTGTAAGAACCAGGAGATTGGGGAGTTTGCTGTGAAATGGTGTCTCCTAGTAATTTCTGAAGCTACACACTTATAGTGCCAGCAAAATGACAACACAGATATGAGCTAAACAAGGATAATACCATAGACACACCAAAGCAGTCAAGGGAAATTTAATGAGAGTTCCACCTTACACAAAGAACTGTAGACATCTAAGGAATACTGAAAGTTGAAGAAATAGACTTCTCTAGGGAAGAACACACCAACTGGTTATCTACTCCCAAATGGTTAGCCTTGAACACATAGATACAAATATCACTATTCAGACTGAGCAGAGGTTATTTACCTACTTAGAAATATATATTTATATATTATCTAACAACTATTAATGAAAAAAATAAGCCATGAATTTTAAAGAGAGCAAGAGGCGGTATATGGGAAGGCTGGAGAGTGGACAAGGAAGGACAGATAATGTGATTATATTATAATCTCAATAAATAAATTTTAACAGTCCATGGACCATGCAAAAATGATACTGAAAATATTTAAAATAATAGCCAAAATGATGAGTTTAAAGTTCAGTTTAAAGTTGTTTAAAAATGTTTCTTCACTCAGAAAGCATAATTCCAATCACAAGGAGATAATATCTTATTGCCAACCTCCAGTTCCTCTTATTTTACCCCTTTTTGACTATGCTTAATTTAAGTTATCCTCCCTGTATATTGAGGCTAATGATGATTATCTTTCTAAATCACACTTTTACCACAAAAATTTCAACATTACTTTTATGTCTACATATAGCTCTAGAACTTGAAAAACATGATTGCTCACAATCTGGGTTGAAGATCATCTTCTACTGCTTAGTACCTGTTCTTCACGTTTGTTCAACCATATCTTCAAATCATTTTTATTTGTTGGGTCACTTAGGCAAAGTTAGTTGTAGCAATAGGAGCAGGGCCTGAAAATGAAAAGATCAATTTCTTCAAATATTAATAGCATATATCTTTGATAATGACTAGAAATGCCAAACTAAAATAAGACAAATACCTATGAGATTTCTCTCATGTCTGTGGTTCAGCCCTAATATCCCAAATAAACTTTAATGTGATTTTTCAAGGTAAATATATTATTTGCTTTTTAAAAATTCTTTTACCGAGCTGCATTGAAAAATACTACAAAGTTGAGAAGCCCATTCCCAGTGGACAGATCTACAAAACACTCTCACACCTAAGGCTCAGGGAACAGGGTGGAGGAGTGGGCAGAAAGATTGTAAGAGCAGAGGGCCAGGGAGATTTCTGGGAAATTTTGTCTCCTAGGAATGTCAGAAGCTGTACCTATAAAGTTGTACCAACACAACTGCCCAAATGAGCTGAACAATGACAAGAATAATATGTCAGAGTGGACAGGGGAAAACACGTGAAGATTGAACCCTACACAAAGAACTACAGGCACATAAGGAATGCTCATTGTAGGAGAAGTAGTCTTCCCTAGAAAAGAACAGAGCAGTTAGTTGTCCAATGCCCAATGGTCAGCCCTGAAAGCATGCATACAAGTAACATTATAAGGACTAGAAAAGTTATATTTAGGAATGTGTATATACATATACACACATATATAATGTATTCATATATTATATGTATATATTTATATTAATATGCATATATTTATATACAGGTATGCATATGCATGCAACAACAATGAAAGAGGCCATGGATTAGGAGGAGAGTAGAGAGGGATATATAGGAGCATTTGGAGGGAGGAAAGGGCAGGGAGAGATTTTTTTAAAATTAGATTACATCCTCATTTTAAAAAGTGAAAAACAAACAATAAATTAGAGGAATATTTAAAGCTGGTGAGTGTGTGTGTGCATGTGCATGCATATGTGTTGTGTGTGTGCATTGTGTATGTGTTTGTTGTCTGTGTATTGTGTGTTCTACGTGCGTGTATTGTGTGTGTATGTTGTATGTATGTGTGTAGTGTGTGTGTGTGTGTGTGTGTGTGTGTGTGTGTGTGTGTGTGTGTGGTCTGTCTGTGTAAACTTGATATCATGCTCAATGCGGGGCCCCAGAGATCATCCTCTCTCAGCTTCACAATGCTATGATTACAGGCATGCACCATCATACCATGTTGATCGAAAATGGAGATACAAACCAGGTCCTCATGCTTTAGAGGCAGGTGTTTATCTACTGAGTCATCTCCAAGGTCCCTTAAAACTGATACTTAAACCATAGAAGAAGGCTGTTCTCATATTATGGGAAAGAAAACAAGCTGTGACTAGCAGGTAAGTGTGTTGGATAAAGTGCTCTTCAGAGACAGGCATTCTTGTGAGAGAGCTGAAGGTGGCAGTCCATCCTGAGGAGGAATCTTTGTAGAACATTATCTTCTATGGGTCTCAAGCTTGGAGTCATGATTTTAAAATCATTCACAGGATGACGCTTAGCCTTAGGTAGAAAGTAAGACATAAGGAAGTTGCCAAAGTGACCAGGGTAGGAAAGTCACCTTTAAACCCACACAATAAACTGTAGTCTGAAGAAGACTAGTGTGTTTACTTATTGACACTGGGGACCTTGCCAAGGCAAGCAAGGACAGATGGTCACTAAAATATGAAAAAAAAAAATTGTGTTAAAATACCACTTGGATCAGCCTGAGGCTGGCTCCAGTTTAAATCAAGCTCCATTCAAAATTCCATTTGAACTGTGTTTTCTCCAATATATTACAGCTTATTAAATTTCAGAGTCCTAGATGAGCCAGGAGAGACATACTCCATAGTTCTCACTGCTGACAAAGATGAGCTCAGCTCAGAATTCATGTACATCTCAGCAACAACTTCAGACATTTCAGAAGATACCCCTGGAATCCATATCCACAAAGATAGAAGAGTCTGCTAGTTAGGTGATAAAGCCTTGACCTTGTTTAAAGCAGAGTTCTAATCATGTGTGGTCTGACTTTGAAGGTCCAAGGTACATGTGGATTGTGAAAGAAAGAAGTCTTTTCATTTTAATGCTTGAATCTGTGAAAGCTAAGAGAACCACAGGACAGCAAATGATGATTTAATCTTTCCTAGGAAGGGACAAGAATAAAACAGTGTGAGGCTCCTTAGTGTACTTCCATCCCCCAAGTGAAGGTGGACACCAGAAGGGCCCCACTGGATGAATAATGAGGAATCATAGTGGTAAGCCATTTTATCAAAAATATTAGCACAACAGTTTGATCATGAATCATGTCTTTGGGCTTTCATCCCAGAACATGTTCATATTTGGGCTCACTGGAATTTCCCTAAGGTCTCATGTTGGTAAATGATAATGTAAAAACCATTGGATTATACTGGGTACATCTTGATTACATGGAAAATCACTTAACATTGTATGGAAAGAAGGTCAGACATGAAAATGATAACCAAAGGGAAATAAGTAATATCTAGCTATCTTCACCAACCCTGCTTCCTAATTTCTATGAAACCTAGCAACAAAACTAGTGGCCAAACAGATACATGTAGTCATTCTTTGTTAATCTAAGGGGAGATCTGTCAAAGTTCCCCTTAAGTTCTGTCATTTCATTTGATGCTTCTTGGTTACTATCATCTAGACAGGGAGTCTGTAAAGCAGTCCAAGCCAGGAGTATATTTTCTGCTTTAAGAAAAACATCCAGACTCCAAAGTGATTCCACGGAGATTACAGGTTTTGTGAGGGAGACCATGAAAAGGGGCATGATTGTAGACCATATAAAATACACAACAATATTTCAGGCTATGAGCTGCAAATTCCTGAAAATAACCTACTACTATATATTACAGTTTCCCTTTTGCTTGGCCAACTTAATAAATTTAGCTGGAAAATATTATTTAACAATGCAACAGATATTTTCCATTGTCAGTATTATGAGCCTAGAAAATCAAGAAGTACAAACAGAAAAGAAAATTCCTTTAGTACTACCTCCCATAATAAATACTCTTAATCTCCTTGTGTTTTTCCACTTACAATTCTTATCTTTGATATTTTCTTTTTTTTTTTTTGCATGATTGTAATCACACTGAACCTACAAGGTTCTTTTTGTTTGCTTGTTTTTGTTTTTCTACCACCAAAATATTCTTTCATTTTTGTATTTTAGACAGAGTCTCATAAAGCCCTGGCTAATGCTCAGATTCACTCTGTAGCCAAAGATGGCCTGAAACTCTTGTTCTTTCTGTTTCTGTCTTCCAGTTGCTGAGATTATAGATGTATACCACCACACCTCCTTGAAATAGTGTTTTTTTTTTCTAATTTAACGTTTTTATCGATTGTGGATTACCCATCATATATCTTGATCCCATTCATCTCCATGTCCCTTACCATCTGCCCTCTGCCCTCTGCCCTTGCAACCCCCACCAAAAAAAATAAAATAATTTTTAAAAGAAATGAAAATAAAAATCTCATTGTGGAAGCTATAGTGTGACACAGTGAGTCACACAGAATACTTTTGTCCATATATCTTTCCTTACAAGTGTTCATTGCAATGAGACATCGGTCTGGCTCAAGACCTCTGATTTTGGCTACACTGTGGAAACTGGGTTCTCACTGGGGCTCCTCTCAGATATCCTATTGTTGTCCTTTGTCATGGAGATCCTGCAGCTTTAGGTCTGCAGAACTGGTCCCTTCACATGCTCCAGCAGGTCATAGATGGAGTGGATGTTTGGATGGGCCAATTCATAGCCCTAGTTCTAGGTCTAGATAGTTACTGAGTTGGTTGGCCGCCAGCTCTCCCTCATTCTCACCAACAGGACAAACCTGGCTAGCTTAACCTCTGAAGTAAGCAGCAAGGGGCAGGGAGATTCTCCTGCTTTCATGCCCTCTGGCTGGCTCATCCACACCTATAGAATTAGGGCCATCTCTAGTGTGTTGCCCCGTAGAGGAGTAAGGGCCACTATTCTGAGTGCTGCAGTTGGTTAGAGGCAGATCAAGCTCTCACATTCTTGTGACCTCAAGGCCAGCTCTCCCACCTGCCACAGGCTGCATGGGGTTGGGGAGGAGGATCCTCTCTCCCTCATCCAGCTCCCTCACACTTAAAATCTAGGGGCAAGCACACCTGCATCCTAGCCAGCAGGGTTAGCTTTACTGTGCTGGTATCTCTCTCCTAGCTGTTGAGTAATGGGGCCAGCTTTCCATGCTCATGTTCTCAGGGCCAGCTCACCTGAACCCCCACCAAGGTCAGCTCTGTCATGCTTGCCCAGGTGAGGTGAAGGACATGCTATCTGAAGTGATGCAGTTCGTGAGGGAAAGGACCAGTTCTCCACAGCGTTTGCAGCCAGTGAGGCAGAGGGCCAACTCTGTGCAGCCCTATGCTCTTGGCCTTCATGGTAAACAGAACTGTGGACATCAACAGAGACCACAGCTGTGGCAAGGATTCGGGTCCAGACATAGTCCTTGGCAGTAATCTGGGCCTGGACATCACCATGGCCCCAGGTGGCAAGTAGGCCACCTACCTCAGCAAACTTCCCACCACCTTCACCTCTTCAGATCTGCCTCTCTCCACAGGTCATGAGTCATTCTGTCTTTCTGTCTCTTCCATACCCAACCATATATTTGCTCACCATAATGGTGCCCAGCCATCCATGTTTTCTCTTCCCCACCTGGGTGGCTAGCCCCAGGCAGGCAAGTGTGTCTTCTCCTTCTGTTCACTCTTAATGGCCACAATTTTTTAACCAGTTGTTAACAGTCATTCATTGATTTCAAAATGAGTGCATTATGAAATTGATCTTGAAGACAAATATTATTGGCAGATGACACATTATGTTTTTTTCAAGTTAGACAAAAATAAAAACTTCAACATTTTGATACAGATTAGAAGATGTAGAAAGTAATTCTTATTTCCATAGTAATAAAAATGTACCTCATGGGACTGTAGAAATGGCTGTGTTTAAGAGTACTTGTTGATCTTGCAGAAGATCCTGGTTCAGTTATGAGCACCCACATAATAGCTAACAATCATCCACAACTATAGTTCCAGGGAATCCAGTGCCCTCCTCTGACTTCTGCAGTCTTTAGGCACTTACTTGCATGGTGCACATACATGCAGGCAAAACACTCAAACAATTTTTTATGTGTTTGATAAATAAATCTGTGTGTTTGATAAACAAACAATTCTAAAACAACATTTTTAAAATGCACCTTGTCTGTCTGTACTATCATGAAAATTTTATGAGAAAAAGCAAGAAAAGGAAGTGGAAGAACAAATATTCTTCCAGCACAGTAATTTACTTTGGTAAGTGACAAATTAGCCAGGTACTGGTTGCTTTCTGAAAGGTTATACATATGTCAATTGCAGTATGCGTAGGATTTAAAGACAGTAACATGAACAAATGTATTTCTAGAATCAAAGGAAAGCTTCAAAGGAACTTGCAATCCCAGAAATCATCTAAAAACATAAATACCTAGAATTATCGCAGTTAGAAAGTAAAGGAAGGAATGCTAATCCTTCTAACTAAAACATGCCCAGCCAACTCTGCTTCTTTAATGACACATTATCTTCAAATAATCTCGCAATACATGAACATGTTCTTCTGTTTCATTCACATATCTTAATTTAAAATATCCTTCATTAAATTTCTTCTTGGTGAGTCAGTATCTTTAATCTATCATTCATTTTCACACCCTTCAAGGAAATTTCAATTGTGCTCTGAGCTTCCCTTCCTTTGCCTTAACAATTCCAAATAGGATACAATCTCTCACCATCTGCAGAAAGCCTCTAAGCCCGGAAATGGCCCTATTGTCCCACAACATTGCCAAAGCCAAGGATCAATTTTTATATACTCTATCAGAAAACTGCACCAGTAACTGTGAAAAATTTTGTGAGTACAATTGGTACTGGTAACTTCTTAGCTGACTGCAATGCTTTCCTGTTTGAGATTTATGTTTGTTTGGTTTTCTTTGGTTGGTTGGTTTGGTTTTTAATGCAATCAATTCTATGATCTCTCTCTTCCTTGAAAAGTTCATTCAATGAGAGACTAGGGGTTACATAGGCTCCTTGGTAGGATGACAAGGAGAGAGGCCATGGATAAGTAAACAAGGTGGTGAATTTCCAAGATGGCCAGCTTCTTCCTCGCCCCCCTTACTTGAGACAAAAGCCTGGTAGCTTAAAACAAAGGCCTTATAGGCTTCTGGCTCTAACCAGCAGGTCCCTTCTGATAGATTGGTTCAACAATTTCAAGGCCTGCTCTGGACATGGCTCAGGAACAGTTCTTGGCCAATTAAGAATTTTAGTTTTCTTCAAACTGACCAACCATGAACTAGGGAAGGAAAACTCTTCAGAGGCTTTAAAACCACAAGCCCGAAAGCCTGGATATTTTGGCTCTCAGAGTATCTTCCCCCACTGCAGCATACATAGACTGTGTTAATCCCAAAGATGTCAGGTGAAAGACGATCTGCCCAAATCATCATGACCAAATTAATTAAAGCAAGCAATTAACTAATATAAGCATTTTTATTCCTGTACATGTGTTTTACCCCCTAAGACAGGGTTCAAGAGGTCAGCATTGGACATGGAGAAGATATGGTTTTTATAGCTCAGAGGTAGGAGGTTTCCAAATGAGGGATTTGACAGGGAAATGGGTTGAGTTACAGAAGCAGAATATAAGCATAATGGTTTTGTTATAGCAACCTTTTGAAACAGACATAATTGCAAGGTGGTCATAAGGTAGTCATAATAACAGGTGGTCATAACATCAGGTAATCATAACAATGTAGTCATAATAACATTCAGTTTCACAGTTCTTCAGATGGCAGCTTCTGAATGTCTATGTGAGACAGTCACTGGCTTCTTCAAATCAAACTTACAACTCTTTTCTTCTTCTATCCCCTAAGCCATGTTGGATTTCACACACAAATATAAATGTACATATACACACAAATATCATAACATTCATCATTTTGATTGACTACCTGAATGAATTTTCTGAACCTAAAGTTTCTAGGTCACACAGAATATTCCTACAAACACTTCAAAGTTGCTTTAATCTCTTGGGGATTTGATCCTTAGAAACATGATCTTTTTCACATTTGGTGCTTAAATACTTCTTTATGTGGCTCAAGATTAGAGTCCTTATTTCAAGTTTATTAATTATTTCCACATTCTTTTGCTTTTAACTTCTTCAATAACTGTTTTATGTTTGTCTTGTATTAAGCTTTGAGTTTGTTTTTGCTTTACAAGCAAATTTAAGAATCCTATTAAGTTCATTCTAATTACATATACTCATGGGACTAGATTCTCAACTCTTTTACATCTTATGCTGGAAATTTTCTGCAGTTTTTTTTATTGAAAATAGATTTTATTTTCATATAATATATCCTTTTATGGAAAAAATATGCCATATATCCTGATTACAGTTTTCCACTCTTCTGTTTCTCCAAGTTCCTCCATATTTTTCCTCCAAAATGGAACAACCCTGTTCTGTCTCTTTTTGGAAAAAAACAAACAGGCATCTAAGGGATAATAATGAAATAAAAGGTAAAACAGTACTAAACAGATTTAGGAAAAAAACTAAAAAACATTAGGAAAAGAGACTTCCTAGAAATGAAAAAAAAAAAAAAAAAAAACAGAATAGACACAGAGACACACTCATTTGCACACTCAGGAGTCCCATAAAAACAAAAACTGTAACACACACACACACACACACACACACACACACACACACACACACACACACACAAGAACCTGTAGAGTAAAAAACAATTCAAATAAAAATTTTAAAAAGATAAATTTTAAAAAATAAAGAAGGGAAATATCCTTGGCATGATATTATAAAACAAGAAATGTCAGAAATATCATTGAGTTCCTTTCTGGTTGGCCATCTACTGCTGGGCATGCAACCTGCCCTTAAGAGTTTATTTTCTGAGTAAGACCCTCTTGAAAAAACTGGATTTTAATTTTCTAGTGGTTATAAGTTGGAGATAATTTCTGGCTTAAAGATGGGGGTGTATAACCACTTCTCCACTCAGCCCTAGGACCCACCTTGTATACACCCATGAAGGACCTGTGTATGCTGCCTCAGTCTCTGTGATTTTACATGTGCATCTGTCCTGTTGTGTTTTGAAGGCCTTGTTTCCCTGGTGTCTTCTATCCACTCAGTCTCTTATATTCTTACTACTTGCCCTTCCACAGGATTTCCTAAGCCCCAAGGAAAGTCATGATGGAGACATCCATTTAGAGATGAGTATCCTGAGGCCCCTCACTCTGTGCATAATGCCTGTTTGTGGGTGTCTGTATTTGTAACCATCTGCTGCAGGAGGAGGTATCTCTGATGATGACTGAGCAAGGCACTGATACATGAGTATAGCATAATGTCAATATGAGTCATTTTATTGATATTTTTTTTTAAATTTGGTTTTACCAAAGTCTATGGGCTAACTAGTACTAGGTTCTTGGTCACCCAAGGAATTTCATGTATAGGTTCCATCTCATGGAGTGTGCCTTAAGTCAAAACAGACATTGGATGGTTAATCCTACAAGATTTGTGCCATCATTGCACTAGAATATCTTTTAGGCTGGACACCATCACAGATTGAAGAGTTTGTAGCCTGGATTAGTGTTTATGTTTCTTCTTTAGTAGTATACAAAGTATCTTCCAGTACTGGGAACACTAATCCATATGGATGAAGACTCTAGGTTGACACAAGCTGGATTTATGTGTTGAATGAGTTGTGAAGATATTGTCTTCAACAATGGGGATTGCTATCAATTTGGAAACATCAATCTCTAGCCATGGCTATAGTCTGTGTTGTTTTGGAAGTTCCTATAGGACCTGTTTAGCTAAAATCTCTTATTAGTTGTAATCAATTCCCAGTACTGGAAACTTCATTTGTTGACAAGAGATGTTCAGTTGGGGGTGTGTCTCCCTTGTTATTTTGTGATTCTATTTAGATCTTCTTTATATGTGAGCTTTTGTTTTTCCATATGGAGCTGAGAATTGTCTTTTTGAGGTCTGTAAAGAATTGTGTTACAATTTTGATGAAAATTTCATTGAATCAGTAAATTGCTTTTTAAAGTTTGGCAATTTTTATTTTATTAATTGTATGAATCCATTGACACAGTAGTTCTTTCCATCTTCTGATATCTTCTTTAATTTCTTTCTTTCATATGTTAAAGTTTTTATCATATAAGTCTTCCAGTTGCTTAGTTAATGTTATCCTATGACATTTTATAGTTTTGAGGCTACTGTGAAGAATGCCCATTCTTTGATTTCTTTCTTAGTCAGTCTGTCACTTGTATATGGGAAAGTCACTGATTTTTGTGAGATAATTTTGTATCCTGTCACTTTAAGGAAAGTGTTTATTCAGTTGGAAGAGTATTAGAGTGGAATTTTTAGAGTCACATATGTACATTGTCATACCATCTGCAAAATAAAGATACTTTAATTCTTTACCTTGTAATTGACTCCCTTTGATACTCTCCAGTTGTGTATTGCTCTAGATTATACTTCAAATACTATATTGAATAGGTATGGTGAGAGTGGACAGCTATGTCTTGTTTCTGATTTTAGTGGAATTGGTTTATGTTTCTCTCATTTAAGTTAATGTTGGATGTGGGCTTGCTGTAAATTGCCCTTACTATGGTGAGCATGTCTTCTGTATTTCTGATCTCTCCAGAACTTTCACAATGAAGAGATGTTTGATTTCGTTAAAGGCTTTTACTGCATCTAATGATTTGATCAAGTGGACTTTATATTTCTGTTTGTTTATATGGTGGAGTACATTTATTGGTTTATGTATGTTCAGCCATCCCTGCATCTTTTTGATGAAGCCTACTTGATTATGGTGAATTGTCTTACAGATACATTCTTGGATTCACTTTGCAAATACTGAAAATTTTTGCATCCTATGCTTATAATGGAAATTGGTCTGTAATTCTGTTTCTTTGTTGGGTCTTTATGTGGTTTGGGTATCAGAGTAACAGAACTAGGCAATGTTCCTTCATTTTCCATTTTGTGGAATATTTTGAGGAGTACTGGTGTTAACTTTTCTTTGAAAGTCTGAACTCAAAGAATATGGTGTTGGCCTTATGTTGGTTGGGAGACTTTTAGTGACTGCTTTTTTTTTTCCACTAGGGGTCTGTTTAAATTGCTTATCTGATCTTGATTTAACTGTGGTAAGTGGTATCTATTGAGAAAAATATCTCATTCTTTTAGATTTCTTAATATGGTAGAATACAGTTTTTTAAAGCAAAGTCTTAGGATTCTCTGGATTTCCTTGATGTCTGTTCGCTTTATCTCTAATTTTGCTAATTTGAATATTCTCTCCTCTGCCTTTTAGCTAAGGATTGGTTAATCTTATTGATTTTCTCAAAGAAACAACTCTGTTTCATTGAGTCTTTGTATTATTTTTAGTGGAGGTGATGTTTCTACTTTATTGATTACTTATATAGTCATATAAAATATGATTATATATTGCCATTTACTCTTTTCAGGTGTGATTTCTTCTTTTATCTCTAGAGCTTTCAAATATGTTGTTAAGTTACTGATCTGTGATATCTCTGTTTTTGTAGTTTTTAAACAAATGTAGGCATTTAGTGCCACTGAACTTGGCTCTTAGAATTTCCTTCATTGTATCTCATTAGTTTGGGGATGATTTGTTTCCTTTTTCATTCATTTTAGAAAGTTTTTAATAACTTTATAAGTTTCTGTCTTAACCCATTTTTCATTCAGTAGTGATTTGTTCAGTTTCCATGCGTTTGTAAGCCTTCTGTTACTTCTGTTATTGATACCCAGTTTTCATCCATTGTGGTCAAGTAGGATGCAGGGTGTTAATTCAGTTTTCTTGTATCTATTGAGATTTCCTTTAGGTCCAAATTACGTGGTCAGTTTTGGAAAGATTTCCATGATCTGCTGAGAATGAAGTATATTCTTTTGTGTTTGAGTGAAATGTTCCGTGGATATCTATTAGGTCCATTTTCTTTATGATGTCAGATAGTTCCAGCATTTCTCTATTTAATTTTTGTTTGTACAATTGGATTATTGGCAAGAATGGGGTACTGAATTCACCCACTCTCAGTGTGTGAGGACCGATGTGTTTTTTAGGCTATGGTAGTGTTTCTTTTATGAACTTGTGTTTGGTGTGAAGATGTTAAGATTTGCAATGTTCTCTTGATGAAGTTTTCCTTTGATGAGTATGAAGTGTTCTTCCCTAGCTCTTCTGATAAGTTTTGGTTTAAATCTATTTTGTCAGATATTAATTGGCCACACCTGCTTACTTCATAGGTCAATTTGCTTGGAATGACTTTTCTATCCTTTTGTTCAGGAGTGATTTCCATCTTTGATTTTAAGACAATATTGCTTTGATGACACAGAAGCATGGACCCTGTTTTTGCAACCATTATGCTTATTTGTATCTTTTTAATGGAGAATTGAGACCATTTATGTTGAGAGCAGTGTTTGTTGGTTGCTGTTATTTTGTTCTAGTGTTTTGTTTGGTTGTTTATGTTTTGCTCTCTCTCTTTTGATTTACTGGTTATTTATTCCTTGTCTTTTCCTTTGTGTAATTAACTAATTTATATTGAAGTTTTCCTTCAAATACATTTTGTAGTACTAGATTTATAAATAGATACTGCTTAAATTAGGTTTTATTGTGAAATGTCTTTTTAATTCCCATCTATAATGATTTTATTGCTGGATATAATAGTTTAGGGTGGTACCTGTGGTTTCAACTAGTGTTGAACATCTATCCAGGCCCTTTTGGCTTTTGGAGTCTCTATTGAGAAGTCAGATATTATTCTACTAGTTCTGCCTTTATATGTTTTATGGTCTTTTTCCTTTCCAGTTTTTAATGCTTTTTTGTTGTTGTTCTGTACAATTTGTATTTTGATTATTATATGCTGAGGTAAATCTCTTTTCTTATCTAGTCTACTTGGTGTTCTACATGATCCTAATATTATAATAGGAAACTCTTTCTTGAGGTTAGTATATTTTCTTCTAACATTTTGTTGAAAAGATTTTCCGTGCCTTTGACTTGGGTTTCTTCTCCTTCTTCTATTCCTATTATTTGTTTATTTGGTCCTTTCATTGTGTCCCAGACTCTGTGGATGTTCTGTGCCTGGAGATTTTTAGATTTAACACATTTAACCAATGTATCCATTTCTTATATCTTGACCTCATTGCCTGAGATTCTTTCTTCTATTTCCTGTATTCTGTTGGTGAAAATTTACTCTGAATTTTCTGTTTGAGTTCCCAAAGTTATCTTTTTCAGATTTCTTTTAGTTTGTTTTTTTTTCCCTCATTATTTCTATGTCTTGAATGGTTTATTCCCTTCTGCTGTTTCTTTGTGTTTAATAGATTTCTTAAATAGTTTTATTCTTTTTTTTTAGGGGTGAAAGCCTTAGAGATATTAGGGAAATAGGGAAAACCATTAGCCAACCTTACCTCACCATTTCTGCAGCTTCCAAGTGCGAATTACTTCCTGTTTACCTACCTATATGCCTTGCTGTTCTGCCATCTGATTTGCTCTCTCTGTTCAGCTACATCACTTCCTCTTCCTACCCAGTTCTGTTACTTCCTGTCTGTTTGTAAAGACCTCCATATCTCCATCGTTAACTAGTTTTGGAATTTAAGGTGTGTGTTACTGTACCTGGCTCTGTTTCTAGTGTGGCCTTGAAAACACAGAGATCCTGCCTGCCAAGTGATAGGATTAAGGGCATGTGCTACCAATGCCTGACTTCTTTCTTTACTTATAATGGCAGGCCTTTTCCTCTGATCTCCAGGCAAGCTTTATTTATTAAAGCACAAATAAAATATCACCACACTCTAAAATACTGAAGCAGAAGCAGATATCCATGGCCAAGCCTCCAGGAGTCCAATCAACTAGAGAGAGGAGGGATTATATGAGCAAGAGATATTGAGGCCATGATTGGAAAGATTACAGAGACAATTAGCCAAACTAGAGAAAACACATGAACTGTGAACCAATAGCCGAGGAGCCCCGATGGTACTGGACTAGGCCCTGTGAATAAGTGAGACAGTTGATTAGGTTGAATTGTTTAGTACCACCCCCACCCCCCACCCCCCACCCCCCGGTAGTGAGACTGGGACCTGTCCTTAGTGCATAAGCTGGCTTTTTGGAACCTAGTGCCTATGCTGAGACACTTTGCTCAGCCTTGGTACAGGGAGGAGGGGACTGGACCTGCCTCAACTGAATGTACCAGGCTCTGTGACTCCCCAAAGAAGTCCTTGCCTTGGAGGAGGTGGGAATGAGGGGTGGGTGTGGTAGTATTGTGTTCCCCAAAATATTGTGTACTCTAATAAATTTATCTGGGGTCAGAGAACAGACAGCCACTAAATACAAAGGCTAGAAAATGGTGGCACTCACACCTTTAATCCTAGCATTCCAGAGATAGAAATCCCTGTGATCTCTGTAAGTTCAAGGCCACATTGGAAATAGCCAAGCATGGTGACACACACCTTTAATCCCAGAAAGCCAGCCTTTAATCCCAGGGAGTGGTGGTAGAAAGCAGAAAGATATATAAGGCATGAGGACCAGAAACTAGAAGCATTTGGCTGGTTAAGCATGAGGCTGGTTAAGCTTCAGGCTTTCGAGCAGCAGTTCAGCTGAGACCCATTCCAGATGAGGACTCAGAGGCCTCCAGTCTGAGGAGACAATATCAGCTGAGGATCCGGCGAGGTGAGATAGCTGTGGCTTGTTCTGTCTCTCTGACCTTCCAGTATTCACCCCAATAACTGGCCTCCGGTTTGATTTTATTAATAAGAACTTTTAAGAATCCTGCTACAGGTGGGTTGTGTGTGTGTGGGGGGGAAACCTGGGGGTAAGAAGAACGAGGACAGGGGAATCCATGGTTGATATGTAAAACAAATAGAAAATCTCTTAATTAAAAAAAAAAGAAATTCTGGTTTATCTTGCAGTGAACAAAAGATGTGAAAGTGGAAGATTATTTTGTGTTTAATCTTCTGCAATAATTTATTTTGCTTATGAATGAAATGTAAACGTCTAGTTAGATAAATAGATGAATTATTCTAATATAGCCAGTAAGTTAATTGAACCATGAATGATTTTGGCAAATGTAGCCCTATTTTAAACATTGTAATATGTATTACTAATTGCCAATAGTTTTATTCTTTTCCTTGTGAATGACTTGTTGGTTATTTGACTTACATTTTAAATTTCTTAATATATAAATTTTAGTTTTTGCAACCCCATTGATAAAATGAATTCATTTTTAGTTGACATCTTGAAAGATTAATGTCATCACATTCAAATACATGTCCATCTTCTCACATTTTTTTTATTTTCTATTTTTTTCTATTTTCATTAAGATGTTTTGTATTTTCTTCTATAAAATCAAGTATATCCTTAGCTACTTCTCATGTAATTTTTAGGGGTTTTGTGTTTCTCTTTCTTTAACATTATAGATATTTGTTTAGTGTTAAAAAGTCAAGCCTTACTTAAGTTCAAGGCAGCTAGTAGGTAAGTTTGATATTGTACCCTAGATTATGCTCTAGCAAGATATCCTAAATGATTTGGAGAGACTATTGTAAGAGGTGAAATAGTCACTTATATTTGGTACTCATATTGTTTCTATCTCCCTATCAAATCTTAATAAAGTAGAGATGGAATGGGATGATGTGGATGATAAGTTCATGATGGACAGACATATAATATACACATAGAACACCAAGGTTAACCTACTCTGTGCTACAGGTATAATATAGGAGTTTCCATTGATGAAAATAATCTCATTTTGGAGTCTAATGAAACATAAAGAGAATGGTTTTAGCTTTAAATGTCTGGGGTATTTCTAAATTAAAATACCTAGAAGACTTATGTTCTGTAGAAACATGAAAGATTCCAGGAAAAGGACATAAAGATCTGTAATGTTTCTGAAATGGTAACTGCTAAACTTGATCTAAGAAATGCTAAGATTTTTTAACATATCTGATCATTAACCAAGCCTGCTCACTTTGAGTCATTTGGTTTTCCTCTTATAAATGTTGAATAAGAAAGAATAACAACTTGACTCTTTCTCTATAGGTTTATTTTTCTTTTTTGAAAGCTACAATATTTGTTCAGATTACCCAAACAAGTAGTACAGTAACAATTTCCACAGACTGCTCTTCACAGTCTATTTCATTGGTGTGACTGGAACAAGTTATTTCCAATTACCAGTAAGGAAAGTAATTGAGGGGGTGATAAGGTATTGTGAGTTTCCCAGTGTTGCTAAGATCAAAAGCAGCTGTCTGATTTAACAATGAATCTATTGAGTCAGGTCATTCTATAATCATTAGAAGGTTTCCTTTATACTCAATTGAGTGACATGGAACAGTTTGTCTCCAGACATTGTATTTGATTCTTTAAATAGTACAACTACTTTATTTAATGTGTCAGAGAATAAGAGATTTACCCAATTGTGTCTATGATGATTTTTTCAATTATTCTGATTCCTGTTCCTAAAAAATGAAATAGTTTGTTGTCTATCATTCTTATCATCTTACAAATCTGAGGAGTTTTGTTTCATTACTTTTATTCATATATTTTAAATTTTTATATTGAATTTTTCTTTCTAAAAATAGTTTATTATCTCATTTAGCTGCTTTAAAATAAAAGTGCCATTACATTCTAATTTTAACAGTACATTATTCTTCCTTCTCCTCCACTTTTTGTTCTCCTTTCTTTTCTATATTTCTTTCAAGTTCTCCTTCTGATCTCCTTTAGAACACCAAGTAAATTTTTAACTGTCCATTCTGGTTACTGTACAAGATCACTTTTAGAAATAAATCCTTTCTCTCCATCATTGGGACAACATACCTTCTCCTTATTCTGAAATATTTCCTCTAAATCCATCACATTTTTGTTTCTTGCTGTTTGTTAAAAAGAGGAAAATTGACACAGGATTTCACACCCACTTTTCTTGCATATATAGACTCACTCATCCATTGTATTTCAGTAGTGGAGACTGTTGAAACCTAGGGTCTAAATAAGAACTGTTCATCTACAAGAACGGTATTATGAACAAGATCAAAAGGGATATGTGACACATGCATGAGTGGGCATTCAAAACAATTGACAATAACCAAGTTAAACAAGACTAAAACATATAGACATAAAAATGCAATTCTGAGGTTATAATGATTCTGAATTTTCATTGCAACAAATATGTTCCTACCAAAATTTTATGCCATCATTTTATCTTACCATCTAATTATTCAAATATTATCAACAAACTCTAGCACCCTGTGGCAGGCACTCTTATTTCCTATGAAAGAAGCATCTTTAAATCATACAGCATGGTGGCAAGTCATTGGGTGGTACCAACTCATTTTGCCCTATATTACTCTTAAGTTTTTTCTTTTCATCTGAGTAGAAGATTTGTTTCAGTCTTACAGAAATTGCTTCCTTTTCTCTTGTTATTTCTTACAGTATTTTTCACAGCATAAAAAAATAAAGGCATCTATAGCTACAATGTATTTTGGTATTTTTCTCACTTAATATATCTTCATAAAACTGTAATCCCAAATGAGTCCTCCAGCTTTGAATATTAGTATAATGCATAAATTTTTTTTGTTACCAGTGTCCTTATTGACAGAATCAAAATTAAAAAAATAGAATCCACATACATAATGATATATATGGAAATGCATAATCATATAAATATTTTATACAATTATATCTAACATGCATCAAAGTTTGAGAGCAATTATTTTGAATATTGATTATTTGCAAATGAATGAATAAAACTTGTGATCCTCAAACTGTCTTACTGTGATTAAATTTCATTCTTTGTAATCAATGTATCACATTACTTATTTTCCATTAGAATACAATAACTATTGGGGTGTACAACTCTTCTTTACTTCTTAGCTGATAGGAAGTTAATTTTTCTCTTTGTTAATATATAAAATTTTGAAATAGCAAAAGGGGCATTTTCATAGACAGACTCATATGTCTGTGTTTACACACCAAATATAAATTAGTCTTTCTGTAAAAATACTTTTTATATAATTAAAAACACACACAGGAAACAGAGTAAGGTAGATCTCTCTGAGTTTGAGACCATTTTAATCCACATAGTGTTCTAGGGCAAGTGGATTTAGATAATGTGACCCCTTTGCAAATACATACATACATACATACATACATACTTGAAGTTTAGTATAACTGTAATTAATGTTATGCATTTTTCATGTCCAACTCTACCTTTGCATTTATTTATATCTTATTTTATAAAATGAGAATAACTACAATATTAAATTGTATTTTGTGATTATCTATAGTAATGGCACCTGGCTGAAGCAGAATCTATTTTCATTCTATCTAATCAGCAAAGAATCTGAATCAAAGAATTACGGTAATCTCCCTACTGGCATTCAGTTGTTGAGTAAGTGGAGCTAGACAGCAACTGTAGTATCTGATGATAGAGCCCATGAACTCAATCACTATGTTGTT
Organism: Peromyscus maniculatus bairdii; assembly: GCF_049852395.1. Classification (NCBI taxonomy): domain Eukaryota; kingdom Metazoa; phylum Chordata; class Mammalia; order Rodentia; family Cricetidae; genus Peromyscus; species Peromyscus maniculatus. The sequence continues at coordinate 63,173,956 of NC_134872.1, read as the reverse complement.
GTTTTTTTTCTGTGAAGCATTCATAAATTGTTTTCTGCTGCTGTTTACAAATATGCTGTAAATATATTTTCATTGGTATCAAGTAAACTACAAACACAAATCATTCATTATTTTCTAGAAGTATTACTTTTTTTGTTTTGTTTTTTCAAGACAGAATTTCTCTGTATAGTTTAGGTGCCTGTCCTGGATCTTGCTCTGTAGACTAGGATGGCCCCAAACTCACAGAGATCTGCCTGGCTCTGCCTCCCAAGCGCTGAGATTAAAGGCATGTGCCACTACTGCCTGGCTCATTGTATTACTTATTTTCCTATTCACCTTTTATAGACTAATTTTATTTAGGTATTGTGAATTCTTTAGATTGAACCATCTTGTACAAGGCAATATATTTTCTAAGCTATTAATGTGATATGGTGCCCAGATAAATTTTCATGTATTCCTTGCTTGATTCAGCCTATTCTCTTATGATTGCATTTTTGCATCTTTCAATGTGCCAAAAGGAATTTTGAACAAAATAATATTTCTAAATTTAATCTTAATTTTCTTTAATCCTATGTCCACTTTTAATCACTCTTTATAACTTAAAAATAAAAGCTTTATATATTTTAGGTATACTACAAGGTATTTTGAAATGTGTGTTTGATCACACACACACAAACACACACATACACACATATTTTTATATCATGAAAATTCTAAAATAGACTATACTACCAAGTTCCATGTGTATTAGTTGCACATTATACATTAGGTGCAACAATTTTTTCGAATTACTAACCTAGATAATTCCAAGCCTTGAAATTCTATTTCTGCATGATTAGAGAAAATATATGGAACTCCAGTTCTGAGTTTCCACTTCAGACATAAGACATATAGACATGAAAGATACACTATACACAAGTCCTTACAGCCAGGAAATTCACTGCTCTAGTAAATTTGTATAACTTATAGGGATTTAACTTTTATTTCTCAGATGTATTGGAGCAGGGAAAAGGAGTAAATGTACTCTAAAATCTTATGATGTCTCTAAGTTATTTTTCCCCCACATCAACCTGCATGAGCCTATTCATTCTGAAGCCCCAGGACTCCTGCTGCAAAATCGTATATTTTGCATATAAGGTAGAAGACACATTCATGAAATCTCAACAATTTGATTGCCTAAACCAGATCTGTATAATTACAACATCAGCTGATAAGCCCTCTTGGATGAATGGGCCAACTTCCACAAGGCCTCATTCTTAGATTAAGAACTACAGATAATCAGTAGCTGCCAGAAGGAAAATCTGTTTGCTCCAGGGTTAAGCTCCCTAATAGGTTATCCAATATACTATGGCCAGCCCTAAATACATATACACATAGGCAAAACTAAATGTACTCACTAGATTTTATTCATGTATACTATATATACATTAAAATAATGATACAAAAAGTCATGAAAATAAGTGGAATGGGGGCATGGAAAGAGCTGAGAGAAGGAAAATGAATAGAAATGATTTAAATATAATAATCTTATAAGATTTTCTCAAACCAATAAAAATAATTAAAGGGAAAAAACAGATGGCTGTAAACCAGGTGGCTTTTGAGGAGTGAATCCTATGCTACTCTATTTGTCCAGATATAGTTATACCAGCAGCGTTATTCTTGATGCTTAAACAGCCTTTGAATTTGTGGTCTACAAATTTTAGGATTGTGCTAGTTCAATGAAAAATGACACTTGAATATTTTAAACTATTTTTATTTATTCTTCAAGAATTTCTTACAATGTGCTTTTGATTTCTTCATTGCTATGTGGTAGTTTCCTCTGAGATTAAAACTTCCATCTTGAATGGTAGATTGTTTAGACACAAAATGTTGAAAGGGGTGGTGGATGTGAAACAACAGTATATCCTAAGAGGAATGCTGGTTAAGGCTAGATATTAGAAGAGAGATAAAAACAATTCATGTTCAAAGTTTAAGTGAAACATTTCTTTTTATGGATGTTTCTTAAGCGTATGAAGTAAACAACGCAATGGCTTCAGGAAGTCCCTGAAACTGACCAGATTCACTAGCCCCCCAAACATATGTAAGCAGTAAGGACTATTGAAGACCATCTCAGACAAATGCAGTTGCCCAGAAAAAAAAAAAATACACTAGCTGAACTGCCTGGAAAAGGCTCAGGCTCAGACCACCTGAGTTATGTGGGAAAGATATCTCCAGTCTTTTGAACTGTCTGCAGACTGTGCTGTGTACTCCAGGTTTCCAACTGATAGCCATGCTGGGGTTCCTTAATGAGTTGGAGGAGCTGATGAGTCTTTTCCCATTCATGCTATAATGTAGACTGGCTTGATCTTGAGAAGGTCTTATGCAGATACCCAGAGCTACAGTTAGTTCATGTGTATAGCTGTCCTGTAAAGTCCAGGAGACAATGTTTATTCAGAGTCTTTACCAACCTCTTGCTCTTACAACTTTTTTTTTTTCAACTTCTACCATAGTCTTCAAGCCTTGAGAGGGGTATCATACAGATGTTTCATTTGTGGCTAAGAATTGCCTGTATTTTGACTAGCTGTGAGTTCCTTCATTAGCTCTCCCTCACTGTAGAAAGAAATTTCTCTGATGAGGTCTAGGAATTTTCTAATCTATGTTCAAGGAGATATTAATTAAGAGAGTAGTGTGATAGTGTGTTCATCTATAAAAATAATAGTAATAGGTTCACGCCTGGTTTTTGTGATCTCCTTATTCCTTGGTCAGATTTGGAATTCTAGGCATGTGTTTCTTCCTTTGGAGAAGGCTTGAATCTATTAAAAAAGCAGTTGATAACCCTCATTTCGTCCATGCTATGATTGCAACTATGAACGTATCTTGCTATAACATTATCTAGTCAACATTTCAGTTTTCAGAATTCACAACTGAGTAAAGCTTTTTTAATTGAATTTTTTTTTTATTTTTTTATTATTATTATTATTATTTTACAACACCATTCAGTTCAACATAATAGCCACAGAATCCCCTGTTCTCCCCCTCTCGCCCACCCCTCCCCCCAGCCCACCCCCCATTCCCACCTCCTCCAGATCAAGGTCTCCCCCGAGGACCGGGGTTGACCTGGTAGACTCAGTCCAGGCAGGTCCATTCCCCCCTCCCAGACCGAGCCAAGTGTCCCTGCATAAGTCCCAGGATTCAAACAGCCAACTCATGCAACGAGCCCAGGACCTGGCACCAATGCACAGCTGCCTCCCAAACAGATCAAGCCAACTGACTGTCTCACCCGTTCAGGTGGCCTGATCCAGTTGGGGGCCCCTCAGCCTTTGGTTCACCCCCTCAAAAGACTGCTGGCAATGGTCGCGAGACGGCAGGAACTGACCTACTCTGGTGATGGAATGGCCAGACACCCAAATAGTGATGCCATAAACCCCATCCAAGGACTGAGGAATCTGAAGGCAGACATCCACGGCTGGGCCCCTGGTGGAGCACTGGGAGTCTAATTAGTGAGTATGAAGAGGATTTATATGAGCGAGAATTGTTGAAGCCAAGGTTGGATAAAGCACCGGGATAAATAACCAAATGAATGGAAGCACAGGATCTAATTGAATTTTTTTTATTTATTTTACATAGTGACCAAAGTTTCCCCTCCTCCTTGCCTCCCATTCTCTCCACAAACCTCCTGTCTTCCCCTCCCTCCCTTCACTCTTCCTCAGTCTCCATTCAGATAGGGTCAGGACTCTCATAGGTAAAACTTTTGATACCTTCTCATTTTTTTTTTTTGCCCAGAATTTTTTCTGTTCAGTGTTATAATAATACAGAAACATTTACAGGTTCTAGTTATTGGCTATTGGGCTTTATTTTGTTTTGTTTTGTTTTTTTTTTCTGGTTGACTGTACCAATAGTGTTCTTTTCATCTTCCATGGTCATAGGAGGATTTTTGGCTTACTAAGTTGGTCATAAGTGATTATTTCTTGTCTACCTGTATTCATCTATTTTTCTCAGTCAATTTATTATTTCTTGAGCTCTCATAATTTGAACTGTCTTAATCTCTTTTACCAGAGTCCCTTTAGTGTGTTCTATTGGCTTGCTATTCAAAATTGCTCTAGTGTGTACTTGCACTGAAATGTTCATTGGTTTTCAATATTAAAAGATATCTTTGTTGTTTATATCAATTTTTTCTAGCAATTATTTATTTTCAACGTTCGAAATGTATTATATGCTTTTCTAGTATTTAAGGTCAACGTTAAAAGAGTTGATATTCTGATGTATTTTCTTTTGTGAGTCAACTAGAGTTATTTGTTAATGATTATAATATATTTTATTTTGTAGTTTCAGAATTCTGACTACTATGTGTCATGGAGAAGCTAATCTGGTCATGTGTATTTGAGGTTCTACATGCCTCTTGTGCTCCCATTTCTTCCCCTAGATTTGGAAATCTACATATCATAATTACATTGGATAGTTATTTTGCCTTTAATTTTAATCTCAGCTTCTTCTGATATTGTAAAGTGTTAAATTTTTTTCTTGGTTCTACACCAGGACTTTTGGAGTTGTGTTCATGCTCATTTTTTATTAATATCCGATAGTAATATTTCTTTGATTCTACCATGTATCATTGATATCTTTCATCTGAAGTGCCTAGTTTATTTGCACTGCTTTCTACTGTGTCTTTTGTTTGATTCATTGCGTTTTTTTTCATTACCAGTATTTCTGCTTATTTTATCCTGTCCAAATGTGCTGAGACCATATTGCTTGCAGTTTACTTAGTGAATATTGCTCTAATCACTTCAAAGCTACCTTTCTTTGTGTATCAGAAGCCACTTTTGACCACCTAGAGCTATAGAGCCCATGTGCCAGGTGGAGTCTCACTCCACAAGTTTCTCACTCTGCATACCTTGGGGTGGCAAATGTCTAAAACAAAGTGTGTGTCTTGAGTTAGGATGTGGGGGAAGTAGGAGCAACATTGAGATCTGTTATTACAGGGCTCATTTCTGTGTTTTGTGGTCTACTGGCTACAGATATGTTCACAGATGGAACCTTCAGCTGCCCAAGCTCTTCAACATCTCTGCATTCAGCCTTCCTTTGATCCATCCAGCCTCCTCAAACATCCATTTCCCACTCATGGTCCTGGGTGAAATAACTGAGGTTTCGTGAGTTAAAATTGTCCCCTTTATCATGGACTAATACAGCTGAGTCTTAAACAATAGTCCCTCCCCCCAAGAATGTGCCCAGCCACATCCTTCTGAGACACAGAGATGATAACCAGACCTCCTTACCACTGCTAACCCACATTAGAGGAGGAGCTGTTTCACCAGACCCTGTCTTGATTTGAGACATGTGAAGACTATGGGCTTGTCCTCTATCCTGAACTGCAAATATGTTTCCCCACTGATACCCGGTTTAGTTTAGATGAAGCATTTGTTTCCTCTTCCCAGTGGGGAGCCACTTGAATGTGTGTTGCTTGTTAGTATTTTACAGAGTGTGCTGTCAGTTTTACCACACTGTTCAGCAGTTATCTCATAACCTTCGTGATTTCCTGTGTCCAATATTTTTCACTTTAAATGGAAATTCTTGGTTTTGCTCACCACTTTCATTTATTGCCTCCTACCATTACAACGTTGTCTTGTCTCCTTTCAACAGAAGTCCTCTGATCTCCTTTATATGTTTAAAAAATTGCTGTGTCACCAAGTAGGCACACAAACACTATCCCTGCTTTGTGCTAGTGAAATGTGCATATGCTCATTAGCTGTAGTACTATTTTGAGACTGGTGTTTATTTTATTATTTAGAAGAAAATTACTTTGGGAAGTTTGGCTCCAAAAATTAAAAATAAACTTCAGCTACAAAGAGTAACAATTTCTTTTAGCATGAAAAATATCCCATGAAACACTTTTTTGAGTTACAGTGAAAATTCCCAAATATTATTAAGACGTAAAACCAACTTTTCTTCTTAACACTAGTTGAGAGCACTGAGCAAACCATCATATTGATTTTTATTTGCCGGCTCTGCAATGAAATGAGAATGGAAGTGGTGCATCGCTCAAGGAATGGAGACATTAAAATAAGAAATCAAAATTGGAAAGTTCAGAGTTGACAATCTCTCAGGATACTTCAAGAAGTTTCAGATTCAGGGTTACAGCTCTTTGGATGTATAGTCAATACTTCAACAATAAATAAAACTATGCTCAAGGCTTTTTGTGTGCAGATACAAGGCCTTTAATTTCAATGCAATTCAAAGTCACACTGTATGACAAAACACTTTTTTGAATGCAGTACAAAAATGGCTTTTAAAAATCTCAAGACAAGTGACTCAGGTGCATCATCAGAGAGAGAAAAACCCTCCACCATCCTTTAGTTTGTCTGCTCTGTCTTCTCCAATATCATGGCAGGGGATCCACAGCCTCAGAGAGCTGTCTTTTCAGACAAGTATGAATATGAAAGATGAGGATTAGTATTATAAAAAGCATGGGGAAAGTAAATTGTGTTACTTTGTTTAACAGTATGACACACCTTAATCTCTTCTAATAGACAAAAAGAAGAGAAAAGAGAAAAAAAAGTATTATATAATAGGATGCACCTCAGAATATCATACAAGAATTGTGTAAGATGTCATCCTGCTCTTAGTTTTGTAGAAGTAATAACAATCATTAACCACAAAAAAAAGAAAAGAAAGATAAGAGCGACTAAATAAACAGTAAAGATTTTGTATTTTGCTGTTAGCAATATAGTGACATGGAGAAAATAGCTGTATTCATATATTCTACTTGTTTTCCACAAGCAAACTTAGAATTCTTCTTCAATTTTGAGGTACTGAAGTGATAGGATTTACTTCAAGTAGTTGTTTCAGAAATTGTTTTCAATTACCTCAATAAGTGTGTTCCTTCAGGCAGCTCAGAGTTTGACTTTCTGAAGGCTTCTATTTGTAGTAAATTGGCTCACCAATGCCTTTGCCTGAAGGATAATACAGAAACTTAGATATTTTCTTGGGGTTAACATGGTTGGGGGGAATGAATGTTTCGGCTATAATAAAACAAGCAGCTTAGCAATACACACAAACTCACTCCTTTATTCAGTGGTATTAGTTCAATAGATACAGGATCAAACAGATCAAGCTTACTGTTAGGTGAATAATAATAAAAACAATTACATAGTATAAAAATAAAATATAGACTTTCTCCTTGAAAAGCAAAGAATCCACTTTTATAAGACTCATGGAAATGATTTTTTGGTTTATAATCTTATGTAGAAGAATACCCAAACAGAAATGGTATTAGAAGACCCCTTGTGTCTTAAAGGATACTATATTTATAAAAGAAGCAATACAGTCTTTTGCAGTCTGCCTTATTTATGCTACTGAAAGTGACTTTGCAACTTACTGTAATAATACACAATGTTATTTACCAGTTTTCCCAGAATTTAATGTGATTACAATGACCTAAGAATATCCTTTGGCTTCCACACACCATCGCTTCCATTTGCATTTCTGGTTCCTCACATTGTAACTTAGGAATGTCCATCCCTTCAAATAATCACGCCCTTTCACATCAGCAAATGGTTGTATGTAATAGACTTTACGAATTGAAAACATTCTTATTGCCCTTCTCAATTAGAACACACCCCCACAAGGCAGACATCAAGAGTGGTATGTAATGAGCATATATATCCAGCCCACACACCTTCACCTACAAAACTCGGAGATTCAGGATACCAGAAAATTCCTACCCGACAAACAGAAGACATACCTAAATTACTTCATGCGACACTCCTTTACCTCTTCATATCTATCCTTCTATGACTGGCTGTGCAAATTCACACACATGTGCAGGTTTGAGGGGCTGCCTAGCAACCCAGCTCTCTATGGGAAAGGTGAAGTACACACAACACCATTGATGCAAAATTGAGCATAATTATCAGAGTGCGTGTGATATGGTGAACTAAGATGGGGAGAGAACTGAGTTGGGTCTCTATTTGTATACTTTCCTTTGGAAAGGACAGAAATAAATCAGAGTAGATGCTTCTGATAAAGTTAACCCTTCACACAGAAATGAAAGAGACAGAATAAGAACACCATTTTTTTGTATTTATTTATTTTTTATATTTTTATATTTTATTTTATTTTACAATACTATTCAGTTCTACATAACAGCCACAGTTTCCCGTGTTCTCCCCCTTCCTGCCCGCCTCCCATTCCCCCCAGCACACACCCCATCCCCACCTCCTCCAGAGCAAGGCCTCCCCCAAGGACTGAGATCGACCTGATAGACTCAGTCCAGGCAGGTCCAGTCCCCTCCTCCCAGACTGAGCCAAGCGTCCCTGCATAAGTCCCAGGTTTCAAACAGCTAACTCATGCAATGAGCCCAGGACCTGGTACCACTGCCTAGATGCCTCCCAAACAGATCAAGCCAATCAACTGTCTCACCTATTCAGAGGGCCTGATCCAGTTGGGGGCCATTATTTTCAATGGCACATTGTATAAAAACTTTAAGAAAGACTTACCAACTGTTCAACAAGATTTTATTTTTAAAAGGACAGTTCATTATTTATCATTATTATTTTAAAATTTTACAGTTTTTAATCAATCCTAGAGCATAATACTCATTCACCACATGCTCAGCTACTGAGCTATACTTCTAATTCAGAACACCCATTTTCCTTATGATTATATATCAACCAATTAATTTATTAGCTCTAATATACCAAAAGAAATTGCAAATAAAGGAATGAATTATAGCTCATTTTCCCTCAATATAAAAAAACTCAAAATATGGACAAATATTTTAATTAATACAATCTGATCAACTAAGAAAGAATCCAAAAGGAAATAATATTGGAAATCCAATAAAAATAATAAAAGGGAGAGTCTCCAAAAATAGTAATACATAAAAAAAGAAGCATTTGCTTTATAATCAGAGAAAGTTAAAAACTATAAAAAATTACATTAATAATATAATCCATATTTCACTGTGTTGAAAAGTAACCCACCAGATGTTTTTCAGTCATTCTTTTTCCTGTCTCTCTGTTATAGGCAATAAACCTGCAGAAATTATTGCATTAAAATTTTGATGAGAAATTAAAGAAATGTAAAGTAACAGAATAGATAGAAGACAAAAGTCTTCAAAAGATGAAGCAAAAACTTTGAAGATATATCCACTGGTACTGTGCTCCAAAATTCTGCATTTGGTTTGGCTATGGCTTTCTGTAGTGGACTCTTCTGTTGAAAAATGATAAGGAAAAAGGACTACACATTTCCATGGGGATAAGGAAAAATGTTTGTAAATTGTTTGTTGGGAATGATGCTGGTTTAGTAAATTAGTGGTTGTAAATTCTCCTCCAATAACCATGACTTCACTAAGTTGCTAGCTAGGTTTCTGAGCTCAGTCACAGTTACCCTCTTGCTGAGCAGGTCTTAAGTCCAATTAGAGAGTTGTTCCTTTACCAAGGTATGCATGCCACTGCTGCACACTTAGAGTTACTGTGCTATGCTCATCTTTGATGTGGTTCACAGGCACCATAGCTGGGTAGAATTGTTGTTTGCATCTCTTTTGGCAACTTGCATGGTGCCTTTGGGAATCACAAATGCTAATTCTCAAGGAAGAACACTCATATCAGTTCCAGCTCAGGGATTTCTGGGCACAGTTTCTGAAATTCGTGGTGTCTTCTGTAATAGGCATTTACTTTCCACCTCTGGGATGGGGTGTGATAACCAAAGGCAACAGCAACAGGCTGTATGTTTGGGGAATCACTTGTGCCACCCCTGCCAACAACTCAAAGGAGAACTTTACGTGTCTGGTATTTGGATTTTTGTTAGGTGGTCTTTGGCTCTTAGAAGGAGTCCAGGTCAGCTGCCTCTTCTCCTGCTCCCTTGCCAAGAAAACAGTCCCCTGTAACACCAGTGAACACTGGAGTCATAAGCCTACCCAGCACCAATTGGGAACAGGTAAGGCCCCACCTCCGGACTGGGCAAACCAGATCCCTAGCCCCTAGGCCCCAGGGGCACATTCCATGCTTCTTCCCCAGCCATTGGAGCCCTGGGACCAAACAGCTGCCTCTTCCCCCACCCAGTACCCAAGAAAACCATTACCTCTGACACTGGAGTCATAAGCCCACCCTGCACCAATTGGGAATAGCTGCTCCCTAAGACAGCCCACTAGTGCCCATTGGACTAAGAGCTGCTCCCTGAAACACAGAATCCATCAGTATCAGTTCGACCAAGAGCCCAGATTAAACCAAGAACTCCCATTAGACTAAGAGTACCAATCTAACCAAGAGAGCCTCTGTCAGACACAGACACCATTTGCACAGAGTGGGGGGAAAAGATAGGTAGACACCAGTGGAAAGATACAGTCAACAACACAAAGACCAATAAGGTACCATCAGAACCTAGTGGTTCTACATCAGCAAGACTTGAACATCCCAAAACAGAAGAAGCAGAAGAAATTGATCTTAAAAATTACTTTCAGAAGATGATAGAGGCCTTTAAAGAGGAAATGAAAAATTCCCATAAATAATAGATGAAAGACAAACAAAAATTGGAAGAAATCAATAAAGATATTGAGGAAAAGACAAACAAAAAATGGGAAGAAATCACTAAATTCCATAAGAAAGCCAAGAAAAAAAACAATTAAACAGGTGAAGGAAAGAGTACAAGATTTGAAAATTGAAATTGAGGCAATAAAAAAGACACAAACTGAAGGGATGATGGAAATGAAAAAATCTGAGGACATAAACAGGAACTACAGATGCAACTATCTCCGGTGTTGAAGATACAACAGAAGAAATAGATTCATCAGTCAAAGAAAACACTAAAGCCGAAAAAGTCATAATACAAAATGTGCAGGATATTTGGGACACCATGAAAAGACCAAACCGAAGAATAATAGGGATGGAAGAAGGAGAAGAATAACAACTCAAATGCACAGAAAATATATTCAACAAAATCATAGAAGAAAACTTCCCCAACCTAAAAATGGAAATGCCAATGAAGATACAAGAAGCTTACAGAACACCACATAGACTGAATCCAAAAAAAAGTACACTTGCTATATAATAATCAAACCCCTAAACACAGAGAATAAAGAAAAAAATATTAAGAGCTGCAAAGGAAAAAAGCCAAGTCACATATAAAGGCAGACACGTAAGAATAACACCTGACTTCTCAATGGAGACGCTGAAAGCCAGAAGGTCCTGGGTAGATGTTCTGCAGACACAAAGATATCAAGGATGGCCTAGACTATTATATCTAGCAAAATTCTCAATCACCATAGACTGAGTAAACAAAATATTCCATATTAAAACCAGATTTAAACAATACCTATCCACAAATTCAGCCCTACAGAAAGCACTAGAAGGAAAAATCCAACCTAAGGATATTAGATACACCCACAAAACCATAGGCAATAAATAATCTCACACCAACAAATACCAAAGAAGAGAAAAACACAACACTAACACCAAAAAATAACAGGAATTAACAATCACTGGTCATTAATATCAATTCACCTATAAAAAGACACAGGCTAACAAAATGTATATGAAAACAGGATTTATGCTTCAGCTGCATACTAGAAACACACTTCAACTTCAAAGACAGAAACTACCTTACAGTCAAAGGCTGGGGAAAGACTTTCTAATCAAATGGACTTAAAAAAACAAGCTGGTGTAGTTATCCTAATATCTAATAATTTAGACTTCAAACTAAAATCAATCAAAAGAGATAAGGAAGGATATTACATATTTATCACAGGGAAAATCCACCAAGATGAAGTCTCAATTCAGAACATTTATGCCCAAAATACAAGGGCACCCACATTTGTAAAAGAAACATTAGTAATTAGTAAAGCTTAAATTGCACATCAAATCCCACACACTAGTAGTGGGAGATTTCAATAAGCCATTCTCACCCCTGGATAGATCTGCCAGACTGAAACTTAACAGAGAAATAAGAGATCTAACAGAAGTTATGACTCAAATGGACTTAATAGATATCTACAGAACATTCTACCCTAACACAAAACAATATATCTCTTCTCAGCACTCCATGGAAGCTTCTCTAAAATTTACCACATGCTCAGTCACAAGGCAAATCTCAAAAGATAAAAAAAAAATTTGGAATAACCTCCTGTATTTTATCAGACCACCATGCCTTAATTTCAACAACAACAAAAATTACAGAAAGCCTACAATCTCATGGAAACTGAATAATGCCCAAATGAACCACCAATAGGTCAAGGAAGAAATATGGAAAGAAATTAAAGATTTCCTAGAATTCAATGAACATGAATTTACAACATACCCAAACTTAAGGGAAACTATAAAAGCAGTGCTAAGAGGAAAATTCTTAGCACTAAATGCCCACATAAAGAAGATGGAAAAATCTCACACTAGTGACTCAATAGCACACCTGAAATCACTGAACAAAAATAAGCAAACTCACCAGGAGGAATAGATGGAAGGAAATAATCAAATTGATGGCACAAATCAATGAAATAGAAGCAAAGAGAACAATACAAAGAATCAATGAAACAGAGTTGGTTCTTTGAAACAAGACAGACAAGCCCTTATCCAAATTAACCAAAAGGCAGAGATAGAGCTCCAAATTAACAAAAGCAGAAAGAAAAGGGAGACATAACAATAGACAATGAGGAAATCCAGAGAATCATCAGGTCATACTTCAAAAGCCTGTACTCCACAAAATTGGAAAATATGAAATAAATGGACAATTTTCTGGATAAGTACCACATTCCAAAGTTAAATCAAGGCCAGATAAACTAAATAGACCAATAACCCCTAAGGAAATAGAAACAGTCATTAAAACTCTCCCAATCAAAAAAAAAGGCCTAGAAACAGTTTCAGCACAAAATTCTACCAGATTTTCAAAGAAGAGTTAATTCCAATACTCCTCAAATTGTTCCACACAATAGGTACAGAAGGAACATTACCAAACTCTTTTTTTATAAGGCCACAGTTACCCTGATACCCAAACCACACAAAGATGCAACAAAGAAAGAGAATTACAGACCAATCTCCCTCATGAACATTGATGCAAAAATATTCAATAACATATTGGAAAACCAAATACAAGAACACATAAAAAAATTATCCACCATGACCAAGTAGGCTTCATCCCAGGGATGCAAGGATGGTTCAACATATGAAAATCTATCAATTTAATATACCACATAAACAAACTGAAAGAAAAAAAAAAGACCACATGATCATCTCATTAGATGCTGAAAAAGCCTTTGACGAAATCCAAAACCCCTTCATGATAAAGGTCCTAGAGAGATCAGGAATACAAAGAACATACTTAAACATTATTGAGGCAATTTACAGGAAGCCAACAGCCAACATCAAATTAAATGGAGAGAAAATCAAAGTGATAGCACTAAAATCAGGAACAAGACAATCTGTCTCTCCAAATTTATTCAATATAATACCTGAAGTTCTAGCTAGAGCAATAAGACAACAAAAGGAGATCAAAGGGAAAGAATTTGGAAAGAAGTCAAGTTTTCACTATTTGCAGATGATATGACATTGTCCATAATTGACCCCAAAAATTCTACCAGGGAACTCCTACATCTGATAAACTCCTTCAGTAATGTGGCAGGATACAGGATTAACTAAAAAAATCAGTAGCCCTCATATATACAAATGATAAAAGTGCTGAGAAAGTAACCACAGAAACATTACCCTTTACAATAGCCATAAATAATATCAAATAACTTGGAGTAACTCTAACTAAGCAAGTGAAGGGCCTGTATGATAAGAACTTTAAGTCTCTGAAGAAACAAATTGAAGAAGATATCAGAAAATGGAAAGATCTCCCATGCTCATGAATAGGTAGGAGTAACATAGTAAAGATGGCAATCTTACCAAAAGCAATCTACAGATTCAGTGCAATCCCCATCAAAATCCCAACATAATTCTTCACAGACTTAGAAATAACAATACTCAACTTCGTATGGAAAAACAAAAATCCAGGATAGCTAAAAGAATCTTGTACAATAAAGCAACCTCTGGAGTCATCAAGTTCCCTGACTTCAAACTCTACTATAGAGTTATAGTAATAAAAACAGCCTGGTACTAGCATAAAAACTAACATGTGGACCAACAGAATGAAATTGAAGACTCAGCACAGGTATGAACAACTGATTTTTGACTAAGAGACCAAAACTATACAATGGGAAACAGAAAGCATCTTCAACAAATGGTGCTGGCACAACTGGAGGTCAACATGTAGAAGACTGCAAATAGCATATCAGTTGCCATGCACAAAGCTCAAGTCCAAGTGGATCAAAGACCTCAGCATAAATCCAATTACTCTGAACCTGATAGAAGAGAAAGTAGGAAGTAGTTTTGAATTCATTGGCACATAAGATTACTTCCTAAATATAAAACCAGTAACAGACACTGAGAGAACAATTAATAAATTAATAACCTCTTGAAACTGAGAAAATTACATAGTGCAAAGGACACAGTAAATAAGACAAAAATGACAACTTAAAGAAAGAGAAAAGATCTTCACCAATCCTACATCTGACAGAGGGCTGATCTCCAGAATATATTAAGAACTCAAGAAACTAGACATCAAAATATCTAACAAACCATTTAAAAAATGGGCTACAGAGCTAAATAGAGAATTCTCAACTGAAGAATCTCAAATGGCTGAAAGACATTTAAGGAATTGCTCAACATCCTTAGTCATCAGGGAAATGCAAATCAAAATCACTCTGAGATACCATCTTACACCCATCAGAATGGCTAAGATCAAAAACGCTGAAGACATCTTATGTTGGAGAGGATGTGGAGCAAGGGGAACTCTCCTCCACTGTTGGTGGGAATGAAAACTTGTACAGCCACTTTGGAAATCAGTATGGTGGTTTCTCAGAAAATTGAGAATCAGTCTTCCTCAAGACCCAGATTTTCCACTCTTGGGCATATACCCAAGGAATGCTCAATCATACCACAAGGACCTATGCTCAACTATGTTCATAGCAGCATTTTTCATAATAGACAGAACCTGGAAACAACCTAGATGCCCCTTAACTGAAGAATGGATTAAGGAAATGGGGTACATATACACAGTGGAGTACTCTTCAGCAGTCAAAAACAATGACATCATGCAATTTGCAGGCAAATGGACAAAACTAGAAAAATATCATCCTGAGTCAGGTAACCCAGACTCAGAAGGACAAACATGGTATGTACTCACTCATAAGTGGATACTAGATGTAAACCAAAGGATAACCATATTGCAACCCACAGTTCCAGGGAGGCTAGCTAGCAGGGAGGACCCTAGGAAGGACACAAGGATCACCCAGCAAAGGAGAAATAGATGAGATCTATGTGAGCAAACTGGGGATGAGGGGAGTAATGGAAGAGAAGAGATTGGGGGATGAGAACATAGGGGAACAGAATGTTTGAGCTGGAACAGGGGCAGAGTGGGAGAGCAAGGAAAGAGATACCATGATAAATGAAGATATCACGGGAATAGGGAGAAACAGAGTGCTAGGAAAGTTACCAAGAATCCACAAGGATGACCCCACCTTAAACTACTGGCAATAGTCAAGAGGGTGCCTGAACTGGCCTACTCTGGTTATCAGATGGCTGAATACC
Organism: Peromyscus maniculatus bairdii; assembly: GCF_049852395.1. NCBI lineage: Eukaryota > Metazoa > Chordata > Mammalia > Rodentia > Cricetidae > Peromyscus > Peromyscus maniculatus. Next base: position 63,158,387 of record NC_134872.1, on the reverse strand, counting down.
CTAACTGTCATCATAGAGCCCTTATCCAGTGATTGATGGAAGCAGATGCAGGAATCCACAGCTGAGTGCAAGGCCGAGTTCCAGGAGTCTAACCAACGAGAGAGAGAGAGAGAGAGAGAGAGAGAGAGAGAGAGAGAGAGAGAGAGAGAGAGAGAGAGAGAGAGAGAGAGAGAGAGAGAGAGAAGGGATTCTATGAGCAAAGGACATCAAAATCATGATGGGAAAATGTACAGAGATGACCAGGCAAACGAGTGGAAAGGCATGAATTGTGGACCAATACCTGAGGAGCCCCCCACAGTAGTGGGCTAGGTCCTCTGAATAGGCGAGACAGTTGTTTAGCTTGAACCATTTAGGGGTTCCCCAGGCAGTGGGAATGGGACGCATCCCTAGTGCGTGAGCTGGCTTTTTGGAACCTAGTACCTATGCTGAGACACTTTCCTCAGCCTTGGTGCAGGGAGGAAGGGCTTGGACCTGCCTCAAGTGAATATACCAGGATCTGCTGACTACCCAGGGGAGGCCTTGCCTTGGAGGAATTGGGAATGGGGCGTGGGTAACGGGGAAAGGCTGGGGGTGGGAGGAGGGAGGAGAGGGGAATCTGTGGTTGGTATGTAAAATGAATAGAAAATCTCCTAATAATAAAAAAATAAATAACAAACAGAAGGGAAGAGAGAACAAGAGAAGGAAAAAAACAGTTTTGATTAAGGTTCTCAGCTGTCTTATACAGGTTGGAAGCTTTTTCTTCTCTTCCTAAGTTTCAAAATGTTCAAGAACATTTCATATGTTTTCATTTTTTAGTGGGGTTTTCCCTGGGTGCTCTCTTAGGTTCATAGAGTCTTTATTCAGGAGTATGGAGTTGGGGGTCCTCCAAATTTGAAAACAAATAGAAACTTGGGTAAAGGATAAAGGATTCAGAACCTGGATCTATATAGAGTGGTAACAGAATATAGCAGATTTTGTTTTTGGAAAACATGAATAAAAGATATTACAACTGTCAAAAAAAAAGGAGTCTGGGTGTTTAAAAGTTCACTAAAACTCTGTATCTTTATACACGGTTTCGTCTGTATTATTGGTTTTGTAAGGTAAATAGTCATGAGTATGATTCCTTGTGGATTTTTAGGCATTATTAATGTTATTTTATTCACTTCTACATCTGCATTTACCTCCCTCAGTCTCCCTAAAGAGCACCCTCCTTTCCCCATTTCTTGGATAAGATTAATGTATCCTGCTCTTCCTCTTCCCCTTCTTCCCACTGTCTGTATTTATTTAACTTGCTTCTCTAAAGAGTCCCATCCTTTCCCAAAACAATGAAGGAGGGGATAGGAAGATAGCTCTGGAGGTAAAATGTTAAGGAGCAGATCCAGTTACCTATAACCTATGCAAAACCAAACCAAACAAAACCCAAAACAAAAATATGTATATCAGCATGTGCTGTCATTCAAGCGCTGGAACAATAGAGGGGAGAAGGAGACAGGCTGATATCTGAAGTTCATTGGTCAGCCAGCCTAGCTCAGTTGGTGAGTTTCCAGTACAGTGAGAGATCTTGTCTCACAAATGAAGGTGGAGATCTGTTGAGGAAAACATCGAACATCAACACCAGTCCTCTTCATTAATTCACAGGTCCACCAAAAGGATCATACATGTACACTTAAAGAATAATTGTCAGAACTAATTTAAACAAAGTTTATCAAGATGGGTGGTTCTTGACAAAAGAAACATCAAAAACATTAAGCTTTTGAATCATTTAATTTGTACTCTACCAATAAAAAAAAATTAATTCTAACAGAAAAGGCAAGACTATTCTAAATATTCTTACATTTTTAACGAACCTAATGAAGGCAACAATAAAAATAAAACATACTTTAAAATATATCAATACAATTAACACTATATGGATTAAAATATAGGTTATATTTAGTAACACACATGTATACACACCCCCCCCACACACACATATATATATATATATATATATATATATATATATATATATATATATATATATGAAATGACAGTGGAAAAATAGACCATGAATTTGAAGAAGAATGGCAGGAGAGAGGGTTTGAAGGGAGGACAAGTAAAAGAGAAATGTCATATTACAATCTCAAAAATAAAAGAAAGAAAATACGTATTATAATGTACTATGATTTTCAAAAAGTTAAATATATTCAACTATGACTCTAGTTAACTCTTCAAATGACAATATAAGCAAAATGTATTAATAAGGGAAAGTCAGGAAGAGCCTAGACAATTCTGAAGAAAACTAAAGGTGAGACAACCTACCTGACATTAATTAGATATGCTTAGGTAATATTGAATGAAATGCTTCTAACTGGAAAAATATAATTGAGAACAGATGTACATGTGTAACTCTTGAGCATTTTAGATCCTTAGTAGGTAATAGACTAAGTGCTGATATTTCTGATACATACTCCTGGGAAGTTGCATGTTCTCTATTCTGTACATTTAGCAACTGAATACAGCATTTGATCGAGAATTATTGTTTTTGTTTGTTTGTTTTGTTTTTTACAAGATCCTTAGTGTGCTTAGTTCCTCCTCAGGAGGCATTTATCTTTCAGGTTTTGATGCCTTTAGAGAAAAAGAAAAGGTATCTGACAACTGAGTGTCAGCAAGGGGTACACAATGTTGGTGTTATAACCATGCATTTTCTTTGCATTTATCTAATGAAATACCTCCATATCACTCTGCTTTTATGTATTATTTCCATTCAACTTATTTCCTAAGAGAAAAATATGAACAATGACAAATTCTATCATTTCATTTTCTTAATGTTTGATATAATGCATTAGTGCTCTCTCGCCTCTGAGAGGGGCCAATCAACATTTATACATGATTTAAGTATGTATTATTAATTCTATACCATCATAATTCTTCCCTTAAGGAGGTTGAAAATGCTCTATCATGAACCAGTGACATCCCCTTCTAACTGGCTGCAGTGTCCTTCACATAATTGTAATTGGCTTTAATAGCTTGATATTTACTTTTTAAATTTTTTTTTAAAATATGTCTGTGTGTACATGTGTGCAGTGCCTGTGGAAGCAAGAGGCATCAGAGTCTTTGGAATCACAAGTGTTTGTGATCTGCCTTACATGATTGCTAGGAACAAAACTTAGGTGCTCTGGAAGAGGACTCTAAACTCTTAACCACTGAGCAATCTCATCAGCCTGATCAGTTTATCCACTATGTCAAGATGCTTTTCTACCAGAATCTGTGTAAACCATTTTTCAATAGGCCTTGTAAAATATTTTGATTGGAAATTATATTACATAACAACATTTGGGAAATGTGAATAATCACACTGTTAGTAATCTTAATTAGTAAGGAACTTTTTAATGAACAAATCTTGTGTGTATGATTACATATGATGTTACATCCATATATATATACATAAATACATTACATACACAAACCATATGTTAAGTGTCAAGCTGATTTCAATTTCAGAACTCTGGCTATGCAGTCTCTTTTACAATGCTTATCTCTTTTCCCACATAGATTTCCACAGAAATTGCCTCAGAATGCTCACTAACATAAGGGTCGACTGATAAAGTATTTCTGCTTAATCATCTGTTAGTCACTTAATACTATAATATTTTGGAACTGGTGATGTAACAATTATCACCAGTAGTTGATATTTATTTAACTGAAGGTAGTTAAATATTTTCAATGGATTGAGATTGGGGTTTACATTTGCTTTTGAATTTTCTGTATGCATTTGCATATAGTTGTAATGAAAATATTCTCATTTTACATCAGCATCCCTTTTATGGGATCACATGGCTATGATGAAAACCTGTTCTGCTTATCTAGTCAATGGAGTTTTTATCAAACATGTAAGAATCAGCATTAATTCTCGTGTTTTTATTTCACTAATCAGTTTGATTAATTAATATATTCTGAATTTATGTTTAGACTGATCTCCTGGGGCTAAAAACAGAATATGCACAGAATGTGCTTGAGAATAGTTTGTACTGAAAAATAAATTCTAGCTCATTTTCTGGTAAGAAATGAATGAGGTCAGGTAGATGGATGATAGATAGATAGATAGATAGATAGATAGATAGATAGATAGATAGATAGATAGACAGATGATAGGAAGAAAGACAAACAGGTAGATAACAATTAAAGAGAGGAAAATGGGTAGAAAAGAGAAACAGCAAAAAAAGAGAAAAAAACATTGCCTTCATTAGAGTGTATTAAATTATGCTGTGTTGTGTAAATGTATTGTTTATTGGATTTTAGATTTTTAAAGCTTTTAAATCAAAAATAATTCATAACTCATCAATGAATTAAGTTCTGAATAATACTACACTAAAAAAAATGGCATTTAAAAAATACCTTCCTGTATCTGCTGCAACAAATTCTGATACATTACTTTATATGTTGTCATTATCCTTCTCCTTCATTTCCACTCTGTTGTTTCTCCAGTCTTCTTCCTACCCCACGCAGCATTGCCTCATGGAGCAGCACAGAAAGACCTACTTAGGAAGCTTGAAATACAACAAACAGAACCCGTGTCCACTTAGGATCAGCACAGGCATTTTCCAGAAGTATCATGTCACCTAGAGGGAACATGCTTGGCTGTTGCTGCAGAATCTCTCAAAGGCCTTCTTCCTCCACTCCCCATCCTACCTTCCGGTAAGGTAAACATCACATGGATGTTACACCAACCCCTTACAGATTAAGATTAACTTCATTTTTAACTAAGTTTTAACTTTAACTAAGATTAATTTCAACCTTTAAGAGATTTGTCACCACAATTAAAATAATTAGAGTTTGCATATATATGAATGAAGTTGTAGAGTGCATCTTTAGGAAGTAATTCCTTACAAAAATCTGAAATTTGCAATTACTAACCTTATGGCATATAAATTATGAAGATTAGTAGTGAACTAAAAATATTTTATAATATGTGTGTTAGGATACCAAAATACAACATGTTATCAAAACAGTAGTTTGTAGTCCTCGAGGTCCATTGTCTCATTAAAATTTATAATCTCAGTATGAATACTAAAACCTCTTACTCTGTTTCAAATCACCAATTTTTATATATCATTTACTCAATTTTAAGAAAAATCCATTTAGTCTTTAAAAAACAAGAAAGACTTTAATAACAGAGCTTTACTTCTTCTTCTGAAGTTGTCATTTCTCCAAGTTAAAATAAATTTACATTGGTTTTACTTACTAGTGTAACTTCTAGATAATAACCCTTATCCCCATAACAAAGTTTTTCAGAAATGGTACTATTATGTTAATACAATTCTAAACACTCATCTTAAGTATCTTCCCTATAAATCATAGAATTAGGAAAAAAACTTTAAGGCAATTTATTTGAGCTGATTAAAAAAATAAAAAGAAAAACAAATTCAATTTCACTATCACATTGTCACATGTTGCAATAATCAGGAGTAGCTTCTGCTCTGTTTTCAATGTCAAGATGGAAGAAATGAAGATTTGGGGGAAGAACCATAACTTTCAAATAGTTTGTACTGCTACCATGCTAAATGTGTACATCAAATCCATGTGATGAGGTGAAGGGTTATAAACATAAATTTTACTTATTTGATTATAATGAATTCTCCAAATGTCTTGTGTAGCAGGTAGTTGTTCCAGCTTGGACCTTGAAGTATTACCCTTAGTGAGGCTTCTGGTAACTGCCATGCCTACCTATGATGCACCCCTTGGGTGGGACTGAGACAGGAACCCTTAAGACCTGAGATCGGGATGTGCCAGCCCTCTTGGTTTCTGGCAATCTTGGATGCTGGAAGACAGACCAAGCCAGAGTTCTTAAGAAAACCCTGCTGGACTGCACCTCACCTCTCCTGGATGCTGTAACCGACCCCTTTATTGGCTGTAAGTTACCCCCAAGTAAACCTCCTTTTAATCTACGTGGAGTTGCCTTGATAAATCCCCACATTAATCTTGTTCTTTCTTCATAGGAGTGTCTGTTTATCCTTACTTTGAATGTCCATGTTTTTTGCTTGTGTGTTTATAAATACCAAGACTTCTGTCTGAATGTATCCACCTATATTTACCCCAAACCAGTGATAAAATTTGCATTTTAAATAAGTTTGTAGCAGTTCCACAATAGACAGTTCAAAAAGAATTTGGAGTCTCTGCGTCATCCTAGCTGGTGGTCATAGAAACAATCAGCCTCTATCTTAAGGACATTCTACTTATATGTTTCCATACACACACATTGTTTTGCTTCCAAGAATTCTTAACTTTCCTCCAAGATTTGGTTAAATTAAAGAGAAAAATCACCGACACAAATCAGCGTGAAGTTACAATCTCAGTCTCTTTTCCTAATTCTATAGTCTGCTGTACTAAAGAAAATTGGAATATTTTTTCTTTGAATTTAAGAATATCATATGCATTCATCAGTGAAATATGCATTAGCTTCTATTTCTCTGACCTGAATGAATTCTCTTTGTTCCACATCACCAACCATCACATTAGGATTGCTATCAATCCAATCTGCTGTGTTCAAAGACTATTTTTTTTCCTAGTAGAATAGAAAAACACATTTCTACCTGACCTCAGATCCCATATTGTTGCATTCTCCCTCTTACGGTTTTTTTCAATCTTTCACTTTGGTTTATTAATCAAGTAATAAAGAAAAGTGAGCATGCCATGAAATGTTTCTCTGCACACACTAATCCACCCCTACTGCCTCTTCCTGAAATGACAATTTATTAATTGTATCTCTTGATTTAGCTCAATGCCTTCAAACAGATATTTTCTTGAGTAACAAACATTAGACACCATTGATCAAGTTTCCTTTGTAAAGAATTATTAATTCAATCATGTATCCAATACCTATCTTCCTTTCTCAATATCTCTCATCTACTTTGAAGAGGTAGATTAATTTTCTACTTTCATTTATAACATTGTTCTTCATCTTTTCAATTTTTAGAACATCAAATAATAATAATTTTCTGTCACTTATTTCTCTTTCTATGAAGTATTTGATAAGTCTACACTATGTACAGCACTAGTCTTATAACACTACCTTTCCCAAATCTTATAAAACTACCAGCCCCAAATCTTTGATAAACACAACTTGTATGTGCATGTTTTTATAGCCTAGCAAAATTGGAGAACAAAGAGGAGGCTTGAGATTATAATCCTTATAAGCAGTTGAACATTCACATAACAAATTGCCATCAATGCCAAAGTCTGAGGATAAGAAAACAAAACATAGAAAAGAAAGAAGGGAATAAAGGCAAAAACATACTGGAATGGGATAGGAAGGCAAACTACCTGGAAATTTTTACAGCCAGGCCCCAAAGCAGAGAGATAGGTCCTCTTGCTCAGGAAACTGGATATCTGTGGTTATGTAGCCTCAAAGTCTTATTCAAGAAAGATTCAGGTCCATTGTTTTGAAATAACTAAATCTAACATAAGAATAGGACTTAACCATTCAGTACAGTACAAGTGATCCTATTATCCTTATTTGCCAAGGGCCCTGAGAGTATACAGGAGGTGACTAGTGTTTGACAAGTCAACCCACCAGACACATAACTCCCTAACAGGGAGCCCCATTTGGTAAAGCAGTGGGGTCACTGGCTGTGGAAACCTATGGTGATATTGTGTTCCCCAAAATATTGTGCACCCTAATAAACTTACCTGGGTCAGAGAACAGAACAGCCACTAGATATAGAGACCAGAAAATGGTGGCACACACGCCTTTAATCCTAGCATTCCAGAGGCAGAGATCTATCTGGATCCCTGTGAGTTCAAGGCCACACTGGAAACAGCCAGGCACAGTGACTCATGCCTTGAATCCCAAGAAGTGATGGCAAGAAGCAGAAAGGTATATAAGGCATGAAAACCAGGAACTAGGTAGGTTAAGCTTTTAGGCTTTGAGCAGCACAGTTCAGCTGAGATCCATTTGGATGAGGACTCAGAAACTTCCAGTCTGAGGAAACAGGATCAGCTGAGGAATTGGCAAAGTGAGGTGGCTGTGGCTTGTTCTGCTTCTCTGATCTTCCAGCATTCACCCCAGTGCCCAGCTCCAGGTTTGTTTTTATTAACAAGACCTTATAAGATTCGTGCTACAAAAACCAGTTGTTTTCTGTCTGTAACTTTCTTGGGTGCCATTCTTATGCCTTCCTAATAAGAATAGCTGTGGGGTGCTTTCCCATGATCAGCTCAGGGTAAAAAAAAGGAATGCCTCAGAGTAGCAAGGGATAGGAAATTTTTTTTTTTAATCTGAGGGTAATTAGGAACAAGTTTCAGTCTATCTATGACTGGTGAAATAAGGAAACACACACACTTTCTGATGATAACTTTCTCTTTTATTACAACTTAAGAATGGTCTCTGACTCTGTCTCCACACAGCTTCATATCTCCACACTGCTGCATATAGCTACATATCTTTACATACATACATTGTTTTCCCATGGCTACACATCTTTCTTCTACATCTCTTTTCTATAGAGTTACAGATCTTGGCACAGCCACAGCTAAACATCTCATTTACACAGCACTCTGCGCAGTTCCTAGGCATAGATCCTCTCCATAGCAGCAGCTCTTTCACCTCTCTCTCTCTCTCTCTCTCTCTCTCTCTCTCTCTCTCTCTCTCTCTCTCTCTCTCTCATACTCACTCACACACACATACTTCTAGATTATTCACTCTCTCTTTACTCACCCCCTCTTTCATCCACGAACTCCCTCATAATTCTCTCGTACTGTTTCTTTATCTCTCACTCAGTGCATGCATGTGCACACATGCACGTGCCCACACACGCATGCACTTTACTCACATTCCAGGGCTGCTCTCCCATAGTTCCATATTGCTGTCTCTTTTCACACCACCACTGCTGCTCCCTCACAGCTAAACTCTGGACAATTATAAGTTACATTTTCAGAGCCCTACCCGTCCTGATAACACAAGGTAAGCCACATGGTTTCTCTTTAGACTAGTAGTGTCACAATGACCCATGTATGTAGCTCTAAGTTAGTGAGGGGTCCCAGACATTAAACAAATGCCTGAACCCTGAGCAGTAAGAGTACATGCAGAAAGAGAGCTACTTCAAGGAGCTAGTCACAGGGTAGACAGCCTGGCCTTGATTTAGCAATAAACAACACCTGGTAACTAGTCTTTATGTATATTCTGTAGGGGCAACTTAGTCTGTTTTAGACTAGTTCTAAGGTCTTTGAAAAATGTCTAAAAGGCTGTCTTTGAGACTGAGAGTATTGGTACTTTCCTCTGTCAGTAAAGAAGAGTGTAATATTTCTATTCATCAGAATTATACAGCTTAAACAGAAATCCACAGCTGAATGTGTGCCCAGAGGTGTAAAATGTAGTACAAAGGGCTATGGAAAGAACCCCACAGCTGTTTTTATTAGGAAGGCATAACAGTGGCACCTGAGAAAGTTACAGACAGAAAACAACTGGTTTCCACAGCCAGTGACTCCATGGTTTTGCCAGGTGAGGCTCCCCATCAGGGAGTTATATGTCTGGTGAGTCAACTTGTCAAACACTACTTGTCACCTCCTGTATACTCCCACAGCCTTTGGCACTTACTCAATAGTAAGCCCTGACAGTGCAATTGATTAATATTTTATGAAGTCTAAATGTTTAATATAAGTTCTGCTATCATTTAACATGTGAAAGTTATCATAATAATTTAGAATATGAAAAAATCAAAGAAACAAGAAATAAAACCAATAATTAGGAGACAGAGGAAACATTAAGTGGAAACAGAACAAGAGATGATCTAAATGTTCATGTTATTAGGCTAATAAACATGTGAAAAGTGTATTTCAGAAATGGCTAAAGGCATGTATGTGTACTAGAAGATACTTTATAGAAATGTGAACGACAAGAAAAATGGCAAATGGAAATGTTTAGAAAATGTATCAGAAAGGCTTACCAAATCACTTCAGAGTTAAGTATTAGTAAACTGGTTGAAAAGCAAATAGAACTTATCAAAATAAGCTACAAATAAGAATCACACTGTAATTAGTTGGTTAACTGCAAATCCCCAAAGAGCAGAATGCAGATATGTAAAGTAAATATTGAATTTCTTTCAAAAATGAAATTTTAATATAAAATAACAAGTTCAAAGCATTCTAAAATTTTAGAGATAAAATACATTTAAGAACACCATGAAAAAATTGTAAGAAAAAAGATGAAAAGCAACTCTTTACAGACCACCATAGGAAAAAAACTCAGTTTTCTTTAGAAACAATGGGAGAAAGAAGAGATGAAGCGAAGCTTTAGGAAGTTGTAAAAATGCTGGAAAAGAAGAACTATTTTATGCTCCAAAAAAATTCTCCACAAATAAAAGCCAAAAGACAAAGACTGTAAAAGCAGAATTGAAAATCAAGACATGCTTTCAGGATTAACAATTTAAAACGTATAAGAGATCAAATCTCTAAGAAAAGAACAAGAAAGTAGCAAAAGTAAAGTAAAATGGCTTTAAAATTTGAGCCCTTTGTATTTTACATAATAGACTATTGATTATTTAAAGTAAAGTGATATATATTATGTACCTTATGAGAATTTTGCCATTTGCATTTGTGAATTATGTTACAATAATCCCACAAAGCAGAGGCAAAGTGGGAAATAGATTATGATAGAGTTCTTATATGGTTTAGTATAGATACATATATTTTAATAGGTAGATTCAAAGTACATCTGACATTGTTATGTCAAAGTAAATCATAAACTAATAATATAAACAGGAAGAATAAAATATATGTTTGTGGATATATACACATACACATGACTGCATACCTGTGCATACAGGTATGGCAGACAGAGGTCAGTTTGGGGCATTTTCCATTATTGCTTTGTAGCTGGAATTACCTCCAGTTCTGCCCAGGCCCTGCAGCTGCTCAGACCTAAATAAACACACAGAGACTTATATTACTTATAAACTGTATGGCCGTGGTAGGCTTCTTGCTATGTAGTTCTTATATCTTAAATTAACCCATTTCTATTAATCTATACTTTGCCACATGGCTAATGGCTTACCCGCATCTTTACAACTTACTTCTCATGGCAGAGGCAGCTGGCAGCATCTTCTGACTCAGCCTTCCACTTCCCAGCATTCTCTTCTCTCTTGTCCTGCCTATACTATACTTCCTGCCTGGCTACTGGCCAATCAGCATTCTATTTATCAATCAATCAGAGCAACACAGCATACAGAAAGACATCCCCAGTATTGCTTCCTAAAGTGATTGAGATATTTTCTCTCCCTGAAGTTGGAGCCAATGGATTGACTCTTCTGGCTGGCCAACAGGTCCTCAGAATCCTCATGCCTCCACTTCCCAGAATGAAATTCCACATGAGCACTGTGCCAAACATTTTAATAAAGCATATATGCTTGGGACTTAACTTGGGTCTCTATACACAAGGCCTTCACCCACTGAGCCATCTTTGAAGCCTTCATAGTTATTTTTGTAAAAACAAAGTATAATATAAATATAAATTCTTGCTACAAATGGAGAGTGCTGCAAAGTGATAATTCAAATAATGAGAAAGCAAGTATTAACATGTTTGATTTAATCTTATATATACTGATAAGAACCTCATAACTGAAATGAGGAGAGCATAGGTTGAATAAGAAAGCAAAGAAATAATTCTAAATGTACATGCACATAAGGTTAAATGAAGTGATAGGAAAATATACAAAAGAAAGAATGCTTAAACTGTTGTGAAGCAGATATAGAAATGAGTAATATAGAAAATTAAAGCAACATTCCATAATTATGAAAAAATGGAAGCACATAGTGTGTATTAGAAAAAGACAAAGAAATAAATCAACACAGTTCTTAAAAAAAATGGAAAACAAACACATTAAAATCAATACTTAGCCAGGCGGTGGTGGTGCATGCCTTTAATCCCAGCACTCGGGAGGCAGAGCCAGGCGGATCTCTGTGAGTTTGAGGCCAGCCTGGGCTACCAAGTGAGCTCCAGGAAAGGCGCAAAGCTATGCAGAGAAACCCTGTCTCGAAAAACCAAAAAAAAAAAAAAAAAAAAAAAAATTAAAAAAAATCAATACTTAAAGAAAATACAGAAATATAAAGATAAAACTATAATTGTCTAGAATAAAATATCAACAATGGATCAAAAGTATCAAGAAATTAAAGTAGCTTCTGAAGATAAGGATGAAATTTATAAACACATGGTAACAATAAAGAAAGAAGAAATAACAAAAACTCAAAAATAACAAGAAAATATTATTAAGATAGTATAGATACTTAATAGATAATAGCAGACAGTGAATAAATTTATTCTATTGTCTTACTCAAGGTTTCTATTATTTCATAAAGCACCATGGCCAAATGTAACCTGGAAATGAAAGCATTTACTTCAGCTTAGACTTTCAAATGACTTTATCACTGAGGTAAGTGAGGGCAGGAACTCAAACAGAGAAGGAACTCAAACTGAGCAGGAACCCAGAGGCAGGAGCTGATGCAGAGACCATGGAGGAGTACTGCTTACAGTCTTGTTCAGTCTCCTTTTTTATACCATCCAGAACATACTCTAATAGGTTGCTTTTACTCTATGCATCTTGTTGGCCTGCCACCCAGCTCCCAAATAAATATATCAAGATTTATTCTTATTTTTGAATGCCCAGTCTTAGCTTGGTTTGTTTCTAGCCAGCTTTTCTACCTTAAATTAACCCACTTCTCTTCTTCTACGTTTTGCCTCTGAGTTTTTTGTTTTGTTTTGTTTTGTTTTTGAGTTTTGTTTTTTGGGTTTTTTTTTTAACGTTTCTTTATTCTATATGTCTTTTTTTTCTTTCCTTCTTACTCCATGGCTGGATGAGTGGTTGGGTGGCTGGCTCCTGGCATCCTCCTCTCCTTCTCCTATGCTTACTCCTCCCCTTCTCTCTCTTCTCTCTCCTATTTATTCTTTCTGCCTGGCAGCCTGCTTGTCCCGCTCTCCTGTCTATCTATTAGTTGTTCAGCTCTTTATTAGACCAATCAGGTATTTTAGAAAGGTGAAGTAACACAGCTTTAGAGAGTTAAACAAATGCAATAGAAAAGAATGCAACACATCTTTGCATCGTTAAACAAATGCTCCACAGCATAAACATATGTACCATGTCTTAAACTAATATTCCACAACAGCAAACCACCGGTCTAGGGATGGCATCATGTCCAGTAAGTTGGCCCCAAACACTTCTACCAATAATCGAGAAAATGCACTACATATCTGCCTATATAGGCAGACCTTTGGAGCCATTTTCTCAACTGAAGTTCCCCTTTCCCAAGTGACTATATATTTATTAGGTTGACATAAAGACTAACCACACTGATAATTGATATAAAATAAAATATTTATTTGAAATAACTATTCAATATTTAAACAACCAAAAGCAATACTCAATGGAAATAGTAACAACTTGAAAATTTTCCTAATCTGTTGATTATCCTGATTTGAACTTGAAATCTTTACTTTCTCCTTTATACTCAATAAACACACACCAGAGCCAGATACCTCAACTAATACATAAATTCTTTCAAAAATGTAATGTAGAAATTATGCACACATTACATAAAACGACAAATAGAGTAACATTCCAAATTCATTTTAGGCAAAGATACAAAAAAAATATTACCATCACAAATGTCTAACATATCTATAAATCTAAAAATATCAGAAAAACTTTAGTGAATTGAATTCAGCAATCCACTAAAGAAATACAGCAATGAATCATGAAGTATAATATTTTCATCAAAAATTTAAAGAATTAAGAGATAATTACTAAAATGAATAGCAGTGTCACACTGGAATATAATTTCAATACACAGATGAGAAATTTTTACCCCTCAAAATTTCTGTCTGTCTGTCCATCTGTCTCTGTCTTTGTTTTTCTCTCTTTCATTCTCCTACACTCATTAATAAGACCCATAACAACCAAACAGGGCTACAATACAGTCACTTGTTTAAACTTTGTACAAAGAAATACATATAAATACATGAAAACATGATCAAATCTGTCAACCATCAGAAAAATTGAAATAAAACCCACAAAATCCTACAGGTTATTTTGAAACTAAAAATGCTGACCAAATGTGAATTTTAAAAAAATTAGAGTGTGTTCATACATTGGAATTCTATTCTTAGGTTTATTATACTCATACACTGAATACCATTTAGCAATTAAGAGGAAGCACCTGAAAATACTATGGCATATATAGAATTAAGAAAATATTTAGTTCAGACTCACCAAACCATGCATTAACTGCCACTTTTTTAGTATAATGGCTATGGCAAGCAATAGAAAGACATGTAGAAATTGATATATTTGTCTGGCTCTGAGGGGAACTGAGGATTTTTCTGAGAAGAAGCAATCTAGATGTATGTAAGATAATATATCTTACATCATGATACGGACAAAGGGTTATGTGAATATGTACATTAAAAATCATATAATTTACACTGTGTATCTCTACATATAACAAATATAAACATTTTAATATACACAAATACATAGAGACAGGCATGATGTTACATATCTCCAAACCCAACATTTGGGAGGTAGAGGTCAGATTATAAGGAGTTCAAGGTTATGAGCTTCATAGAGATTTTGAGACCAGCCCAGGTTACATGAAACACAATCTCATAGATATATATGCACACAGATTATCATTTGGGGGCTACAGAACTATTTGCTTGCTTTATTTTACTTTATTGCTATTATCTCTAGCTTTAAAAAAAATACTGACAGAAAAATTGACATCAATAGTTACAGACATTAATTTCCTTCATATTTCATAAAATATATATGCTATATTCACAGAACTAGCCAGAGATTTTCAGTAACTTTACTTGTTTATTGTTACTAATGATGGAAATCCCTTTCACTCCTAAGTAAATATCTTCCTTTCATAGGGGTCTACACTAAGATGTGCCAAATTCCTGTACAGCCTGGGTCAGCAATTATTCTTCTACACCTTTATATTCAACAACTGTATTTATTGTACTTGTATGGTCGTTCTAGAAGTTGAGTTAGAACATATACACCAGAGGTTTTATATAAGTCATTTCTAAGACAGTCAAAAGACGCCCTCATCTGCAGTGTGTTATTTTGTAAATGGATTGACTTTCTCCTTCCCCTTCTTTGTCTTTCTCCCTTTCTCTTTTTCTCTTCACTTGGTCTGATGAGTTTGCTCGCTTTACTGACCCTGGCTATCTCTTCTCTACAGTGCACCCTCTCTTTCTCTCTTGTGCTTTTTCTCTCTGTCTGATGTGTGCCCTGTATTCTTTGAGATATTTTTGCTCTGTAGATACTGTATAGACTAAACATTCTGACTTCCTGCTGCTCCAGTTTTTAAATTGATTGTATTCTTACTGTTAGTTTTCTTGCATGTTTGTGAATTCCTGTGGCTGTTTTCAGACTTACAGGGGTGC
The DNA here is from genome assembly GCF_049852395.1 of Peromyscus maniculatus bairdii. NCBI lineage: Eukaryota > Metazoa > Chordata > Mammalia > Rodentia > Cricetidae > Peromyscus > Peromyscus maniculatus. The sequence goes on along the minus strand of NC_134872.1, from coordinate 63,142,990 downwards.
ATTCCATTTTCTACATTCACAGGTTGAGAGTGCTCTGCTCTTGCTGTTCTGCTGATGAGATTTTGTCTGAATGGCAGTGATGATGGGACTTCTGAAGACCATTGATGTACTTTTTCTGTCTTATTATATTTCAAACTTTGCTTTAGTGTACGATGTAGAAACCAGACATTCTGCACTTATACCAAAAAAAAATCAAAATAAAGGGCTCAACAATCAGATTTAGATTTTTTTTTTAACTAAAAAAACTACCTTTGGTGAATTCTTTCCTGGGATCTATGTACCACATTGCTTACATCTATTCCTCCAAGGAAGGGAACAAATTATAGACAAGTTTCAATTATTTCTTCCTTTATGATCCTAATCACTTACCCTGGCTTTTTATCAGGAATGTAAGCTCCAAACTATACTGTACTCCCTTGCAGTGTATATAGCACAAGGTACAATTTTCTCATTTTACATATCTGCATATTTTCATACTCCTTCTTTAGCTCTAGAAAATTTCCAATATACAGCAAATTCCTCCCTTGTGATTCACTACCACTGTCATCACAACATGAAAAATGTTGTGAGAAAATTATGTATTCTGTACATATTTAAGAAAGAAAAAAGAGAGAGGGAGGGAAGGAGGGAGGGAGGAAGGAAGGAAGAAAAGAATGAAAGAAAGAGAGAGAGAGAGAAAGAAAAAAGAAAGAAAGAAAGAAAGAAAGAAAGGAAGGAAGGAAGGAAGGAAGGAAGGAAGGAAGGAAGGAAGGAAGAAAGAAAGAAAGAAAGAAAGAAAGAAAGAAAGAAAGAAAGAAAGAAAGAAAGAAAGAAAGAAAGATGAGGCTACAAACTTCATGATTTAACTTACTATCAGATTACATGTGACTCCAATTATCTCACAGCCAAAAACAGAAAATAATTTTTCTATCTAATGAAAATGTATTGAGATTATACCTTCTGACAAATCATCTTAATTCCATAAGCCAATTTTCATATTTTATAAAGTATATAAAATCATGGTACTTCATAGAGAAGCTAAGAGGATTAGATCAAATGAGGCATGTAAAGGAATTTAGCATTCTGTCTGGTACTTACTAATCTTTGAACAAATTTTATGCATAAATGTTATTGCCCATTACCTCCTTCATTCCTTTGCAAAATGTTGTGGGATGCAACAAAGTTACAAATTAACACTACTCATTCATGATATGATTATTCCTACATTAAATTAACCACGTGGACAATAGTTACACTCAATAATCACATTTTTATTTATCTGCTTTAAAGTTGAAGTAAAATATCCACTCTACAGACTCCATGCATTTGAAAATCCTGTTTTAGTAATTATTGTTCAACAATTTCATTATATTTATCTAATTTTAGATTTCTGATTTTCACTAGATTTTTATAGTCAAGGTACAATATTATTGGTGTATAACTTTAAATTCTCTAAATACATCTATCGCCATCTTATTCTTTCCCATTCATAAAGCAACTGAAAACATTGCTATGTAATAGCAACTTCTTCCTGTGGCATTTTTAACATGAAATGATTTTTCACAGTATTGATCAATTCTTCTTGATTGACAGTAATACTTAAGCCATAAATGAAAACACTCTGGACACCACAATGTGTTTGATATTTTTATACCTAAGCATAACTGATGAATTAATGGCTGGCTCTACTCTTTTGCAAAATATAATCTAGAAACAAACCTGCTGCTCATAGGTGTACCAAATGGAAGGAATGAACTAAACGTTAAACAGCAAAGATGACATGAAGTTTTGTAATTGTATTATAATAATGTGATGTCCAGCTTGTGGATTTGTCATCCATATTTCAAAGCCTACACTCTGAGCAGCCAACACGTCGACCACCCGAGAACTTACATAATCCTTGAACTTCAGGTCATTAAATACCTGCCTAAAATGCTCTAGAAATTTTCAAATAGGACTGTATTTCCTTTGTGAACCTAATTCATGCTTATTCAAGAAAACACTGGAAATAAGTAACATCACATACATCCCATCACTGTAGGGTTAATAAATTATATACCACCCTATAATGGGCATAATTTGAGTTTTGCTCCAATGTTAAGCAATAGCCAGCTTAAAATAATATAAAATTAAATCATAGCACACAGAAGTCAGTGAAATACATAGTAGTAAGAATATAGTAATAAATTTTACTAAATAGAATAAAGAAGAGTTATCAAGAAAAGATGAATTCCAATTTCTTTCATGTCTTTTCATTCTCATATATAATCACAGCCATTTTAAACAACAAATAAAGTCACCAAAATTTCATTTGATCTTCAATAGCAATTCATCAAATATTTTTCATTTTAACTGTGAAAGGTTTTTATTTGTCTGTTTGTCTGCATGAAAACTTTACATGACAAATTCTAAGATCTTTAAAACTATTCAGCATTCTTCTTGTGGGCTTAGCTTCATTCACGCATAGCGTAGCAGATCCCATGACGATTCTGAAGTGGATCACCCACTTTCGGTAGGAGGATCTTCCTTGTTCAGGGCCCATCACACTGATGACTCATGTGGCAATACGTTATTGTGTTGTTAGTTGTGATAAACTTCATGGATGGTATCTGGAAAACATGGTATATGCTATGTCAGAGAAGAAGACTTCAAAAATATACATCCCCACCAATGCTTCCCCCTTTTCTCCCTATTAAGAGGTGAAGGGAGCAAGCAAACGCATCTTGGCCTGAGTACTGCCATTTTGACTTCAGACTCCATTTTACCTGTAGGGTGAAGCAAAGTTCAGGTTCTCAAGCCTGAAGGGAGCTGAGAACTTTCCAGTGGCTGATCAACCTCATCCCTAAGCCATAGAAATAGTTATTGTACATCTATAGTTCTCTAGAAACTTTATGGCTGTTCTTTACCACAGAAGGAACAAATGAATCTGATTGGTTGGACTGAAAGGCTTGGACTGTATATCAGTAAAGAAGATGGAACATTCAAGGAAGCCCCTAATCTCTGAATCCTGATGGGTGAAAATTGCAACTGTAACGTGACAACAAATATCTGTGAATTGTATGCTTATAAACCCCACTTCTGACCCTGCTCGAGGATGTCAGGGGGGAAAAGGTTCCCAAGTCCTTGTCCTGCAACCCTGATCAATCAGTAACCCACTTATGTGGTGAATTAATAAAATCTTTGGAACCCATAGTGTTGTATCTCTCCACATAATGGACTAGGTGTAACAGAGGTTGGCAGCTCTCAAACAGGGCTGTCCCTTCACCCTGGGCTGTGGGGAAAGAATACCTATGGCACATATCCAAGAAACTTGTGATTGCTGACATCTGACATAAAGGAGATAAAAATGTTTGTTAGCATATGCTCCAGAGTGGATAGAATGTGGAAAACTAGTGCTGAGTTTTGTCAACCTCTTACCACAAAAAAGGATAGAGTTCCAACTGTATCTCAAATGTACAATCATCAGCTGATGTGATAACATTTCCTAAACCAAACTTTATGCACACTCCAATGTTAAAGTGTGGTGATATTTTATTTATGCTGAAATGTAGTGATATTTTATTTGTGCTTTAATAAAGACTGCCTAGAGGTCAGAGGAAAGCCAGACACTATAGTAAACACAGAAGTCAGGCAGCACACAGCCTTAATCCTGTCACTTAGCAGGCAGGGTCTCTGTGTGTTCAAGGGCACACTAAGGAATGGAGCCAAGCATGGTGACACACACCTTTTATCCAAGTACCAACCAAAGAGACCGGAGGTCTGTTCAGACAGGAAGTAACAGAGCTGTGTAGGAAGAGGAAGTGAGGTAGCTGGGCTAAGATAGCCAATGAGAGGGCAGAGCAGCAAGGCAATAAAGGCGTGGGTAACTGGCATTTGGAAGCTGCAGAGTCGATGAGGTAAGGTTGGCTGGTGACTTTCCCAATTTCCCTGATCCAAGGCTTTCACCCCTATATTTGGCTTCGTGTTTTTTTTTTTTTTTTTAATAAGACCATTTAGAAATTTGTCTACATTAAATGATGATTGATTACAGTAAAGATGTTTTAGAAGTCAAGGAACTATTTTTTCATTGTTGGAAACTATACAAACCAAAATTTATTAGAATAACAATAATTCAAAGAACAAGAAAACATCAACCCAAATGCTATACTTAGAGAAATATCTTTGAAGGATGAGGAGAAATAAATACAAACATTTTTAAATAAGACAAACAAAATATATTACTTACTGCCAGTATATCTACCATGTAGGAAAGGTTATCAAAGGTTTAGGCAGAAGGAATTAGGTGTAAGACAAAAACTTGGACCTATGAAACTAAGAACTTTGGCATGCAACAAATTTTCTTTCAGACCTTCTGACATGTAATAGTACACCTAAAAGAAAAACGGTAATCGATTTTCTGTGAACAGACGGTTCTTTCCCACCTGGCAGTTCCCGAATAATCACTCAGAGGCATAATGTCACTTATAAGGGCTCGAGTGGTAGCTCAGGCTTATTACTAACTAGCTCTGACATGAAAATTAACCCATAATTCTTATATTTCCCCAGTTTGACATTCTCCTCTTGCTTCCTCTGTGTCTGGCTAGCTGGTGACTCCTCAGCGCTGCCCTTCTTCATCTCCAACTTCGGTTTGATGGTACTGCCTAACCTTATCTCACCTCGCCACTGGCCAAAACTGCTTTATTATCAATCAATGAGGGCATCACATATTCACAGCATGCAGAGGGACATCCCACATCAATTTTCAGCATTAATACAGAGACTTCTTAAAACAAAATTCAACATCTGTTCCTGATGATAGACTCCTGCTCTTCGAAGACAAAAGGCAACTTGAAGGGGACTAAGTTAGCGGCAATGGGGAAGCCTGTATGCCTCCTCCCTCCTACGATGCAGGGCAGTACGGGGCTTCCTTCTTCTCACTCCTATTTTGTATCACTCTAAAAGTCCTAGCGATGTCAATGAGCCATTAAAAGAAATAAAAAGCTCATAGACAGCCAAAGAAGTGATAATAATCTCTAGTCATAGATCACAGAACTGTCTGTTTATAATCCAAAATCTGCAAATTGTTACTACCATAGTTTATTAGTTTTCTCTCTTGTGTGTTTCTATACTGCTTATACATTATGGCAACTTCATGCATTGTTTAATATTAGAAAAGACTCATCATGGAACATGGTATTTGCCCTCAGCAGCATTCTTAATTCATATCAAACTAACAACTCCCAACTTCTATGTGTTAGCTCACTTTAAAGTGCTTTTGGAATGATTCTAATTTCTTTTTTTTTAAATATTTTTATTTTATAATTAACTTAACTTCACATATCAGCCATGAATTCCCCCATCCTCCCTCCTCCCACCCCCCCAGCGTGTCCCCCAATCCACCCCCCCATTCCCACCTCCTCCAAAGCAAGGTCTCCCTTGGGGAGTCAGCCCAGCCTGGTAGACTCAGACCAGGTAGGTCCAGTCCCCTCCTCCCTAAACCAAGGCTGAGCAAAGTGTCCTCGCATAGGCCCCAGGCTCCAAAAAAGCCAGCCCATGAACCACGAACAGGTCCCAGCTTTACTGCCTGGGGGCCTCCCAAACAGTTCAAGCTAATCAACTATCACACTTATCCAGAGGGCCTAGTCCAGTTTCATGGGGGCTCCTCAGACATTGGTTCACAGTTCATGTGGTTCCACTAGTTTGGCTATTTGTCCCTGTGCTTTTTCCAGTCGTGGTCTCAATATCTCTCTCTCATACCATCCCTCTTCTCTATTTCCAATTGGACTCCTGGAGCTCCACTTGGGGCTCGGCCATGGATCTCTGCATCTGCTTCCATCAGACACTGGATGAGAGTTCTATCATGACAGCCAGGGTGTTCGGCCATCCAACCACCAGAGCAGGTCAGCTCAGGCACTCTCTTAACCATTGCCAGTAGACTACAGTGGTGGTATCTTTGTGGATTTATGGGGACCTCTCTAACACTCTGCTTCTTCCTATTCCCATGGGGTCTTCATTTATCATGGTATCACTTTTCATGTTCTCCCACTTTGTTCCTGATCCAGCTAGGACCTCCCCCTCCCTTAAACTTTCTTTTCCCCGACCCTTGCCTTCCATTACCTCCCCACCCCCAGTTTGCTCATGTAGATCTCATCGATTTCTCTGTTGCTGGGGAATCCCTGTGTCTTTCTTAGGGTCCTCTCTTCTAGGTGGCCTCCCTGGAGTTGTGAGTTGCAGTCTGGTTATCCTTTGCTTTACATCTAGTATCCACTCATGAGTGAGTAGATACCATGTTTGTCTTTCTGAGTCTGTGTTACCTCACTCAGGATGATTTTTTTCTAGTTCCATCCATTTGCCTGCAAATTTCATGATTATTGTTTTTCTCTTCTGAGTAGTAGTCCATTGTGTATATGTACCACATTTTATTTATCCATTCTTCAGTTGAAGGGCATCTAGGTTGTTTCCAGATTCTGGCTATTACAAATAATGCTGCTATGAACATAGTTGAGCATGTGTCCTTGTGGTATGATTGAGTATTCCTTGGGTATATGCCCAAGAATGGTATAGCTAAGTCTTGAGGGAGGTTGATTCCCAGTTTTCTGAAAAACCACCATACTGATTCCCAAAGTGGCTGTACAAAGTTTGCATTCCCACCAACAGTGGAGGAGAGTTCCCCTTGCTCCACATCCTCTCCAACATAGGCTGTCTTCAGTGTTTTTGATCTTAGCCATTCTGACGGGTGTAAGGTGGTATCTCAGAGTCGTTTATTTCTTGATGTAGTTGTCTCATGAATTTTTTTCTTGTGATTCTAAATTGTTTACCTCTCACTGACAGTCTTCTGGGCAGGTCCATGGCATTTAACTTTTCTGTCTGCCAGTTCTCCAATTGCTTCTTAGGGAACAGAGATATCCTGGTAAATCTACCTGCAACTGCCACTCTCTGATACTTCTGATTCTTTCACGGGAAAGAATTGAAAGGAATACATTTCCTTCATTCTTTCTGTATAAGCATTACCAACTTCTAGGCTGGATAGAAAGTGGGGGGGGAGCATGAATTCAATTCACCACATTGATGTTTTCTCAGTTTTGTTTTTGGATTAAAGGGTATGTTCTCTGTACTGAGTCCATTATAAAAACCCTTGGAAGAACGACCCCTCCTCTGCCTCTCTGTCTGCTTGTCATTGTGCTAACTGGGCCATCACTGAGTTGTAATTCAACTGCATTCAGACATGTTTACTCTGATTTATAAATTCCATTTTACCATATAGCATCTTATTAATCATAGAACACCATCTGGTATATGGAAGGTGCACAGTTAATTTTTGCTGAATCTAGTGGGAATTTAAGAAGCAGCATCCATCATCTCCCCCTTCCTAAACTATTAGGTGTGAGCAAGTGCCATCTGATATGCATATGGATATCTGGGCTAAGAAGACTTTCTCTAAACTTTAGGAATTTGTTTCCTCATTTTTACTGAAGTGGACATTTGAATTGGTTTCTCTCTCTCTCTCTCTCTCTCTCTCTCTCTCTCTCTCTCTCTCTCTCTCTCTCTCTCTCCTGGTATGTGTATGTTTTTGTGTCTATGTGGTATACATGTGCATGTATATGAGTATAAACAGACTTGCCAGGACCCAGAGAATGACATGAATTTTTCCTTTATTTCTCTCTACCTTTTTAAATCAACTTTTTACTACATTTTGTGTGTGTGTGTGTGTGTGTGTGTGTGTGTGTTGTGTGCTCAGACCCATGCCATGGTACAAGTGTGGAGGTCAGAGAACAACTTGAAGAAGTCAGATTTCTCCTTCTGATATGTGGGTACCTGGGATCACACTCTGGTCATCAGTCCTGACAGCAAGTTGATGTAAATATAAAGAAATTTAGATAACAAAGTTGAAGAGAAGATTATTTTGCCTGTCACCCTAACTGTGGTCACACTCTGAGTGGCTTACAATTCTTGATGAGACTTCAAGTATATAAAGGTGGAGGGGAACTTGGAAGAGGGCATCTAGACGTTGGAGAAAGACAGGGTGGGAAACTTGAATTTCAGAACAAGTCTTAAGGCTGTGTTAAGAAAAAAAGGGGGATTCCCATGAAAGAGGTATCATATATTATCTGGTTTGCTTTATTCTTTTTCCACTCTACATTACTATTCTCTACTGCAAGCCCCAACCTATACAAAACTTGGTTAATTATTACTCAGTTTTCTAAGTGAAAGATGAATCTACATATAAAATATCAGTGCTAGAGGTCCCTCCAACCATTTAGTGCTGAGACATCTCTCCCTCCAGTTCCTGATACAGAGATCTCTAAACCGTGAGATTCAGTCAGTTGTAAACTGCCACACACTTAAAATACCCATTTCCCATGATAGCATAATGGAGAGAGAGCAATGAATAGGGCAGGCAGCTCCACTTAAGTTTTCCTCTGAACAAAATGCAAAAGCATAGGCCTAATGTCTTTTTTCTGATTTTCAATGTATTTTTGTCTATTAATGAATCAGTCTATAACTATTTTTGTGATTGCTATGAGCTTAACAAGGAAAGACAAAGACAATAGAAATTGTTCTATCCAAGGCATTAAAATAAATGATTGAATTCTAAAACAAGGAATCTTTCCAAACCTTTGTTACTACAAATTTATGTCCCACTTAAATACCTATCAATATAGCTAATCATTTTACTTCCTTTCTCAATCTCCATTGAGATTGAAGTTATTTTCCTTCTGTTCATGGCAAATACCTGCTGACTACACATTATGAACTACCTGCCCACACCCTGAAACTACCTTCAAGACAGCATTTCAGCACATGGGACACTGACACTTCCTGACACACATTACTGGCACAAAGCACACATTAACCGTGGTAGCCCCAATATGTCAGGTAAGAGAATCTAAAAGACAGAGTCCTACAAAGATATTAAGGTAGAAAGTAGACCATGAGGTAATATATGGAGAGGGTGGGAGAGCAAGGGGGAGAGAGGAAGACGGAGAAGGGGGAAGGGAGGGAGAGAGGAAGGGTGGAGAGGGAAGGAATGAAAGAAAAGGGAGAAATGAGCAATATTAGTACAATTAAAGTGTTAGAATCCAGGGAAACCTTTGCAAACAAAACCAAACGTAATAGTTGTTTGCCTGTTTCCTTTACATTTCTCTTATAAAAACTCCAGATAATATTTTAGCATCATATATTATTTTACTGTAAAGAACTACCAGACTTATAACTCTTCCTGTATTTCATGGCACACTCACAGTCAAATTGAATTATTCAATCTTGTTTTGAATATTAAGCCATGAAAATATCTTTTTTTTTTCTCTTGAGCTGCAGGTTAGCCATTATCTGACTCAAGGCCATGTTCAACTTCAACTTGTTTCCAATTCAAGTGGAGTAAAAATAGCGATTTCTTCAACTCCAGAACATTACAGATTTAACACCTGCTATCTTACCATATGGAACAGAGACTGAACCTGGATCTAATCCCAGGGGACAGGGTGACTCAGGAGAGTACCTTTTTACTTTCATGGCAGCAGCTAGACTCCCGTGCAAGGCTCTGGTGACCAAACATGCTCCCAGCTGAGCTTTTCCCAGGCAGAGGTGAGAGATTGTAAAAAGGAAGATTCTCAGAGATCCAAAATTCTTGACTAGTAAATTCCCATGACATTTGTTGCAAGCGCTTGGCAAGGCTTAGTGGCTAATGAGGCACTGGAACAGCCTTGCTCAGGTTCTGTCTCCAAACATAAATAATTCATATTTTTACATACTCCATATATCAACTACCTCTAATATCTTTGGACATGATTGGGGATGGAACTGAACTACACTGATTTGCTCTGCCTCTACTCTGTTTATGTTTCAAATTACCATACTGTCTCCATAAACTTAGACAATTAAAACATTTTTTAAAAAGACAGAGACTTAAAAACAATAACATCATTTTGTGCTGTTTAGAAGCAAATGGCTTGGGATATCTTTCAGATGAGGCTTGACTCCAGGGAAGCTGCCTAAGATAAACTTGGTTGTTGATACTTCCCACAGGCTACAAGAAAAGAAAAAAAAAAGTGACTTAAAGTGCTTAGCTTTTTTTTGGAAGTCAGGTTATATGTTCAGTCTGCATGTTTAAAATATCCTTATAGATTTTATAGATAAGACATTTCTCATTATCTGGGATTAAATGTATAAATTAGAGCTCTTTTCTTTCATTTATATTCATAGGAAAAAGATAAATCTTCAAATCAGAATTTTCTTTATTAAAGAGTATCAGACAGCATGCAGAAGAAGAGGTTTCACCGGTCATATTTTCCTTGGATTTTTTATTCTATACATACAATTTTTTCTTTCATTTCTTTTCCACACAGTCTCATCTTAGTTCAGCCACATATGAAACATAACCCACTCTCTGTAGTTGCTGCTGCTTTAACTAATGGTGAATTAGTAAATGCATACTTAAATTAAATGTACATATTTATACATAAAGTCTTACATGCATTTAAATAGCAGGCATAAATGAATACATTTACTTTAGGCCATATTTCCTTCTTTCTTTATGATAAGCAGCTCTATAGAGTGAGCCTTCGTAATCTGCCAGTTTTAGTAAGTTAAGTGCGCATGGAGAATGTAAGCAAAAGGAAGGCAGAATAACCAAGTTCATTCCAATTTTCAGGTGAGAAAATTATGGAACAGATGGTATAAGTGAGATACCCAGAAAAGATCCAGGCAAAGGAAGGACCTTTGGTCTCAGCCTCTGCCCATTATTATCTCTCAGAGGTGTAGGATTCTGCTTGCTAAGACTAACTTGAATCTTCTCTGGGAGGCAATTTAACCTATAAGAAGTTTCCTTGATTAGTACAGGGGTGAGAAGGAAAACACAGATTTTTCCCTAGGTGGAAAGGTAATGTTGAGACATCCCACAAAGCACATGAATTCACAGAAATTGTCTCTGAAGTGCTGTACTGGCTGGTTTTATGTCCCCTTGATAACAAGCTAGTCATTTGAGAGGAGGGAGACTCATCTGAGAAAATACCTTTCTAAGATCAGGCTGTAGGAAAGCCTGTAGGACATTTTCTTAATTACTTATTGATGGAGGATGGCCCAGTCCATTGTGGGTGGTGCCATCTCTGGGCTGGTGGGCATGGATTCTGTAAGAAAGCAGGCTGAAGAAGCCAGTAAGCAGCATTCTTCCATGGCTTCTGCCTCAGCTCCTACCTCCAGGTCCCAGCCCTGCTTTAGTTCCTATCTTGACTTCCTTCAACAATTAACAGTGCTGTGGGACTGTAAGCCAAATAAGCCTTTTCTTCCCCAAGTTACTTTGTTCATGGTGTTTTATCACAGCAGTAGTAACCCTAACTAAGACAAGTGCCAACTAGCATGCGGGGCTTTAATTCCTTAGTTCGTTTGTGAGGATATTATACAAGTTATAAATCATGGCAAGGAATGCCTGCTTTACCTAAAATGAGAAACCGGTGATAGAATTGTTGGGAGAGCCTGAATTAGTAGACCTGTGCAGTGAAACAGTATTTGCAGGACATGCAAGGCTGTTGCAAACATGAACTCACAGCACCTGTGATGGAAAGCACAAAACCTGCATCATATCAAGCCAGGCAGAGTCCCAGGATGGCTACAGGGGTGTCTCATAAAGTTCCTCCCCTTGTTGACCGGTTGTTGGCAATTGATGTTTGCTAGAGTAAGAAAAGTCAGTCAGTTTTCTACTAGGATTTGATTCCTGTGTTGCTATTCGTGTTTCATTTGGTAGTCTTAGGCAGCACAAACGGTATGTTTAAAAACTAACAAGTTCATGAGGTTGGGAATAAAAAGCCTTCAGGAGTAGAGGAAAAATGGAAGAGGAGTTATTGGGGTCTGGGTTTAATCAAAGCATATATGAATGCGTTAACTTCTTAAACAATAACAACAAATTAAGGAAACAAACAGGTAGACCAGTGAAATAGAATTGGAGATTGGAAACTGAAAGGAAAAAAAAAAGAGTAGAAGATGGGAGTAAGACTAAGTTTTCCGTGGATCCCAAAGTCAAAAGGCTGCTTAGAAAGAGAAGAGGAGGAGAGGAGGGTAATACGCCAGGAATCAGGACTAAAGGACATGGATTACTGTTCTAGGCTGAATTTAAAGAACCCTGGCTAGCCTTTGATGGATATACTGGCTTAGTTCTTGGTGGGTTCCTGTATGTTTGCCTGTGTTTGTAGACCCTGATTAATTCACAATTCAGGTCGGGAACATAAGAAAGTCACTTGCCTCAGTGAAGATCAGAATTTTGATATATGTGAGTATGCATGATGTGTATCAAATAATAACACCAAGTGACAGGCTGTGATGGTTAATCTTGGTTGCCAAACTGGCTTCATCTGAAATCAGTTCAAATCCAAGCAGCCGAACACACCTGTGAAATGACAGTTTTGATTGGATCATTTGAGGTAGGAAGGACCACCCTCTACCTGGGCCACACTTCCTGGTGGAAGTATCATCAAAGACTGTGGATGAAGGAAAAATTTTTTAAATAAATAAATTTATTTATTTTACATCCCAGCTGCAGTTTTACCTCCTTCGTCCCTTCCCAGTCCCTCCCTACAACACCCTCCCCCTCTGTTTCCACCCCCAAATTCACTCCTCCTCAATTTCTGTTTAGGAAAGGGCAAGTCTCCCATGAATATCAACAAAACATAGCATATAAGACTAATAAGCACCTCCCCAAGTATCAACACTGGGCAAGGTGACCCAGTATGAGGAGTAGGGTCCCAAACCATAGTATAGACCTACTCACAAATGGATCTTAGCTTTATAATAAAGGATAACTATGCTACAATCCAGAGATTCAGGGTGATGAGATAAGAAGAAGGATTCATGGGGGAACATCCAGATATCCTTGAGAATGGGAATAGAAGAGATTTGTGTGAGCAGACTGAAGGTGGGTCAGAATGGGAATATGAGTAATCAGGTTGGGGGTTGGAGATAAAGAAAGAGTACTCAAAGACTACTGGAAAAGGGGGACATTTTCTGGTTAGGTAGAAACCTTAATTTCCCAGGAATCTACAAGGATGACACCAGCTAAGACTCCTAGAAGTAGCGAATATGTAGCCTGAACTGTCCATCACCTGTGACCAGACTGGTGCCTAGCCCAATTGTTATCAGAGAGGTTTCATCCAGCAACTGAGAATCAGATGCAGACCCACAGCCAAATTAGGCATTAGGCAGTGTTCAGGGAATCCTGCAGAATATGGGAAAGAAAGATTATAGGAGCCAGGGGATCCTGGACATCACAAGAAAACTCATAGAATCAACTAACCTGGTCTCATAGGGGCTCACAGAGACTGAACTGACAACCAGGGCTACTGAATGGGAGTGATCTAGGCACTCTGCATATATGTGACAGTTGTGTAGCTTGGTCCTCCTATGGGATTCCTAACAGTGGGAGCAGGGGCTGTCTCTGAGACTTTTTTTTACTAGAAATTTTACTTTTTGTCAACTTGTCCTCAATCTCACTGGCAAGCTCATCTATCCTGTTCCTAAGGTATTCCTTAGTTGGCATTGGAACCTATTTTTTTTTCAGGATTCCAATATAGAATGAAGACCAGCAGCTCTCTGGGAGTTTCCCAGACTCTAACAGCAGATTGTAACTGCTGAGACAACCAGTGTTGTGGACTACACATTCACTGGATTCTTGGAGTTTCATTCAGGAGATAGCTATTGTTGAACTACCAGATCACATACAGCCTGCAAACCAATCTTATAAATCATATGGTGTACGTGTGTGTGTGTGTGTGTGTGTGTGTGTGTGTGTGTGTGTGTGTGTGTGTGTGTGAATTCTATCAGTTCTATTCCTTTAGAGAACTCTAACATGCATTCAAAAGTAAATGGGATAACTGTCACAAGACTCCACCCCTAGATGAAAAACTATAGGAAGATAATGGCTGCTGATAGTGGAATCATCAGTCTTCTCCAGGGATGAGCTCTTGGATAAGGTATCCAATCCCAAGATGTCATTTCTAAAGATATAAGTGCTGTGGAATATTCCTTTATACTGTGTGAATATATGTCACTATGATTGGTTTAATAAAGAAGCTGACTGGCTAATAGCGGAACAGAATAGTTTAGGCAGGATAGCCAAACTAGGAGAATTCTGGGAGGAAGTAGGGTGGAGTCTGGAGTCACCAGCTAGATGCAAAATACCTGGGAAACACAAAATGGGATAGAGGTAAAAGCCACGAGCCTCAGAGAAGCACATAGATTAATCAAAATGAGTTAAGTTGTAAAAGCTAGTTAGTAACAAGCTTGGGCTATTGGACAAGCATTTGTAATTAATATTAAGCCTCTAATTGATTATTTGAGAGTGGCTGCAGGACAGGAAAACTCCGCCTACAGTATGATAAAACTGAATGAACTCATATAGATGTCACAACAGTTAGAGACTATGGAAAACATTTTAATTCCTCTTTCAATCTAACTTCTTAAAACTTTAGATTTTTATTTTTATGTCATTCATGATTCTTTGAAAACAATTTTTTTCTCCAAAAGAATCATTCTTCTTTCATATTCATAGTTTTTGAATAGCATCAGCGTGATAACTGGTGATATCATGAACAGCTTACACATTTGTTAAAGTGAAACTACTTCCCTATGAAGTGCATTTCTGCCATCATCTAATAATCTATCGATTTTCTTTGCAGTTTAGCACCATAATTCATATTAAAAATCTAAATGTACAGGCTTGGACTTAAACTTCCAACCTTGTTAAGTTCTCACCATAGTTAATAGTTTATCTGATTTGTTGCCTGGATCATTTCTATGGCTGTTTTGGGTATCTACTCTAAGCATTTTCCTTTACAAGTTATTGCAAGGCAAAGCCCATGTGTTCTTTGCCTGTCTCTGACCATGCCCGACAACATGGTCTCAAAGAGTGTTTGACAAATTATACCAGTTAAAGAAAACTGCCTCAGGGTACCTATTAATTCTCCCATAAAGATCCAAGTCCTAGTAAGTACAACTGTAGCAAGAAACACAACCATGTTTTAAATATATTTCTGGGACTTATAATTGAGAACAAGAAAGACAGAATTATAGAACTGAATGTATTTTATAGATTTGGTTTTGCTTTGAAAGCAAGAAACGAAGACTCAGAGGAGGTATTTGATGTTCCACAGACGCACAACTATTGTAGCTGACTTGAGGGACAGAATATCTTTCCTCTCCCCTAATATACTGTGGGCAGTCTTCTTATTTCTTACTATAATACAGCTCCTATCAATCTTTGATATTTAAAAAAAATGCTTTCCCTAATGATGAATAATTTCTCAAATTGCCATACAAATTGTATGTACAATGGTTTAGTATATTCTTTTTAAAAATATTTTATTTTTATTAAGAATTTTTTATTCATATTACATATTACATACCAATCACAGATCCCCCACCTCCCTCCTCCTGCCCCTCCAAAATTAACACTATGTAAATAGAAACGTAAGTCATTATACATTCAAATGTTTATTTGAAATTTGTAGCATCTCACATTACTAAAATTTAAAATATCTCTACGTTTTCTAGAGAAGGCTTTGCATCTATATACATGGTGAATGGAACATAAAGTCACCATGCTCATGTCCCAACTTCCTTTACTCCATAGTAAAGCTCAAGTAGCACGCTGCTAACTCATACAACCAATGAGGAACAGTCATAAACTCAGAATATTAAATTATAACGCACCTTGCATATGGCTGTGCGTTTGTGTGACTAGTGAGACTTAATGGATGCAAATAAAAACTTCTGTGTTGGAAAAAAAAAAAAACATGTTTCCTTTCATGAGAGCAATTACTTCCATATCATGATCCAGCTAAGGGAGCATACAGATAGGTCAAATTAGCAAGGCCCAATACTGGACTTTCAGCCTCAAAACCTATTACCTTCCTAAATCTTTACTAATACAAACAGTCATTGTAAAATTCATTGTTGAATGTGTATGAGAGTGAGAATAAATATAGATTTCTGTCTTTTTTGGGGGATTCTGGTTTTGAGAATTGTATATGTGCATGGAAGAAGTTATTTGTTGAGTAAATGAACATCTTTTACATTTCTCCTCTTTTGGGGAGGAATTGGCAGTTTACAGCTGCTAAGGAATACAGAATCACATTTCTTAGGAAGAAGGACACAGATTGATTCGCCATGCCCAGGTCATGATCCCAACCCCATGGACATCACAAATTGTAACTCAGTGTGTTAAAAGTTAATAAATAAATAAACAATAAATAATAAAAATAATAACTTATTACAAAAGGAGGACATTTTGTTTGGAGGGAGATGTGTTAGAAGGTTTTCGAGAATTAAAAAGGCATCAAGGGTGTTTAATATAAAGGTAAATTGCATAGATGTATGAATTTTTCAATTATTTAGTAAAAACTAAAATTAAAACAATGAAAATATTTTACAGCTATTGTTATTCTGAGATAAAGTCTTGCTAATGTCAGGTAAGTTCTTACTTGTGATCCTCCTGCCTCTGCTTCCCAAATACTAGAAGTACCAAAACCAATCTAAATTGACACTTTGTTATAGGTGGAGTTTTCCTGTCCTGACTGCCTGCTCCCAAATAACCAGCAGTTGCTTCCAAATAACTGATTTTGAGACTTACTATAAATTATAAATGTTTGACCAATAGCTCAGACTTGTTACTTAACTAGCTATTACAACTTAGCCCATTTTTATTAATGTATGCACTGCTCTGAGCCTCAGGGCTTTTACCTCTATCCCATTTTGTATGTCCAACTTTCTCTGTCTGGCTGGTGACTCCTTTAACTCCGCCCTCCTTCCATCACTCTCCTAGTTTGATTGTCCTGCCTATAATTCCTCCATTGCTACCAGCCAATCAGTTTTTTGTGTTTTTTTTTTTTATTATTAAACCAATCCCAGTGACAAATCTTCACAGTCTACAAAAGGATTATTCCACAGCACTTTATATTTCTGTCATGAAATAAACTTCTGATCCCTTTTTAAAGCAAAATACACATTCTTAAGAACTAAATATATTTTCCGTAGAACAATCTTTGTGCACTATAAATATGTATTGCTCTCGTTGGTTAATAAAGAGCTGACTGGCCTATGGCTACATAGAAAGAGATTGGGCAGGAGAGCCAGACAAGCAGAATTCTGAGAAGAAGAAGGGTGGAGTTAGAAGAGACTCTAGCAGACACAGAGGAAGCAGAACATGTAGAAAATGTGGTAACAACTCATGAGCCACATGGTAGAACTTAGACAAGAAATATGTGTTAATTTAAGTTGTAAGAGCTAGTTAGTAAAAAGCCTAAGCTATTGGCCAAGCACATAATTAATATTAAGTCTCTGAATGATTGAGAAGTGACTGCTGGGACACAGAAAAATGCTTTTAGTTCATCCAGATTTTTCCATGTATTTAAAACTGAAGAAATAAGAAGACAATAAAAAGGAAGCATATAATAAACCAGAAGAGAAGTTTTTATCCAAAGACCATCTACCAAAAAAGGACAAAACTGTGATAGTTACGGGTACTCACAGAGAGAGAGGAAAAAAAAACTGAAGCATTTAGGAGAAACTTAGTAGCATATTTATCTTACCTTCACAGTATCATTTAGAAGTTGTATGGTAATGATTGAGTTACAACAAATAGGCTATGGGTGCTGAATTGTCTGCAAGTGTCTTAATCAGGTTCTCATGGGAACTGGTGTTTAAATTGCAGTTAGTGGTATATGCTTGAAAATGGAAAGATTTAAAAATAAACTAGCACATTAAAAATGCCATGCAAATGAAAGAGTGAAGATTATGTTATAAAAAGACAAATATGACCAATGCCTCCCTCAGTTATCATTAGAGAAGCTTCCTCCTGAAGTGGATAGGACCTAACACAGAGATCCACAGCTGTACAATGTACAGGAAGTGATAGACTGGAACACTCAGTCCTAAATAAATGTCTTAATCGACCCTTACCCTCAAAAAAGATGCAGAAAATTTGTAAGAACCAGGGGGGATGGATGATACCAAGGAAACTGTCTTTCAGACACAACATGACACCCATAAGTTCTTACAGAGACTGGCAGCATGCACAGGACCTACACAGGCCAAATCCAGATGCAATCAGAGCCCTGAGAAGGCAAAGTGAAGACATGATGTCCCATCCTTAACCAAGAAGATATCTCCAATTGACAACAGCTTGCTCATGAAAAAAATTTGTTTTTTTCAATGGGGTCTCACTTGGTATACAAACTATACTTAAGGACAGAGCCTGTCCCCAGCAGTAGATGGCCAATACAAACTAAACCCAGTAATTTAGGAAATATTTTCGGTTTCATATTCTTTGTTTGGGCTTTTGCTTGAGTATTAGGATAGCTTGTTTTGTGTTTTTATGAGGTTGTGTGTGTGTGTGTGTGTGTGTGTGTGTGTGTGTATGTGTGTGTGTGTGTACACTCACCTGTGCATATGACTATGTGTGTCTGTGTGTGTATATGTTTCTTGCACTTTTTCTTCTTTTGGGGGGGCAGTATTTGTTGATTTGCCTATTTGTTCTTTAAATAGAAAGAGAAGGAAGACATTGGTTGGAAAGAGTCTGGAAAGACATGGGAGAGGAGAAACAGTGATTCAAAATATTCTGTATGAAAAGAAAATTATTTGCAATAAGAGTTTGAAAATATTATGCTACACCCTATATTTTATTATTTTAAATATCCTTACTAACATGAGTGTTTCCTTTCTGTTTTGTTTCTAAGGATGGATTTTGAACTGTTAGATCAGTTTCTTTTTTCTTTTTGGAGTATTCTAAACATTGGGTTTTTTTTTTTTTGCCTTTTTTTAAAAATAGATTCTCAATCATCCCATACATCCAGATCATAGTTTTCCCTCCTCTCCTCCCAGCTGCCTCCATACACACACCTCCTTTTTCCCTCAGATCCACTCCCCACTCCGTATCCCTTCAGAAAAGATCAGGCCTCCAGTAGACAACAACCAAACAACAACAAAAAATGTAATAAGACAAGGTGAAAGTCCTCATAGTGAAGCTGGACAAGGTAACCCAATAAGAGGAAAAGAGTCCCAAAGAAGGAAAAAGAGTCAGAGACACACCTACACACACTGTTAAGAGTGCCACAAAACACCAAATTAACAACCATAACACATACAGAGAGGATCTGGTGCAGACATTTGCAGGCCTCCTGCTTGCCACTTAAGTCTCTGTGAGCTCATGTGAGCCCTGCTTAGTTGATTCAGTGGGACATGTTCTCCTACTGTCCTCCATTCCCTCTGACTTCTACAGTCTTTACTCCCCAAGATCCAAGGGGAGAGACCTCCATTTTTGATTCTCTCTCTACATAATCTCATTTGCTTAACAGCTAATATTCACTTATAAGTGAATACATACCATATGTGTCTTTCTAGGTCTGAGTTACCTCACCCAGGATAATTTTTTCTAGTTCTATCAATTTGTTGGCAAATTTCATGATGTCATTTTTAACAATTGAGTAACATGTGTGAATAATTACATTTTATATTTACATCAAGAGTAGCAACTAAAAATTAGTTGAAAAGTGGAAATTTTTATTCTCTGTCTCTCTCTCCCTCTCCTTCTTTCTCTTTCTCTCCCTACACACACCCAAAACATATCATTGCCACCATCACTGCATACACCACTATTATAAGAAAAGAGATTGTTTTAAATTTTTCTTTATATTAACGTTAAGGAAGATTTTGTGTTGGCCTTTGTGTGGGGCTTTTCCTTGAGAAGCTAGTTTCTCAACATCCTTTAAAATAGTTAAAAAGACAATGAAAAGTAAACATCAAATAGACTGTGCTAGAAGCCTTCATTAAATTCCATTGTGTGTGAAATGGGCATTTTTGTGTTACAATATGATATACAATATAATTTTTATTTTTAAATTTCCATTTTAAAATACAAGTGCTCAGTGGCTATTTTCTCCAGAGAGATCAAGCCTTTAGGTTTCTTTCCCACATTTTAACTGGTGATGTTTTAAGCTACATAACAGCCTTCCTGGAATCTTATGTGAGGATTAGCTTCTAAGCAGTTATCATCTGTACATAAGTGTGCTCAGTACTTTGTTTGTAAACATCTAAACGTTCTTAGGGTCTTGGTCTTTGCTACTGAACGAATGGAAATGGAGTTTGTGTTCTTGTTCACTCTAAAACGTTCCTTTCTCCTCCTTGAGTGCATTGTTCTGCAGCCCAAACTATGTATTTCAGTGCATTAGAACAGAATGTATAGGGATTCACAATGTGAGAGGCTCAGGACAAAAGAAGCAGGTGTTGCTTATGAAGCATTTCTTGAGCAAAGCCTATAATACACTTGGATTTGTACCATCAGTAAAAATCCATAATTTTATTTGAACAGAAGAGCTGATCCATAGCAAATTACTGATACTTTTTTGTGGGTAACAGTGAAAATATCTTTTTGAATTTTAGTGCAGACACAGACTTTGATCAGGTAGGATTCCACATAGAAATCCTCCAGAGATTAGCAACAGCAACTGCCTTGGGGTGTCCTCTGTTCCATTTCACCACTTCACCATCTGGGTAGACATATGAGGATCAGTTCAGCAGATTTTGGAAATGATTATTATGGCAGTTATGCTTCTTAACAGATAATGGTTTTTTTCTGCTTTGCCACTCCCACATAAATGCAAAACAGAAATATGCTCAAAGCATTAGCACTGACAAAGCTCGCGTACTCAAAATTTCCTCTCCGTAGATGAACCCACTGTCGACTGAGTCTGACACTCTTCAGAAACAGGATAAAGAACAAGTTTTGAAGTGTGGGTGCATTGGTGTGGCGTCTAATTCTCTTTGCCTCCCAAAATAAATCACATGTTTTGAAGATAATTGTAAATACAAGTAGTAACAGCTGTGATTTTATTTAATAAATTAATTCTCCTTCAATGTATCCTTGAAACATCTAACAAAACAGTATGCTTCAGAATAATTTAATACTTAAAGTATGAAACAGGTATATTAAACCAACAGGTTTGAAAGTTAGACCAATAGTGAATTTGAATTATTTTTGAGTTTATATTATACTTGGCTGATATTTCTTCTGTGAGTAGAGTAATTTTATGAATAGCTCAGGTCTCTCTAAACTTTAAAGTTTTAATAGAGTGTGAAGCTCATTGTTACACAGTTTATATACTTCTTCACAGACAATTAGTAGATGAACAGTTCCTAGTCTTCCTGTGAGTAGTTATGTATGTTGCTAGCTGAGTATAGTTCTCACAGTAGACATCAATCATAAACTGAGTACTATACTATTAAAAATAATATATCAAATGACAAATGTAAATTTTTGTTGTATATTTACAGAAGGTATGTATATGCTAAGTACACTGGCTAGTTTCAGATCAACCTGACACAAGCTACAATCATCTAAAGAAGGGTCCTCAGTTGAAAAAGTACCATCATAAGATCTGGCCACAGACAAGCCTATAGGACATTTTTTTTTTAAATAGTGACTAATGTAAGTGGGTCCAGCCTATTGTGGGTAGTGCTGCCCTGGGCTGGTAGTCCTGAGTTCTGTAAGATGGCTGAGCAAGCCATGAGGAGCAAGCAAGTAAAGTATCACCCCTCCATGACCTCTTTTTTTTTTGTTTGTTTTGTTTTTCGAGACAGGGTTTCTGTAGCTTTGTGCCTTTCCTGGAACTCACTTGGTAGCCCAGTCTGGCCTCGAACTCACAAAGATCCTCCTGCCTCTGCCTCCTGAGTGCTGGGATTAAAGGCGTGTGCCACCACTGCCCGGCTTCCTCCATGACCTCTTTATCAGCTCCTGCCTCCAGGTTCCCACCCTGTTTGAATTTCCATTCTGTTGTCTAAAATGGGGAACAGTGATGTGGAAGTGTAAGCCAAATAAACCCTTTCCTCCCTAAGTTGCATTTGGTCATGGTGTTACATCACAGCAATAGAAACACATACTGAAACATGAGACACATTTTCTGCAAGAAACTTTTTGAGATTTGTTGTTGTTGTTATGCTATAGTTCTGAACGAGGAATTTTTGTACTGTAGGCATGAGACATTTATCAATATTTAAAGACATGTTTGACTGTGAGCATTAACACATTGGCTACCAGTTAATGAGGAAGATAGATGATAGATGATAGATAGATAGATAGATAGATAGATAGATAGATAGATAGATAGATAGATAGATAGAGGCCAGAATCTTTATCAAAGACAACAACTCCAGGAGACATTTTCTGGGAAACTTCAGACTATTCCAGGGCCAGAGAAGAAGTTAGACTAACTGCAGATTTTCACATTTCCTTTGTCCCCTCAAAATCCAATCTCCGAGTCTCATCCCCAGCTCTAGAGCAAAGTACCTGCTGTGGCCCCTCCTCACTATTTATCCTCACTCCCATGGCACTAAGCTGATCTGGGAAGAAGATCCTACCTTCCTCCATCCTATGAACACTGTGCTCATAGCCTATTCCTAATCCTAAGTGTCAGTACCCAATACCGAGAAATGGATTCAACCCAGAACAGAATTTCTGGTGGTCACATATGACAGGATAACAGATTTCCTACCAGGCAACACAGAGCCACCACACCCTCCTAAGAACCAGAGAGAAAATGGAAGCCAAGGAACAAAATACCCACCCAACAAAGACAAGAGCAGATATCAGCACTTAGAATTACAATCTTCCAACCCCAGATGCTTAGACTCCAGCATAACACACAATCAGCAATAGCCAGGAAGGTATGTTTCCACTAGATGACAGCAACAATACTAAAGTAGTCCCCGAGAAATCCAACATAGCTGAAACACAAGACAAAGACCCTCAAATAGCACTTATAAATATGATAGAGGTCTTTAAAGAGAACATTAATAAATTCCTTGGAAAATCTATGATAAAAAAAAGGAACAAGCAATGAAAAGAAATGAATAAAACAGTTCAATGCTCAAAAGTAGAAATAGAATCAATAGAGAAAATGCAAACTAAAAGAAATCTGGAAATGAAAAGTTTAGGAACTTGAACAGGAGCCATAGAGGCAATCTTCACAAACAGAATACAAGACATGCAAGAGAGACTCTCAGGCACTGAAGAGATTAAAAATAAACAAAAATTGGATACATCAGTCAAATTGTTAAATCTAAAGAAAAATCCTGGCACAAAGCATTATGGGACACTATGAAAAGACCAAATCTAAAAATAATAGGAATACATGAAGGAGAAGAAATATAAGTCAAAAACACAGAAAATATTTTCAACAAAGTCATAGAAAAATTTTTTACTAACCTGTAGAAAAGGAAGCCTATTAAGATATAAGAAACATATAGAACACAAAACAGACAGGACAAGAAAAGAAATTCCCCTCAACATACAATAATCAAAACACTAACTATACAAAACAAAGAAAAACTACTAAAAACTACAAGGGAAGAAGGTCAAATAACATAAAAAGGCAAACCTATTATAATAACATCTGACTTCTCAATGGAGACTTTAAAAGCCAGGAGGGCCTAGACAGATAGGTGTGCTACAGACTCTAAAGAGATTACAGATGACATCCCAGACTACTCTACCAAGCAAAAATTTTGATCACAATATATGGAGAACATAAGATATTCCATGATAAAACCAAATTTAAGTAGTATCAATCTGCAAATCCAGCCCTACAAAAGTATCCAGAAGGAAAACTTCAACCTGTAGTTAAACACACTCAAGAAAACACAAGTAATAAATAATCCCAACAAATCAAAGGATGAGGGAAAAAAACACTACCATAACATAATAACAGGAATCAACAAAAAATGCTCTTTGGAAACTCTCAAGATCAATGGTCTCAATGCCCCTAATAAAAAGAGATAGACTTAATAATGGATGTGAAACAGGATCCATACTTTTATTGTATCCAAGAAACATCAATGATAGACATCAGCTCAGGGTAAAAGGATGTAAAAATATATTCCAAGCAAATAGACCTAAGAAGCAAGCTGTCATAGCCATTTTAATATCTGACAAAATAGACATCAAACCAAAACAAATTAGAAGAGCCAGGGAAGGACATTTTATACTCATCAAAGAAAAAAATCCACCAGGATTACATTGCAATTCTTAATATCTATACAGCAAACACAAGGTCACCAAATTTATTAAAACAACACTACTACAATTAAAATTATATGTTGACCTTCACACATATATAAATTATAATGTTGAAAATATTAAAACATGCAAAATCTATTTTTGAAAGATTTTTAAAATTTTAGTTTCCAGCCTTGTTTTTCCTCCATACATACCTTATAAGGCTTTTATCATTCAAATTTTATATAAATAACATGGCTTTTACTTCCTATGTTTTTTTTAATTTAATTATATACATAAGTATGCATGGAAAGATGAGAATGTGCACATATGATTGCAAATGCCCTCTGTGCTAGTTTGGCTGGTTTGGGTGAGAATAGCCTCCATAGGCTCTTGTATTTGAATACTTGGTCCACAGTTGGTGAAAGAATAAGAAAATGAAGGTTGATGGAATGTCATTTTGTATGTTGTGAAAATACGTTGCTCTGATTGGTTGATATATAACACTGTTTGTCCAATGGTAGGGCAGAATAGGGTTAGGCGGGACATTCTAACTAGACAGGAGGAAAGGGAAAGGCAGAACAGAGGAGATGCCAGCCTGCCATCCAGGGAGCAGCATGTAATGGCACACAGGTAAAGCCACAGAACAAATGACAACATATAGATTAGCAGAATTAGTCTGAGTTTAAGTGTAAGAGCGAGTCAGTGGTAGGCTTGAGCTAATGCCCAAGCAGTTTTAATTAATATAAGCCTCTATGTGTTTACTTGGGTCCAAGCAGCTGTGGGACTAGAGGGTGAGAGAGATTTGTCCTGACCACGGGCCAGGCTGGGACACAAGAAAGCTTTACGGTTTCAAAAGCCCACAGCGCTCTCTCTCTCTCTCTCTCTCTCTCTCTCTCTCTCTCTCTCTCTCTCTCTCTCTCTCTCTCTCTCTCTCTCTCTCTCTTTCTCTCTCTCTCTCTCTCTCCCTGTCTCCCTCTGATAGGGTTGTTTGATCTTAGATACTGGTCCAGCATCATGCCTGCCTGCCCATCACTCTGTTCCCAGGCATGAAAGTCACAGACTAGCCTTCTGAAACCGCAGGCAAACTTCCATTTAAATGCTCCTTTTATAGGTAGCCTTGATCATTGTGTCTCCTCTCAGCAATAGAATAATAACTAAAACACCCTCAGAATCCAGAAGAGAGGGTTGAATCCCCTGGAGAAATTGCAGGCAGTTATGAACATGGGTGCTGGGAATTGAAGTCTATTCCTCTGTAGGAGCTGAGTAATCTCTTTCATAATCTAGAATAGACATAAGAATTAAATTCTTCATAATTAAATGTGGGGAATGTTTGTTTCTTTGCTTTAAACAGAGTAGAGCAAGCTATGTAAGTTTGGAACAAACGAAGGAAAGGTCATAAGAGATAGAAACATCTAAAAACCAAATGAACATAGAAGCACAAAATATCCACAAGAGCAATTGATGAATTGTATGATGTTTGTGAAGTAATAAACACTCACACATTTTAATATGTTTTTGCTGCATATGTAACAATCTAACTTAAATTAATCCATATGAAAGAAATGATTAGTCCCTCAATTTGTTTCAGGTAAAAGTAATACACATTTTTTTTTATCAACACATAGGGAAGTAAGCATTTATAAATTTTAGAAAATAAAATCAATAGTTTCTTTAGAAAAGTTGGAAAATGTTCCAGAAAGTAATGATAGACTGTCACCTGTGGGGGCCCACAGAGGCTCCACAGTGTGGCCTTATTCCATCTTGACTCAAGGTCAGAGAGTCTGGACTTGTTTTGCCCCACAACACTGTGTAACAGGATGTTTTGACCAAAGGCATGGTTACCAGGTGTCCAATACTTCAAGGCCTAATTACAGGATGTTTTGTCATAAGTCGTGGCTACTAGATGTTTTGAGAATGAAGGAAGTCTTTACACTTGTCTGTACTTTGTCCTTGAGGAGGGGGGTCTTTTGCCTCTCCCCTTGGTGGTGTATAAAAAGCCCATGAGGAATAAATTCAGGGCGACTGTGGCATTGATGCAGAGCCCTCCTGATGTTATTCTGTGTCTCTGTCTTTTTTTTTTACATCACCTATTTTTCATATCTATTATTTTTCAATCTTCACTTATCCTTTCAAGGACCGTTCAATAGACGGGCAGGACCCAGCAGTCACCATAATTCATTTACTCAGATAATTAAATAAGAAAATAAGCTGAATAAAATAAAACAGGATAAACACGTGTAAATGTTTGAAAAATGGAACAAATATGTTCTTATTGATGAAATAAAAATACCTCAAAATCCAATACTGATCAACTTGCCAGGAAGTATGTACCCAGTGGTTCAATAGTGGCATGGAGATTATGACACTAATGACATGATTTTAGATTGCATTAGAGGATTCATATACAGGACAGAATTCATGGTCCATACCATAAACCTTGCCAAAAAACCAATGGTTCGGGAGAATATAGGCTCTGGAGAGAAATCTACAGCTGTTTTTGTTGTTGTTGTTTTTGATGAATAGACATGGTGGAATGCTACATTCTGAATATTTATGCTTATAACCATAGGTTAGTCCTGCTCTCAACTTCAAATCTCTGCCACGATAAACAGGTAAGGAAGAGATTTGTAACCTGGCAGTGTTTATAGTAATTACACACACACATACAGAGAGAGAGAGAGAGAGAGAGAGAGAGAGAGAGAGAGAGAGAGAGAGAGAGAGAGAGAGAGAGAGAGAGAGAGAGAGATCTGAAGCAATGTGACATGAGGAGAGGCTATGCTGGGGTACCCTGGAGTAATGGGTTGGGGAGTTTGGGTACGTATGATCAAGATATGTTGTTTACAAGTATTATATTTTCAAAGAATAAATAAAATATATTCTATTTTAAGAATTAACAAAACAGCAAGAAGGGGAAGGAAGGAGAGAAGGAAATTTTATTTTAAGAAAGAAACTTAAAGGGTATATTAATCACACATGTATAGACTTCATTTAAATCCTGATTCAAATAGTTTTTATTTTTAAAAAAATCCACGATACTTTTTTAACAAAATAAAACTTTTTAGAAATCAAAGAATATTTATGTGGTGATATTGTGCACCATTATAAACTTACCTGGGTCAGAGAACAGAACAGGCACTAGACAGACATACAGGCCATAAAATGGTGGCACACACACCTTTAATTCTGGCATTCTGGAGGCAGAAATACATCTGGATCTCCATGAGTTCAAAGCCACACTGGAAACAGCCAGGCATGGTGACTCACACCTTTAATCCCACGAAGTGATGGCAGGAAGCAGGAAGGTATATAAGGTGTGAGGACCAGGAACTAGAGGATTTTTAGTCTGTTAAGCTTTTAGGCTTTTGAGCAGCAGTTTCAGCTGAGATCTATTTGGATGAGGACACAGAGGCTTCCTGTTTGAGGAAACGAGATCAGCTGAGGAATTGGTGAGGTTAGGTTAGCTGTGGCTTCTTCTGTTTCTCTGATCTTTCAGCGTTCACCCCAATACCTGGCTCTGGGTTTGTTTTTATTAATAAGACTTTTTAAGATTCATGCTACATATTTAAAGTAGATTAATATAAGAAAAACACTTAAAAGCATAACTTTCCTTAGTGAAAGTGGGAAGGATTGTATTATATTTTATGTCATATTAAAATATGAAATATGTAAGAATCAATTTAAGTTGGCCGGTGTTTTATGCCTGAAACTTCAGCAATGGGGAAGTAGAGGCATGGAGATCAGAAATTCCAAGCCAACATTGGCTACCTACTGTGTTTGAGAACATTTTATGGGTACATTAGACCCTAGCTGAAATAAATTTAAACAGAAATCAATTTAATAAGAAAAATAAAAATTTTGAATTATAACCACCATAAAAACTTGTTAATGATGTATAGTTATATCTGAGAAAATTAAAAGCCTGGCATATTACTGGATTGTAACACTCTGAAGATTAATATATATATATATATATATATATTCAATAAAATTAATAGATTTTCCAGGGCTTAAAGTAAAATGGCATTGTCATCCTCATGGACACATGAATGATTATAATCCCCAATAAATTGAAGAACAATAATGAAATAAATGAAAGTATGGTTTGTCAATCAGATAATAAATCACATTATGATGTCTCCTTAATCAAGTAAAATTCTTCCAAAAACAATTAATGAAAGATAGAGGCTGGAGAGATAACTCAGTTGATAAGAGCACTTGCTGCTCATTAGCGGTCTCAAGTACACTTCTGTATTAGGTGGGTAACAGCACCTGTAACTCCACTCTGAGGGACTCAGTACTCTCTTCTTGTCTCCTTGGTTATTCCCATGCACGTGCACATATAAACACCCAGACAAACCTGCCTAGATATACATGAAAATAAAATAAATCATTTTAAAGTAATTAAATATAAAAAGGTATTTCAGTATAAGTAAAAATGAACTAAATATCAAAAAAGTAATTGTATTTAATTCCAAGTGATCATAGTATCAGATGCATTGGCTTACATGAAATAGGGTGAAAGATAATATCCATTGAGATATAGCTCAATAGCAGAGCTCTGGCCTACCACACGAGTTGATGCTTTGGATGTATAGCATTGAGGGAGAAGACACTATTAAATATGAGAATAGCATAGATGAATCAATGAACCTAGAAACTGCTTGACACAGAATATCATAGAATGCCTATATATGTATATATATATATAGTATATATATATAATGCTATGTAATTATATATAATATATCATTGTATTAAATATTAAATATATTATATTTTGGATAATTGTATTAATTATAAATATTGTTTAATTATATAACTTTATATAATTAATTTATATAAAATTAAATATATTATTAATACTAATTCCTAAATGTTCTTGAGATAAAAATATAGAACACAAGAAATGTATATAACTAGGAAGAATTTCAAAGTAGTAATAATCATGAGTGCTTTTTTTTTCTGTCAAGTCAGGGGAATACTAACTAACAGCAGGTAATCTGGTCCCCTGACTCTTATAGTATTTCTGTCCCTCGATATTCTGTTCTACAATGTTCCCTAAGCCTTAGGAATATGGGTTTTGTTGGAGACACATTAGTTGGGATTGGGCACCAAACAGACAACAGTATGGCTGCTAAAACAAGACCAGCATAATGACAACAACCATTGACAGGAGAAACCCCATTCCACAAGGTCCTACTCTTTGATGAAGAGCTACAGGAAGTGAATGGCTGTTGAGAGAGAAAGAATCAGTTTCTTCCAAGCATGAGCTGCCATATAGGTGGTACAATCCAAGGTGTTAACCCTGTACACAAACTTATGATCAAAATTAAATGAACTCAGTAGATTGTATAAATGTGTGTGTAAGTATAAGAGCAATAATTAAAGAGTGTCATATTCTTAGCCCTACTGCTATAAAGAGACACCATAACCAAAGCAAGTTATAAAAGGAAGCATTTAATTGGGGGCTTGCTTACAGTTTCAAAGATTAGTTCATGATCATTGTGGTGGGAAGCTTGGTAGCAGGATGGCAAGCATAGCTCTTGAGTAGTAGCTGGGACCTTACATTTGATCCACAAACAAGGTGCAGGAAGAAAGGAATACTGGACCTTGTGTGGGCTTCAGAATCCTCAAAACCCACCCCAATGACATAACCTACTCCAACAAGACCATACCTTCTAATCCTACTAAGCATTCACCAACTGAGGACCAAGCATTCAAATACATGAACCTATGAGGACCATTCTCAATCAAACCACCACAATCATAAATTTGGGAGGAAGTGAGACCTGATAAGAATGTGTGTGTGTGTGTGTGTGTGTGTGTGTGTGTGTGTGTGTGTGTGTGTGTGTGTGTGTGTTAGGTGCAGGAGTTATATAGGTTCAGTTTTCAAAAAGTAAAATAAAATAACAAATTTTAAACAGAAGTAGTAATCATCAATAAACACTATGTTCAGTTTCCTGAGATTAGAAATGAGGCTGAGATGTTTTTAAAATACCATTTCTTGTCTATTATATTGCTTTAAAAATGATAGGTGATTCACAATGCTATGAAGCTATTTATTTATTTTGGGAAATCCAAGGCATTATGCTTTAAAATAAAAATACATAAACATGTGTTCTAATATTGCTAGATTTAGGAACATATGTCATAGTAAAAAGAAATTGTAATGTAACCATTTATCATAGCCCCTGTTGTAGCTTTTTTTTCTCTTTGCTCATTGGGGACCCACCACCCAGCTCCCAAATAAGTACACAAAGATTTATTCCTATGAATGCAGCCATAGCTTGTCTTGTTTCTAGCTAGCTTTTTTTTTTTAACTTAAATTGCCCCATCTACCTTTTGCCTCTGGGCTTTTATCTTTCTCCATTCTATTTAACCTTCTTTACTTCTTACTCCATAGCTGGCTGTGTATCTGAGTGGCTGGCCCCTGATGTCCTCCTCTCCTTCTCCTTTTTTTCAACCCTTGATCTTCTCTCCTCCTGTTCATTCTTTCTGCCTGGCAGCTCCACCTATCCCTCTCCTGTCTATCTATGGGCCATTAAGCTCTTTATTAAAACAATCAGGTGTTTTAGGCAGACAAACACAGCTTCACAGAGTTAAACAAATGCAACATAAAATAATGCAACAAATCTTTGCATCATTAAACAAATAGTCCGCAGCATAAATGAAATGCAACACATCTTAAAATAATATTCCACAGCACCCTGGTTTCCTGATAATACTTGCAACCTTCTACATCTGTAACATAGAACATACACCTCAGCAATTGAAAGAAAAATCCACAATACTTTACTGAAAACAAAATTATGGCATTCTTTCTATTTCTACAACAGGATCAGTATTGATAGCTAATTTGTCAATAAAAGAGGCTCACAGTTATGAAGGCTATAATGGCTAAGAGCTGGCCATACCTGAGGTTCTTACCACAAAAGTAAAGAGGGAATGGGCATAGTATGAAAGATGGATGGCATCTTTACTTGACAGCATCGTACATCCATGGTACCTGGCCCTACCCCTCAAGAATGAGAATTCAGTCATGGAAAGAAAGCATTAACCAATTAATGATAGCCTCACACCTGACTCAACTCTCCACAACCATGCCTGCCAACACTGTTACATTAGAGATCATTCATAAACTTGGGTTTGTGCAGGAATATACCATTTTTAAAGCATGACAGAAGTATTTTAATATTTTTATCAATTTGAATATTTCTTCTCAGAATATGTATGAAATATTCTTATTTAGAACTAACTTCTCATTGAAACTAGGACCTGAGAAAACACATGCACATGTGCATCACCTATATTTCTTATGTAGCTAACAACCAACAACAAGCCGTTGTTCCATAATTACATATAGACCAGGGTGATAATGTTAAAAAGGAAGAATAAATAAAAGAAAACAAATATTTGCCAGTAGAAATAACAAGGCTGTAGAAAAGCAAAAAAAAAAAATCAATCCAACCACTGCATTCTTTCACTCTAACTTTTAGGTTATTTCTTTTAGGTTTTTTTGTGTCTTATGGTTAACAGTCTCAATTAGTTCCTGCCTTGTGTTCACTGAACATTTTCCATTGACTTTGATTCCTTGGTCAAGTCATTTTTATTCTTCTGCTTCTTTAGGGTAGGGTTCTTTTTTTTTGGGGGGGGGGTCGAGACAAGCTTTCTCTGTGTCACTTTGTGCCTTTCCTGTAACTCACTCTGTAGCCCAGGCTGGCCTCGAACTCAGAGATCAGCCTGCGTCTGCCTCCCGAGTGCTGGGATTAAAGGCGTGCGCGACCACCGCCTGGCCAGGGTAGGGTTCTTTTCATTTGGCCCACTGTTTGTTTCTTCATGGCCCTCCTTAGTTTCCCACTAGCCATTTCAAAGAGCTGGCCACCCCTTCCACTCTCCCTGCACAGTCTTTATTAGGAAAGGTTTTCATCAGTTTGCCCAATGAGAGATCTAGGTGACTACTCACAATTGTTTTTGTACATAATTCTTCTCAGTATTTGTAGATATAAAATCCTAATGAGAGAAGTATTTGCTGGTTAATTTTCTCAGAAGCCATCCATCCTCACCTCCATTTGTGTCTATTTGCTTAAATGTGGGTTCTGTGGAGTAGGCTTTCTCCAGTTCCCCAAAACAGTCAGCATTGTGTTTATAGTGAGGCAGACAGACAGCAAAAATTGAACCAGGTCCTCTGAGCATGCTGATTTGAGTGAAGTCAGTACTTCCAGTACCTTGGAAGTCGGACACTGAGTGGATACTGAGGCCTGAGTTCTTCCCAGGCTTTTGATTTTCCTCCTGTACTTAGGAGAAACTACTGAGTCCTAACTTTGTCTGGTTGTTACCTGGGCATACTCCTGCAGGGGAGACAAATTCTTCTGATCTTGTTTGTGGGCATCCACTGAGCACAGCATCTATCAGAACTCACACAGAAGACACAGAAATTGGTTCCTGAGGCATCGCTCAAGCTAGAAAAGTTGGACACATGCTGCAACTCTTTCCTTCCCCAGAGGGAAGCCAGAAGTTGAGAATTTTCTCCCATTTATGCCCTGTGTGCTTAGAAGGAAGAGAGCTGGAGAGTGCGCGTACACTAGTTCAAAAGACTGCCTTTGCTCCTCCTGTCCACCCCCTGGAAACCTTTCTTATCAGGCCATCATTCAGATGAGACAGAAACTCTTAGTTCAGATTGTCTCCTCAAAATGTTTGGATGTGCTGCACGTGTGTTCCAGACTTACTCCCTCTTCAGGGAAACCTAGAAGGGGAGTCTCCTCCTAATCACAGTTCAGTGTGCAATTGGGAAAGTCTCGAGAGAGGTAACATGACAGTTTCTCTTATCTAATTTTATATTAATGTTCCCTGCTTTCCTGAGGTGTAGGACTTCTTCATGGGCTTTTAGATTTCTGATGAAGGAATAGGCTCACATGTTTCCATCAGATCTGTATTGTCTGGGGCAAGAAGAGTCTACAGCTTTATGTTACCCCATCTTGTTGGTTTATAATTTTTCTTAAAAAAATTCATTGGTAGTACATGAAGATAAATTTATAAAGTTATTAATGTATTAGAATTGTATGCTGTATTCCAACATTGTAATCCACTTTATTATTATTTTTTCTTTATTAGTAGAAGATTACTTCTTGCAGTCTTTGGGTTTATCTATGAGGCAGGCTAGAATATAATTTTAATTCTTCACTACTGATGATTATGTCCTTTATTTCTCTTCTTTTTGCAATGGCTATGACACTGTGTAGGGGGTTGAATATAATATTATAGAGCATATATACGTATCTTCACAATTACTTCAAGATTTTATTTTAAAATATCAACTGTGTGTTATTCATGAATCTCCAACCTTGTTATCCTATTCCAGGATTAAGAAAGCTATATGTTCCTGGTCATTGTGACTAATCATTTTTCTCTCCCTCCCATACCCAACCATTCATTGGCTTGTCCTAATGGTGCCCAACTGCCTGGAGCCACAAGGTACCTAGTGGACCCAAGGCTTCTTCTTACATGTGTGTGTTTCCATCTCCTGCCGCTCGGGTTTAGTGGCACCGAGCAGGCCCATGGCTTCTTCTCACCCACTCTGGGGTGTGCCTTTTTTTTTTTTTTGCCTCAATTACATTATTCCATGACAGTCTTTAACTTAACACTAACATAACACAAATTTCATCTTTACATAGCATAGTATTGCAAAGAAGTTAAATGATTTTATAAAATCTGATCAAAGCATTGATTTCCTCCACCTCAACCCAGTCTCACTTGAGTGTAAGAGATAGAGGTTTAAGAGCAAGACAATGCAAACAAAAGAGGAGATGAGCTCTCTACTGCCCTGGCTGCCTTGCCCTCAGATGGCTGGTACATTGAGTTCCTCTGAGGGTGCCTACTGCCGTAGAAAACTGTCAACAAAGAAGCATGGGTGGGACACTGTCCTTTCTAAGTTTCCAAGGCACCAAGTAGAAGTAACAGTTTATATCTAAAGATTTTCCAATTTGAACAGATCCTGAGTGTTCCTGTCTCACAGAACCCCACATAGCCAGGAGTGGGATTCTGCACAGCTAAGAGGATTGTACAGGACAGATGACCATGACTAATAATGAAACATGTATTTTCAAAAATATATGATGAATTCTTCATCTGCTACCAACATTCTACTTTTTTTACAATTATTTATTTTTTTATTGTAGGGCACATGTTGTTGACTCTAAACTACCTTACCTACCATGGATAAAACATATCTTACTCTCAGGTGTTATACTTTGATTCTAATATTGGATCCAATTTGCTATATTTTGTTTGTGGTTGTCATATTTCTGCTTATGGGAGTTGTTGGTCTGTAATAGGTGTTTATTTGGGTTTGGTTTCTTTTTCATCACTTTATGAGGTAAGCTTGGATCTCTACTTAAGTCTATCTTCTAGTTTAGAGTGAACTTTGCAAGTGAGATACCAGTGTAAGAATTCTTTTAGCTATAGAGTACAAAGTTTCAAATTTTACTTCTTGTTCACTTAAAATTTTTCTAGCTCTACTTGGTAGGTCTGATAGCTAATCTTCATTTTTAATTCGACTGGATTTAGAATCACTATGGTAATACACCTCTAGGTGTGTATAGGAGAGTGTTTCCAAAAAGGTTTTACTGAAGAGGGAAGACACACTCTGAATGTGAGTACATTACACCATGAACAGTAGTCCCAGAATGGATAAAGTTTAGAAAGAGAATTCTCTGCCTCCTGACTATGTGTGAACAGGTACCTCACACACCTGCTGCCATTCCATCACCACCATAAGAGCTATAACCTCAAATTATGTTGAAAAATGTACATGTCCTTCCTTAAATTGCTTTTCTTGGGTAATTTTGTCAAAACAGAGAGTATAATATGAAGTATACTAGTTTTCTTTTGTTTATTATGCTCTTTGTATGAGGTGAAGTTTTATTGTGTACAATCTGGATAAAACAATAAAATAAGCCAAATAGATACCAAAATATAGCTCATTCTCCACAATGTGACCTTTAATATGGACCGTTGAACCCACAGGAGCTTAGGTTATGATTTTGAGAACTACCAAAGCTTTCATTGCCTAGAAGAAAGTCAAATTTCAAATTAATACAGATCATTTAAAAACACCAAATAGTTCCTTTACAAAATTCTCTAGTGTTTTATCTGGTTATGATTCTTCCAGTTTGAGTGTTACAATGTGAGCATTTCACTTTCCAAGTTACAATAAATACTTTAAAATGAATAATTAATTTGGAAGGTGATAAAAATGGTTAAAAGGAGCTGGGCGGTGGTGGCGCACGCCTTTAATCCCAGCACTCGGGAGGCAGAGCCAGGCAGATCTCTGTGAGTTTGAGGCCAGCCTGGTCTACCAAGTGAGTTCCAGGAAAGGCACAAAGCTACACAGAGAAACCCTGTCTCAAAAAACCAAAAAAAAAAAAAAATGGTTAAAAGGTCTTAGTTTCTTTTTTAATTACATTACAATTTATCTAGCCAAAAATTGGGTGCTAGACCACCACTTGCCTGACAAGCACGATGCCCTGGGTTCATTCATCATAATCACAAAAGAAAACATAACAAAGCAATATGTATGAAGTTATGACTTTATTGTCATTTATAGTAAACTTGTACAAATACTTCAGTTAAACTCAGAATTTCTGTGGACAGTAAACAACGAACTTGTAGTCATGGAAACCTGAAAGAGTAAGCTCAAATATTCATAAACTGGATGGAATTTTGTTAACTGTGATGAATTATACAGAGATAAATAGCATTTGGAATATTTCTATATGTGAATGATTATTGGAATCCCAAATTTGCACTGTAGGTTAATTTCCAAGTGTTTCCTTCAAAGTTTTGATGTCTTCTATATTAGTAAGACTTTGCAGCTAAGACAGACATTCTATTCTCATTGTAGCTCACTATGTCAATTCAGATATATAGGTTCTTCTAATAAATTAAATCTGGGGAATTATAAATCTGACTCCATGCACTCACTATATTTTAGTATTCAAGTTATATGTACTCATTTAATATGAAACAACACCTCTACCTTGGCCTTTGCTTGTCTTGACTTGTAAATTACTCTGCTTATATTTTCTCCAATACTAGGAGAAAATATACTAAAAAAGTTTCCAAAATATTCTTGCACTGGAGGTAGAATTGTTAGCAGTTGTACACAGAGGATATGTGAACTACAAAAGGATGTGCAGCTCTTCAGAGACTCAAACTTTCATGATCTCATTTGGGTTAAGAAATTTTAATTTAGCATTCTGTATTTTTTAATAGGAAGGTAAAGACCTAAAGTCTATGTGTCCAAAAGGCCTACACAAGATGTAAGATCACCCAAATCTTACAAAGTCTTTATGCAGCACAGTCATGTTGTTTTGTTTGTTGATTTTATATCCATGACTATATTGTTATTATAAAACTTTAGCCCTAGATAGTGTCGCAAATAAATCCAAGTTTGTCTAATTATTCTGTAAGAAAGTAGTCTGAAGTTTAGGGAACTGTATATACAGTTCAAAATCTTGTATGTTGTCAATTAACAATATCCAAGAGAAATAAACAACTATTCTATTTTGTTATTATATCTGCTGTCCTTTTTGTCTAGTAAAGGAAGACAGAGACATTATTTGCTTCAATCTGCTGGCTTATTATCCTGCTAGGAGTAGTTGCTTTTCTGTTGCTATGATAAAACTCCATGACTAAGGCAACTCATAGAAGGAAGTGCTTATCTGAGTTTACAGTTTCAGAGTAATAAGAGCCCCTCAAGATAGAGCAGTGACATGGTGGCTGAGGCAGGAAGTCAAAGGCCCACGACTTGAGACTGCAAGCATGAAGCAGAGAGCATGAACTAGAAGCTGTGAGAATATTGAACCTCTCAAATCCCACCTCCAGTGAAATAATTCCTCCAACAATGCTATACCTAAACAGCACCATCAGTTGGGAACCAAGTTTTCAAGTGTCCAACACTGTGGGGGAAATTTCTCATTCAAACTATCACAACAGTAAAGTGTCTCAATTCCTGGTGAAGTAAAGTATCTCTGTCTCTCTCTGCTCTATAGATCATGACCAAGGGGAGCATGAGTTCTCCATAAAACACAGAGGAGGCTAACTTCTCTGGTCTCCTAAATACTCTTCAGTGACAACTCAACAGATGAGTTAAAAATAATCATTACTTTGTATTAAGTTATTGAGGTTGTGAAAGCTCTCCAACATCAGTTCTTCTCTCTGGTAAGCAATACACTACCACTCAAAATGGATTAATTTAATTGTTATGACTTCCAGATTGATAAATACTTTAAATATAATGTTAATTCTTTAGTTCTAAAGAAAAACATATTGTAATATATACTTATTATATATTATTCTGTGTGAGGAATACCCTGTTTAAAATTATTTTATATTCTATGGTGATCATATGGAGTCTTTACAGTGAATATCTTATGACAGCATGCTTTTCTGATCAATGGAAATTTCCATAGAACATATATTATGTGCTTTATAAAAATAAGTTTCCATCTCTGGTGGAAAATATCATGATCTACTTAAAATAATGATTATTTATCAGTAATATCTTGTTTAAAAGCCCAATGCTGCTGATTTAATAATTCACCACCAGGTTTGGAAACATTTGACACATACATCAACAAAATGAAATGTTACAAAGCTTCACAGTTGAACACTAAATTACAAGGATTTCCTTATTTTGTCTCATTTTCTTTCTTTTTTTAAAAATCAATTTAGAGTCTATATTTTGGTAAATTTGTGCATTACTTAATGGGGACATTTTGTTTAGATGCAATTTTACCAGATGCAAGGAAAATTTATAAATGTCTTTTCCTTCAATTGAAATTATTTTTATGTGAGAAAAAATGCCTTAAATATATCTATTTTTCACTATTAACTTTATTTTTCTGTTATGGCCTAGACC
The DNA here is from genome assembly GCF_049852395.1 of Peromyscus maniculatus bairdii. Classification (NCBI taxonomy): domain Eukaryota; kingdom Metazoa; phylum Chordata; class Mammalia; order Rodentia; family Cricetidae; genus Peromyscus; species Peromyscus maniculatus. Next base: position 63,105,080 of record NC_134872.1, on the reverse strand, counting down.
TTACACATCATCTAAAAGTTCATGCATTGAAGGCTTAGTCCCAGTGCATCAGTGTTCAAAGATAAATTCATGAGATCTCTGATCTCACCATTGTACTAAACTGTTCATTGGTTGATATCATAGACATTACTAGAAGTGATAGGAGCTAGAGAAGTACAATCCAGTTGTAGGGTCTGGGTCCTTATGACTGTGTCTTTGGACACTATTTTTTATCTGTGATCTATTTGTCTCCCTGTAGCATGAATCTTAACAGTTCTTATTAATAAGATCAAACCCAGGGCCAGTTATTGGGGTGAATACTGGAAGATCAGAGAGACAGAACGAGCCACAGCTAACCTCACCTGGCCAACTTCTCAGCTGGTCCTATTTTCTCAGACTGGATGCTTCTGTGTCCTCATATCCGAATGGCTCTCACCTGAATTTGCTGCTAGAAGCCTGAAAGTTTAACCAGCCAAAATGCTTAACTAGCAAAATGCTTCTAGTTTCTGGTCCTCATGCCTTATATACCTTTCTGCTTTCTACCACCACTTTCTGGAATTAAAGCCTTGCTTTCTGGGATTAGAGGCATGATGAATCACCATACCTGTCTATATCCTTGAACACATGGATTTCTGCCTCTGGAATGCTAGGATTAAAGGCATGTGCTACAACTTCCTATCCTTTATGTTTAATATTGTGGCTGCTCTGTCTCTGACCCCAGATAAGTTTATTAGCATGAACAGTATTTGGGGGAACCCAATACCACATTTCCTCTCTTTTTGTCTAAAATTTATAAAAGCTTATAACTAATACAAGAAAAACTATCCAATAAGTATATACAATATATACAGCCAAAAATTACATTAATGATGTCTAGTCCACTAACATTTGACAGATTCAGATAAAAACTCCATTATATATTTTAACAATGTCCAGTCCAGTAACATCTAATAAACTCAGACCAAAAAATTTTCATTACTTATCTTATTTAAAACAAGTAGTTCCTTTTTAAAAGTAGATTCCATAATCTCCCTTTTTATCTTATCATATCCATATTCTCTCTTTTTTTTCATAATACATTCAGTAGTCTACCTTTTGTCATTTTTATATCTTCCCCTTTTTCTTCAGTGTAGATTCAGTGATCTACCTATTTATCCTATTATTTCTTTATCTTTTTTTCTCAGAGTAGATTCAATGATCTATCTCATATCTTATTCTCTTTTTCTTTTTGCTTTCTAGGGGTGAAGATATCTTTAGGGAATCTTGAAAAGAAAATTTTTGGGTTAATTGTCAAGTCCTGTATCATTTGTTCAGTTTCTGCATATTGGGAAAGTGTAGGGCTTGATACAAGTCCTTGTTCCAGTAGTCTGTCAGACTGGATCATCTCAGCTAGCCGTCTCAATTTTGTCCTAAACAGTTTGTACTCCAAAGTCAATCTTTCCGTGTTAATCAGCTTAATGGCTTTACCATAGTTCATGTGGAATCATCTTTGTGGGGTCCCATCTTCCTTTTGAAGTTTCCAAAGTCGCTGGTAGGTATGGTCATGGTTCCCTGTAGACTTTTTTTCTTTTTCTTTTTTTTTTTTTTTTGTGCCTCCTCTGTGGTTTGGAGCAATCACAGTTTGATCTCCCTTTTTCTTCTAGCCTGCTAAAATGTGAATTTCTGAAGTCTTCCATGTACTTCTATCATGCTGTCCTGATGCCCAACAAAAGCAGAATGAAGTGAACATGTGCTGAAACAGCGGAAATTTTGAGCCAATTTAGTTCTTTCTCTCCAGATGTTTTGCCATCACAGTATCAAGCTAATACATTTTTTCTATAAATAAACATGTATGTGAGCAGTTGACTATATAACTCAAAAAACTCATATTTGTCAAGTACCACTGTTCTTTTTTTCTCAATGTATTATTAACTTAAATGCACACTCTACTTTCTGATTTCCTTGATTTTTTCTTGTTTATTTTTAGCTTAGGCTTATATCCATATGGTCTTTATCATTGTGCCCTTTGCTTTCCAGGTATGCATTGTTCTATATTCCTGTGTTTAATCAACACATGATTTTACTTAAATAACTTTCAGATTTCAAAGTATTTGAATTGTTTCATTTAGAGTCTCTTGAATTTCTATTGTTTATTTTTCAGCCAGTAAGTAATCAAAATTTTAATATATATAAATCTTTATTAATTGACTCACATTTGTTTATGATATATAATGAGGAGTCTTTATTTTGGTTTAATTTGACCATCTTTTATCCATGATCAAACATGACAATGAATCAAATTATTGCTTAGGAAGAGCCAATGTTATAGCTCTTTTGCTTTGGCATTTGGGTTCCTAAGATTCCCTTTCTTCTGTCTAATATTTAGGGGCTATCCAGTGAATTTATTTTCAACCTACTTAGAATCATTTTGGTGACACTTATCTTCCAAACACAAAGCACTGCATTATAGTAGAACAAATGATGGTAAATTTCCCATGTGACATCTGACCCTTAAAAGAAATTTAGGGTAGGTATCAGGTTGGCCCTATCTGGTATTATCTCAGAATGTCTGTAGCTGAGGAAACACCTCAGCATAGAAGTGTTTTAAATCTCATCTCTAGTCTCACATTGATACTTTTTGTTGTTGTTGCTTTTGGTGTTTCTTCTTCTCCTTCTCCTTCTCCTCCTCCTCCTCCTCCTCCTTCTTCTTCTCTTTGTATGCTCATGATTTTATTCCTCTCTACTCAGTGATGACATAAACAAAGGAGAAACCTCTAAAACAGCTTCTGTCAAAAGTTAAGTCTGATATCCTGTCATTTATTTTAAGTAATTTTAACACACAGGAGACATGCATGACTGTGTAAATATATCTATAGCCCAGGATTAGAAAGAGAACAGCAGCAGCAAAAGCAGATCACAGTCCTAATGTGGTAACCTTTATTTTTAATGAACTTAATTAAAATTACACGTTACCTAGGAAAGGATTTTGTAACCTTTAATGTTTACTGTACAATGTGGGGTTATGAACATAATGAGTTACAACAGAGATGGAAAGAGTTGAGGAAGTGCCTGGAAATGTGTTTCTCATGTTGCATAAGACACCTTCAAGTTGGATATCACAAAGTAACCAGACAAGCCCAGGAATTAGTATTCTTGAAATAACTATCCAGGCTGGACCTCAGTAAATCCCTGTGACCTGTCTTTTACTTGGCTTCTGTCACAAGGCATACCTCAATGTTTTGCTGATTCAGAAATTATGCTATTGCTGCCCCTGCCTGCCACCAACTGCAACACTTGGGAGAGCAGGTCCTGCACCTCACCTGGGCAGCACAACAGACACAATCCTGGTGGCAGAGGTGTGGGTGAGCCAGCACTGAAGTTGTGAGCATGGGAGAACTGTCCCCATTACTCCTCTATCATCTGTTGGCATAGGCAGAGAAGAAAATCCCCCCCACCCCCCACCCCCCCACCCCCCCACCCCCACCACCACCCACCCCCACCCCCCACCCCCCACCCCCCCCACCCCCCCCACCCCCCGTCAACATCTGAGGCAGGTGGGAGAGCTGGCCCTGAAGTTAGAAGTGCTGGAGAACTGCCTCCTGTCTGCCACCAGCTGCAACATTCAGGAGATTAGGCCCTACATCTTGCATGGGCAATGCAATAGAGCTAGCCCTGGTATGGTGAGCAGGGAAGAGCTGTCCCCATTACTCACCTGTCATGGACAGCATGGGCAGGAGAGAGATGTTCCCCAGCCCAGCCCATCAATGCCTGATTCAGATGGGAGAGCTGGCCTTGAGGTCCTAAAAGCTGGAGAGCTAGCCCTGCCCTTCATCTGCAGCAGCACTCAGGAGAGTGGCCCCTGTATCATGCATGTACACAGTAGATAGAACTGGCCTCAAGGCTGTGGATGTGGGAGATCTGACCCGGAGGACATAAAAGCAGGAGAACTGGCCCTGCCCGTTGCTTATCACTGCAAAGGGTTAATGGTAATGTGGTGATATATTGTGTACCCTAATAAAGCTTGCCTTGAGGATCAGAGGACAGAGCCCACCACTAAATTAGACATAGGCCAGACAGTGGAGGCACACACCCTTAATCTTTCACTGGGAGGCAGAGATCCAGACAGTGAGTTCAAGGCCACACTGGAAAAGAGGCAGACAGTAGTAGCACACACCTTTAATCCCAGTACTGGGAAGCACACATGCCTTTAATCCCAGGAAGTGATGACAGGGTGGAGAAAGGTATATAAGGCAGGAGGAAACAGGAACTAAAACAGTTCAGCTGAGACCCCTTCGGGTGAGGACTCAGAGGATTTCAGTCAGAGAATTTGTGGAGTTGGTGAGGTAATAGGTGGTGACTGTGGTTTGCTCAGCTTCTCTGATCTTTCAGCTCTCACCCCAATATCTGGTACCGGAGATTTATTAAAAGACTATCTAAGATTCGAACAACAGGCCAAGTCAATGCAGGAGAGCTCACCCTGGTGGTGAGGACAAGGGAGAGCTGGCAGGCTGACCAACCCTGCCACCCCCAGGCACTGAACCAGGGTTAGGGGTTGGCCCACCCCAATATCCAACCTTTCTGTGATCTGCTGGAGTACAGTAAGGGACCAGTCCTACAGACCCAAAGACGCAGGGTCTCCACAACACAGAGTAACAACAGAATAACCAAGAGAAGTCCCAATGAGGGCCCAGCACCAATAGTGTAGTAAAAACCAGAGACCTCAAACCAGACCAATGACTCTGCAATGAACACTTCCAAGTAAAGATGTATGTATAAAAGGGTTTACTGAATGACTCACTATGTCACACTACAGCTTACATGATGAGACACACACACCCTTTTCTTTTCTTTTTTTTTCTCTTAAATTTATCTAGGGAGGAGGGTGCTACAAGAGCAGAGGGTGGATATGCAGGGATGGGAAATAAATGGGATTGAGATGCGTGATGTGAAAGACACGAAGAATAAATAAAAAGAAAGTTAAAAAAATAAAAAAAAAAACAAATTAGGCTACTATCCCATCCATTTGAAGTAGTTCTCAGATATAAACAAAGATTTTCTATCACTATTATTTTTGTTTGATTTTGTTAATGGTTGTGATGAAATTTAGTTATGCTAATTAATACTGAAATCCTAGTAACAAGATAGCTGATAAAGAAGCACTAGGCATCCTTATAACTGGACCTAGCACCGAAGATGGGTAAACTTCCTTTCTTTAAAGACTCCTATGTCTTACCTCCCATAGAGTTGGAATGTGAGGGTAATTTGCACAAGACATTCAGTCACCATTCCATTCAAACCCTAATCAGCAGGGAACTGGATTATCTTGGAGTAAGAAGGAGAAAAGCAAACAGACTGACTAAGATGAAATTGAATGATCAGCTTTCAAATAATCAAATTACTATGTACAGATTTCATCTCTAACTGGTACAATTTCTTCTAATTTTCCCTTTCATACACATTTTTGTCAAGGCCTTTCATTTGCTGACCTTTCAAACTCTATTTTCCTACTAAATGCTTCTCCTCTCCTTGAGACTTAGTGTAAATGACTTGCCTGGCAGATCATTAAGCCCTACTTCTACCGCTCTGCAAACCTCTCAAATAGAGAATTTACCTCACACTGATTCGGTTATTTTATTATCAAGTCAGTCTCCAACAATTCCCATTCTGAAATGCGGAAGGGACTACTATAATATGATTCTTTCCCCACTCAAAGATTCTCACTGGGTTCATACTGAAAGGAATTAGACATACCTCCGTGTGTGCATTTTAATGGGAAACAAAGTAACGCCTGCTGCTAATACAGTTATTTCTAAGCCATAATTAACTGTGAGCACGAAAGTGTGGACAGCAATGCACTCTAATCCAATAGAAGTGTTTTTGCAGTGGCAAAGTGCTGCAGAGTAAAACAGAATTACTCCACTGGGCCCTGGATCCACTGGCGTGTGCACAAAGGCATTGCAAGTGGGCAGGCTCTCTGCAGCTAACGAACACAACTGATTCCCACTCACTAACCTGTGCACTGCAGGCAGGGTCCAGATGCATCCCTCTCAAGCTCCATCTCTTCATTCCCAGCCAATAAGAGATCACGCTGTGAGAGAGGAACCCAATCACATCTCCACTTTCAGTTGATAGAAGAGCACTCTGTGAAAAACTTGTATTAGTTACGACGCACCTCAGTTTTACATGGCTGAGAAATTATCAGCCAATGGTTATGAGGTCTTGTTTGATTGCTATGGGTTGGAAATGGTAAACACTAGTGAGTCATGTTCATATTTTGTTTTATATAAAGACTTTTGTTATCGTATCTAAGTGAATTAGGGAAAAGAGATTATACTTTTTCATAACTTCATGATTATTTTAACTTCTTTTTTATTTTTAAAATATTTAATTGTGGTGAAACCAAACTAGCATAAATTGAACCATTTAAAGTGCAGCTAGTTACAGCACAATCATTTTGTTATATAGCTACCATTTTTATCTCTATCTAGTTACAAAATGTTTCTGTCACTTCAAATGAACAATCATTTCTGATGGAAAAATTTCTACTTCCTTCCTTCTCTTAGCTGAGGAAACTCCCCATCTCAATCCCGACTATGGAAGTGTGTAAATTCTGGATGTTTAATATAGCAGAATAGTGGAAGAAACAATTTATCCAGCAAAGGTGACTTCAATACAAAGAGGGCTGTGTGTCTGGAACTGGGTTTGAGGGTATGAAGTTGTTATTAAGCAGGAAGGGAGGAGTTAGGAAAGGGAAGAAGAAATTTATCCCTCAAAGGAAGGTCTCAAACAAAGGTACATAGTAATTTTGATTGTCTGCATTTCCGTAAGATAAGGTTTCAGAGTTTCATCCATGTTGTAGTGTACATGGCCACTCTATTCCTTTGGATAGCTGTAGATGACATCCCACAGTACATACATAAACACTTATTATATACTTGTACCTATTATTTGGAGGACAGACATGAGAGTTGTTTCAACCCTTTGGTTATTATGTGCTGCACTGATTATTATGACCACACATTCTCATCTACTTGTCCGAGTCATTGTTTCCAATTATTTTGCAAGCATACTTAGGAAAGGAATTTATAGGTCATTTGGCAATTTTATGTTAATCTTTTTTGAGATAATACTATTTTTTCCCATAATAGCTATAACATTTTACATCACCACCAAAAAGTGCACAAGAATTCAACTTTTCTACACCTTCTTTAACATCTGGTATTTTTCTGGGGTTTTATTATATATCTCTTAGTGGATATTGAAAGAAATGTCATTAGGGTTTTTGGTGATATCTCCATTAGCTGTGTGCTTCTTGTTGAAAGGATATTGGGAGTTAACAAATATACTGCTATATGAAGTGAGGAAACATCAGATGGCTGTATTTTCCCTTTACACTAATTTTTGTATTACAGCAATTTTTTTTAATGTTGAACAATTCTTTCATTCTTGGAATAAATCACTCCACCATGACATAATATTTTCAACTGTGTTGCTGGATTCAGATAGATGGTGTTTGTTAAGGATTTTACTATCTCTATAAGGGGAATAGTCTGCAGTTTCATTATTATTTGTCTTTGGGAATTTGTACAGTGCCAGGCTCAGAGAACAGGACAGGTGTGTTCTTGAACCTTGTTTGTTTAGTTAGGGTATATTGATGGTTTTCGTTTTTATGTTTAAGGGCTTGCATATGTTAATAATGAGTACCATGCATAAGTGCAATGCCTCTGGAGACCAGCTGAGGACAGTTCTCCAGAGTTGGAGTTTGAGGGAGTTTTGAGCTGCCTGATGTGAGTGCTAGGAACTGTACTCCAGTACTCTAGAACAGCTGGCATTTATTTTTTTCTGCTGAATCATCTCTCTAGCCCCATATTTGGGGGGGGGGGTTATTTGTTTGCTTTCTTTTGTTGTTGTTGTTGTTGTTCTTAAAAGTTGGGCAGAATTCATCAATGATCCCTGGGCTATTTTTTTTTTATATAGTTTTAGATGATTCATTCAACTTATCTGAGTTATGAGGTCTTTTAAAGTCAGCTTTACTGAGATGCATATTTGTAACAATCTGTCCATTGCAAGCAGGTGTTTAGATTTTTGGCATGTGATGTTTAATAGATGACTCCTCCCCCTATATTTAGTCTTATTCTTATTCATCAGGATCTTACCATGTAGCCAGAGCTGGCTTGGAACTCATTATGTAGACATGATGGCCTCAAAATCATGGGGATGCCCATCTCTGCTTCCTGGTTGTTGGAATTAAGGGTGAGTGTCACCATACATGGCCAAGCCATAGATTATTCATATAAACTTTTATGTGTCTGTGAAGGTGACTAAGAGCCTCATGTCTGTTTCTTTTTTTTTTTTTTTTTTTTTTTCTTTTGGTTTTTCCATACTGGGTTTCTCTGTGTAGCTTTGCACATTTCCTGGTACTCACTTGGTTGACTAGGCCGGCCTCAAACTCACAGAGATCCGCTTGCCTCTGCCTCCTGAGTGCTGGGATTAAAGGCATGCGCCAGTCTGTTTCTAATTTATTAAGTTGTAACTCAGCCTTTTCTTTATTAGTGTTTCTAATCTTTAGCAGTTTTTAATATTTTCAAATAAGTGATGTCCTTTCACCAAATTTATGAACTGATTTTCTGTTTCTTATGCCATTTGGATTAATCAGGACTTTTTCTGACCTTTCCTCTGCTTTGTGCTTATTTGCTCTTTTCCTAGTTATCAAATGTAGATGTAAAATTAGATTATTAATTTAGGATTTTTCTTCCTTTATAATATAATTACTGGCATAAACATCTCCTGTTTTATGGTACCCCATGGGGTTTAGAATGTGACCTGAGCTTGTGAAGAGACTGTTCTGATATCACACTGTTTATTCTTTGACCCATTGGCTGTTGTGGTAAATTTTTCCATTTCCCATAATTGATTTCAAGCTTTTTTTTTCTAATTTCTATACTCAATATAATTTTTATCTTTTTAAATCTTTTGAGGCTTGTAGACTATGACATGGTTGATCTCAAATAATCTTTCATTGCAATTAAGAAAAAATGTGTATTTTGCTTTTTCTGAGTGTAACAAATTATACATATTAAGAGGAGTTTTAAAAACAAACAAACAAACAAAACAAAACAACTGTTCAAATCTTACACCCTATTGATCTACTGTCTACAATCATTAATTAAATGGAGTGCTGTGTTCTTCAACTCTTATTGTTAAGATATCCATTCCTTTCTTTAAAACCCTTATTGCATCATGTATTGGGGCTCTTTTATATGTTATCTAAATGATGGTGAGTACCATGTCTTATATACAACGGAATCTTTTATATATATTTAATAATCTACCTTTATTTGTAACAGTTTTGTTTTTTTTTTTTAGCTTAAATCATTTTCATTTCTCTGTTGGTATAGCTGTTCTCTTTCTGTCCTTGGACTTACCATCACTTATCTTCATATGTAAGGCAAATTTCTCATTTATTTATTTTACAGATTTTTTTTTACATGGTTTTACCTCCCTCCTTTTCTCCCAGCCCCTCCCCCAATCTCACTTGTGCCCCTCCCATATTCTCCTCCTCCGTTTCTATTCAGAAAAGGGCAGGCCTCCCATTCATATCAACAAAAAAATGGCCCATCAAGTTGCAGTAAGACTAAGTACCTCTGCTGGTATTAAGATTGGACAAGACAACCCAGTATGAGGAATAGAGTTCCAAAAGAGTGAAAGACAGCCCTTGCTCCCTCTATTAGAAGTTTCACAAGAACACCAAGCTACGCAACTATAACATATATTCAGAGTACCTAAGTCAGTCCCATGCAGGCTCCCTGGTTATAGATTAAATCTCTGTTAGCCCCTATGTGCCCAGGTTAGTTGATTTGGTGGGTTTTCTTGTGGTGTCCTTGACCCTGTTGGCTCCTACAATCCTTCCTCCCTCTCTTCTGCAGGATCCCTGAGCTCCTTAAGGCAGTTTTCTTAAGGGCAGTTTGTATTTATAAGCTTGGTTCATATTTTCTCTTGTTTTTTAACTTTTTTATTTTTGAGATTATTATAATTATATTATTTCCTTCTCCTCTTTATCCCCTCCAAATTCTTCTCTTCTTCAAAATTATGAGCTCTTTTTCCATTGTTACTACACGTTTGTACATATATGTATATACACATACATCCCTAAATACATAGATAAAATTGGCTCAGCCTGTATAGTGTCAGCCATATTTATTTATTCTGACAGTTCTTATTTGGATGAATTTAAATATTTGAGTTTGAAATTGACAGCTGTTAGTAAGTGCTGACTTCTGTGGTCTCTATGGTTGCTTGTTTTCTGTGAGTTATGCATGACCTCTTTATTTTCTCCATTGTTGCTTTATTGTGTGTTTTTATTCCACTTTCATCTCTTTTTTATGTTTAAGAATCATATTCTTTATTTATTATTACTTTGGAGATGAAGATTATTGTCTTAAATATATTATCATATACCTTCAGTTAACCTCAGTTTGACTCATACAGAATATATACTCTTATGCACTTCTTCATCCCTCATATAATTCTTTTCACAAATGTTATCACTGATAGAGCTTTTTGTTTGAATGTTGTAAACAGGGTTAAATAAAGTCAACCATATGTCAAGAGGAGAAGCAGCAAGAAACCAGTTGACAGGAAAAAACCATAGAGAGTAAGAAGGAGTCAGGAGGATGGACAGAGAGAATCACAGACAGCAGAAAGAACAGACATTGAGTTTGAGGAGTTTTGTTTGAGATGGAGAAGGAGAAAGGTCCTCTTCTTGGATAATGGTGGAGGAGGAAGGTCAGCTAGGTGCTTTCTCTGCCTCTCTGAGATAGCGGGTTTTCACCCCAGCATCTGGCTTCCAAGTCTTTATTGGTAAAATTAAAAGATTAAGATTTTGTTAAAACAGCATGCTGTTTCATAACAAATCAATAATATTGTCTTTTATAGTTATCATTGTGATTAACTTTACCATGAAATTTTCTCTCATTCTTTCCTTTGTTTCTTTCTTTCTTCTATCTTTTTATCATTTTCACCAAATTCATCTCCTTTGATTTACCTGAATGTTCCTTAAGTCTTCCTAAATTTTCAGCAAATATAGAATATTTGTTACTCATTCTTTTCGGTCCTTTTAAATATGTGATTCCACAGCCTCTGACATGATGTCTAATGGAATAAAAGTTATTCTGAGTATTCCATGTGCAAGACGGAAACATGGCTCTCTTCACTTTTAATATCCTCTGTTTTTAATCATTTTATTATAATTCATTTTGGAGATCCTTGCTCATACTGCTTGGAGATTGATGGATTTCTTTGACACATAGATTCACTATTGTCAAGTGACATTTTTACCACTATTTGCTCAACTATCCCATCTACCTTCTTCTTCAGTGCCTCTTCTTTTTGACCAGCAATAACGAGAACACTATCCAATCAATGTGATCTAGACCCTCAGACTGTTCATTATTACCCATTCTGTTTTTATTTCTGTATCTCAGACTAGACTTGTGAAGTCTAGGTGTTTATCTACCTGCATGTACAAATCTGCTTTTGAATTTTTAAGGTGTATTTTTAATTTTATTTCTTATACTTTGCAGTTGCAGAATTTTTATTCACTTCCTTTTTGTGATTTGTTTCTCTGTGTTGATGTTCTTATATGTCTATGCATATTTCATTTTTCAGTCTTCCCATGGTTTCTTTCTGTCATATGAACTCTGGAGACTAAACTATTACAGAGTTTCATCAGCATTAGTGACTTCTTCACATTCACTATTTTCTATAAATGCTCTCAGATCGTTTTTTTTTTTTTTTTTTACTGCCTGCTTTGGTTCTATGACCTGTCCAGTTCATAAATTCATAAATTGTGGTTTTGTTCAGTTTCACTTAAATGAACTGTTTTAAATGTCACAGGCCTAGGAAGTTTTCATTTCAAATGTATAATTAGCTGCTCTGTACCATAGAAGGTATGAGGATCTTAAGGTTCTTTATTGAATCTTACCAATGGATTATAATAATATCAGAAGCTTTTCTGTATGCTCCTAAAATCTCTGCTATTTCATCTCTTGCAACTACCAATACACTATTGATACTTGTACATAATACTAACTGTTGCTTTCTGGAAGTTATATAGTTTTGGACTGAATAGTTCTTGGCCTCAGTTGTTAGTTTTTTGTTTTTTAAAATCTACCTTTGTATCCAGGATTCTGTTGTGTTTAACCCTTAGTAGTAAGGACTGCCTCTCACTTCATCATAGAGTCTGCACAGACTATAGTAGCTACTTCAACATTTGAGCTGCCATACATCTTGTACTTAACTAGAACAGTGTGTATTCTATGTGTTAATTCCTACGAATGTTAAGAGGATAAATTCTATATTAAATAAATTCTGAGCATAAATTTTGGTATTGGAATTTTGATGTTATCACTTGATAGTCATAGGACATTTGGCTATTTAATCTCTCTGGGCAGTTCTCTCTGCTGAGAAATTAGAATAGTAGCACTGCTTTCATTATAGATTTTTTAAAAAGGGAATATGTTTATATTACAGGCTGTGTAGATAGATATCCCCTTACAGAGAATAATAGCACTATACACATTGTCTATGTCATTTTATCATTTTATGAGCTCTGGAACTATAAGTATTATGTTTTCATATCTGCAGACTTGTAGCTAACGCATAGGGTAGTTAACAAAACATATTTCAAACAAGGTAAATGGTTAACAACAAACCCAATCTCATTTTTATCACCTAAAATAAGATGAGTTACTTGCACCACTCTGCACCAGTGACTGTGACAAAGCCACCAAATCTTCCCACTCATTACCACACATGATGACAGTTGCTCTACTCTAAATAGCATGTTTAAGTGGACTCAATTCCCAAGACGGAAACCAGGGTTTTTCTCAAACTCATTTTTATTCCTCCTGACTTAAGTGGGAATATATAATTTCTTGGGACAGGACATTTTGATATGTGATCCTTACAGAGTCTGGTCTGTTTTGCTCTTGCACCCCCCTCATTGCAACTTACAAGGGTTCAACTCTTCTCCATGCTCCAGTAATCTTCCAGCAATGCAATGTATTCTTGCTCTACATTCATCTGTCCATTGGTGATTTACTGTGTAAGTTCACCTTTAAATATCACAAGAGGTTGAACTACTTGAGGCTAAGAAATCAATGGGATTATCTTTTAGAAATAATACTTTATTGTTGCATGATATTTTTATCATTGCATTGACCATATTATTCACTACTATCTCCTTCCAGCTCCCCTGGTATCATCCTACCCCACCTAACTTCCAAATGCATGTCTTCTTTTCTTTATTAGCAGTAGCCTGTTGAGTTCAATTAATGTGTCCTATAAGTTCATGGGACCTGCCCATCCATCTGAGCATGATCAGCCTACTTGCTGCACTCCCCAAAGAGTGATTGTTCCTCCTTCAGCAACTATCCTCTGGGAATAGCTCCTCTAATAGCAGTTCTTCCCCACCCATGCTGTCATTTCACTAGCTTGACATTGTGCTAACTTATGCAAGCAACCACAGCTGCAGTTTGTCCATGAGGACAGTGACCACGGCCTGTCCAGAACACAGCATTTCACAGTCCTCTTCCCCATTCTATGGCTCTTAACTTCTTTCTACTCTCTCTTTCATGTAGTTTCCTGAACCTTGGAGGGTGAGAATTTGATATAGATGACTCGTACACAGCTGAGCACTCAGAGTGGTTTATGCTTGACATTTTGACCAGTTATCAGTCTCTACATTAACTGCTACCTACTGTGAAAGGAAGCTTCACAGTTCAAAGCTGAGAGTAACACAGATGTGTGAGTATAAACATAAATATTTAGAATGCAGTTTAATAACATGTCTATTTAGTAGAACAATAGTGTTAGGTTTCTACACTTAGGACCTATTACCTCCCTAGCCACAGGCTTTTGACCAGGTTTAAAGTACCAGGCATGTAATCCTTCCCGTAGAGCAGGTCTCATATCCACAGCAAGCTGTTCGTTATATCCACAACAATTATGCCACTACTGTGTCATTAGTCAAACCTTGTCAGCAGGTCAGTATTGCAGAATGCACAGCTCAGTAGTAAGTGGATGAAGCAGCTTATATCTGCTCTCCCCACAGCCGGTAGAGCACCTTCTGGCACTCTGTAAACTGGCCGGCATGGGGGAAACTCCCTGATCAGTTCCAGGCTGATTTCTCTATTTCTTGTATCCAAAGTGAGTGTTTCCTTTAACAGTATTGTCTTACTATTAGTCCTGGTGGATAACCAAGAAGAGTACCTGTACTTTAAAAACAAAACAAATTTTAAAAAAAGTTATTGGTTGCTTCTTTTCCAATAATTTAGCAACTGGTTAATTTATGTTCACTGAATTAAATTTTATCAATTCTCTTCGTAATGATCAACAACTTCTACATTCTTATCCCAGCTAAAAATTACCATAGAACTTCAAACTACACAATATATTTGAGATTATTTTTGTCTTCATGTTTATCTCCCAGTTTCCAAGCTACATATAGAAAACAAATAGAAAACATCTACAGTATATTACACATTAATTTGATATGTTATTGTCTTGGCTTTCTGCTTCAGTGAAGAATTTTCATAAATTCATCAATAAAATCTAATAAATATGGTGAAGTTATTTTTGTGGAAAATGTGTTCTCTTAAATATCATTTTATCTTTATACCCATGGAACATTGCCTATGGGACAATATTCTTAAGATTTATTTATACAGAATACATCTCTCAAGAGAAGAACGTTCACATTTCACAATCAGCACAGGAAAAACTTTGAAAAATCTATTACTGCATTTTAGACATTATCCTATAATTTCAATATTATATATTATATTGAATTTATAAGAAGAATAAAATGCCTCCTATTGCTCCTAACTCCTGCCTCATTGCCAGCTCTATAGCAGGAAACCTGCTGCAGTCTCCCTTTCCTCTTTGACCCTATCTCCAACTTCTTTCCCCCAATTCATCCCAGTATCATAGCCTTCCACAGCAGCAGACATTCCCTGTGAACACACCAGCCGAGCAGAACAGGGAAACAGGTAAGCTAACTGAAGATCCTCACCACTCCCACCTCCCCCCCCAAAAAACCCCAAGTCACCAGTTTCATCCTCAGTCAGTGCTGCAACAGAATACCAGCATCAGCCTTCCTTCACCCTGCCCATATCTCCTATGGATCACATAGTCCATCTCCTCCTAAACCTTCCTCCCCTCATTGAGTAGATTTAACCCAGTCCCCAACCCCAGTAGATACCCCTTGCTAGCCCATAGGCCATGCCTGCCAGAAAACTAGGCAGACTATCTGTAGACCTGCTTTTTTCTTTCTGTTCCCTGAAATCCAGTATGCCAGTCTCATCCCCAGTTCTGCAGCAGAACAGCCATGGCAGGCCTTCCCTGATCCCCTGCTCCCATCTCCTGAGGATCCTGCCTATCTTCCCCTTCAAACACTCTTTCCAATGCATTGTTTTTTTACAGATTTCAACTTCCAGCTGGCACACCCTGCTAAATCAAGGCCTGTTTCTCCCAGGGTAACAAGTAGGCTGAAGGCAGAACTATATTTCTCCTACTGTACCTGATATCTAATCCCCCAGTCTTATCCCCAGCTTTGTAGCAAGAACTCTGATCTCCCTTTCCTTTTTGACCCCACCTTCAGCAGGTCACAAAGACCTTCTCCTCCAACCTACCTTCCTCCCAATTCATCCCAGTACTCTAGCCTCCAACCCCAGTAGACATTCGCTGGGAACACACCAACTGAGCAGGCCAAAAACAGGCAACACACAGCCATCATACTCACAGAAAATCTAGAGAATAAACAAGTCAGCCACCCAACTAAGAAACCCAGAAATCAGTACCTAGACCTATACCCATCCCAAACCCACATGCCTAAATGCCAGTATAAAAACATAGTCAATAATAGCCAGAACAATATGTCTCCGCCAGAGTTCAGCTATCCTACCACAGCAGTCCCTGAATATTCCAATATGGCTGAAGCATAAGAAAAGGCATCAAAACTACCTGCATAAAAATGACAAAAGTCCTTAAAAGGAAATGAATGAATCTAAAGAAATGTGGAAAAATACAAACAGTTGAAGGCAATGAATAAAAGTGTTCATGGCCTGAAAATGGACATAGAAGCAATAAAGAAAACATTAACTAATGCAAGTCTGGAAAAAAAAATAGGAATTCAAGCAGAAACTACAGGTGCAAGCTTTACCAACAGAATACAGGAGACGGAAGAGAGAACCTCAGACACTCAAAATACATAGAAGACGTGGCTATATCAGCCAAAGAAAAAAATTACCTCTAAAAGACTCCTGACACAAAAGATCCAGGAAACCTGGAGCACTATGAAAAGACCAAACCAATGAATAATAAGAACAAATGAAGGAGAAGAATCCCAGCTTAAAGGCCCAGAAAATATTTTCAATAAAATCACAGATAATGTTTTCTAACCTAAAGGAGATACCCACAAATATAACACAGTGTACCAAATAGATTGAACCAGAAAAAAATATCCTTGCCATATAATAATCAAAATACTAAACACACAGAACAAAGAGAGAATATTAAAAGCTGCAAGGGAAAAAACAAAGTAACATATAAAGCCAGACATATTAGAAATATACATGACTTCTCAATGAAGACTTTAAAAGCCAGGAGGGCTTGGACAGATGTCCTCAACACCCTAAGAGACAGGGATGCCAACCCAGACTACTATACCCAGCAAAACTTTCAGTCATCATAGATGGGAAAAATATCCCATGATAAAGCCAAATTTAAAAAATAACTAGCTACAAATTCAGCCCTACAGAAGGTCCTAGAATGAAAACACCAACCTAAGGAGTATAACTACACCCATGGTAAAACAGGAAAAAAATAATCTCACAACAGAAAAATCAAAATATGGGAAGCACACACACACAATAAAAAAAACAACAATGCATAATAACAGGAATTAACAGTCATCGGTCTTTGATAATCCTCATTATCAGTGGTCCCCAATAAAAGACACAGACTAATAGACTGGATGTGAAAACAGGATCTATCCTTCTTCTGTATCCAAGAAGCACTTCAACAGTATGGATAGACTTTTCCTCAGAGTAAAAGTGTTGGAAAAAGATATTCCAAGAAAATGGACTTAAGAAGTGAACTGGTATATGTAAGAATGATAAGTGGCACTGGTTACTGGCACTGTTACCTCTCAGAAAGGTCACAGCCACGACTACCCCAGTATCAGTATCAGAGCTTTATTAGGAGGAAGAGGAGTGGGGGTATGGGGGACAAGAGAACCAGGCCTGGGGAAGGAGCATATGCAGAGGGAGAGAAAAATGGTGGGGGGAAAGAGAACAGAACAGAGAGAGGGTGGGGTCTGTGTCCAGCTTTTTAAGGGTTCCTGTGAACATGTGCAGGTCGGCTTACAGAGCTACGCCACACATGCACAGATTGCATGACCACACCACACGTACATAATCACCAGCACACACTGATGACATAAGACACAAGACCCTTTGCTTAACTCCTGAACTGCACATGCTCAGTAATACAGCTGGAGTGAGGGCAGAATTCTATCAGTATAGCCATTTAATATTTACAAATGTAGATTTCAAACAAAAAAAATCAAAAAAGATAGAGCAGAACAATGCACACTCATCAAAGCAAAAATCCACCAAGATAATATTTCAGTTCTGAATATATATGCTCCCAATGCAAAAGCACCCAAGTTTGTAGAAGAAACATTACTAAAACCTAATCACACATTGATCTTCACACACGCATAATGGGAAACTTTAATATCCCACTCTCACCAGTGGATAGATCATCCATACAAAAACTAAACAGAGTACAACCGGACCTAACAAACCTTATAAACCAAATGGACCTAACATATATTTACAGAACATTTTGCTCCAAAACAAAAGAATATACCTTTTCCGCACCTCGTGGAATTTTTTCCCCAAAATTGACCACATACTTGGAAAAACCACTATGAAAATATCCAACATGATGATGATAATAATAATAATAAGTGAAGGAAAAGAATCCCAACTTAAAGACCCAGAAAATATCTTCAACAAAATCACAGAATAATATTTTCTAACCTAAAGAAAGGGATACCTATAAATGTGCAATAAGATGTACTATAAACCAAGTCTCAACAGATATAAGAAAATTGAACTAAGTCCTTGCATCCTATCAGACCATGACAGAGTAAAGCCAGATATCAACAACAGTAATAACAGAAAATTTCCAGATTCATGGAAACTGAACAGCTCCTTATTGGATGACAAATGTGTCAAGACAGAAATAAAGGAAATTAAAGACTTTATGAAATACAATGAAAATGAATAAGCAGTATACCCATACTTATGGGACACAATGAAAGCAATGCTAAGAGTCAAGTTCATAGCATTAAAAAATAATGGAGATATCTCATACTAGCAACTTATTCGCTCCCCCTGAAAGCTCTAGAACAAAAAGAAGCAAATGCACCCGAGGGGAGTATACTTCAAGATATGATTATACTGATAGCTCTATAAAGGAGAACAATGCAAAAAAATTCAATGAAACAAATTGTTTTTTTGAGAAAACCAACTAGATAGACAAACCCTTATCCAAACTAGCTAAAAAGGAGAGAGAGAATATCCATAGTAACAAAATCAGAAAAGAAAAGGGAAACATAACAACAGATACCAAGGAAATCTAGAGGATCATGAGGACATACTTTAAAAACCTGTACTCCCATTTTAGTACATGTGCTGTTGAAGCACAGAAGAGGAGTGAAGGAGGGGCAGGAGCAAATAGGAGGAAGGAATTGGAAGAGAGAAGGGAAGGGAAACTGTGGTCAGGATGTAAAACAAATGAATAGATTTAATTATTAACAAAAATTGAATAATAAAACAAACCTGTACTCCATGGAGTTGGAAAACAAAGGAAGTGGATAATTTTCTCAATAGATACCAGTTACCAAAACTAAGTCAAGATAAGACTAACAACTTAAACAGATGTATGTATAACCTCTAGCAGAATTGAAATAGTCATTAAAAGGCCCCCAACCAAAGAAAAAGCCCAGGACTATATAGTCTTAGCACAGAATTCTACCAGGTTTTCAAAGAAGAGTTAACATCAATACTCCTAGAATTATTCCTCAAAATAGAAACAGAAAGAACACTGCCCAATTCATTTTATGAAGCCAAATTCATCCTGATACCAAAACCACATAAAGACTGAACAAAGAAAGAAAATTACAGACCACATTCCCTTATGAACATAGATTCAGATATACTGAATAAAATGCTTACAAATTAAGTACAGAACATGTCATGATCAAATGGACTCCATCCCAGAGCTTCAGGGAACATTCAGTATAAGGAAATCAATAAATGTAATATACCATACAAACAAACTGAAAAGTAAAAATCACATGATCATTTTTCATTAGATGTAGAAAAGCCTTTTGACAGAATACAACACTCCCTTTATAATAAAAATCCTAGGGTGATTAAGGATACAAGGGACATCTCTAACCATAATAAAGGCAATTTACAGCTAGCTGATAGCCAACTTCAAATTAAACTAAGAGAAAAACAAAGTAATTCCACTAAAATCAGGGACACGATGAGGCTATTCATTCTCTCTACAACTATTCAATATAGTACTTGAAGTTTTAGCTAGAGCAATAAGACAACCAAAAGAGGTCAATGGAATACAAATTGGAAAGGAAGAAGTTAAAATATCATTATTTGCTTATGATGTAAGAGTATACATAAGTGACCATAAAAAATTCCACCAGGGAATTCCTATAGCTGATAAATACTTTCAGCAAAGTAAATGGATAGAAGATTAATTGGAAAAAAATCAGTAGCCTTCCCATATACAAATGACAAATGAACTGAGAAATAAATCAGGGAAATGACATACTTCACAAGAGCCTCAAATAATATATTTTGTGATAAAAAATTGAAGAAGGTATCATAATTTGGAAAGATCTCTCATGCTCATAGATTGGAATAATTAACATAAAACTGTGCTTCCTATAAAAAGCAATCTACAAATTCAATAAATTCCATTTAAAAATTCCAACACAATTCTTACAGATCTTGACAGGCCAATTCTTAACTTCATATGGAAAAACAAATTCCCAGAAGAGCTAAAACAACCCTGAACAATGGAAGAATTGCTGGCGGTATCACCAGTCCTGATTACAAGATGTACTACAGAGCTACAGCAGTAAAAATTGCATAGTATTAACCTAAACATAGAAACATTGATCAATGGAGTCAAATTGAAGACAGACATATATTCACATACCTATGGACTCCTGAATGTTGATGAAGAAGTCAGAAATACACACTGGAAAAGACCCATCTTCAACAAACACTGCTGGTCAAGCTGGAGGTCTACAGGCAGAAGAAGGCAAATAGATTCATATTTATCAATTATCACCATGCACAAAACTCAAGTCCCAGCGTATCAAAGACCCCAATATTAAACCAGAAACACTGAACCTCTTAGAACAGAAAATGGGCAAGAGCCTTGAATGCATTGGCACAGAAGACAACTTTCTGAACACAACACCAATAGTGCAGTCTCTAAAATCAACAATTAGTAAATGGGACCTCATGAAACTGAAAAGCTTTTGTATGTAAGGCAAAGGATGCTGTCAATCAGAAAAACTGGCAGCCTACAAAATGGAAAAAAAGATTTTTACCAACAGTACAATTGGTAGAAGACTGCCACCCAAAATATATAAAGGACTCAATAAACTAGATATTAAAAATTAAATAATTGAATTTAAAATATTGGCTCCCATGGGAGGCCTTACCTTTTCTGAATGGAGAAGGGGGAGGAGGAGATGGGGGAAGGGTTGAAGGGAGGTAGGGGAGGGAAAAGGAGGAGAGGAGGGAAGGGAACCCTGTTGGTATGTAAAATAAATTTAAAAATTAATAAAAAATGGAGAACAGATCTAAACAGAATTCTCAATAGAGGAAACTCAAATGGATAAGAAACACTTAAAGAAATGTTCAACATCCTTAGCTATCAGGGAAATGGGAATCAAAACTACTTTGAGATTCCATCTTACATAAGCCATAATGGCCAAGATCAATAACACACTGTCAGCTCTTGCTGGAGAGAATATAAAACAGCAATGAGAACACTCCTCCATTTCTGGTGGGAGTGCAAACTTGTACAGCCACTATGGAAATCATTATGGTGGTTCCTCAGTGAACTGGAAATTGATTTACCTCAAGACCCATCTATATCACTCTTGGACATATACCCCAAAGACATGACATCCTACTACAAGGAAACTTGCTCATCTATGTTCATAGCAGCTTTATTCATAATAACGTGGAACTGGAAACATGCTAGATGTCACTCATCAGAGGAATGGATAAAGGAGTATTTCTCAGCTGTTAAAAAATATCATGAAATTTGAAGGCAAATGGATCCCAGACCTAGAAAGATAAATATATCTATCCACTCATAAATGAATATTAGCTGTTATATAAATGATCACCAAACTACAATCCATAGATCTAGATAAGTTAGGTAAAGAGGAGGGGTCAAGGGGAATACATGGATGTCCCTGGGAGGAGGAATAAAATGGATTTTTCTGGGAAGACTGGGGTCAACTGGGGACAGCATCAATGCTGATCAAATTGTAGGGAGATAGGGTGGAGAAAGAGAGTCAGGGAGAGATGGCTAGAACTCGGGGGGGGGGATTTGCTTGGTGGTGCAGAAACCTAGTGTAGTAGAAACTTCCTGGAATGTATGAAGGTTATTCTAAGGAGGACTCCTAGAAATGGGGGATATGGAGTCTCAATTGGCCATCTCTTGTCACCAGGTGAGGCTTCAAATGGGACTGGGTTGCCCTCAATTGAGTTGTTGGCCCAGGAGGTCTCATGGAAATTCCCAAACATCTCAGGCTATTGCTTAGATGAAATGTTGCTCTCTGCAACCCCACAGCAAGACCCCCTTGCCAAGGAAAATACCCACATAACTCACTGAACATGCAGAAGTGGTACTGGTACCTACATGGAGCCTTCACCTCTACTTTCTAGTCTCTTTGGTGCAGGAAGGTACTCTGCAGGCTACCATATGAGAACTCTGGACACCAACCAAGCCTCAAAACCTTTGACCCACAACCTGTCCTGCCTGCAAAATATGCTAGGGGAATGGTGGCACAGAACTAACAGGAGTAGCCAACCAATATCTGACTTGACTTGACTCCCATTCCATAAGAAGAAATCCTGATACTGCTTGGGTAACCAAGTACCAGAAACTAGATAGTACAGAGACACAAAACCTACTGGTGTAAAAAAAATTATCAATAAAATAACCTCTGCTGTACTCATAGATCAGTTCTTTTATCCAATCATCATCAGAGATGCTTTCTCTGGTCTCAGACAGGAACAGATGCAGAGACCCATAGCCATATATCATGTGGAGAGAGAGACAGAGAGAGAGAGAGAGAGAGAGAGAGAGAGAGAGAGAGAGAGAGAGAGAGTCTAAATAGAGGTCTCCATTAAATCCCTTCCCTCAGAACTGAGGGAATCCTACAGAAAAGGAGGCAAAATAATTGTTGGATTGAGGTCAGGAGAACGAGGACCCCCTACTCAACTAAGCACGGTGCATATGAGCTCACAGAAACTGAAGCAGAAAGCATAGGGCCTACATGCATCCTCATCAGGTCCTCTGTATATGTACTATATCTAGTAGCTTAACATTTTATGGGACTCTTGACTGTGAGAGTGAGTGTGTTTCTGACTCTTGTGCCTGCTCTTGGAACTCTTCTTCTGCTTTTTGCTGTGTCCAACTTCAATATGATAGATTTTTGCTTTATCTTATTATATTTTATTTTGTCATGTTTGCTTGCTATCTCTTAGAGACTTGTTCTTTTCTAATGAGATAGAAAGTAACCTGAACCTGGAAGGGAGGAGAGGTGGGAAGAACCCGGGAGAAGTAGAGGAAGGGAAAACTATAATAGGATATATTATAAGGTAAATGAACCTATTTTCAATAAAAGAAAAAAAGAAAAATGCAATACACTTCTGGGAGATTTTGCTTTGTTTTACATAAAAATATATATTTAATTCAGATTCTAGAATGCCTTTTTTATTTTAGATTTATTATTTATTTACTGTGTGTTTACATGGTGTTTGTTTGTGTGTGTGTGTGTTTCTTCTTATGTTAAGAATACATTTCCATTAAATATATATATATATGAACATATGATATTTAGGATATATTTATTTGTGTGTGTGTCAGTGTGTGTCTTTAATGTTAAGTTGGAAGGTATCTGTTTTGCTTGTGTCCTGGTGGAAAATGAAAGGAAGAATTGGGGGCACATGCATGAATAAAATTTTCAAAGAAGAAATAAAAATACTTTAAAAATTTAATGTTAAAATCTAGTCCACAGAAGCATATTTAAAATGCTCTGATATGGGTCAGAAGAAAACCAAAATTAAGGGACTATTCTATTGGCACTAATTTCAATTCTTTGGTTCTATTTTGATTCTTAAAACTTTTCTTAAGTTATGAATTTTATATCAAAATTTATAAGACACACACACACACACACACACACACACATATATATATATATATATATTTATATATATATAAAACTTTTGCTATTATACTAACGGTAATATAGACTACTAACTAATTCTAGAAAAAAAATGGCTTCATTTAGCTGCCTATACATGTTTTTGTGTTGGAGTCTCTATCAGTTTTCTGTAGGGAATCATGACCAGGCGCAACAGTGAATTTGAAGTCTCCAAAAAGATGATGGGGCCCCACAACAATGATACCACATGGATAATAATAATACCACTAAGATGACAAACATCATCCAAGGATCAGCTCTGGACTAAAAACTGCTCAGGACAATTTCGAGATGGCTAGATCAGATGATCCAGCCTCTCAGACTACTTGAAAAAGGACTTGAGATAAGCCCTGAACTTTTGCATTATACAGAGACTAGACAACAAGTGCTACAGCTACCACTCCGGGACTTGAAAATTCACTAATTTTTTTTCTTTTCAGGATCCCCTAAAGATGCTTTCACCCACAAACAGCAGGAAGCAACTTTAAGAACACAATGTTCATATTCTTAATGGTGGGGTGAGTAGTTTATGGTCTTTCAATGGGTTTTGGGTTTGGAATAATTGTCATTGTTTAGAATATTTGGTTACAAGTTGCTGTTAATGGTCAGGAAAGAAGCTAAATAAAGGAGATTAGATTTAAGGATTTTGTTTGGAAAAAAGAAAAAGAAAAGAAAAAAGGGGATATAGATAAGAGGTAGATTATTTAATCTATTCTAAAAATGTAGAAACGATAGAATAAAGGGTGAATTATTGAATCTACTCTGAAAAGAAAAATGAAAGGATATAGACATGATACAGATAAGAAGATAGATTATTTAATTTATTTTTAAAAGACAACTAGTAGTTTTAAATATTTTACACCAGATTGGATTTTTATATATTATATACAAATTATATATATTGATACAAATTTGAGATTGATTTTGTTAGAAAATGCTGTACGTATATTTCTAATCTTGTTCAGGATATTGTACCTATACATTTCATTTAAGAATGTAATGCAGCCGGAGGTGGTGGCAGATGTCTTTAATCCCAGAACTTGGGAGGCAGAGGCTGGTGGATCTTTGTGAGTTCAAGGCCAGTCTGGTCTACAGAGTGACATCCACGTAAGGCACAAAGCTACACAGAGAAACGCTGTCTCAAAAAAACAAAAAAAAAAAAAAATGTAATGCAATTTGCTAATCCTTGAATGTTATTATTACTAACTATTAGGATATAAAGTTAGTAGTTAGACATTACAATCAAACTTTTAGTCATATTAGGTATGTTTTCAAGGCTAAGCACAGATATATTTTAGATAGACAGTCCATCTTGAAACCCTTCTGAGATCTATAGAATGTGGCATTTAAAATATTTTAATAACATAGAGTTTTTTTTCTTTTTTTATGACTGAGACATGTCTGCTCCTGGCAGCACCAATCTACTTCAAAGAAGATATGGACATTGAAAAAAACTGCATATGGAATTAATTTTCATTGTGGCAAAAGTTAGCCACTGGGCAAGAAAGTGCCCTTGCATCGACTGCTGACAGTATGCTGTCCAAAACGGACAAACAGGACACAAAACAAAGGAATACCGATCCTTGCCAAGACAAGTGTGGTTGCAGCTTTGTCAACAGGCATCCTCTGAGGCCAGGACAATATGTCACCATTGCTGAAGTGGCTTTGCAATCCAGAAGAGGTACAGTGCCACTTTCTTTGAAGGCAGCTTAACAGGCAGTGGACCAATGGCTTCTGGTGTGCAGTGGAACAGTAGCTGAAATAGTTATTCTTGAAGGATTAAGTAGGCTAATGGAGTCTAACCTCTCAATGGTAGACTGGCATTTAGTAAAGGAGAGAAAGCCACCCACAAGCCAAGAAGAATGGGCAGGCAAATTCCAAAACACTAGCAATTTCCAGAATTTAAAATATTGAATCATGACAGGACACTGGCGGAATTCATGTTTATCTGGTACAAGGAATACTCGCACTGAATGTGAGGTTGAGCTGTGGGCCTTGCATACATCCTACTTCACAAATGAGTCTGTCAGATATACTAAGCCTGTAGACTGAAGATGATGCCCCAATGTGCAGAGAAACCTCGGATTCCTCGGACTGTCCAGGAAGCTGGCTGTTTCTGTCATAACTCATTTTTGGAAATCACTTGTTTGCACTTCCTGTTTTGCTCGGTAATATTTCCTTCTTGGGTCTCTGAGGGAGTTGAAGATTAGATAGTTATAGCTACAGTTTTCTTGTTAAGAAATTAAGAAAAGAAACTCAGTAAGATGTCTTAAGCCTATGAGTTTGAAAGGTATCACAAGATGGTTTTCTGTTGATAACATAAGTTAGGATAGAAAGTGAATTAGGTACATTTTGAACTCACCAAAATAGATTAGATAGTGGAATATTTTCTCTGAATTTGTCTAATGCAAATACTAGACAATGTTGACATATTTATTGCTTGTATATATTGTATATAGTTATTGTACTTATTGTTTATAGTTTTTCCTTTATTAATTATAACTTTTTATTATTTTTATTATTTTATTAGACAAAAAAGGGGAAATGTGGTGATATTTTATTTGTGCTTTAATAAATAAAATTTGCCTGGAGATCAGAGGAAATAGCAAGCCATTTTAAGTAAACAAAGGGGTCAGGCAGCCGTAGCACATGCCCTTAATCCTATCACTTAGCAGGCAGGATCTTCGTGTGTTTAAGGCCACACTAGGGGACAGAGCCAAGTGTGGTGACACATACCTTTTGTCCCAGTACCAGCCATAGAGATCTGGAGGTCTGTACAGACAAGCAGAAAGTGACAGAGCTGTGTAGGAAGAGGAAGTGAGGTAACTGGGCTAAGATAGCCAATGAGAGGGCAGAGCAGCAAGGCAATAAAGGCGTGGGTAGACAGGAAGTAATTCATATTTGGAAGCTGCCAAGTTGGTGAGGTGAGGTTAGCTGTGGCTTTCTCTATTTCCCTGAACTTTCTCTAAGGCTTTCACCCCTATATTTGGCTTCATGTTTTTTATTTAATCAGACCATTTAGAAATTCGTCTACAATGCTTTTTTTTTGTCACCTGTCCAAAATGTATCTCATCCTAAGGAAATGACCTTTTGTATTTTAAAATAAATAACAACTCTAGCTCTAAACAACAACCTCAGTCTAATTTTTCTCTTATAACATTCTTCCTCTTAATGTTAAATCCATGTATGGTGACAGACACCTGTAATTTCAGAACCCAAAAGGCTGAGACAGGAGCATCACCACCATTTCCTAGCCAGTATGGGCTATTCAGTAGGATCCTATCCCAAAGAGCCACTCCCTATCATGTATACATGCCAAACATCCCAGTTTATTATAGATCACACATGAGTATTAGCAATATAAATTTTTAGTGTACAGAAACACATTCTCCACACATTAACAATAAACTATCAGGCTGTTTTCATTGGCTGACAGATAAGCACCTGTTGTACTGATGACATTTACCCTTGAAGTCCTTAATAAAGGCCTTTGGAAGCACTTTATATTTACTAATCTGCTTCTCAAAACTAGCTAGATTTTACTAGGCTTTTGCTGATTTCATGTTAAAGCAAGCACTTGTCATCTTAGACAAACATTAATTTATAGGAGGAAATTTTAATGTTTACATTCATTTGTGTGTATCTTTGCCTGAAAGAAGGTAGTTAAAGAGTGAGTTAACACAGCTTTTTTTTATTTCAGCCATCCGGAAATATGTCTGGGGTTGGGAAAATAAGAACAGACAAAGAATAGAAATATTTCTTCAAAGTCACCTTCAACAGATTCAATAGAGCCAAGAAAATATTTCAGTGACTTTGACAATAGGTCAACAATAATCACCAAATGGAAATGCAGTGATCAAAATAATAGGACACTGAGGAGCTATGGAGCATCAGAGGACATACTACACACTGGAGTAACAGCTGGGAAGAGGGTGAGAGAACAGGGTTTTAAATATGAAGAATTGAAAATTTTCCACAAATTCAGGAAATTCAGTGACTACCACAGGGAGGAATCCCAACAAAGCTGCAACTAAATAATAGCAATGAACCACTAAGGGCCATTCCCAAAAGCAGCCTGAAAAGGAGTATAAAAGCATGTATATAGACAAATAAATATAGTCATTTCAGAGGAAACCATGCACACAAGAAAGAGTAGAATGAAACCTTCAATATTTTAAGAAAAAAAACCCTTCTAACTGGAATTTTACATGCATGCAAAATTTATAATTCCATGAAAATGTTCACAGAAAAAAAAAAGGAATACATAAGATCTGCAATGCTTGGGTTCCTATTTCTATTACAGCAAATTGTACAGGTGTAGTGGCTCAGTACAACATAAATCCATCTTCTTGCAATGTGAAGATCCGGATTCTTAAGCAAGGTTTCTGCAAACCCCCATGCCTTCATACCTGCATGCCTTTTGGAAACTGTGACAAAAGTCTGTTCCTTTGGCTTTTCTGCCTTCTGGGTACCAGCTGTGTCCTCTGGCTTATAGTCTGTTCCTCTGTGTGTAGACCCCGCCATGTGGAGTCTCGTATTCTCTCTGACATAGCCCAGTGTCATGTTGTCCTTGGGATAAAATTCAGAGCTTGCTGTTTTCTTTCTTGATTATCCATAGATATGTACTGTGTGATAGAAGGTGGCACAGGTCTGTAGTTACAACACTTGGGACTGATGTAGGGTTTCTTGACCAAGGAGTTCATCACTATCCTGGATAAGTAAGACTTCATTCCAACATCCCTACCAAAACTAGAAAGGATACCATAATATAAAGGGAAAAGTATTGCAGAATTCACAAAAACAGAAAAAAAAGATTAAGAAGATAGAAAATTAGATAGAACAATAAAAAATGCTTAGCTACTGAAGGAGAATAAAATGATGAATAAGAAATTATCATAAACAAGCAACACTGTGGAGATGACCTTTAATTCAATTACACATATGGTTACTCCAAACATGCATGGTGTGAGAACACCAGTTTTAAAAGACATTTTTTTAGGTTGTATTATAAACATGATAGAAATTAGCACCACATCCAGCAAACCTACTTTAAATATCAAGACTCAGATAAAATTAACAATTGTTGCATTATCCTACATGACAACCATGAAAACTCTTTGCTAACTATTTATATGATACATAATTAATATGCATGATGAACATTCAAAAAAGACAAACCTTGACTGTCACTCACACTTAAAATCCTAGCACTTTAGGAGGCAAACCCAGGAGGATCTAGTGGAAAGGACCAGCCTAGACTATATGTAGTTCAAGAGACTATTCAAAACAAAACGTTACCACTGAAAAAATCAACAATTCAATCAATAAGTGAGTTAAACAGCTTAATAAGCACTTTTAAAGAGAGACAGTACAAGTGTGTAACCACTATAATCAACTGTAATCACCTGGAATGTCAAAGCATGACTATATTGAGATCTCCTCTCTCCCCAGTCAGATGGCTGTCACCTAGGGGGAAAAAAAACACAGCGCATGTTAGTGGAGACATAGGAAAAAAGAAAACCTCATTTATTAGTGGGGCAGATGGAAATTAATTCAGCTAAACAGAAATCAGTTTAGAGATTCCTTGAAATCTAAAATATAATTCAGCTATACTGCTCACGAGTATATGACCAAAGGAATCAGTGTCAGCATCCAAAATAAACACATGCATACTCCTGTTGATTGCAACATGGTTGACAACAGGCAAGTTATAGGACCAGTTGAGGTGATTTTAACAGACTAATAGGTTTAAAAAGAAAGTCTCATACACATACATAATAGAGCATCACTCAGACATAAAGAGAAACAAAATGATATTCCTTTCAGGAAAATGAATATAACTGGAGACAAAAATGATAATCACTAGAAACAAGACTCGTGAAGACAAATATTACACACTGTGTGTCATAACTCAAACCTGAAGCACAAATAAGAACCTGAGGAAAAGACAGGAGGGTTAAGACAATGTAATGGGAAAGAGTATGATCAAAATATGCTGTATAAGTGCATGAAATTTTGATGATGAAACCCATTACATTTGACAATTAATATAAACTAGTAAAATTTGAGGGTTCCTAATGTGACATAACAGTATAACATGTCAAAGGCTATCAAAATAAATTCTTATCTCCATTAGAAGCATAGGCAAAGGAGGCATTTCAACAAGAAAGATTATCAGCATTACTGCCATGCTAAGATTTCAGTGCTTGTGACCTCCAATACTTGTGTTGAAAAACACTTGCCATGATATTAAAATGTGAAAAGTTTAAGAGGTAATTAGGCCTTAAGGACTCCACCTTCATGAATGAGTAAATACCCTAATCATCTTATGAGTAGTTACCTTGGCAGTAGGTTTTATATCCAAATCCAAGTAGTGTGTGTGTGTGTGTTCTCTGCCTCTCTGTCTGTTTCTGTCTGCCTTTCTGACTCTCTCCTCTCTCTCTCTCTCTCTCTCTCTCTCTCTCTCCTCTCTCTCTCTCTCTCTCTCTCTCTCTCATTATATCATTATATATCCTCCCCTTTCCTCTTCTATATTCTACCACATGACAACATAAGAATGTCATTGTAAGTTTCTGATTATTCAAATTTGGAACATTCTAACAACTTAAATTCTGTAACAATACATTTATTTTCATTATAAATTGCCTATATTTAAGCTCTTGATTATACTAAAATTGAACAGAGAGAGAATTATAAAATAAGAAAATATGATGATCCAACCCTATAATGCATTAGAAATTTATCACATAAATTAGGTATTTGGTACTAGAGCAAGCATAATTTTAAATATTCACAAAGATGTTAATGAAAAATATGTTGATTAATTAATTTACTTCATCAGATTTTTACAAATTTGTCAAGATTATGAAGCATTCAGGAAATACATAGTAGGTCATATGAGCA
Source organism: Peromyscus maniculatus bairdii (assembly GCF_049852395.1). NCBI lineage: Eukaryota > Metazoa > Chordata > Mammalia > Rodentia > Cricetidae > Peromyscus > Peromyscus maniculatus. The sequence continues at coordinate 63,074,602 of NC_134872.1, read as the reverse complement.
AAAGAGGAATATACCTAATTAAAATGTAACTTGGTGAGCATATGAATAAAAAAGTTTACTCTAAGCACATACTTTCCTTGTAGTATATTACTTGATAAACCTGCCTGTTCTCTTTGTACTCTGCAACTAAAATTTTGAAAATAAAAAACACTTAAGTAAGGCTGCTGCATAGATGATATGTTCCAGTCATCCTTTGGCTTTTCTGATCTAGGAATAGTTTCATATGATGGTTAAAATATGCAAAATAAAGCCTCTGTCTTAAATGGAATTTTATTCATTTACAGAGATTGGATTATTCTTGCTTCTAAATGAGACGTAAGTGAGTGTTGCTCTGTTCTACATAAGAACAAGACGGCTAGGGAACTGGTGCTTACTGCAATACAAACTCCACTGAGGGATCAGGGTTCAAATCAATGTGTGATTCACTATGGAGAAATAATTTTATTGCCAGTACATGGAAAATTCACATTAGTTCTATTAAACATGATGTCATGGTCTAGTGTAGAAACAATGACACAATAGTTTGTATCATTAAATACTATGTGTCATACCACCAAAAGAAGTACCACTGGACATAAACATTCTATTCACATAAATTTAAAAAAAAAATAATAATAGTAATTACTTCAGTTGCCAGAGTTCAAGAAACTGTGTAGTACTTGGATTTTGAAAAGCATAACACCGGCTACTTTTAGGATATCATATTTGAGACTAGAGTCCTGACCAGTATTATTATAAGTAAAATTTCAGGCAACACAATTCTATCTCAACATGTCTTGATTCTCCTATTAAATGTCAATCCTTGGATTAACTATATGCCGCATGAGTATTTTCTCTAACATCATGACCAGCCACTGCTCCATGTGGTGCTCATGTCTGTATGTGTTCCTTTCTGCTGACTGTGTGCTTAATTTAGTGACAACAAAAATCATGTGCAGTCATTCTTGACATTGCATTACAGAAATATTATGATGCCTGTTTGTTGTGAATCTGCTCTCTCTCTCTCTCTCTCTCTCTCTCTCTCTCTCTCTCTCTCTCTCTCTCTCTCTCTCTCTCTCCTCTTTGAGAAGACCACCGCCATGCTGGAAGCATCTCAGATGAAAGATAGAATTCTTAAGATGTAAGCAGTGAGGAACTGAGGCCTTTAACAAGCTAGCCTTGTTGAATCTGTATAGCCAGCTGAATTTAGACTAAGACTTTCTCCTGGTAACAGTAGGAGCTCTAGAGCTTTGTCACAACAGTCAGAGGCCAGAGGTACCCAGCTCAGCTCTAACCCATAGATGCTACAATGATGAATGCTTGTTTGAAGGTTCCCTACTTTGCTTATTTTGGGGAAAGATTATTAATCACCTCCCATGAACAGTGAAAATGACACTCATCTTTAAATTTGGTTTTAACTTTATTATGATATCAATGACTTCTCTTGAATTAAACTAGCACCTAATCAGTGATGCGATAAGATAAACTACCCAACAAATAACTCCATTCAGTTTTAAGTTTCCAGAAACACAGAGGGCAAAAAAAATGAAAATTGAAATTCTCAGCAATGAGGATAACTAAAAAAATCTCTTTGCTTATGACTTAACAATTTGGCCTCATGTGAGCAGAGAGTAGATATTAACTAGATGCTTGTATCTCTTTAAATACAACTAAATACCCAGGGTATGATTTCAAAGCTCTCTGTAAAATTTCTGATAATTTCTAGGGAGTTGCATATTTAAGGTGACCTCAGGGGCTGATATATATATATATATACCAATTGTGTCTTGATATACCATTAACTCAGACTTGGATCTCTAGCTCATACTTCCATAAAATCTATTAAAAAGTTGAGTTGAACAAATAAACTACATCGAAAAAGGAGTCAACATAATAGTACAATAGATGTGTGTATATAGTTGTATCAAATAGCACACACTAGTTCAAGTTCATGTTAAACACTACATGTACTCATTCTTAAGATTCTTCTTGGCCATACAGTCAACACTTTCAGTTTGACCCTTCATTCTACATGGGATTTGTCTTTACTATTTCTTCTTTCCCACAATCTCACATTGCCTCTTTCTGATTTCAAGGACAAAAGTTGAAACGCTAATCATTTGTTTTCTGTTGTCATTTATTTTCACAAGAGCTTTAGTCTATTTTAATATATACAACCAACTTTTACATAGAAATCTGTAGAGTTGCTACACACAGACACACACACACAGAGACACCACCACCACCACCACCACCACCACCACCACCACCACCACCACCACCACCACCGGATTTCTACAGTAATTCATGGTTTGCATACAGGTAATATGCTGAATGGTAATATTCTTACTTCTTCACCAATACCTTCAAAAGCATTTGTGTGAATAAACTTCTTAATAGAAAATTGCATAGCTAAATTTTCATTTATCATAATTTTCCCTTTGAAGTTGAATTTCTCATTTCAGAAGTTAACAAAAAAGATGATTATTTCCTAATTATACAAAAAAGGTGAGTTTTTTAGAAGAAAATGAAAGTGATAAGAACATGCCAATAAGGTTTATAAATGTATCATTGTCTGATAGTAGGATGCATCATTCAGTAAGGAATAAGAATATGTATTAATACATATTTAATGAATCCTCACTCTTTCCCAAGAACCAGGATAAAGGAATTGAAAGCTATCTTGCTTCCTTTATAGATTAAAAGGGAAATGAAATACACGGAGAGAAAGAAAAGGTGAGAGCAGCCTTATCAACAGTTTCAACAGCACTGAAGTCTGCCTATCCACAACTCTGTGTGTGAGGTACGAAAATTCCAGACAGCCAGGAAGGAGGAAGCTCAGTGATGAGGAGGTTTGGCAGGAATTGAGCTTCAAGTATGTCTGGATTGCTCTGTGGCCATAGACCTAGGCATATACATATTTTTTCATAAATTCCAAGTACTCTAGATGAGCTGTACCAGTAGAAAAGTGTAACTCAATGGAGTTGTTAGTAATCAACGAATTACTGTGTATAAGAAAACATATTAACATTAGTAAAATAAATTTGCAAGCACGGGATAACAATTTACAAAGCTTAGAAATTTGTAAGAGTCATTGGAGAAAAAAAAGCCAAGTAGGGATTAGAAGACACAATTCTCCAATAAATTTAATGAAAATTAAACTTGAGGGACACGAGGAACAAAAATCAGAACGGCAGTAGCAAATCAGCATTTAGATACAACAACTAAAGAGAACTATTACAACAGGTGGCCTCTGTGGTCCAAGGCATGACTACTGCTGTTCATAAATGGTGCTTCAAATACATTTAAAATTTCCTTTGATGTTTGTACTACTTCTTTTGTTTAATAATCCCCATTTGTCTCTGAGTCGTGGCTAGGCACCATTATGGAGAAAGATGTTTCTTCATTGCCTAGTCCTCAGTAACCATGGGACCTTATTGGCTTGTGTTTTGAGGCAGAGGACTCTGTTATTTCTCTTAGTGTTTATCTAAATGAAAATTTTTTTCTGTGTGCATGTGCATGTGTGTACATGCTTGGAAGGGGGATACATGTGCATGCACACCCATGTCCATACTCTCAGCTGTTCTTTGAGAATTTATATTTAACCCATTTGCATTTTAATACTAACAGAAGCAGCTACATTGTTTTACAGATCAAGAACACCACATTAAAAGACAGCATGGAATACCTGGATTGAAAACTGTTTGAGAAGAATGTAATTTACTATGTTTCCTGAATGTAAGCAACATCATTTACTACAGTAGGAATCTCTTTCAAGAGGTACACATACAAAAAAAATTCCATACACCAAAGTCTTAGCAGTTTTTTTTTTTCATTTCTTAAATGGTATAAGCTTAATTTAAGGTTGTAATTAACTTACTATTTTAAAGCATGAGGACACTAGTTCTCAATAAGTGGAGTTTATAAGTCTCAAAGTGGCAGGGTTCACATTCAGATTTCCTCAATTTGAACCTTAAATATTTCTTCAAAATCAATTAATACAAAACTAAATATATTGCATTTGCTTTGAACTAAAATATAATTGCATCATTTGTTTGTTCTTCTCTCTCCTCCCTCCATCCCGCCCCTGACTCTCCATTCCCTTTCAAATTCACAGCCTCTTATTCTTTAATTATTGTTACATATATATGCATATGTATGTGCTAATAAATACATAAATGCAACCTGCTGAGTCCATTTAGCATATATATATATATATATATATATATATATATATATATATATATATATCCACTTGAGAGTGGATGATTTTAAAAGTAGTACTCAGAAGGAACTCCTGTTGGTTTGCCTTGTCTAACTTCAATGTGATGGTGTTTGCTTTATCTTATTATTTTTTATATTATTATATTTTGTTGCTATCTCCTAGGAGCCTGTTCTTTTCTAAGGAGAGACACAAAGGGAGTACACCTGGGTGGGAGGGGATGTGGGGAAGAATAGAGGGAGGGGGAACTTTAATCAGGATATATCATAATAATTTATTTAACATATAAAATAAACAAACAAACAAATATATAAGTAACCCATCTAGGGCAAATTAATTTGGTAGCTAAAGAAACCATAAAACACATAGTCCTGAGGAAATGTGTGTTTAGCCAGGCACACACAGGTGGTCATCCTCATTTCTTCCTGATATTAGGCACTCCTCCTGTGAGACCTAAATAGCCCACCTTCCCCACCTCCATAGCTGCCCTCTTGACATCCACACTTCCCCCCACCTCTCCCTAGTACCCAAGGGCATTCACATCCCTATGGTGTGTTCTAAGAGGTGCTTGTCCAGGTACCTGGACAAGGGGCCCGGTAGTTCCTTCCCTGTCCTCAGTTTGTCACTGGGACAATGAAATGGCACTTCAGGGAAAGTCCATTGCCACTAAGCCCAGTGACCTGAGTTCCATGGGACCCACATGATGGAAGGAGAGAACCAACTCCTGCTACTGGCTCTGAGACATCCACATGATTGCATGTCACCCCCTCTGACCTCCACATGCTTGCATGCCCATCCAACACATACACGATTTTTTAAATGTATTTAAATGTATCCTTCTAAAACAAAACATAAGCCAGAGTTTACCTCCATGGTAGAGTGAAATATAGTAGCCCAAACCTCTGGATTGAATTCACAATACACATAAATATAAATAAAACCAATTTTTCTCATGGGCCTTCTAGGCACCATGGTGGTAAGTCATGAAATCCCACAGGTTTTATGAACAATATCACTCTGTTGTTGTGGGTGGTAAGAGAGAATTTTAAATGTTATTTTCAGGAATTCTTTCTTTTCATTAACTGACTTGCAACTCAACAATGAATTTTTTATTATATGTGTGTGATTTTTTTAAATATTTTTTATTATTATTATTTATTTTACAATACTATTCAGTTCTACATAATAGCCACAGATTCCCTTGTTCTCTCCCTTCCTGCCCCCCTCTCCTTCCCCCCAGCACACCTCCCATTCCCACCTCCTCCAGATCAAGGTCTCCTCCGAGGACTGGGATCGACCTGATAGACTCAGTCCAGGCAGGTCCAGTCCCCTCCTCCTAGATTGAGCCAAGCGTCCCTGCGTAAGTCCCAGGTTTCAAACAGCTAACTCATGCAACGAGCCCAGGACCTGGTACCACTGCCTAGATGCCTCCCAAACAGATCAAGCCAATCAACTGTCTCACCTATTCAGGGGGCCTGATCCAGTTGGGGGCCCCTCAGCCTTTGGTTCATAGTTCATATCTTTCCATTCATTTGGTTATTTGTCCCTGTGCTTTATCCAACCTTGGTTTCAACAATTCTCGCTCATATAAACCCTCCTCTTTCTCACTAATTAGACTCCCAGCGCTCCACCCGGGGCCTAGCCATGGATGTCTGCATCCAGATTCCTCAGTCCTTGGATGGGGTTTATGGCACAACTATTAGGGTGTTTGGCCATCCCATCACCAGAGTAGGTCAGTCCCGGCTGTCTCTCGACCATTGCCAGCAGTCTTTTGTGGGGGTATCTTTGTGGATTTCTGTGGGCATCTTTACCTCTTTGTTTCTTCCTTTTCTCATGTGGTCTTCATTTACCATGGTCTCCTATTTCTTGTTCTCCCTCTCTGTTCTTGATCCAGCTAGGATCTCCCGCACTCTTTCCCTCGACCCTCGCCCTTCATTGCTCCCACTCATGTCCAGGCTGTCAATCTACAGATTCAATGCAATCCCCATCAAAATACCAACACAAATCTTCACAGACCTGGAAAGAATAATACTCAACTTCATATGGAAAAACAAAAAACTCAGGATAGCCAAAAGAATCCTGTACAATAAAACAACCTCTGGAGGCATCACAATCCCTGACTTCAAGCTCTACTAAAGAGCTACAGCAATAAAAACAGCTTGGTATTGGCATAAAAACCAACATGTGGACCAATGGAATTGAATTGAAGACCCTGACATTAACCCACACACCTATGAACATATAATTTTTGAAAAAGAAGCCAAAAGTGTACAATAGAAAAAAGAAAGCATCTTCAACAAAGGGTGCTGGCATAACTGGATATCAACATGTAGAAGGCTGCAAATAGATCCATATCTGTCACAGTGCACAAAACTTAAGTCCAAGTGGATCAAGGACCTCAACATAAATCCAGCTACTCTGAACCTGCTAGAAGAGAAAGTAGGAAGTAGTCTTGAACGCATTGGCATAGGAGATCACTTCCTAAATATAACACCAGTAGCACAGACACTGAGACAATCAATCAATCAATGGGACCTCTTGAAACTGAGAAGCTTTTGTAGAGCAAAGGATATGGTCAACAAGGTCAACAAGGGACAGCCTACAGAATGGGAAAAGATCTTCACCAATCCCACATGTGACAGAGGACTTATATCCAGAATATATAAGGAACTCAAGAATTTAGACATCAAAACAACCAACAGTAAAATTGAGAAATGGGCTATAGAACTAAATAGAGAATTCTCAACAGAGGAAACTCAAATGGCTGAAAGACATTTAAGGAATTGCTCAACATCCCTAATCATCAGGGAAATGCAAATCAAAACAACTCTGAGATACCACCTTATGCCTGTCAGAATGGCTAAGATCAAAAACACTGAAGACACTTTATGCTGGAGAGGATGTGGAACTAGGGGAACTCTCTTCCACTGCTGGTGGGAATGCAAGCTCGTACAACCACTTTGGAAATCAATATGGCGCTTTCTTAGAAAATTGGGAATCAATCTCCCCCAAGATCCAGCTATACCACTCCTGGACATATACCCAAGAAATGCTCAATCATACCACAAAAGCACTTGCTCAGCTATGTTCATATCAGCATTGTTTGTAATAGCCAAAACCTGGAAACAACCTAGATGCCCTTCAACTGAAGAATGGATAAGTAAATTGTGGCACATATACACAATGGAATACTACTCAGCAGAGAAAAACAATGACATCATGAGGTTTGCAGGCAAATGGATGGATCTAGAAAAAATCATCCTGAGTGAGGTAACCCAGACTCAGAAAGACAAATATGGTATGTACTCACTCATAGGAAGATGCTAGATGTGGAACAAGGATGACTGGACTGCTACTCACATCACCTGTGAGGCTACCTGGAAAACGGGACCCCAAGTGTGTGATTTTTTAATTGAGTGTATGAGAGCAGTAGGTGTGCATGTCACTGAAGCTGCCCATGAAGTTCAGAAGAGGATGTCAGACTCCAGCAGTAGAGTTCCAGGATCTTGGGAGCCACAAAACATGGATGTTGGATAACAAACTGGGTCCTCAGTACATGCTCCTTAATCCTGAGCCATCTCTCCAGCCCCCAAGATTTTAATTTTCTTAGTGTTGTGACACAGTGCATAGTAAAGGAGACATATGGAATTGTATTAAACTCACTGTATTTATTTAAATAAAAGTATAAATGACACAAAAGGAGAGTGTTACAATACATTAATTGCCAAGAGAAACTCAGAGCTCACATCAGGAATCTCAATACTCAGAAGGCACAAGAAGGATAGTCAGAATCTGCAGACCTGGCTGGACTACATATAGAAACACTCTCAAATTAGTTGTACATTGTTTTACATATTTTCAAGTACTTAATGCTCAATTAACTCAGAAAAAAATCTCACAGAAAAATAAAGTTGTATTCAGAGACTCAGTTTACAGTGCCAGAATTTGCAATCCAATAATTCTGTAGTAACATGAGGAAATTCAATTTAAAATATAAAATACATTTTTAAAATGTTATGGGTAATTTATGTTATTTCTAATTTTAAAAGTCTGTGTGCTTAACATAAGCAATTCAACCAATCTTACTAAGTAAGTTCACTGTTTCCTTGAAAGGATTATCTCTCTCTCTCTGTGACTGTAAATAAGAGGGTCATAAATGAATCAAACACATAGCTCAGAAGATAAGAAAACCAAATTTCCATCTTTATTTTAATCTTCAATAGTTCCCAAGTGTGTGGTAGCTGCCACTTCAGAATAAATAGCCAAAGTTCATTTGTATGAAATTTAGTCATCTTTATTCTGTGGTTATTTCCTATATGACCTGTTCTACAAAGTGGAATTTGTGTGCTTTTGTTATTGTGGTTATTTTTCCAGAAATAGACAAGAAGTAGTGGTAATTAGAGGCTATACTTAAACAGCATTTTCCTAACATTATAATTCCAAGGAAATTAGACTTTGGCTCCAAACTCATAAAAATTTAGCAGCATAAAGCATAAAATGTACCCAATCTTAATCAATGTAAATTGCACTGGGGAAAGGGATGTAGATATGCAACCAACAGTCATCCAATTCTTCAGAAATGTTCTCTTTGAATCAATTCTTAAAGCTATGACTTAGTGAGTGAAATTCCAGCACACTTATCAAATAAAAAGTTGAATCATCTATTAACATTTTGTGCTTTGTGTTTATTTAATTGGACAAGAAACTTACTATTTTCATTTCTTCTGCCCTTGGAAGACTGTAAGGATATTGCTTCCTCTGCCTATTTTATACCTTGTGAATACATTTTTAAATTATGAAAAAAAAGTATGAAACCATAATTTGTGATGTTTTTTTTTTTCTAATTGAATGTGGTCACAGTAAAAAGAGCAATTGTAAATACAATAAAATCTAACCTTGGGCAATGTTGCAGCTAGCCATTTTTTAGCACAGAGAAATTGATTTTCATCATTGTACCATCAATCATTCTTCATCCCTACTTAGTACTAATTAACAGGTTTTACTCAGAATTTTATCACCTGAACTGATAATGCAACTTAAATGCCATATTTCACAATCTGTATTATAAGCTAACATCTTCAGTTGTGATGTTCAACCTAACTAATAGTTATCTTAAGCCGAGGGAAATTCTCTTGCACCTAATAAATGGTCTGCAAATGAAAAGGTGCTTCATAAGCATTTTACTTTAGCAAAATCTTCGAAATTGTGTTCCCACAGTAATGAGAACTACACAGGGTCCGGTTATTCTATTGATTTTGTCCACATGCATTGTTTTCATGCTAGACGTGGAGACTCTGCAGCACTCAGGAAGCGCTAATGTAAATGCCTCCTAGTGCAGACCTTAATGATGTGGTCTACAGTTTCCTTCTCACATGCCAATCTAATTAAAGTTTCCACAGAAAGTGAAAGTGACATATGTAGCAGAGCATAGAGATGTTTACATAGCAGTTTTCAGGTGTCTAACAACACTGAAATTGTTTACTCATAAAGCAAGAAAGCTTAGCTTAATGTAAGGCAACGATGGAAGTTTTGTTCAAATTACTGTTACGAGAGTTAAGTACCACTCAATAATGAGTGATGGAAGGAACAATTAAAACAGCCCAGCTGCAAACACAACAACTCCATTATCCCATCCAATGTCAGGGTTGACTAAATCATAATGCGATTTCTGCTAGAGAGGAGTCATTCCGGGGACCATCCATTAGGTGTGGATGCTGGTACATTTCCCCATTTGCCGGGAGAAGTTTTCCTTTTGTGTGTGGTTTATGTTAAAGAGAAATTCTCCACACACTAGACTGCATGCTCTCATGCGCATGCCATGTTCTCTCTCTCTCTCTCTCTCTCTCTCTCTCTCTCTCTCTCTCTCTCTCTCTCTCTCTCTCTCTCTCTTTCTCTCTCTCTCTCTCTCTCTCTCTCTCTCTCTCTCTCACACACACACACACACACACACACATACACACACCCACACACACACACACACACAAATACATGAAATGTCATTAAAAAACTTTTGAGCTGATAAGATGACTAAGTGCTTAAAGGTGTTTGCTGCCAATCCTGGCGACCCGAGTCACCCCACCTGGATGTATAGGTGACTGCAGAACATCTACTCCTAAGGTTACCCTCTGTCTTCCATACATTTTGCCATGGCGCACAGGAATCCCCCCACACAAAAGTACATTAAAATGCAATTAAAATTAAAAAACCTATCTGAAGTCTTCCATCTGTTATCTTGCTGCCTGAAGAAGGTGGATACATACTTTCCTGAGTATGTGCTTTTTTGCCTTTCCAGTTAATCCAAACTTCATTATATTAAACCAAATGCATTACACATGGAATTAAATAAGCACACTTTGGCTAATAACGAAGTAATTATAAAAGTGAATTTATTAGTTCAAAACTTTTTTAAGGGATTAGACACATTCTTGCTATAAGAATCACAAACCCGTGACAGATACCTTATGGATGTCAAAGACTTACTGATGACAAAGAATAAGTCAGTCCAGCCCACCACTGAGGAATAAACAAGCAAGAACACCAGGAATAGCTAGATTGTCACCTTACTAGGACTATCAATCTCCTTTTTCATTATGTTAGCAAAAATACATGGTGAGGATTTCTTCCTTTCAAATATGGCAAAATACTTGGGATTTGTAAACACCATGATGTTATGGTCTAAATAGTGTCTCTGATTCTTGAATCTTCTTTTGACTTTTAATTCTTGCTACCAGCATTTGAATATCAATTTAAAATAAATAGAAACTTTTTATGAGAAGAATAATCCATGCTGTGAGAGGCATACCTTAGACAAAACAGAAGTAAAATGTACCCTTAACACTCTGCACATTCTTTCATTAATATTGATGTTATCAGGACTGCCCTCATGCTCAAAAAGAGCTAAATAGACAAAGAAAATTAGAGTTGAAGTGTCTATATAAATAGAAATGAATATGTGAAAATTTAAATAATATAAATCACTTCATCTTATATTAATATGTACCAATGATAACATCTTGGATAATACATCAGTACTCATCATTTTCATAATCTATCACTCCATCAGTCACTAACTACTTCTGTTTCTTTTCTCTTTACTTAATTTTTAAAAGAAAATACTGGATCACTAGTGTGTTTATTTGTAGACATAAAGTAACATGAGATCATGCATGCTACAGCTCCTGAGCTAGGGAGATAAGCTGTTTGACTATGAGGAGGAGTGATGTTATTGCCAAAAGTGACCTAACAGAAATGAGAGGTACAGGACTGAAAGCTTTTATCATCTGAATAACAAGCCAAATACTTAAGACAATTTTTATACAATGCTTTTGGGTTGGTTTAAGGATATACTGTTAGAAAAATAGCCTCCCTCATTCTTGACTTTCTTGTTTCATTTTTCTTCCGTTGGTCATCAAAATTCCAGTTGTCGTCAAGAAGCCTTGACACAATCTCTGAGGAAAAGCGACTTTGATAATGAAGGTCAAGAATATCTGAAGACCGAAAAACATCCTAAGGAAAAGTGCTGGAGAAACTGCTCTTTGTTTACCTGTGTGGTGTGTCTTGCACCCATCATGGTCTCCCTGGGCTGCCAGTTCATCAGTGATTCTGTATCCGACCCCTGGTCTTTCTCTCCTAAGGGTAATTGCACGATTCTGATATGTTTCAAAAAGAAATAGATGTGTGGAAAGCAGAGTCACAGCCTGCCCCCAGCACACCAAAATTACACTTGTATTTCAGCAGTCTTTGTGTTCTCTGAAGTACTGTCTGCTGCCCTGTGAGCCTCTCAAAATAATCAAGCACGGAGATACGTTTAGTGATGTTTGCCTGAAACTACATTTAATGGGCACCTATACTTTCAGATGCCTAAAGTGCACATAAAATGTGTAATTTCTGTGAAAACTTTCTTAGCACATCTTTTGTTCTTTTCTTTCTATATTGGTTCATAGGAAAAATGAGTAATTTGGGATGAAAATATAAAATGGAAGAGCAAAAAAATAAATAGTAAAGATGTAGAGAAAATACGCAGAAGGGAAGGTTCATATAAATATATAGTTGGGATTGTTCCAAGCTTGGCATTTTAAGTAGGAAGTCTTTTGGATAACCTGGTACGAAGAGCAACTATTCTGAGAAAGTCTCTTTAAAAAGTCAAACTAACCTAAATTCCAATAAGCTCTGATTGAGTAGAAATAAGAGTAAGCAAGCTGACCTTTAAAGAAAATTGTTTTATATCCATTATAGGTTTCTTGGGGTAAATATTTCATTTTTAAACTTTAAGCTAAAAGAATAACTTCAATTCCAAAAACTAACATCTGTTTGTTTCTGGACCTGATGGAGCTATAAAATTATTAAGTTTTTCTCATAGAAAATTTGAATACAACAACCATCTTAAGACACTAATCCATGGCACAAGTCTTTCATGTATACCTAAAAGTATTATGTAGTGGGTATAAAATCTCATGTATTCAATAATTGGGATATGTTCTATTTAAATAAATTTGTTTGTTTGTTTGTTTAGTGTGTATCCAAGCCTGTGTGCTTGTGGTGTGTGTGTGTGTGTGTGTGTGTGTGTGTGTGTGTGTGTGTGTGTGTGTGTGTATGTGTGGTGTCTGTGTGGGTATTTTTGTGTGTGTGATGGGTATATAACTCTATATGTAGGAGCATGCCTCTTTATGTGCAGAGGGTAGAGAAGGAGATTGATGATCTCTATAAATTCCTACCTTATTTCTTTGAGACAATATCTTTCACTGAACTTGGAGCTCTGCTCAGAGGTATTGGCTAACCCATTGGACAACAAGCCCCAGTGATCATCTGTCTTGGCCCTCCCCTTCTTCAAGCACTTGGATTACAAGCACATTGAGGCCACTCCAAAATTTTGGATCCAAACTCATGCCCACATGTTTGTAACAAACTCTCTTGCATCTTGCAAGCCATTGGCTTGTGTTTTAAAAGGGTTTTCAAAAGTTAACCCCTCAGACATTGAGAATTCTTTTTATAGTCAACATTTTAAACTGTGACACTTACATATCACATATATAACTTGAATTAATCATGACATACATTCAGACATTTACAATTTTATGTGATTTAGTCTATCAATATTTATTTAGTCTTTCTTCCTTTGCATTTCAATTATTGAAGCACTTACCATTTTTTGCCATAACTTGATTTGCTTCTTCTTTAGGCAGTTATGTGCTCAAGATATGTATGTTCATCTTACCACACAGAGCTCATTATTTCTCTCATGATGCTCATTATCTCATTGCTGCTTAGAGATGATCTTAACTGTTGATTTTGTGATTTTAGAATAACATTTGTTGTTATATCCACCTTCAATATTGTCTCGTTTCTTACCTCTTTGGTGATCTGTGTCACAATCTCAGTTCATTTCATTGCTGTGCTTTTTAGTATCTTACTCAACTTTGAAGATGTTGTGATTTCCTGTCATTACTAATGCAACTTTAAAAACGGACTGTGTTTACAGGTAGAGACTTCCTCAGGAGCATCTTACTGTTCTGAGCATCTTTCATCCAGCTACTGTGCATACCATGATGATTTCTGCAAATTGTTGGGACTCACATTAGTAAAGATATGTAATTAGATGACATAACTTCCAACATGTAGGCCTAGAAATTATTTTAACTCCCTCTTTGCCTAGAAAATACTTTGAATTTTTTAGACAATCCAAATTATCAGGGGTCAAATTACATTTCTTAGTTATGAGGTGATGCCTGAGAAAAATGTTGTTAATCCATTCAATTAAACACTTTACTAGGGTTCATGATTGTGAACTCTTGTGTATATGAAAGTAAAAAGAATCTATATTTCAACTTCACATTTCTTACAATTCATTTATTGCTTTTCAGAACTATCCGGGAACTATCTCCATGTAGGGGCCAGATTTATTGATATAATAATTAGTAATCAGAGCAAAGCTCACTTTGAAAAGCAGCATAAGTTCTGAGTTTTTTTTTATAGCATTGATGTGGGTTTGCAATCAACAGATGTGCCATGTATTGATTTCATCTTGTAGAGTAAGAAGGACTTGAATCTAGTCCAAAGTGGTTGGTTACTCCCTTGATGTTCATGCCACTATTGTCCATTGGAAGTGTCTTTTAAATACCAACTTACTTAAAATTTCTAAATGTTCCTCCAGAATTGAAGGTATTTACCTTTAGCTGATGGTGTGACTGTGCTAGCAAAAGAATTTAAGATAATTTAAACTAATACCTTTGAACAATGAAAAGTAGGAAGGCATCCCTTAGTCATTATTTGATGGCTTGGTGAAAATATATATTTTTTTCTTCAAGATTGGTAGTGTTGGGAGACAAAAGAATCTGGGGATGGGAAAAGGATGACCTGGTAGAAGAATTTAGAAATTTAAAATTTAGAAATGGAGATGATTTTTTTTAAATTATATTTGTGTGTGTGTGTGTGTGTGTGTGTGTGTGTGTGTGTGTGTGTAAGTGTGGGGGGGGAGGGAGGGAGAGAGGGAGGGAGGGAGGGAGGGAGGGAGGAAGGGAAGGAGGGAGAGAGAGAAACTTTGGGAGTTGGTTTTATTTTTTTTTATCATATGGGTTCTATGGATAAAACTCACCTCCTCAGGTTTGGTGTAGGCATCTTTACCCATGGAGCCATATCACTAGCCCTTAAGAATGGAAAAGACTTCTAGAGCTCATCTGTCTTGTAGCAAATCCTTCTTTTAGAATATTTTTTCCATGGGTCTATATAATCATTATATAAAGATCTACCTTGAGAATATTCCACTCATCATCTCTGCATGGTATTTTAGTTTGGTCAATAAGAACCTTAAGTGATGTTCTTATTCAGTATTACTAGTGGTTCTATTTCTGTTCTCCACACTCTAATTATTATGGTTAACAGTTTTAGCTGATATTCTTCTTGCTCATTTTTATCAAATTTTGGTTGGCTCAATTATAAACTATGGCATGTATTGCACTCATACACAAATGTAAGTAAAATAATGAATAAATCTAAATTTTTCCTGTGTCAAAGTTTAATTTTTTGTTTGTTTTATCATCTTTATTTTAGTAATTAACTAAACATACAGAGCAAAAGGTTATAGGCACTTCATGGGTACTTTGTTTTTAAATACCCGCTGACCTACTCCCAACAGGCATGCCCACCCTTGACTCTCACTTTTTGGTCCTGGTTCTCCTCCCAGCTATTTTCTGCTTTTGCCTTCATGTTGTATCTACTTCATTACCACCACATTCTGCCAGAATATCTGTCCTTTCCATCTCATGGTTCCTTTTCTAGTTCCCAGATCTACAGCCTCCCAAACACACACATATGTACATATATACACACTAAAATCTAGGGCTCACATATTGTGATACATGATATTTGTCTGTGTCTATCTTATTTGATTAACACATGAGTCATTTCATTCATTTCCAACATAGGTTATGAATTCATTCTTTACGACTAAATTGAATTCCATTGCGTTCATATGCTACACTTTTTGCCTGCCTGCTTGTCTGTCTGTCTGTCTGTCTGTCTGGGGATGCCAAATTGATGGCAGGTATACATAAAGCCAGATGCATTGAGTAAATTGAAGCAGGAGTTATAGGGAGTTATGAGCTTCTCAGCAGGGTGCTGGGTAACAAACTCAGGTCCTCTCCAATAGCAAAACACACTCTTAATGGTAAGCCATCTCTCCAGTCCCTCAGTATCTCTTTTATATAAATGTGAACTAATCATAATAAATGACAGTAAAATAAGTTTTATATACTACTGAAGATACAGTGATAATACTATGTAAGGACTGACATTACTTAGTGTTTATATGGATCTATTAATATTTTCCTGATAGGGAAATGTCTTAAAGCATAGTGAAGATTAAAACTATAGAATAAACTATGGCAGCTACCTATAAGAAACAAATAGAAATTATTAATGACTAAAAGGCACTTATGAATCAAGCAGTGAGTCTAATCAAATCCAGATTTTGCAATTCTATTGCTTATGGATATTTGAACTAACCAAATTATACAATTTGATGTTTTAAAGGGAAATCTAAATGTATAATTATGTCACTTCTTTTACGTTGGAAAAAAAATTTCTAAACATGAAATATGATTATGCAAGGCATTAAAAAAAGCTTAAGGTCAACATTTGATGAGATAGCCTGCAGCATTACTGTTGAAGTCATTCTCATTTTGTCTACTGCTTATCACCCTTGATGTGAAGCAGAGCTCCTTAAATACTGCAAGTTTATTTAGTATTTTTATTCACTGAAACTCTGCCCAAGATCTTAAGAAGTATTGCACATCTCAGTTGTATATGCTGTATTTGGGTCTATAGGGAGCTCTTCCAACTCAATAATTTGTGATTCTGACAGAGTACCTAGCATTAGAAATTAGTAATGCCAATGGCAATCACTCTTAAAGTTACAATGTCAGGAAGGCAGAATATGTGTGTGTGTGTGTGTGTGTGTGTGTGTGTGTGTGTGTGTGTGTGTGTGCATGTAAGTACTTTTATTAATGTATTTGGAACTCGTGTGTGTGTGGCAGACAGAAACATGATTTTCCCGTAGTTGAAAGTCATATAATTGAAAGCAATTTCTCTGAATGTTTGGAAAATAGTGTTGGACAAGGCACACTGTGACACACTGCATTCCCTTTGTCTTTAGCTTTGTTATATTTTTCACGATGCATGAAATAGAATCATTTTCACTTTTACATTTCCTTGTATGAATGTCATTGTTCTTTACTCATTCAACATGCCTTACCTTTCTGCCACTTCCTGCTTTTTCATTTCCTCCCCTCTAAATAGTCCTTCAACTTTCATGTGTGCATGTGTGCTTATGTGCATGTGTGTGCACGTGTGTGTGTGTTTGTGTGTGTGTGTGTGTGTGTGTGTGTGTGTGTGTAAATGTGACAATAGTTCTTTCAGATAGATGAATTATGGCAAGAGTTCAAAGGTTAAAATGTCATAAAGTCAAAATTAGAGCAATATACATCTACTTATGATTATAGAAAAAAATAGACCACTTCAAAATTAAATTTAGTGAAACCTAAGTGCACTGTATTTTGAGGTCTACAGCAGTTGGCAGGAATAATACAGATCTTCCTAACTACTCATCTTCTTGGTCACATAAGCTCCAGCTGGCATCATGTCTTGTACCTCTATTATATAATCTTGTGTTTGGCAATGTGACTTTCTGTTTTTGGAATCACTAATACATGTCATTGTCTTACAGTTGCCTGGGGATTTGGTGCAGTAACATACTGTACATGTCTGAAGCTTAGGGGCAGTAGGCTCTTCCACATAGCTTAGGCTACACCATCTCAGCTCATTAAACTATGATCTATGATGTTCACACAACAAGGAAATTACCCAGCCACAACTTTATCACATTTCAAAAACCTCTACATTAGTTGATTCTCTGTGTGTGTTACAATAAACAAAGAAGTTTTCACACATAGCAAAATGATCTTCCAAGTGCCGAGTGTCTCATTTGGTTTATAACTTGGTCAATTAGGCATACATTGAATGCAGTGCTAATATCACTCCTGTTTTAGAATAGCAGTGAAGTAGGCATGTTCTCGGTGTGTCCTCCTCATCTGTAATATTATCTGCCAACAATTTCACATCCATCAACAGTTTCCCCACACACTATTTTGATTTTGCAGCTTCATTGGTATATAGTCTGCACTAAAACATTCAAGGTAAAACAGAAAGCTAACTGCACAGGGATTCTTAAGCTCATTTGAACACAACTGAATTTATTACCACAATGAGGATAAAAAGCAGTTTGACTTCTCTCAATCCTCACTAATTCCCTCTGCTAATTCAGAATGTCCACAGAGAAACCCAGTAGGGTAGAATGCAGAAATGGTGGTTTGGAATATGAGCAACATTCAGAGAGAGTAGAGTGTGCCTCAAGTCTGTATGCAGGCTATGGATCACATCTATTCTGGAGTCCTGTTCATATTGTAGAAAACTACATCTAATGATGCCGAGGAAGATGCAGGTTGTGCAGAGTACAGACTGATTTCCATTCTATGCATTCTGTTCCTCACGGTAACTGAATGATACCAATTATGGGATATCAGAGAGGGAATTCAGGTGGTAAAAGGCTCGAAATATATAACACAGACTAGTATAATAAAAACCTGTTATTTCAGAATGGAAATTTTTAAAGAATATGAAATCATGCTAAAACGGAATCCTCTTAAACTTTGAAAGTGTCTCAAAAATGATCATAAAATATAGCATTCAAGACAGCAAAAGAACTATTGAATAACAAAATTTGACTGATGACTACCTCAGATAGTTTTGTATTCAGAGGTCAATACGTTTTGAAGTATATTTTAAAAAAATAAAATAATTTCTGGTGAAGTATTTTAAAGAGGTGTGAATCTGACAATAAATTACTGATATTCATCCTTAGCCTGAAATGGAACTACTAATTCTGTTGTTCTTAAAAGAAGAAAACGCTCCATTAGCTTATTAATGTGTAGTCTTTTATTTACTCTGTTATTTGAGTGGCTACAACCACAGACTTTTCTTCTCAGTACTACCTTGGAGTGTATACTACCTGTATGTACACTTTTCTCTATTCTCAGAAAACATTTGATCCTTCGGGGACAAATAAATTTCCTTCACCTACATACATGGAAGCCTCAGTCCCATATGGAATCAAATCTGCACACAATTCTAATATAGACCTCCAAGCCTCGTTCATTGGCTTTGTTTACCTGTGATAAACTTTTTCTTTGTTCCTTCACTGCTCTCCTCTGCTAGAAAATCCAAATAACGCCCTCTTTATTGTTGGAACAGTGTCTGGCAGGGACAAAGACTACAAGCCACGGGTTTTATGCTACCAGTATCTTTGAATATACTTTTGGTAAATTATGCATATGGAAGGCCTTATATCCCACCTCTGGTCAGTCTCAGAGGAAACAGTATAATTTTTCAGGTGATTTTTCTTCCTATTCTTGAGTTGCTATTATCCATAGTTCTCTGAAGTAAATCATTGCCTCCTCTGACTTTTAATAGTTCTCTGTGTGACACTTGGATTCTAAAGTTCCTTTAGGGTTGATTCTCCTTGTCCCTTTCACTTTCCTCTTCATCAGATTTGCACTGCTACCTTCTCAGGAAACACATCACACTCACACTCTTTATATACAGCCTTCATAGCCTTGTATTCTGAAAGTGGGAGCATTCACACATGTTCCTCCTTAGTGGCTCAGGGTCACCTGTCAAGTTCTATCTGTGCACATCAGATTTCTCAGAACAGGTCCTATCAAATCTTCAGACTTAAACACGATATAAAAACTCTTGCCGGGCGGTGGTGGTACACGCCTTTAATCCCAGCACTTGGGAGGCAGAGGCAGGCAGATCCCTGTGAGTTCAAGGCCAGCCTGGGCTACCAAGTGAGTTCCAGGAAAGGCACAAAGCTACACAGAGAAACCCTGTCTCGAAAAACCAAAAAAAAAAAAAAAAAAACCTCTTCAGGTGAACCTCTTCCATTCTTTAGGCAAGTAGTCTGTTTCTACATTGTTTAGGAGTGGAACTGAGGCCTCATAATATTTGTCTGCACAAAACTACTCTCCAGCAACTCAATTCAAGTACTCAAGTGATATTTCAACTTCCAATTTAATATTTTGCCTCTTGTATGCCTTCAAATACCTAATGGCCAGTTTTAGTTTTGCTTACTTTTATATTGGTATGAAAAACATTCATAAAAGCACACAAGAAGAAAAGTTGATATCAACTCACAGTGCAAGGATGTACTTTATCACAGAAGATAAGTCAAGACAGCAGAATATCAAAGTTCACATCACATTCACTATCATGAGGCAGAGAGTGATAGCTGACTTCTTTTGCTGTTGCTGTACAATAGTTAAATTCCCTCCTCTACACATCCATTTCCTTCAGTGCCACATACATAGTATTTCACAGAACATACCTCAATGAACTTCCTGCATGCTTATCTCTGTCTCAGCTCTTGTTTTCCCAAGACTCCATTTAAGATAATGTATCCTGATAGTGAACCAAGGAAGGGCACTCAAACTATACTTTGCAGCTCTATCAAGGATAGTATCACAGATGATATAAGAGCATAATATTGGGCTAGAGAGATGGCTCAGAGGTTATGAATTCTGGCTGTTTTTCCAGAGGTCCTGAGTTCAATTCCCAGCAACCACATGGTGGCTCACAATCATGTGTAATGAGATCTGGCTCCCTCTTCTGGCCTGCAGGGACACATGCAGGCAGAACACTGTATACATAATAAATAAATAAATAAATCTTAAGAAAAAAGAGCATTATATCTTGTTAGGTAAAATGTTACATCACATCAGTGATTGATATGGATAGTATTTTTGATGGTGAATCTCAATTGTCAACTTGAGATCTGGAATAGACTAATCGAGGTTGCAAGATGCACTTTCTTCAGTTGGTACTATTTTGGCAGGGATCTTAGACTGTGTAGAAGCAGAAAGTGAGCTGAGCGCCAGTGTTCACTCTTCTCTGCTGCCTGACTTTGAACACTATGTGTTCCCTCAAGTTCTTGCCTTTCCATGATAGAATGTATCTTCCACCTGTGAGCCAAAATGAACCTGTTTTCTTTTGGTTATTTTTGCTCTTAATTTTTTTATTCATTTATTTCTTTTATCATAGCAATAGGAAAAGTAACAAGACTTTCCAGTAAAAGTAAAAGACAAAAACAAAGGGTGGGCTTGTGATGTCTGTCAGATATTTGGGGAAAGTGGAGTAAATGATAATATGAGGATTAGAGATGGAATGGCTGTGCTTAGGTCAAATTAATAATACGAAGACACTAGTGTCAAGAATTAAAGCAAGAGGGCCTTTAATTTACAAGGAATATAAATTCTTTCACAAATTGGAAAGAAAATGTTGTTTGTACTCCAGGACATAATCACAAGAGGAGACAACATCTAGAGGCGGGTAACCTTTACATATGAGGAGGTGGGATTGTGAAACAAGACACACTTGAAAGTTTAACTCCTCAGTCTAAAGTTCTCTATAGTAGCAATCAGTTTGGAGTTCCTGCTCTGCATTGCCAGGGTCCAGCCTTGGCTGGAGTTCGGATCCCGAGGCAGGGAAAGAGTGTCGGTGCAAGGAAAAATTCTGACCACCACGTGGATTTCACTCAAGTAGCCTCAAACAGCTCAGGCCATCTTTATTTATACTTAAACAGAGTTTTTCTTACCGGCGTTACTTAAACAGCTTTGTTATTGGCTTCTATTTCTGACTGTAAGAAACACATCACAATTTAAGGAATACATCGTGGTCATTAAGAAAGTCCCCATTGTTCTCCTTTATGCTTCCCCAAATACACCTCCCCATGGCCTGCATAACCTTACTGTAGACATAGAGTTGAGCATTTTTGCAGGCTTAACTAAATATTGAGCCAAACATATCCTGCTCTCAGAGCACTTATGTCAGCTGGCAGATACTTGCTCTTTTGTATGGTAAAGATGGATCTATCTATGCCACATTTTACATTGTAGTTTTTCCTCTTGGAGCATATCAGATCCTACCAATGATTCTATGCTTGGTGTCCATGGAACTTACTCTCAACAATTGGAATACCCCCAAATTGATTACTTTGGATGAATTATGTGCTTGTGGATGTGATCAGTTAATGGCACCTCTTCATAGTAACACTGAAGAGCTTGGGATCCACCAGGAATCCAGGAAACAGAAGAATAGTTTCCACCAGGAAACTGTCTAGGTAGGCAGTAGACTATTCTTATTCTTCTAGAAAAAGATCAGGAGAGATGAATCACAAAGTAATTGTGCTATATGAAGAATAAAATATAATGACTGCATTTCAAAAATACATTTAAAATATTCAGGAAAAAAAACCCTTTCTACAGTTATAGAAAGTATGTGGTAAAAGAGAAAAGGCCTGGAAGTGGGTGCAATAGGCAGAGTGAGGATGACAGAGGACATTTCATTTTTTTCTTTATTAAGAAAATTTTTATTCATTTTACATAACAACCACAGATCCCCCTCTTATCCCTCCTCTCTTTCTCCCAAGCCTTACTCCCCCCCCCCCATTCATGCCCTGTCCCTTCTGCCGAAAAGGTAAAGACTCCCATGGAGAGTCAGCAAAGCCTGGTACATTCAGCTGAGGCAGGCCCAAGGCCCTCCCCCTGCATCAAGGTTGTGCAAGGAATCCCATCATACGTAATGGGCTCCAAAAAGCCAGCTCATGCACCAGGGGTAGATCCCGATCCCACAGCCAGGGGCCCCTTAAACAAACCAAACTACACAAGATAGAGGACATTTTCAAGATGGTGGATGTGTGAGGAATTTTTAATTGAATGAGATATGTAATATAAGTGGTGTTTTTGTTGGTAGTGTTTGATTTCTGTTATAAGCATTAGTATGTATAAATCTTTCCTGATGATCCTAAGTCTCTAATGCCAGTTACTATCCCATGGCCATGGTGCAATGCTGAAAGGCAGTTTATGCTGGTTGTTCAAGAGTCAGCTCTAGCACTTAAAAAAGAGATGAAGTATTATCTCTGTTCTGGTCCAATCTAAGGTAAAGATCAATGAAGAATAAAACCAACAGGACAAAGAATCAAAAGGAGGAATGGGAAAGTATGGTCAACAAAAACAAAAAGAAAGCCCATGTTGGGATTTTCTGGCAGCATTGGGAAGGAAGTGAGATCTATAAAGGTCATATTGACCCCCAACCAATAGCCACCCTTTCTCTCTCTCTCTCTCTCTCTCTCTCTCTCTCTCTCTCTCTCTCTCTCTCTCTCTCTCTCTCTCTCTGTCTCTCTCTCTCTCCTCTCTTTTAAAAGTAAGATTTCAATTATTTTTATTTTATGTGTGTGAGTGTTTTGTGGTATGTATATACATGCACCACATCCTTGCTTGGAAGTCAAGAAGCCAGAAGAGGGCATCAGATCCCAGTGAGCTGGAGTTTCTATTAGCCATCAAATGGATGCTAGGAACTGAACCCAGGTCTTCTGCAAGAGCAGCAAGTGCTTGTATTAATCATCAAACCATATCTCCAGACCTGAATTTTTTATTCTTATTGGTTTATTTCCTACTAAGTTCTTTAAGACAAAATAGAAAATCTAAGTCATTTCAAGTAAAACCTCTCATCTAATTCTGACAGAAAACACAAAACATCAACAACAAAATTCTTTACCTAGAAAGGCTATTAAAGGATCCTCTGCACTTTCATCAAGGTCTGCTGCTGTTTTTATTCAGGAGATGACCCTTCCCTTCAATTACTTTTTAAAGCCCACTTAGGATAAGATCTCCAAAGCCTTGTGGGATATATAGTGATTCCCACTC
Organism: Peromyscus maniculatus bairdii; assembly: GCF_049852395.1. Classification (NCBI taxonomy): domain Eukaryota; kingdom Metazoa; phylum Chordata; class Mammalia; order Rodentia; family Cricetidae; genus Peromyscus; species Peromyscus maniculatus. The sequence continues at coordinate 63,051,091 of NC_134872.1, read as the reverse complement.
TCCTTAATGACAAACGAAACCTTCCACAGCTATGCATGTGGCTCTTTTCACATGTCACTCAGGTTTGCTGTAGGCAACCCCTCTTCCTTCTCACTTTCAGTCTATTAGAGATTGTATACATTGGGCTATAAGACAACATTTTTATTTCCTTGTGTTTCTTTCTGCTAGCCTATGGTTGTTTTATTAGTTCTCAGATGATTTATGTATTTTCAGTGTTCAGGTGCCTAGAAGGTAAGATGAATAGAGGTACTTTTATAGTAATATTTGAAAAATAGTTCAAGGCTTGAAAAAGCAAAGCTTATTAGGTATCAAAATTAAAATGAATGTTTTCTTTGCCAAGCTATTTTTATGAGACAGTACAAGAGTCATGAAGAGAAGGTTTCTGATAAATGTTTCTTTTTATGTTGTGTTCTATCCATAGAACATCAATGTCAAATATGAATACTGAGTCACTTACCATGAGACAGTTGTGTATTTTTTCAGAACTTTGTTATGAAAGACACTACACCAAAGTACATGAATCTTGGGGCATCTAGAACTCTTAAGTATTGAAGACAAATGCTAGTCAAAACAAAGGCAAGACTTCCCATGACATTTCTTCATGGAGACATAGTATATTTCTATCATTCTTTCATACAGAAACTTATTTTAATATCATCATATGTGCATTTAAATAAATACCTATGTGTTTTGGGTGCCTTTATTTCTATTAATTTTAAAGGTATCTGATAATATAAAGGGACCTCTTAATGTCTATAGTTTTAAAAGAAGGAACTCCCAGTATGATTTATATAATAAGGAAAAAACAAATATCACCTAGCTTTCTGAAGACATATTTCTGAATATATTACAGATGTTCAAATGTTACTAATATTGCAACTCCTATCAGTTCTGTCCCTGGAATAATAGTCTCCCATTAATCTTAAATATCCACCAAGAAGTATATGATTTTGATGATGTCCATAAAGATTATTTGTGTGTCATAAATGGCTTGTTTGGCTTATATATATTTATCCTGCCATAAAAACATAAAAATAGTCTGAGTGTAAAATACTCTTATTTGAAACAGGGTAACAATATTATACTCTCTTGGCTAAGCTGCTAATAGACAGAATCTGACAAGAGGAATGCCAAGTATTACTGAGTAGCAGAGAAGTGTTCTGGAAAAGACTGAGGTCAAATATGAGAAGCGATGCACCTTATTACTCTCCGTAATAGATATGCTTCTAATGATGGTTCATAACCTGTGTGAAGGTGATTACAATAACCATTCAGGCAATCAGCTCAAGTTCTTATGAGGTATGCAGGAGCAGTGAGGAGAAGAGGAAAAGGTCAGGGTCATGTTTCGACCCTGATGATGCAGAAACACATGCACTGAAAGGACCTAAGTATAAACCAGACTCACAGAAAAAGTGAAAGAACCCCAAAATGGCAGATCTTTGAAGAGGATCTAGAGGACATGCTAGAGCAACAGTTTATTGAGAATGATGAGAGAAGAGAAAGTCTTGCGGGCCGCAGAAATATATCATAAGAACTCAGCTGGTTATGGCAAAGTCACTACCTGGAGGGATCAGGGAATTCCTCCAGAGGAAGCCAAATCCCAAGGAGTTTTTGGTGTTACTTGGCTTGTTATATATCAGCTGTATTCTGTTATGAAAATCATGTGTGCCTTCATAGTTTTCCCAATTGACTTTCCCCTAAGAAGGACTAACAGTGTAGACTGATCACTCTCTGGACATACACATTCCAGGTATTTGGAGAACAGCCTCAGGAAAGGCTTTCTCTGGAACCAGTTATCTCCCTTAGCCACTTTCAAGGACTACAGGAAACACCACCCAGGTGGACGCCCAACTGCCAAAGACTAAATGATAACAGCCCACCTGAAAGTCTCCTGACAAATTCCACAAGGAGACACCACCCAGGGGGCGCCCAACTTCCAAGGACTAACAAGTGATAGCAGCCCACGTACAAGTCTCCTGACTTACAGTAAATTCACAAGAGGACGCCGCCTAGGCCAGGTGGACACTAAGTAATAGTTTTACACAATTTAGCTTAGGCCCTTCTTTCTTACAGCCTTACTAACTTTATAGACCTCTAACTACTTACCTAACCACTTCTAGGAATATTTAGATAACCTTCTGTGCTAACAGCTATGCTCAGCCAGAACTCCCAGTTCAAGCCTCCCTGTAATTATCATTATTGGTAGCATCCGGCCAGGTCCATCACTGGATGGAGGAAAGTACCTTATCAGAGATACCTTTGTACTCTCTAAGAACAGACTTAAGCATCCAGGCTACCTGTTTGAGAAGGCCTGGCGGATGTGTCAATTAAGCCTATTCTTATCACCCCTCCATTTGACCCTGGAAGCCTGGCTTTGCACTGCTAAGGAAATACTGCTTGTAAATGTATATATACCAGAACTCCCAGGGCAGGAGAGGACAGAGAAGGGGAGAGAAGAGAATGGAAGAACGAGATGGGTAAGAACTTGAGAGGAACAAGCTGAGATGGGGAAGAAATAGATTGAAGAGCTAAAAGAGAGGACTAGAGGAACGAGATGGAAGATGAGGAAGAGCCAGATGGGGAAGAACAAGATGAGGAAGAGCCAGATGAGAGAGAAGGAGACAGGAGAGGAGCTGATAGGGGAAAGAACTAGATAGATGAGAACCTAGAAGGGACAGAACTAGATGAAGGAATTAAGATAGAACATAGAGGGGACAGTAGATAAATATAGAGAGAAATCAGGCAAGAAAGGAGCTAGACATGAGAACAGAACTGAAGCTGTGTATAAAGGATGTTATGCCAGAGGAATTAAAGCGAATGGATCAAAGAACTCTGAGTGCATAGACTGATTTACCGACCCTAAAGATTCTCTGCTGGTTGATAGAGCCTTCTGCGGACCCTGGGAGGGGACTATCGAGGGGCTGGACCCCCATAGTCCTCGTTAAGAAAGAACATCATGAGATGAGCTGAAAATGACAATAACCTAGATCTGGGATCACTAACCACTTCAGACGTCATCTTAGGAAAATGCAGATATCACCAAACAAAAGGCCATACAAGGCAGGAACAAACTATTGTTTTGTTTTTAATATTGGGGAGACTTGCTATGGATGTTCTTGTGATGAAAAATGCAACAATGACACAAAGGCTAAAGCTATTGGAATGAGATATTTGAGCTTTGGGAAGGACCGGCTTTAGTCTCACATGGAAAGTTTTGCTGGATATGAGAGAGGTAGTCCCACCCCTTTTCCAAGTAAAAAGAGAAGTTCAAAAGAGAATGAACAAATGGTTCTTTATTTTTAAATGTCAGAAAGACCTGCCGGGTTAATCATCTTAATGATCTAAGAAATAAATTGTCCTGGCCATCAGAAAATACATGCTAAGGAAATGGGGTTCAATGGAACTTCAAATGTCTCAAGTGCTGGTGTGTCCATGAAGGCAGACTGCAGCTGTGGGAGTTTTCTGAGAATATTTAGGCAATATTGAGAGTGGATGTAATGGGAGAGCAGGATTTTTCATGGCTTCTCTGAGCTCAGTGGGCGATTCAGTAAAGAAAGGATAATATCTTGAGGTTATATTAGCTCAGAGAAGCATCAATAGAAGAGAATGAGGCAACAGTGTATAGGACACTAGGGAGAATGGGTTTTATGTTTCATAGTTGGGTAACAATGTAATTTATCATCCAAAGTGGGGCACATTTGAAAGCAAAAGAAGGCTTAGACTAAATACAATGTGTGGGAAATCAGAATAAATTGTTCTGTCAATAGGCAACTCATGATAAATGACCAGTTTGTTCACAATGATGAAAACAAATTTTTTAAAGACCATACCAATTGGGTGAAAATGTCTAGGAAATGGTCTAAATCTATGTGGAGTTGGAAAAAAGTTGGAGTAAGAGACTACAAATCCTGGAAGTACAGAGAGGGCTGCAGCAGGGTAGATTTTGCAAGCTTAATAGATACTGTGACTGTGGTTAATGAAACAATTTACCATCACTGGAATGCTGAAGAGGAAGAATTTATTGAGGTTCAAAAAGTTGCAGTGGTCTAAGGCTAAAGCCCAGCTGTTTCTTTTCCTGCTCATTTAAAATTGTCAAGGAAGATAGTGGCATCAACAGTGGAGACTTTGCAATCCAGAGGCCATAGTGCTGCTCCAACATGGCAGTAGAAAGAAGTTGAGAGGGTCAGTCAGCAGCAAGGATGAGGTCTGGGTGATGGGACGCTCAGTGAAGATAGTTTTATAAGAGGGCACCAGAGGTCTGTTAATGGCTATTAAGAAAATGAATACATTTGGCTGCCACGGCTTCATGTCATTAAGTGAATCATCCTTGATCCTATGTTCGCTCTACAACTTTGATTATAATTTTCCTTTCAATGCTCCCAGGGAAAGAATTAACTTTGTACTAATAACATAATCAGTTTTTACATATCTGTTGTAATCTTTATTTTAAATTATTTAACTAGACTTCTCATTATAATCCCAAATTTTAAATTTCTGATTATAATTACATTTCTCCCTCCCCTATCCTTCCACCAAACTCCCCATATACCCTTCTTTGTCCTCTTTCAAATTCATGGGCTCTCTTTTCCTTAGTTATTGTGTGCCTATACATACATTCACATATATTCCTAAATATTGCCTGCTCGGTCTGCATACTATTACTTATATGTCTGTTTTCAGGGCTGATCATTTGGTATTGGATTACTAACTATTTGGTAGGCTTTTTCCCAGGGAAGACTATTTTTAGCACTCTTGGCATTCCTTTGTTTCCTATAATTCTTTGTGTATGGTAGAGGCCTCTTGGTCTTTTTCCTGTCCACATTGGTATGTCTATTGGTGTCACCCTGGTTCAGCACATGTTGCTGAGACTTTATGGGTGTAGTGTCTGATATTACTTGGAGTCACAATATCACAGCATATTTCCTGATCTTCTGGCTTTTTCAAACTTCCTTCCCCCTCATTTGGCAATATTTCCTGAGCCTTGGTTGTGATTGTCATATTGTAGGTATATACATTGGGACTGGGCTACACAGTTCTTCATGTTGATTAGATGGAGTTTTCTATAGTGGTCTTTATCTGTTGTAATGAAGGTTTTCCTTGATGAAGGATGATACTACACTTATCTGTGAGTATAAAGAAAAAATATTTATATTATTGTTTCAGATTACACTGGATTACTAAAGAAGTGATTACAAACCCTCCCCTAATAACCATAACTTCACTATCATAGGTTAGTTATGTAGGTTTCCTTTATCAGTTATGGTTTCCCTCTTGTTGAGTAGGTAGGTCATAGTCCAGTTAGGGTGCTATTCATCACCACCAAGGTATATGTGCCAATAGTGGACCCTTAGGATTATCATGCCATGCTGGTCCTTAGTGTGGTTCAAAGGTATTATAGTTGGACTGTTGTTTGCCTTCCTCCTTTGGAGCTTACATGGTGCCTCTGGCACCATGAAAGATAATCCTCAGGGAAGAGGCATTCAACTTAGTTTCAGCTTGTGGATCTCTGGGCCCTGTTTCTGAAGTGCGAAGTGTCTTCAGCAATAGGGACTTATCCATCTCTGGAGGCCACCAAGAGAAATAGCAATAGGCTATATGTTTGGGAACTCTGGCAAGACTGGCTAACAACCTAAAGAGGGATTTTCGTGTTTGGTATTGGAGTTTTTGTTAGATAATCTTTGGCTCATGGAGGGAGAATTGTCAGGGCAGATAAAAATGTTCATTAAAACAATTCATATTTATAAGAAATGGTGTGTATTATGCTATTTTAAAAGCAAGTTGTTAATGGTATATTTCTTTATGCTTTTCAGACATTCTTATTGCTATTTTACCTACCTTCCTCCTTCTACATTTACTCCATCCCCACTCTGTAAAGAGTCTCCCTTTTCCATTTTCCTGATCAGATCACTTATGCTCTACTATTCCCCTCTGTATGCTCCCCACCCACCCCCATCCTGACAATGCTCCTATTCCACTTTCCTGGTTTCTGAAATTGCCGCAAGCTTACACCTGAAGATTTGGAGCTAGCTAAATGTCTTCAAAGAGAGCGAACATATGACATTTGTCTTTCTGGATCTGGCTTACCACAATGAATATGACCTTTTCTAGTCTACACATTTACCCACAGTGTTCATTAGTTCAATTTTTCTTTACATACTAATAGTATTTGATACTATGATAATAGTATTTTTTATATGTAGCACATTTTCATTACCCATTTATTGCTTAAGGATTCATAGGTTGTTTCCATTTCCTAGTTATTGTAACTAAAGCATCAATGAATACGGCTAAGCAAGTATCTTTGGTGTATGATGTCAAGTCCTTTGGAAATATACCAAGGAGTAATATAATTGGGTCATAATCAGTGTGGAGAATTCTCAAAAAGCTAAAAATAAATCTACCATATGCCCTAGCTATATCACTTAATGTGGTAGTTTGAAAGAAAATGTCCCCCAAAGGGAGTGGCAGTATTAGTAGGTATGATCTTGTTATAGAAAGTGTGTTGCTGCAGAGGCAAGCTTTGAGGTCTCATTGATGCTCAAGATACTTCCCAGTATCTCAGACTACTTCCTGTTGCCTGCCTGTGCAAGATAAAGAACTCTCAGCTACCTCTCCAGTACATGTCTTCCTGCATGCCGCCATGTCCCACCATGATAATGGACCTCTGAAATGTAAGCCATCGCAATTAAATATTTTCCTTATAAGGGTTGATTTGGTCATGGTGTCTCTTCACAGTCATAGAAGCCCTAACTAACACACTCACTCACTTTTGATTTTGATTTGCTTGTCACTTGAGCTATTCTATACCTGATATTTCAGATTTTAACAGACAAAAATAGTATCTATGCATAAATTTTGCATTTTGTTTCTTTCTATCATTCACTACATGAATGACTAGTTACAATTTATAAATGTTGTGGTATATCCTTAATATGACTTTAACAAGAAAAGATGATTGAGAAAGTATTTCTCTCATTTTTTCATGTATGACATTTAATTGTAATAAAATCATAACATGCAGTGAGTTCAAGTATTTTTTTACAAACTTTAGGAATTTTGTTTGTGTGAAATGCCATAATTCTATATTCATCAAGTAAAGTAGTTGTAAGTCATTAATATATAAATTTTAAACTTAGGTTGATCATATAAGATTATTGAAATCATATCAAACCATATCATAACCAATGTAACAAAAATATTGTCTTACTATTTAGTGATAATGTAAATGTTGTAACAGATGTGATAGTAATTCTGAATTATTGACATTTGTGTTAAAACGGTTGAACTGCATGAAATCTCTTTCTGTCACTTACTTTTGCCCTTCCATAAGCTCCTTGATGATAGTGTTGGCTTCATCCTTTTGTCTTCACTCAGAAGCGTCTCAGTAGAATTGAAAATTAATTTAATTCTTTCAAACTCTCACTAGGGAAGAGCACCCAGCCTCCAAATCTACCATATTTACCTAGTCTCTCTATATACTAATTTTGAAAGCCCTGGGAATATAGATAGTTCCTCAATGTTGTCATCTATGTGATTAAAATTCATAAAGATACTATTATATAATCTCAAAGAAGAAAGAAAGCTAACTTTAAATTATAGCTTCAAATTTCACTAAATATTTCCTACAATCCTCATACTTTGTGAACATGTTCTACCCAAACCATTACAGAATGGTACAGGGACCTTCAAAATATCTGGGTAATTGACTGAAATAACTCAAAGCACTCAGCAATCAGAGCAGATACATGGAGAACTCAACAGAGTCTAATTGTCCTTATGGTTGATGGCCTTTTGTCCATACAGGTATCTGGTAAATTGACTTTTCTCTATCAGTATACTTTCATACTAGGGAAGTTTTATTTCTAACGTCCATGAAATGGTTCCCACTGATTCCTGCTTCTTGACTTGAAGGTCTTTATGGAATGCCATGCCCTTGAGTATTCACTGGACCTCATGACTTCATTACAGTTGGCAATATATGACATTGAAATGATGCCACCTCTGAAATAGGTTAAGCAATTCTGTGGTTTCTGTCCTTCATGTTTCCTATGCCCCCTCAGTTGCTCACTCTAGTGAAGCCAGCTGTGATGGAATAATCTACCTCAAGGAAAGGTCTATACAGCAAGAAATGAAGACAACTCTGAGGAACTGAAGTCATTCCTGTCATTGGCTGTGAGGAATTCAATTTGTCATCAATGACATTCCTGACACTTTAAGCTGATTATGTTAGTAAGGTTTGACATTCATATGATAAAATATCTAATAAATATGGCCATTGTGGCTGGACTTAAATGCCAACTTTACCACATCTGGAATTATTTAAAATCCAAATGGTTGGCTATACGAATGAGAGATTTTTTTTCTTAATTAAATCATTTGAAGTGGGAAGACCCACTTATAATCGAGATCTCTGAGGTGAGAAGACATACCTTTAATTCAGTTCTTTTGAGTTGGGAAGATATACCTTTTACCTGGGTCACTCCTTTCCATGGAAGCCTATATAAAGGACAGGAAAGAAGGGAACTTAAACCCTTTTTGCCTGTTTGTTCTCACTGCTACTAGCAAATTCATTCTTTCACTTGCATTGCCTACTTCTTTGAGATTGCGACCTATACTGAAGACCAGCTGAGACATCCAATCTTGTGGACTGAATTCTTGGACTTTTCCACTCATAGACAGCCATTATTTAACTAATTGGACCACAACCTCTAAGCCATTCTGATAATTATTTGTGTGTGTGTGTGTGTGTGTGTGTGTGTGTGTGTGTGTGTGTGTGTGTATTCAATCTATAAATTCTGTTCTTCTAGATAACCCTGACAGATACAATGGCTTTAGGGGACAAAGACATATGTTAGCTTGTGGTTTCACAAGCTTTACTCATAGTCTGCAACTCATGAGTCTGGGCGGTGGTAAGACAGACAGACCATAATGGGAGCAGAGTGTGGAGGCTACCTCATGGAACACAGGAAGCAGAGACATTTGATTATAATCAGCATCTCCATCTCCACTTACTCTACTTAAGACATTTTCTCATTATTTGCACTCTAATCATGGTTAATACACCATTCCAACACTCAATATTAAGAGTATATTGCTTTTAATTATTGTGACAGAATGATGCAATATTCTAAAGAAATTTTTAAAAATTTTTGTACTAAAGTTAATAAAAGAAAGTAAAACTGAAAACAAAAGCAAATCAAATAAAATCTAATGTGTTATTTAAGCATATATATCTATATATATACATACATATTATTAGAGTAATAAATTTAAACTTCATTTAAAGTCATTAAATATCAAAGTATATTCGCATTTAACAATAGAGCAAATATGTAAATATAGAAACAAATGTTAATTTTAGCAATTAAATTCTTCCATATTATAAATATTATTTAATGTCAAAACCTATACAACACTTTAATTGTTGATACACATTTGTAAGAATATTTTAATAGATGTTTTAAATTTTGAGTAGATTATAAATAAAGCATTCAAACAATAGGAAACAAGCAATCTAAATTTTTAGCTTAGGAAAGATCCTCCCAAATATCACATTTTTGGATGATTTTCAATATTGTACTAAGTGAAACATATTAATAAGCAATTTGGCAAAGGAGGACATAAAAGTGTGTGCTTTACTATGCCTGATGATGCTTTGTTTGGCTCCTTTAACTTAAGGAAAGACATTTCAGTGGGAATTGTTTAATAATTTAGTAAGAGATAGAGATATTTTGGAAAGAACCCTGAGAAGCTGAGCATTTAATGGCTGGCAAGGAACATGGGAATGAGAACAGCTTGCAGAATGGAGACTATAAATAAAAAATAAGAAAGATTTCTAGACTGTCTCAAAAACCGAATAAACTCAAACTCTCACAGTGTCAGAATTAACTTGATCTATATTTTAAGGGGAAAACTGGAGAGTAAAAAATAAGTGAGCTCAGGTTTCTGCAGACCTGAACAATTCATGATAGGTAAGACAGAGATTTTATGTTCAAACCTTCAAGCGACTTCTGGTGTGGCTAAAGACGCACTTTTAAGCACCCCAGGCAGAACTGTGGAGTTAAATGCCTGAGTCTACCAAGTGCACCCATAGGAAGCTGTTCCGAACTTGGCTATGCAGGAAGTCAAGTTCGATTTTTTTTCAGGCCAGATAAACTTTCTCTGTGCCTAGAATTATGCAAATGTGCTTGCCTCGTTGATCTAATTAATGAGATGCAGATACTCTCCAAATTAAGAATGGGGTACTTTACTATATCTGGGATACATTTGGCTGGGAAGCACAGCAACTGGTTTAGTGTTGCTGAAATGCTGAAATGTAGTCTGACATGTGTTTGGTAAGAAATTAAGCACTGTCCAACCTTAAGCTCTCAAAGCCTACCCACAGTGACATACATCCTCTTGCAAGGCTACACCTCCTAAACTTACCCAAACAACACTATTAACCACCTATTGAATTGCCCAATACTATGGGACACACCATTCACACATATCATATCATGTCAGGGTTTCTAGTCTAAGGCATTAGAGAATAAATATGCTTCCTATTTACTGTGTCTGGGAATGTGGAAATTAGATGGCCTGGTTCAATAAGGTCTTAAAGTAATCTGTAGATTGAAATCTAAGACTCATTTTTTAATTTTTATTCTTTTGTTTATTTTTGAGATTGTATTTTAATTATATTTCTCCTTTCCTCCCTCCACATCTTCCCATATACTCTTCCCCACTACTTTCCTTCAAATTTGTGGCCTCTTTATCAGTTGTTACTGCATGCATATATGTATTTGTATACACATATATATCCCTAAATATAACCTGTTAAGACCATATGATGTTACTTGAATGCATGTTTTCAGGAATGACCGTTTGGCACTGGACATCCAATTGGTGTGTTCTTCCCAAGGGAGGGTCAATTCTCCTGCTCCCAGCTTTACACAATTAGTTGCCTGTAGCCGGTAGGGTTGAGGCCTTGTGGGCTGTGCCCCATGCAGGTTGGTATGTCCATTTTTAAAATTATAAAAGAATAATAAATTCAAACCATTATGTTCACTGGAGATTAAATAGCTGTATTTCTTCTCTTGAATATGAGCAAGTTATAAAAATATACATATAGTGTAACTTTTCCTTTTCTAAACAAATCAAACATAGCTGAGCAAGTGCTCTTGTGGTATGATTGAGCATTTCTTGGGTATATACCCAAGAGTGGTATAGCTGGATCTTGTGGGAGATTGATTCCCAATTTTCTAAGAAAGCGCCATATTGATTTCCAAAGTGGTTGTACAAGCTTACATTCCCACCAGCAGTGGAGGAGACTTCCCCTAGTTCCACATCCTCTCCAGCATAAAATGTCTTTAGTGTTTTTGATCTTAGCCATTCTGACAGGCGTAAGGTTGTATCTCAGAGTTGTTTTGATTTGCATTTCCCTGATGATTAGGGATGTTGAGCAATTCCTTAAATGTCTTTCAGCCATTTGAGTTTCCTCTGTTGAGAAGGTCGAGGGAAAGAGAGCCTGTGGAAGTGGGAGATCCCAGCTGGATCGAGAACAGAGAGGGAGAACAAGGAATAGGAGACCATGGTAAATGAAGACCACATGAGAAAAGGAAGAAACAAAGTGCTAAAGAAGCCCACAGAAATCCACAAAGATACCCCAACAAAAGACTGCTGGCAATGGCCGAGAGACAGCCAGGACTGACCTACTCTGGTGATGGGATGGCCAAACACCCTAATAGTTGTGCCAGAAACCCCATCCAAGGACTGAGGAATCTGGGTGCAGACATCCATGGCTAGGCCCCTGGTGGAGCGCTGGGAGTCTAATTAGCAAGAAAGAGGAGGGTTTATATGAGTGAGAATTGTTGAAACCAAGGTTGGATAAAGCACAGGGACAAATAGCCAAAGGAATGGAAACACATGAACTATGAACCAAAGGCTGAGGGGCCCCCAACTGGATCAGGCCCTCTGAATAGGTGAGACAGTTGATTGGCTTGATCTGTTTGGGAGGCATCTAGGCAGTGGTACCAGGTCCTGGGCTCATTGCATGAGTTAGCTGTTTGAAACCTGGGACTTATGCAGGGACGCTTGGCTCAATCTGGAAGGAGGGGACTGGACCTGCCTGAACTGAGCCTAACAGGTCGATCTCAGTCCTTTGGGGAGGCCTTGCTCTGGAGGAAGTGGGAATTGGGGGTGGGCTGGGGAGAAGGGGAGGGGGCAGGAAGGGGGAGAACAAGGGAATCTGTGGCTGTTATGTAGAACTGAATAGTATTGTAAAATAAAATTAAATTAAATTAAAAATAATAAACAAATTAAACATTAGTGTTTTGCAAATGAAGAGAGACATTATTTCCAGGACAGAACCAGACTTTCAGTGAGTATGGGTGTTAGAGTGTATATGATCTGCTAGAGCTAAAGATCTCTATTTATTTAATATTATTACTATTATTATGCTATATGTAGTATATATAAGCTGTATCTTTAGCATTTTTAATTGGTATATTTCTAGGGATGACATTTTTATTCCTTTCTGGTTAAATTGGCTGATAATGAACTAGCAATTAGTAAACTACAAGTCTCCTTGTCATACATGCTTCAAATGCAGACATTGAAACCGTAAAAGTACATAATAAATTGATTGACCACAGGATGGAATCCTGTTTCATTAAGCCAGTTTTATTTGCTTGTTTTTGTTTGTTTTTTAGTGTCTCTTATTGGAGATCCATACCCTATTCTGATCTTTATTCTCTACATAAATACAAGACAGCAATACCAGTTGGTGGTTTCTATCACTAATCAGGCATTTTCTTAAGGTTCGTTAACAGAATGAACACTTCAACTAATCTCAGATGGGAGCAAACACAACAAAGTAGTCCTTGTCTTTCCAAATTGGATCTGTAGTAAACTGGCAATTCCCACTGTCTGCTTAAATCAAATAAGGATGTGGGTTTCAATGAATCAGAGCATGACTTTATCACAAACCTCCATCTTGAACAACTCAGGTAAGGACTTTTGGAGAAATGTCATTTTATGAGCAGCTATTTCTTAAAGATAACTTTTGGCTCTACTCATAGTTTTGTTTTGTTGTTGTTGTTGTTTTGTTTTGTTTTGTTTCAAAAAATGTCAAACTAAAATAGTCTTAGACAGAGAACCATCTGTTGGTCCAATTTCTGGGAGTGATTAATCAACATATACAGAACTCATGTATCTCAATGATGTGGTTAAATCCTTAATTTAGAAATGGAGCTTCAAATATGTCTATACAATAGTAGTCTTCAACTCTTCCTCATATTATTAATATATGTGTTTTAAAAATAGTAACAGTTTTTCATTTACATTCTTAGTTTCATAGAGTAGTTAGTAGAATTTAAGAGTACAAACAGGGAGCTGAAGGGACGGCTCAGAAGTTTAGAGCACTGTTTTTGGTTTTTCTTCCAGAGATCTGGGTCTTAGCACCCACAAGATAGCTCACAATCATCTATAACTCCAGTTCTAGAGAATATAACTTTCTTCTCAACCCCACAGGCATATACATGTATTTATGGTCCTCAGACAGGTATACTAGGAAAATACTCATACACATAACACAACAACTTTAAAACATAGTGTAAACATACATAAATATGTGTGAGTTAATAAGATAAATATAAAATGTTTATTTGAAATAATTTAAATTATGCATAATTTTTCATTTCTTAGTATTCATAAGATAGAACTCATCTATAAACCAGCATATAGTGAAAATCCTACTCTCTCCTATGTATGTATATACATAAATATGTATATTGATGTATCCATATATATATATATATATATATATATATATATATATATATATATAACCTTTAGGGAGGGAGTGATTATTGTAATAGTTGTGTGCTCATTGGAAAGAAGGAATGTCTAAGAGACACCTCTCCAGCAAGAAAAGCATGCAAAACCTTTCTGGCAGTTGATGTGATGATAAAGGGGAAAAAAGCTACAGAATCCCCAAAATATGCTATTATGACAGAAACTAAACGTGTAATTCTACAAAAATGAGTGAGCACTCTTACAGAATTTTAATGAGGATCAACAGGGAGAGGCCATGTTCACATACTTGTGTCTGAGGGAACTTTTGCTCGATGATGTCACAAGCTGAACTGACTTCCATAGGTTTGTGCTGCACATAATCAGCTTTCACAAGTGTCATGTCAGCAAGAGAGCACTGGGGGAGCATTGCCCAGTCATAAAGTAAGTGTTATTCATTGTGTTCATGGATTATAAAGGACTCCTTGAGATTTGGAGGAATGGTTCCTACCACAGTCTTCTAAAATACCATGAGAGAAACTCGGGGACACCAGCACAGATATGGAATGTACTTTCCTTGACAGTATTGTCTCCAAATGAGGAACAATTTTAACAATATTACTACAGTATTAAGAAACATTGCTTATGAAGAGAGACCTGCCAAAGATGAGAAGCATGTCTCCTTTGAATTTACGACTTTTCTTTTAGTAAGTGCATCCAGTCCAGTCCTTTACAGTGTTAAGGCACATGGCTCCTTTCCCATCACATCTTACAGAACAAACATTAGCCCACCATAAAAGGACATGCTGATTTTTAGTCACCACAGAGAATTAAACCTATTTGCTGAACAGATCTATTTACTTTTTATTATTATTTTTGTGTTTGTTTTTATTAAGATTTTTTTATTCATTTTACATACCAACCACAGATCCCCCTCTCTTCCCTCTTCCCAGCCCCTTCAGCCTTCTCCCCCACAACCCACCCCCATTCCCTCCTCTGAAAAGGTAAGGCCTCCCATGGGGAGTGAACAAAGCCTGGTACATTCAGTTGAGGCAGGTCCAAGCCCCCCTCCCCTTTGCATCAAGGCTGTGCAAGGTGTCCCAATGCAGGTAATGGACTCCAAAAAGCCAGCTCATGCATCAGGGATAGATCTTGATCCTACTGCCAGAGCCCCCTTAAGCAGACCAAGATACACAACTGTCTTGGTTATTCAAAGGACCTAATCCAGTCCCATGGAGGCTCAACAGCTGTTGGTCTAAAGATCATGAGTTCTCACTAGCTTGGTTCAGTTGTCTCTGTAGGTTACTCCATTATGATCCTGATGTCACTTGCTTATAGATTCCCTCTACCCTCTCTTCAGCTGGACTGCTGGAGCTCAGCCTGGTGCTTGGCTGTGAATCTCTGCATCTGCTTCCATCAGGTACTGGATGAAGAAGGCTCTATGCTAACAGGGTATTCCCCAATCTGATTACTGGGCAGTCAGCCTCATGGATTCCTGGGAACTTCCCTACCACCAGATTTCTCCCTATCCCTGAGATGTCTCCCTCTATCAAGGTATTTCTTTGATTGCTCTTTCACTCTGTCCCTGTTCCAGCTTCAACATCCTGTTCCCTTATGTTCTCATCCCTGTGGTTTATATATTGTGCACCTCAAAAAACTTATCTGGGGTCAAAGAACAGAATAGCCACTAGACAGATATAGAAGCCAGGCATGGTGGCACATACCCTTAATCCTAGGACTTGAGAACTCATGTCTTGCTTGGGAAAGACACACACCTTTAATTCCAGGAAGTGATAGCAGGAAGCACAAAGGTATATAAGGCATGAAGACCAGGAACTACAGGCCTTTTTTAAGCGTTTATGCTTTTAGCAGCAGTTCAGCTGAAATCCATTTGGGTGAGGACTCAGAGGCTTTCAGTCTGAGGAAACAAGTTCAGCTGAGAAGTTGGCAAGGTGAGGTTAGCTGTGGCTTTTTCTGTTTCTCTGATCTTCAATGGTTCACGCCAATACCTGGCTCCAGGTTTGTTTTTATTAACAAGACCTTTTAAAATTCATGTTACATCGGGTGCCCAACTTGTCAGGTATGAATTCTCAAAAAAAAAAAGCTACTTGCCTATGGCCTTGTGGGCACCAGATTAGGCCCAACCTGCATGTGGCCAGTTGTGGTGGCACATGCTAGTAGGATTTGCTAAAGGAGACAGAAGCAAGAGGATCCCGAGTTCAAGGCCAGCCTAGGAGGCTTGCTGAAGAAAAACTGAGGCTGGGGCTGGGCCACAAACAGTGGCGAAGGACCATGGAGGCAGTGGCTTCTGCTCTGCACTACAAGCTGCTTCTCATCATGTTGGTGGTGATGGTGACACTGCTACCAGAGACGAAGGGTTTACTGCTGCTTGTTCAGAGGACAATTGCCCGGACCATTGTGTTACAAGAAAGCATTGGCAAAAGTCAGTTTGGAGAAGTTTGGCGAGGAAGAAATGGTGGGGAGAAGTTGCTGTTAAGATATTCTCTTCTAGGGAAGAACATCCTTGGTTCCAAGGGGCAGACATTTATCAGACTGTGATTGCTTCAAAGCACAGAGGACACACACACACACACACACACACACACACACACACACATCCTGCAGGGAACCATGACCAGGCCTAACAGTAACTTTGAAATCTGCAAAAAGATGAAGATGATGGGATACAATGACGATTCCACCTGAACTACGATAAAGCCATTAAGCTGATTAACACCAACAAAAGATCTGCTTTGGACTACAAACTTCTCAGGACAATTTCGAGATGGCTAGCTGAGATGATCCAGCCTCACAGACTACTCGAACAAGGACTTGAGATAAGCCCCATACTTCCACATTATGCAGAGGTTAGACAACAAATGATACAGCTGCTGTTGGATAATGTCCTTGTATACAGGTTTAATAAAACACTGATTGGCCAGTAACCAGGCAGGAAGAAGAGGTAGACAAAACGTATTCTGGGGAGAGGAAGGGCAGAGTATGGAGTCGCCAGCCAGACACAGAGGAGGCAAGATGAAAAGGCAGAACTGAGAAAAGGTACCAAGCCACGTGGCTAAACATAAATAAGAATTATGGGTAAGACTTAGTTAGTAATAAGCTTGAACTAATGGGCATACAGTTTACAAGTAATATAAGCCTCTGTGTGTTTACTTGGGTCTGAGCAGCTGCAGGACTGGGTGGGACACAGGAAAACTTCTAGGCACATATAGCAAACTCTCTCAGGCTTGACAATTAACCCAAAAATTTTCTTTTCAGAATTCCCTAAAGATGCCTTAGCCCCCAGACAGCAAAAATTAATTTTAAGAAAACAACACCCACATTCCCAAGAGGTGGGGTGGGTAGTTTTTTGGTTGCTTGATTTATGGATATTGTCATTGTTTACGATGGTTGGTTACAAGTTGTTAATTGTTAATGGTCAGGGGAAAAAAGCTAAAGAAAGGAGATTAGGTTCGAGATTCTTATTTAAAGAGAGAGAGAGAGAGAGAGAGAGAGAGAGAGAGAGAGAGAGAGAGAAGAGGATATAGATGAGATAGATTATTGAATCTGAAAAAAAGATATAGAAATAACAGAATAAAAGGGTAGATTATTGAATCTACTCTGAAAAGGAAAAAGGGAAGATATAGAAATGATAAGATAAAAGGTAGATTTTTGAATCTACTCAGAAATTAAAAAAGAGAGAATATGGATATAAAATAAAAAGATTATTGAATCTACTTTTAAAAATGAACTACTTGATTTAAATAGGATAAGTAATGAATTTTTTTGTCTGAATTTGTCAAATGTTAATGGACTGGACATTATTAATGTATATAATGGAGTTTTTTGTCTGAATCTGTCAAATGTTAATGGACTAGACATTGCTAATGCAATTCTTGACTGTATATATCATATATACTTATTGTATATACTTTTTCTTATATCAGTTATAACTTTTTTAATTTTAAACAAAAAATGAATTATGGTTGATATATTGTGCACCCCAATAAACTCATCTGGGGTCAGAGAACAGAATAGCCACTAGATAGACATAGAAGCCAGCCATGGTGGCACACACCCTTAATCCCAGGATTTGAGATCTCATGTCCTGCTTGGGAAAGATACAAGCCTTTAATCCCAGGAAGTGATGTCAGGAAGCAGAGAGGTATATAAGGCATGAGGACTAGAGGTCCTTTTAAGCTTTTATGCTTTTAGCAGCAGTTCAGCTGAGATCCATTTGGGTGAGGACTCAGAGGCTTTCAGTCTGAGGAAACAAGATCAGCTGAGAATTCGGCAAGGTGAGGTTAGCTGTGGCTTGTTCTGTTTCTCTGATTTTTCATGGTTCACCCCAATACCTGGCTCCAGGTTTGTTTTTATTAATAAGACCTTTTAAGATTCTTGTTACACATCCCCTGTTCCCTCCCCTGTGTTGCACCCCTACTTCCAGTTTACTCATAGAAATCTCATCTATTTCCCCTTCCAAAGGCAATCCATGTGTTCCTCTTAGGGTCCTCTTTGTTAGCCAGCTTCTCTAGAGCTGTGAGTTGTAGTCTGGTTAACCTTTGCTTTATATCTTGTATCCATTTATGGGTGAGTACATACTGTGTTTGTCTTTCTGAAGCTGGGTTACCTCACTCAAGATCATATTTTCTAGTTCCATCCATTTGCCTACAAATGAAAAGATCTATTTCTACAGTTTTGCCCTACCTTGTTCCTTCACTCCTTATGAAAGATGTACTCCAGAGGTCTTGACGAGCAAACTTCTCTTACCCTCCTCTTTGATTATGGCCAGGATCAGGTAACTGCAGGTCACTTGTCACTGCCAGTCAGCCAAGTCTCTTTCCCATGATGTCACTGATCCCCCAATACCTCTCAATTAGGAAAACATGATCCCCCTGCCTCAAAACACTGGTGCCTCATAACTTTAAGTTTTTTTATTCTTTCTTTTGGTCTCCTTTCCTCCCCAAAACATAAAGTTGTACAATCATAATTTATACTTGGAAACTTTAATATCTACAAACTATATCCCATGGACCAAATCCGGCTTGCAGCACACACTTATAATCTTGGATTTAAGGACAAGGTTTATATTTATAAATGGTTATAATTAAAATGATTGGGTGAATGAATTTGGTGGGTATATTCTCTAAAATTCTCAGGAGTAATGGTATCGGGGGTTTATCTGTGCAATTCAATAATGTGACCTTTCTCATCAGTCATCTCACCCTAAAGAAGCATGCCTTGATATCTTTTTCTCTTCCTATGTACAAGCAACTCATGCCTAGAACACAGAAACTAAAAGGAAATCTGTGCTACAAATAGCAACTATCAATTTTTGAATAATTATTATGTACCAGGCACTTAAAAGCATAATCTTATTTGATCCTCTCAAGAACTCCACAAGGTATTATTCATATATTAGCAATGAAAAAATAAGATTCTGAGAGGTTAATTGCTCAAATTCACAGAGAAGGTAAAGTGTCAGAGCTCCAGCTGGGGTCTTTAGAGATACAAACCTCATCTTTCTTCCACTGTGCTGAGTGAGATAATGACAAAGAATGTCTTCAGGGTCAGGCATATTAGTTAATAGTTGATTGTGGAGGAACCATTAGATGAGTCAAATTAAGTTTTGAAAGAGTACTTATCATCACCTCAAAGGATTAAAAGGGTAATGTTCTCCACCATGAGTCACGGTGGCTAAGAAGCCTGTGTGTTGGAAAATAATCCAGATTTATCAAACAGTGCTACATGTAGGGGTTATTTTGAATACAACAAATGCATAAGTAACTTCTTAACTCCCATATGACTGAAAACTAAGGCAGTCAAGTGTGTTGCAGAACCTTTGCTTTTTTTGTTTATTTTTTGAGACAGGGTTTCTCTGTGTAACAGTGTAACAACCCTAGCTATCCTGCAGCTAGCCCTGTAGACTAGACTGACTTTGAACTCAAGGAGATCTGCCTGCCTGTGCCTCCTGAGTGCTTGGATTAAAGGTGTGCACCACCACTACCCAGAAGAAACTTATAGTTTTATAGCTTTAAAAACACAGTGATTTCACTGGAAGATCTCCCTTACTTCCTCCAAAACCTAGAGGTTGTTTCACTAATAAAGCAGTACAAACAAAGAACCAGACACTTACCAATCAAAATTGAATTCAGTTAAAATTATTTTAAACTAGTAACTGAGTAATTTTTTGCTTTTTTCAGGAAAACACAATTCTCCTTTATTCTAGGCTAAGGTTTTCTGATAGGACTAATCAGTTCCACTAAAGAAATTCACATATGAAAAAGGAGGCAGTTCTCACATGTAGTAAAAATTCCCAAGCACGAGACACAGTTTTATATATGCATAAATATTCTCTTTAAAGGCTCTGTCATTAAAATGACAGAAAAAAACACATCTTTCTAGTTTTCAGTGTTCCTTCTGAATGGCCTCTCATGCTTCCACTGTCTCTAAGGATTTTTAGATTATCTGCAAATTCATAAGGTGTCCAAAGGTGTTGGCATCCTACTGATTCAGATTCAACTTTTTGCTTGACCCTTTTGGGTGTTTAGCTTGAGTAATTCAGTATCCTCATAGAGCTTGATCTGATTGTATTTCTTTATAGGTTTACATGTGGCTTCAAAAGACTGATATTCTATTTGAAAATGAGAGCATGTCCCTGCATCTGTTTCCCAGTTTTCCAGTATTGATTTCTGCTTAAGTACACAGATACCACTGCAGCTGGATGGTAGAGGGGATCAGGATATTCTACATCTTCTCACGATTTTCTCTTAACACTTATTGTATGCTAACTGCTTCAGACAAATGTTCATTTAGTATTCATAACTCTATTAAATTCCATTAAATAAGTATTATTGTCCTTACATGTAAAAAAGAAGCAACCATCTAAAGGACAATGAGATGAGATAAAAGACTCAGGCTCATTCAGTAATATGCCTCAGATCAGCGTGCAAATTCAGCCATTCTGATAATACAGCTTGTTTCATCATAAAACTGTCATCTTCCTAGTAATCATTTCTGTGTATTAACCTTCTTTGATAAAAAGGTTTTCAGCACTTTTACTTTCTGGGTGAGCAGAATACTCTCATAATTATTAGCCTTAGTAATGTATGATCTGTTATCCCCAAAAGTGAACATAGATGGAGTGACCAAATGTCTGGAGACACATCTAGACATTTACAAGAAAAATTTTCATTCACACACAACATTGCTTTCTAGACTTCATGTTAATTTCTCAATCTTGTATGGTTGTTTTAATTTATGTCTTTAAAATATGAAAAAATACAGATGTGTATTTTTACACTGATAGTTTCTCTGTTATGTAATCCAAGGCCACAAAATACTATCTGAGTCATAGTAATATTTCACTAAATATTTCTTTAATATAAAATAAACATTTTGGAAGATATTTTCACAGAGGAAAAACATTTATCAACAGTGGTTTTGTCTGGTTAGGATAAAGAGAACTACTCCCAACTTCAAACTAATAGAGTGAAATATTTTTTAAAATTGAATATTTACAATATTAAACATATATTTTAGAACTTATAACTCAGGAAATAATTCATAACAAAATCACTTAAGTCTGTTATGTTTTGTATATGTATTTTTGTGTCAATAATGCAAATCAACTTTGTGCACTGAGGTATTCTTCACAATGGTATTGACTGGTGTGGATGTTTTGCAAGCCCATATGAGATAAGAGATAAGAGGACCTTAGAGACAAAGGAAGCTTTAAGAGTAAGTTCATTTCCCACATCAAAAAGTAAAATAATATTTGCTCAATGTGTTTCAGTATTCCAAAATGTTATGTTTTGCCAGAAATAAGAAAATATATGTTATTGCATATACAAACTATTTCAAAATCTTGGTATCACTGACTAAAGTCTAAATCTTGTATGTAGGATGATTTTAACTATATTATAATATATTCTAAAACCTTGACCATCAATTTTCTTCCAGCCTTCCTTAGCCCTCTTTCTGTATGAGTCCCTAAGTATTTATAATTCACAACAAATAAACTGCCACAAAGATCACACTAAATACACACTCATACACTCATATACACACTAACCTATAAACACTAAAACACATATCCTTATAAATGTGCATTGCGCGCGCGTGCGCGCGCGCACACACACACACACACACACACACACACACACACACACACACACCTTGGGGCATTATTGTTAATATGTAGAATGTATGCCTGACTGTATTATTGTTGTCTTTGCTAAGTACCATATCAAATCATCCTCTTAGAAACCCCAGGCACTACTGGAAAGAGTGCTTGCTGAAGAAATTATCTCCTTCTGCTGCTAGCAAAAAGCCTGCTCTTTCTTCTCTGTACATAATCCCTATGCCCTTGTTTGAAATTTCTCATGAAAAATACAGCCTAATCCCTAGTGTATTTCTCAATGGAGCATTTGTGTTTGTGTTTCCTTGGCCTAGTTTAACTCTTAGGAAAATCGTAAAACATCTAAATGATTTTATTGTCTCTTCAGTTTCCTTATCTAGGAGACTTGGATTGTAGCTACTTCTACAGAGCACCATTGTACTTGAGATTCACAGATGAATAAACAAAGACATTTCTAAAATGAATTAATTGGATTTCTGGGATTTTTCTGTAGTGTTATTTTCTGTACTCATGAAAAATCTATTCAAGACAATATTTCACAACTGAGACATTGAAGTGTTCATATCAAAGAACTTTTGAACCACAAAGACAAAATATAGGTATAATTACAGAATGGTACATTTCACTGATAATGACATTTATATTACTCACCATGCACTAATTGTTTCCAAATCCATAAGCACTTCCTATAAAATTTTATCTAAATGTCTAGATTCTTCTGAGTTAGACAACCAAAACATTATATGGAAACATGACTGTGGATAAAAGTGTGTTCAATGAACTTTATAACTTGTAAATTTATGTTTATTATTGTATTGTAATACAAAATAATCATTATGAGGTTTAATGACAAAAAATGAATAGTATCATATTATTATCATTTAAAATTACACAGACACACACATGTGATACTCACAGATTTAACTGTTTTTGCTATGTTCATGGCAACCTGAAATTGAAAATTCTGTTCCTATTGCATTCTTTATACATGTTCATTTGAAAGACATAGTCTGTTGTTACAATGTTTGAGGGTGCAAACTGATACACCCCTTAGGAAAAACAATGTGGATATTCCTCAAAAAGCTGAACATCAATCTACAAGGTTCAGCTATCTATCAGAATCTTGGACAAACATCAGAAGATTTCTACATCTTACTACAAAGATAGTTGTTCATCTATATTCATTGCTACCCTATTTATTATAGGCAGAAAATGGAAACAGCCTAATTGACTAATTGAATGGAAAATAAAAACATAGTACATTTACATAATGAATATTATTCAGCTGTTAAGAAAGCTGAAATTGCAAAATATGCAGGTTAATGGATGAAACTAGAAACAATCTTCCTGAGTGAGGTTACCCGGACACAGAAAGACAAATACTGAATGTTTTCCTTTAAGTATGGATGTTAGCTTTTAAGGTTCATATATGTGTGTTTCAATCTAAATAATCTCAGAGGTTACAAAATGTTAAAAGGGTTAGTAAGGGACCAGGAAAAGGACAGGATCCTAAAAGGAAGGTGAAACAGAGTATAGTATTATAAAAGGACAAAGGGGACTAGAATAGGAGGATTACATTGGGAAGAACAGAGGAAGGGAGCCTGAAGGAGGGAATATGGGGAGGGAAAATCGACAATAAAACCTTTTGGAGAGCCATATGCAGACCTATTACTGTTGAAGATTTCTAAAATACATACATATATAAAAAGAATTTAAATAGACTTACCATAGAATTCATGATAATGCCCCAACTAGACATTGTATGCCACCAAGTGAAACACCCAGTGACAGGCATGGGTTATAGTTTGTTGAGTTCTTGGTCCAGTGGGTGCCATCGACTCCTAAACATCACAAGCTATTTATGAGAATGTTGGTTACTCTCTATAACCAGTTGCTGAAGACACGATCTTATTTATATCATTTAACATGGAGAAATTGAGCTGTTGCCCAGCTACAAGTATTATGCTTATTGACTAGTGTTCATGGTGCTAATTGGTACTTTGCAGGATACCTGAAGGAAAAAGTAACCACTAGTTTCATCAGCTACAAACCCTATGACCTAAAACCCACCTCCAAAATATATGGGTACAGTAGTGGTACAAATGTTATGGGAGTAAGCAATCACTTTTTGACTGGATTTATGCCTACTTTATAAGATGGAATTCATAGCTTACACTACCAAAGTGGCCAAGAACAAATAGTTCGTGGGCCCTGGGGGAAAATGTCCTACTACTATTGTACTAAAGAAACATACCAATAAAATGACTTCTGTTGATATATATCACTCTACTCATAGAGTAGAGCATTGTTAAACCCTTATCAGAAAAGCGTCTTCTTACAATAGATGGTAATTAACAAATGGGCCCACAACTGAATAATGTGCAAAGAGTGAGAGTCTTTGGAACACTTTTCCCTAAATGTTTTTTTTTTTTTTTTTTTTTTTGGTTTTTCGAGACAGAGTTTCTCTGTGTAGCTTTGCGCCTTTCCTGGAACTCACTTGGTAGCCCAGGCTGGCCTTGAACTCACAAAGATCCGCCTGCCTCTGCCTCCCGAGTGCTGGGATTAAAGGCGTGCGCCACCACCGCCCGGCTTGTTGTGTGTTTTGTTTTTTTTTTTTGTTTGTTTGTTTGTTTTGGTTTTTTCAAGACAGCCTAAATGTTAATATGATCTTTTCATCGGTCCCTCAATTCAAGGCTCAAGGATCTATACAGAAGAGAAGATGAAAAAAATTATAAAAATCAAAATGGTGGATTACTCCAAGACAATAGTATTCTCCAGAGATAATGGAGTTGATGCACAAATGACCTCACAGAGACTGTGACAGCACACACAAAACCTGTACAGATGCAAACCAGGCAAAATCCCAGCCCCGAGAAGGGGAAGTGGACACAAATCCCCACCCTTAGCCAAGATGTTATCTGTAATTGATACCCACAGACAAGGGAAAAAGCAGTTATTTTCCAATGGAGTGTCAGTGGTGTATCAACTATACTCCATACCAGGCCCTAAGCACAGAAATAACTGGCCAACAAAAAAAATTCATAAATCTTTGTGTGTGGGGGTGGGGAGGTGAGGGTGAGGGTGTGTGCTTTTTTATTTGTCTCCATATTTTTTATCTTATTGACTTTCTTTTTATCAGTTTGTTTCGATTTTGGTTTTTGTTCGCTTTCATGGTTTTAATGGGGTTATTTTTAGTGTTGTTGCTTTGTTTTCTTCAAGAGAGGAACATAAAGTTGGGTGGGTAGGGAGGTAGGAAGGTTCTGGGAGAAGTTGGGAGAGGGGTAAAAGTATGATCAAAATATATTGCCTAGAAATAAATAGTGAATTTTAAAAATCAAAATGTTTTAAAGTTTCTGTGATATATGCTATGAAGAACCAACCATTCCTTCTATAGGATAGACACTTATTGGAACTTATTGGACAAAGAATCTTCATCCTTTCTTATGTTTCAAATGGTGAACCCTGGTATTATTAGCAAAAAAAAAAAAAAAGTATTGAAGGGAAAAAAGAGGAAGAGAGTAAGTAGGGAAGAATTGGAAGGATCGTAAGAATAAAGGAACAAAAGCTGTGTTTGTTGTCACTTTGCTAGATGACTGAGTACACAGTAGAGCGGGGTTGCTGCAGAGGGAGTTACAAAAACTGTCCACTCAAGAAGCATGTGCTTCTTCACTCTATACAACTAAAAAGCAAACACTAAAATTTGGGCACACTGGTGATTTTACCAGAAAATAACGCCAGTGAAAAGAAAAAAAAGAAGGCCTTACAAAACAAGAAGAAACAATGTCAAAAGAAAGTAGATGGGGAAGACAGAAATTACAGCTGAAATTAAGGATATGGAAATTTTAAAATACAAATCAAAAAATATAAATGGAAAGTCATTTATTTTAAAAGACTGACAAATCTTCAACCAAATTATCTGAAAGAAAGAGAAGAAATTCAAATCAATAAAATTGAAGATGAAGTGGGAATTATTATAACAGACAACTGAGGGAATTCAGAGAATCAAAAGGTCATACTTTAAAAATCTATATTCCTCCAAACTAGAAAATACATAAGAAAATAATTAATTTCTAGATCTATTGGATCTATAACCAAAGTTATATCATCATGAAATAAATGACTTCAGTAGAGCCATAACATACAATTGGATAGAAGAAGTAAACTAAAACCATCAACCAAAAAATACCTAGGGCTAGATGTATTCATTGCATAATTTTATCAAATCCTCAAAGTAGAACTAACACCAATATATCTCAAGCTAGTCCATAAAAGAGGAAATTATAGAATAATTCTGAATTCTTTTTTATAATGCCAATATCGTTCCAATAAGAAAACTAGACATAAATCTAACATGAAAAGGGAAAAATACTGATCTATGTCTCTAATGAAGTTAGAAACAAACATCAAGTAAACAGCCAACAAATTATTAAATGAAGAAAATCTCAAAGGCTTTCCACTACATTCATGGGCAAGACAAGGATGCCCTCTTTCTCTCTTCTGTTCAATAGACTGCTTGAAGTCTTTGCTACAGCAACAAGACAAGTGAAGGAGATAAAGAGGATATGAATAGGAAAGTAAGAGGTCTAAGTTGAAGCATCTTCATTTGCCTTGGTGGGGGAAATACATCAATACATCAGTGCAAGCTCACTTTGATTATAGCCTTGCTTCCAGCTCTCTCTCTCTCTCTCTCTCTCTCTCTCTCTCTCTCTCTCTCTCTCTCTCTCTCTGTGTGTGTGTGTGTGTGTGTGTGTGTGTGTGTGTGTGTGTGTGTGTGTGTGATTCATGGTTGGGGTTAAAAATGTGATGTCATAGCTTTGTGTTTTTGTAGCCATGCCTGCTACTTTTTACCATGCCTATGCCTTGCTATGATAGACTCGTATCCCTGTTGAACCAGAATTAACTCTCTCTTTGAGTTTGCCCTTGGTTGTGGTATTTCATCACTACAATGGGATAATAACTAAATGCAATCATAAAACTAAAAAAACCTCTCTGCACCAAAGTACATCATTATTTGAGTTAAGAGGAAGCACACAGAATGGGGAAAAAATTACCAGCTATCCATTAAACAGATGGCTAGTAACTAGAATATACATAGTATGCAAAAAACAAACAAACAAACATCAAGGAGATAACCAACTTGTAAATTGGGCCTATAATTCAAAAGGGAATTACCAAAAGATGAAATATGAGTATCTGAAAACTATTTTTCCTTAGTCATCAGGGAAATGCAAGTAAAAATTCCTTTGGAATTTCATCTTATTCCAATCTGTATGGTTATGAGAAGACAACTGATGAAAAATGATGGCCTGGGGGTATTGAAAGAGTACATAGTGGATATCAGTGTGGAGGTTTCTCAAAAAGCTAAATTAGATTTGCTCAGATATAGCCAAATTGCTCTTGGGTATATACCCAAAGGAAGACTATGCATCCTACTACAGAGATTCTTGATCCATGTTCATTGCTACTCTACTCACAAAAGCAAGGAAATGGAAACAGGCAAGATGTCCATCAAAAGATTGATAGATAATAAAAACTTGGCATTTCCTACGTAAATGGGATTAGAAACAACCATTCTGAGTGAGGTAATCCAGACCCAGTAGGACAAAAATTGCATATTTTTCTTCATTTGTGTTTGTCAACTTTGAATGTTCAGATTATGAGTACTTCAATTGGAATACTCACAAAGGCCAGACTAATGGGTCATGTGGCAGGAGTATTTCAAGAAAGTGGAGATGGAGCACAGTGATGTCAGGGCTAAGGGGGAATAATGGAATAGGAGGAATAATATGTAGTAGTGAGCTGAAAAACAGGGTAGAGGAGGTAATATGGGGGCTGGAGTGATAACTAACATTAAAGACCTCCTGAAATATATATACATATGTGTGTGTCTGTGTGTGTATGTGTGTGTGTGTGTGTAAGTACAGAAGCTTTCATTATACATATGTATGTGTGTAAACAGATGTATATTTGAATATATACATATATATTTATTTTGAATAGACTTAAGGTATAACTAGGAACAATGCTCCTACTAAATGCCACAGGCTAACAAATACAAACCCAACATCTAGAATGGGTTCCCGGTACTGGTGTTGGTGACCAGTGAGGATCCATATACCAGCAAATGTTAAAAGTTATTATGATATCTTTTGGTTACCTTCTAAAACTTTATTTTAAAACTATTGCTGCAAACATCAAATATTTGAGTCACAAAACATGAAGAAGTTAGGCTGATGTTGGTCTGGAAGCTTTATTCCTACTGGCAAGCTTTCATAATGCTGGAAGGTGGTTCACCTGCTATCCAAGGAGAAAAGTAATCACCAGCCATATCCAGGTATGTACTCTGTGAGCCATATACCAACCTCCCCTCAGCAAGTTATGCTCATTGGTGTAATACTGGCACAAATACTATGGAAGAAACCAACCACTTTATAACTGAGTTTGAGGTCTGATCCTCAAAATGAAGCTCATAACTGTAACCAGTGTTAGAGCCAAGAACCTGTAGCTAGAGAGGTTATAGGCCTTAGGTAAGGACCTATTGCTATTGTTATGGCAATGGTACATACTACTAAACTGACTGCTTAAAAATTCTCATTATACACTGATTAATGAATTCCTCCTATCTCATCATAAAATCTTCTATTTGTAGATGGAAATTAGAACAGAGACTCACAACTAGTCAAAAATCCTTGTATTGTGACTCTAGAGTGCTCAGCTCTAATTGAGACATCTATGTCACATCCTTCTCCCCCAAAAGCTCAGGGATCATTTTTGAAGAGGCAATAGAAACCATAAAGGCCAGAGACCATGGATAACTATGAGGAAGCTGTTTTCCGTATTCAGAAGGGCAGTTGCATGTATAAACTCACAGTGATTGTATTAGCATGCACAAGACCTGAGCAAACTCAAGAAACAAATTTTCAGCACAGAGCAGCAAGTTAAGCATGAATTCTCACCTTTAGCTCAGGAACTATTGGTAATTTGTACCCAATGGAAAGATACTTAGTTTTCTTCAAGAGTACGGTACCTGGTAGTTCTAACACTCTTCAAAAACTGTCCACATGCACAAGAGTATACAGACAACACTGGTTACAGTTGATATGTTTCTAAGAACAAAAGTGAATGAGTTAACAAAGTTGAGTATGTGTGGAATAGGAGGTTGATTTGTAAAAAGATGTGGGAGTGATTTGAATATGATCAAAATACAATGCATGAAATTCTCAAAGGCTTAATAAATCACTTAAAAAGAAAAGACTGTAAAAGTGAAGATTTTAGCAGAGGGGTCTATTTATTAATTGGTCTACATTACAGTTTGGCATGGCACTACTCTGATTATTGGGGCATAAGCAGCAAATACGTTCACAATTATCTAAAAAGATAAACATAACTTTGATCAAACTCAAAGAGAATAGAAATTTATACTCCCAAGCAAGAAGACATAAGAACATTGGAATATACATCATTTGGAGAAACTAAAATGAATTAATATGCTTCTCCTTTTCCTTTCCCTTTTTTGTGGGTTTCCATGGGGATCTTTGTATAGCAACTGACTACAGATGAATGTATATGTGCTCTAACAGAGTCTGTTTCAATTAAAGATTTACTGCATTATCACCAGGGGTACATAAAAATTCAATAAGAACTTATTGAATGATTTATATGAACCTAACATTATCTAAATGTTAGAAATGTGAGAAAATTTTCAGTGGCAAAAGTCCTTACCTTTGTCCATTTTGGCAATAGGAAGTGAAGATGCCCATGATTACCACTATGATGCAGAGAAGAAGAAATTCCCAAATGTATTTAATGTAAGCTTTATGTGATGTCTCTGCTTTCTGAAATGAACACACACAAAAAACCACACTGGTAACTGTTTTTGTGAGTAGGGAAATAAAGTCTGAGTAGCAAAAAATGATTATATTGTAATAGAAATGAAGAGGGGATCATAGTAAGACTTGCTTATTCTTTTTTAAAGACATTTTCCAAATTGTTTGTGTTTGTGTATTTTACAGAAAAAAATGTCAGAACCCCTAGAGCTGTAGTTATAGGAGCTGTGGAATGGCTGACCTGGATGCTGGAAACTGAACTCAGGTCCTCTGGAAGGGCAGCTCATACCCTTAACCCCTAAGCCATCTCCTTAGCCCCTTGTTTGTTCTTGTCTAAACCTTTGGTTGTGACATTATTTCCCCGATGTGGTGCAGGGTGCTTTCCATATGAAGTTCTAGAGGGGACAAAGTAAGAAGAAGTTGAAAGAGGCAATTCTACTTCAGTTTTCTGTTTACTCAGTAAACCAGGTTATAACCTTTGAAGACACCATTCCCCTGCTAAGTGACAAACATAAAGTCATAGGTGAGCTTTTCCATCCATCTAGTTACATACTCTCTGCCATCCTCACCAACTGAAATGATAGTCTACTATGCCATGTTCCTGTTAGTCTTGCCTTAGATTTAATGTGGTTTATAATAGATTTTCAGATAGACAACCAATAAACATTTGGTATCTCAATCTGTTAAGGAATATAAACTGATTGCCTGCAGCTACTGATCACTATCACAATCATGGGTTATTAGGTCACAAAAAAATGTACAAGATAGACAATGGCATTCTCTTTGATTAGAACACATGCAACCTAGGTAGTGACACTAAAGGTTTACATGGCTAAGAATGGTATTAACTAAGAAAGACTGTCAAGAATGGTGCAGCCTAAATGAAACAAAGGTATAACGAATAAGTTATATGGTTGGACGATTTTAACCAAAATGATCAAGCACAGAATCTTCAAGGAATAATTTGGATTGAGGTTTTAGAGGTGATAGAACCTCATGGTGAATACATGATGGAAGAAACTTCAAAATCCACAGGATTTACATTCACTGTTTGTTTGGTTTTCATGCTTCAGTCTCTACTCTGGTAAGACTGGCCTTGACTTGTGTGCAGGTAATCAGTTCCCTCCCAGGAGTCTCCCAAGAGGCTGAGCCTATGGGCATGCACCATGCTCCAGCTGTAGGAGCTACATGCACAAAGTAAAACTAAAGTAGCTGAATATATTAGTTTTATTATGTTTCAGTTAGCCTAGTTTAACCAAAATATTGGCATTTCGACATGTAATCAATCAAAAATGAGATAATGTATAATAATGTCTATAGTAAGGTTTTGAAATAAAGAAGTGAACTTGGTTTAAAATTTTTAACTCTGGTAGTTATCTATCTAGAGTGAAATAGTCATTGGTGATTACTAGATATCACCCTGGACAGTGCAGCTCCAGGAACAGAAAGAAGGGATCTGTCTGAAAGGTCCTATAAATAGTTTTATAAACAACACCTGAGCAATGGCAATATCAATGAACATGTTAATGTAGAGAGGAGACAGTTTCCCAGGGTATGACCTCCAGACAATTAACTATAGACAACTAATTACTTCTGGGAGTAGGAGCCCCTTATTGGTTGTCCAATGCAGAGTGGTCTCTGAAATAATATACGTAAAAACACCAGAAAGAGAATCAGGTGATTGTACTTGTGTGTTTGTGTATGTATAAACATACATGTAAAAATAATAATAAAAGAGTTTATCAACTTTCAAGTGGAGAAGCATGGGAGGGTTTGAAAGGAACATACATGGGAGGGGCTTGAGGGGGAAAAAGGAGAGGGGAAAGTGATGTAATTTTAATTCAGTTAAAAACACATCTTTGCCCTGGAGGAGATGGGAATGGGGGGTGGGCTGAGGGGAAGGGGAGGGGGCGGGAGGGGGGAGAAAAAGGGAATCTGTGGCTGATATGTAGAATTAAATTATATTGTAAAATAAAATAAAGAGTATAAAAAACACATTTAAAAAATATATAAAATGGCTCAAAGTGACTTTGGAAATAAAGATAGTAGATAGATAAAGAGGGCCTCCCAGGCAAGGGCAAAAGAATTGCACTGTATTTGAATCACAGTGAGAAATCATTACATAGGTTTAAACACAACATTGACATGCTATGATCACTGCTTCAAAGACAATCTCTCTGTACGCTGTTGAGGTGGTGCTCTGAAGAGAAGGATGGGGGATGAGGAGATTGTTGAAACCTTCCTTGGGACACATCTATGGATGACACAAGTTTGTGTCATTGGGTCTCACTAGGAAATTGTGGGCATGCATTTTAAATTCTATCAGATGAATGCATGTGGGTTAAGCATAAGGAGAGAAGTTAAGAATGATTTTTAAGAACATAATTTTCACTTTCTGGAATAAATAAGCAGCTGGTATGAGTTAACATGGACTATAAATGGAAATAATTGTCTTTTTTGAGGACAGACATGAAAAAATCCCATTAACTTATGTGAAATGACAGAAAATAGAGAGGAATTTGCATTATGAACATGTAGCTAGGACTTGGGAGGTGTCATTGTGCAATTATTATTTAAAAGCGACAGCGATAAAGGAAAGAGGGAAAAGAAGAATGAGATAGGAGGACAGGGGAAAAGATGACATTAACTGTGTGTTATAGAGAGCTGTTCTTCAGGCAAGACATTGCCTTTGCCCTCTTGAACTCTTAGTAGCTGAGTTTACTCACAAGAGAGCAGCTCATGATTGGGACCATTAACCCTTCTTCTGGAGGTGAAGAGCAACTCATGAGAGGTTCATGAGCCTCTTGATGAAGATATGTGGGCATTGAACTGTGGTAAGTGGGAGAAGCTCACAACTTCTGCCCCAGGACATATAAGTGGTGGACAGTTTCTTGGAGATGTTCTTTTAAATCAGCGGTATAGTCCACAGTAAGTTATACATGTTCTTGTAAGTAGTCCTAATTCAACTTTTTGTTTCACCATGCTAGACTTGCATAAAACCATTTCATTCATCTGTGATTGGTGACTTATCTAGGCTGAAGACTCTTATTCAACATCTTAGGAAAATTTCATACACTGTAAGAGAATGTAAGAAATTCGTTAGAGAAATAAAGGCAGTTTTCCTAGACAGCTGTGGCAAACTTTGCTGAAGGGCCAAAAAGGAGATTGAATGTGAAGCAGGAGACAGAGTACCGAGAATATTTTCAATGAAACTGTATAAATGATGCAGAAGGCTGGAGGTATAGCTTTAATTCAAAAGTGTTTGCCTAGCATGTTGAGGGCAAGTTCTCAAGTTCAATCCCCAGTACTCATGAAAAATGAAATAGAGTAGAATGAAGGACTGAGGAGGTGGCTAACTGGGAGGGACATATGTTGTGTATAAGGATCTACTTTCAAATCCTCGTACCATAAAATGATGGACATCTTGGTAAGCTGCTGTAATCCCACTGCTGGGAAGCTGAGACAGGAGGATCCTCAGGGCTTGTTGGCCAGCTCATCTAATGAGTTATGTGATCTCCAGATTCACTGAGAGACTGTCTCAAAAAGCAGTGGAGAGTAATTGAAGACATCTAGGCTGTTGCCTCTAGCTTCCACATGCATATACTCAGGAACATACTTGTGCTCACAAATGCAGACATAAGTGCACCACACATGTACATACACAGACAAACAAGAGAGCAAATTTGAAAAATGTAATTATTTCTTTAAGATGAAAAAGCATTAAAGTCCATTTTTTTAACACAGGTAGGTAGATAATCTGTTGTCCTAAAACTTAAGATTCAAAGCAGGAAGGCCTTAAGGTTTAAAAAGTAAATCGAGACAAGATGTCAGACTAACCCACCAGAGTCACTTTTGGCAAGGGTCACGGTTTATGATGATGCCAGGATGCAAATCCATTTAGTCCCAACACCAATCGCCAGGCCATCATCCTTATTCTAATGTATGTTCTATGAAACACCTGAGAGAAGAAAGATGAACTTCGGATTCAGTGCTATCAAATAAAGATAGTCAGGTAACATGAGGCAGGGCAAGCATCACAAATCTGGAGGGAGATAGATGCCTTATCAGCAAGCAGCATCTGCACTGTATGAACTTCAGTCATACAGGAACAAGGACCAAAGCTGACTTGGGATACACAAGTGCCTGTGTGTGAGGTAAGGTGCTCTGCCCCCCACCTTGTGACTTCTCAAGTCACAGAATGCTTGATTGAATGCTCACCATCATTACCTCCCAAATGCCTC
Organism: Peromyscus maniculatus bairdii; assembly: GCF_049852395.1. Lineage (NCBI taxonomy): Eukaryota > Metazoa > Chordata > Mammalia > Rodentia > Cricetidae > Peromyscus > Peromyscus maniculatus. The sequence goes on along the minus strand of NC_134872.1, from coordinate 63,017,117 downwards.
TGGGGTCTGTGCTTGCTTCCCACACCTCAGTGACTGATGATGATTAGGGGCTGTTTCTTGCAGCACTGCCCCTGCGTCTCTCCAGGATTTTTGATAAAACTATAAATGACCTTCGGATGTAATTCCTAGAAATTTCTCCACACAAGGCATGTTGTTTCCATAAGTGAAGTACCAGAAAAAAAATCAATCAACTGAAAAACATCAGGTTTAAAAGAAGAGATAATAAGCTTAGATTTAGACACTGTGATTCAGTATGAAAGAACTAGATCTAATTTGAGGTGTGGAGATACCCCTGGAGGTCTGGTCCTTGTGGGGCACTGTGAAGAACTGTGGGCATTCTCTTTGGAACATGAGCATTAGTTGCCAGATCACCAAGTTTTTCAAATCATCTGAAGGATCCATGTCCAGCCAGACATCCACATAGGATAGATGAGATGGTAAAACATAATGAAGAACCCTGAGCTCTAGCCATTTAACTCTCTACATTAAAAGGGGACGCACTTAAAAATTCCTAAGTGGTAAAAATAGGTCTATTTGATTAGGCAAGGACTGTAAGTGCTCTACAAATGGTTGGTTCCGTGGGAGGCCATGGGAGTCAAGCTCCTACCTTTTCTACCTCTTTTAGAATTCTTAGGAGGAGGAGAGAGAGATAAGAAATATTAGGTAGAAAGAGAGCTAGACGACGAGAGGAAAGACAGAAACACAAGATCGCCTCGGGAGGACCTGGGTCAATACCCAACAGTCTCGAAGGTTTATTCAAAAGGCTTTTTATAAGATGGCAAAGGGAGAGACAAAAGACCTCCCCATTGCTGGATCACAGCACAACATAGAGCCATGTGTATACCCGTTTAAACACCTGGTAAACCCACCCATGACCAAATCATCTCCTTATGCAGCTCTCTGGGTAAAGCAAGCTCAGATTCTCTGACCCTGAGTAATTTAGGCCTCCACGTGGATCAAAACTGATTAGTAAATGGTGAGCTGGCCTTCATTAAAATATGTTTTATAGCAAAGCAATCACATGGACACAGCATCTGGGTAGCTGCTTAGAGACAGAACACAATCACCATGTGAGTAGTTTTTCTGTGGTAGCACATTACATCTGTAATGGCTGATTTCCTTGCAAGCCACATTGCTACTATTTTTTAGGGGTCTGAGGTTTGGAGAATTGCCACAGTTGTAAAAGACAAGAATAGTCATAATTATCATAATAGTAGAGAAGAAAAAAAGAAGTATTTTAAATAAGTGTGTGTGTGTGTGTGTGTGTGTGTGTGTGTGAGAGAGAGAGAGAGAGAGAGAGAGAGAGAGAGAGAGAGAGAGAGAGAGAGAGAGAGAGAACTATCTTGCTTCTGGAGTTATAGGAGGCTATGCTGCCCAAGTGGGTACTGGGAACTGACCTCTGATACTCTGCAAGAACAGCAACATCTCCTAACCACTATGCCATCTCACCAGACTAATGTGTTGGTTTGAATAAAAATGAACTCCATAGGATCATGTATTTGAATTCAGGTAGTGGCACTGTTTGAGAAGGATTAGTAGGTGTGGCCTTGATGGAGGAAGTGTGTCACTTTGGATGGACTTTGAGATTTCAAATGTCCATGAGAAGCTCAGTCTCTCTTTTTCTTTTCTTTCCTAGCCTGTTGAACAGGATGTAGAACTCTCAGCTACTTACCCAGCACCATGTGTGCCACCATGCTCCCCACCATGATGATAATGGGTTAAACTTCTGAAACTGTAGGTGAGCCCCAATTAAATGTTTTCTTTTATAAGAATTGCCAGCCGGGCGGTGGTGGCACACGCCTTTAATCCCAGCACTCGGGAGGCAGAGGCAGGCGGAACTCTGTGAGTTTGAGGCCAGCCTGGTCTACCAAGTGAGTTCCAGGAAAGGCGCAAAGCTACACAAAGAAACCCTGTCTCGAAAAACCAAAAAAAAAAAAAAAAAAAAAAAAAGAATTGCCGTGGTCATGGTGTCTCTTACCAGCAATAGAACACTAACTACGACAGAAGCTGGTATTAGAGAACTAGGTATTATGACAGGTTTGACCATGATGCTTGTTGGCAGGATGTGGACTTTAGATTAGGAAAGCAGTTGAACATTTTAAGTGAGCTTAATGGGCTATACTAGTAAGAGTATGGAAGACAGTGGTGCTGGGAGCAATGTAGATTATGATGACCTGGCTGAGAAGGTTTCAGATGGCAAGAATATTAGTAAATGTCCTGGAGTTCATTCTTGTGGTATTTTGGATATATATATATATATATATATATATATTATATATATATGTGTGTGTGTGTATGTACATATATATATATGTACATACACACACATATGTTGTTGTTTTTTTCTGGACATCCCACTGTGTTGTGGAGATCCTGCACCTTTGGGTCTGTGGGTCAGGTCCCTTCACATCCTCCAGCAAATCATAGATAGGGTAGATTTTGAGGTAGACCAAGTCATAACCCTGGGTCTGGGCAGCTAGCTTGCCCATGCCTTAGCTAACAGGGTTGGCTCTACTGTGCTGCCTTGGCAAGGTGCAGGGCCTTCTTTCCTGAATGTTGCAGTTGTTGGGGATCAGGGATTGTCCTCTCACTCTTATGAGCACAGGCCAGTTCTCCTACCTGCCCTAGACATGTTAATGTGCAGGAAGAAAGAGCCACCCTCCCCTGCTCATGTCTCATAACAGATGAGTAATGGGGACAGCTCTCCCTTGTTCACTACTTCAGGCTTGGCTCTCTATTGTGTTGCTCAGGGAAGGTGCAGGGCCTGCTCTCCCAAGTGCTGCAGCTGGTGGGGGCCAGAGACAACTCTTGTGCCCCTTGTGACCTTAGGGCCAGATCTCCCACCTACCACAGACATTGATGGGGAGGAGGGGGAGGAGCATCTCCTCCCAGTCCATGTAGCTATGTGGCAGAGGAGGGATGGGGCTAGGTCTCCCATGCTCTTGTCCTCAGAGTTGGCTCACCTGTGCTCTCATCAACAGGGTCATCTCTGCTGTGCTGCCCAAAGTGCAGGGCTTGCTTTGCTTTCCTGTGTGTTGCTGCTGGTCAAGGGGTCATCAGCTCCCTCACCATCTCAACCTGCTTCTTTCCTCTCTCAAATCTTCAGATTGGCCTCCATCCACAGGACCTGAATCATTCTCTCTATCTATCTATCTATCTATCTATCTATCTATCTATCTATCTATCTATCTCTCACATAAGATATCATATTGTACCTCTGCTTACTCACATAGTGGTCTTCTGACTAGTGCTGCAAGGTACGAGGTGGGCCCGTATTTTCTCTTCAGAGGCAAAGGTGAACAGCCCCAGGCCTACATGTGGGTCTCCCTGTCTCACTCAGATTGCTGTGATGCAGCCTGGGCCATGCTTCCTCATCACAAGGAGATCATTATAGTGCCAAACCACCCAGTGCTGGATAGGCTCCTGGTTGGTGCTTTGGGCTGCTTTCTGTCCACCCTGGCTTCATGAAGTGGGGTAGGGACTTGGCTGGAATTCTGCTGAGGGCCAGGGTTAGAATTCCATGCCCCTGCTCAGCTATGTTGTGACCATAGCAGATTCAGGCTCAGGTTGGTCTGGAGGCTCCTGCCTAAATCTAGTAGTCACTGTTATGCAAATCTATAATGAAAAGGAGCAAGCTGGACAAGAAGAAATACAAAATGTACAATGTGAGCAGAAAAGGAGCACCTAAAACAAGGAAACCTAAGAGCCAAGTCCTGTGTTCAAGGAAATAAAAAATGTAAAAGAAATGCGTGATGCTAAATGGACTAAAGGATGTAGTAACCTCAGGTCAAGACCCCACCAGCTACTTTCCAACTTGTTAAAATGAGGTAAAAAGGAAAGCTTACGCACTGGAGAGAACCATCAACAACAAAAAGCTATTGTCAAATGTAATTGAAAAGAGCAACCAAGTTCCCTCCCCAGCAAGCAGCAGAATTTTGCAGCTTAAGTCACAAACACATGGTTCTGACTCTAGAGTCAAAGATACAAAACAAGGACTATAGAATCATCCTCCATGTATAAGGAAAGGTGTGTGTCAGGGTGAGCCTGCACAGAGGACCAGAGAAACCATTGCCTGAAGTTGTGAATCTGACACCTGGATTGCATTGGTGACTCCAAGAAGTTGGAAAGGCTGGTCATGGGATGCCTGCAGAAGAAAGATGCAGACCTATGAGAAACCAGCCCAAAAGAGAGGGAGGAGTGTGCTATAGTCAACAAAGCTGGAAAGGTTTGGAGATCTGAGTCGTGTTTTGACATCAGACATGAAGACACAGAATTGGGGTTTGCTCCATTGGTTTTCAGTCTTGCTTTGGTCCAGTATTTCCTGACTATGCTCCTTTTCCTCCCTTTTGGAATAGTAATATATATTCTTTGCCACTGTATGTTAGGAATATGTGATTTTAAAGGGGATACAGTTAAGAGATTGCCATGAGAATCAGAAGAGATTTAGATTTTTGACTTTTAAACAGTCTTGAGACTGTGATAGATTATGGGGACTTTTGAAGTTAAACTGAGTGCAAATGTATTTTTCATTCTGTTATAGCTACAAGCCTATGGGAGCCAAGACTGGAAAGTGGAGGTTTGAAACAAGAATGGCCACCATAGGCTCATATATTTGAATATGTAGTCAGAGGGGTGGATTGAGAAGGATTTGGAAGTAGAGCCTTGCTGGAGTAGATGTGGTCTTGTTGGAGGATATGTGTCACTGGGAATGGGCATGAGGATTTCAAAGGCCTATGCCTAGCTTGGTTTCTTTCTATCTGTTTTAGCCTATGGATGAGGATATAATCCTCAGCTACCTCTCCAGTGCCATATATGCCACCATGATTATAATGGACTGACACTCTGAAACTGTAAGCCAGCCCCAATTAAATGCTTTCTTTTATAAGAGTTTCCTTGGTCATGGTGTCTCTTTACAAAAATAGAACTCTAAGACAAGTATTAAATTAAATAAACCTGTGCCATTTTTAAGACACCTTAAACTGTGAATCATGAACAAATACTTTTCATCCAAAGAAAAAGCCTACAAAATATTCCTTCATTCATCTCTCTATCATTTACTAATTGCAAATTACTTTCTTGTTGTTTGTTTTAATTTCCTATTATAATTTTGTAATTTGCAGCCAGCCTTTCTTGAATTTTAATCTTGTTGCATTCTGTTGTTTGACAGAACTTAAGCAGGCCCATGGGGCACCAAAGGGATTAAATGATGTTCCAAATCTTCATATGTTCTAGTTGATTGATCTAACATGTTGGTAGTAAGTGTGAGTAAAAGCAATGTAAAGTGTTTGTACCCTGAAAACCTTTTAAAATTTTTATTTTGTATATTATTATTGTTTGAGGGGATGTACATGCCTCGGTGACACTGTTTCTCCTCTTTCCACCTTTACTTGGGTTCCATCATCAAACTAATATGCCAAGCACTTTGTACCAGATGAACCATATTACCTGCCCCCCAAAACTTTGTATAATGCTTAACTTTCTTAACTGTTTTAAGCCTTATTAGCTCTTTCGTTACATGGATGTAGGAACACCATACACATTTTAGATATACTGCTTTTGATATCTAAATACTATAGTTCAACTTGTTAATTTTCAGTTCATTAACAAGCTCCTGTTATAATTTTAAGAAATCAGCAATAATATCTGCTTTGAAAGTCTTGAATATACTGTAAAAAAAAAACCCACAATATTTCAAGCCACTTAAGCTGGAAGTTAGTGTTCAGAAGTTGTTCTTCCTGAAGTAAGTGTTCAGAAGTTGTTCTCCACTTATACATTTGATGAGCAAGTATTTACATCCAGCTAGATATGGGCTCACAGCAGATTGAGTCCTGAAGATATGGCAGTTAGGAACGACTTTATGGAGTGTATGGAAGAAGACAGAAACATATTCAACAACACACACATGCTAGAAATATGTGTTGAGTATTAATATAGCACATAAAATTATCTATTCTATAAACTGAAAAGATACCTATGGAGAAAGAAAAGCCAAAATAGTATTTAACAATATATGGAAACTTATTTTCTCTGCACAGAGCTTATTATGGGTAATTTAGAGAATATTACTTTTCCAGACATGAGAAAAATTGAAAGTATCTTTTAAACAACTATATGTATATGTAGATATAGATTTACACAATGAATACATATACATTTGGAAATGCAAATAAAGCACAAGCTAAGTTCCTAATCCATGCATTAACTATGCTATATACCATGTAGAATATTTCAGAGAAACTGGTAAAAGTATAATTATAAATTATCTTATTTACATGCAGTAAATTGACTAACTATATTGTATTTAAGCCTTTGCTATGTATATTCCTGTGGCTAAATTGAGACACAAAGTCTCAGTGTTTCCAAGCTGTGATATTAAATTTAAATAATCACTTTTGATCATTTAAGGATATTCATCTGTGATTAATTGATATCAGAAACTTGAGAGAGAATTTATATTTGAATTAAAAAGAACAAAGTATGTTTTTCAGCGTCTAAAAACGGAGGAAATAATAAACATTTGAACCAACCCACTCAAATGCTCATGCATAAGAATGGATGGATGCCATCTACATGCAATTGATTTTTCTTTCAAAATTAATCCAAGGTGGTGCTTGCTAGGCTTTAATGCTAAGAGCTGCATGTGGTGGTAATCTAATTGTATTGAAATATTATTTTGATTTGTACTGAAATATTAATTTGATTGTATGTTAATAAATAAAGTTGTCTGGGGGTCAGAGCTATTAGAGCCATAGCAAGAGTGTGGCGGTGGTGGCACACGCCTTTAATCCCATAGATATCTGTGTGTTCAGGGTCAGAGCTATTAGAGCCATAGCAAGAGTGTGGCGGTGGTGGCACACGCCTTTAATCCCATAAGATCTCTGTGTGTTCAGGGATACAGCCAGCATTGGAGACATATGCCTTTAAGACCTAGGGGGCTGTACATTCAGACAGTGACGAGGCAGTCATGTGTTTGAGTTTACAACCAATGAGAAGGCAGAACAACATACTTTAAAAATACGAACCGAGAGGAAGTAGGTCTCTTTTCGCGAAGCTGGGACAGCAGGAGGAAGGGTGAGATTTTAGCTCTGAGCTCTGACCTCTCGGCTTTCTCTTTTACATTGTTTCTGTGTTTCTTATTTAATAAGACGGTTGGTTACATCTACATCTGGCGCCCAACGTGACAAGAATCCATTAAAAACTGCTTGGCTTGGCGGCAGGTCCGCTTTCCCGCAAGGGCGGCAGGCGGCCCGCGGCGGCGGCGGCGGCGGCGGCGGCGGCGGCAGCGGCGGCACACGGCGGCCGGCGGCGATCGGCTTCTTAGTCCGAGCTGCCGGCGTCCTAGTCCGGGTAGCAACTTCTAGCCCGGGCCTAGGTCTGTGAGTAGCTTGCCTAAAGCCGGTGCTACAAACAACTCAGACCTGCCCTGCCGAACAGGGCCCTGCCTGTAAAGCTAACGCACGTGGTCGGAGCTTAAGGAAGCCAGACCCAAGCCTTGACTCGGCACAAGAGGGAACACGTGGCTGCATTTAAGCTTTAGCCGGCTACGCTTTCTTGTGCGTTCTCTCTTTCCTCTCTCTCTCTCTCTCTCTCTCTCTCTCTCTCTCTCTCTCTCTCTCTCTCTGGATTTACACCTGGGACACTAGGTGGCTGCTTTGAAAATCCCCTCGGATTTCTACTGTTCTACGCAGATTTGGTAAGTCATAATATATCAGATATTTTAAAGGAAACTATCTAAAAGAGAATTTTTTCCACATTAAAAAACAAATGGGTTTTATGTGTACATTGGAAGAAAATTGGTTTTTGTTCGAAATTTTAGGCAGTCTGGCAATGGAACAACTATATAATATTAGTATTGGTGGAATTATGCACCTCATCACTATAATAATCCACATTTTAATATTTAAAAAGATAGTCAATTTAAGTGCCAGGATAACAGCGTTAGAAGAACTTGTTAAACCTGTAAAAATTCAGACAGAAGAAATTAACAGTGAAGTTGTTTCAAGTCGGGATCATAAGGTTGCAGAAAGAAAGCCTGTTTTCACACAGTCACCCTTAATTTATCCTGTAACAGTACAGCAGATGCCTGATCAAATGGCTACACAAAATACTTGGGCTCCAATTGAAATGTTGGATTTAAAAAGGTTTAAGGAGGCAATAGTATCTTATGGCATGCATTCCCCATATGTAAAGCAAATGTTAAACACTTGGTCAACATATAATAGGATAGTACCACAGGACTGGCGGGACCTCGCACAAGGTGTTCTGGAACCCAGCCAGAGACTTCAATTTCTGACTTGGTTTAAGGAGGAGGCTAAAAACATAGAAAAACAATGGAGGGATAAAGGAGTACAAGTTTGCCAGGATCAGCTTATGGGCGAAGGCCAATATGCTTCAGCACAAGCACAATGTTTATATGATGTCCAAACCCTAATTTTATGTCGAACGGCAGCCTTGAATGCATGGGACAAAGTTGAGGAACCAGGAAAAAAATCTGAGTCATTTACAAAGGTGAAGCAAGGCCCAAAAGAGTCTTTTACAGATTTTTTACAAAGACTGGCTTCAGCAGTAAAGAGAACGGTCTCGGATTCAGAAGCTGGTAAGGCAATAATTGAATCTTTGGCCTTTGAGAATGCGAATGCAGCATGCAAAAGAATAATCAGGCCATTAAGGGCAAGATCTGCACCTATGGAAGATTGGATTAGAGAAACAATTAATGTTGAAGCTGATGAGCATGATGATACATGGGTAGGAGAAGTAATTTCAAAAGGTTTGAGGAGTGTTAGATGTTTTGGATGTGGAAAGCAAGGACATTTGAAAAGGGACTGTAGACAGGTCATTTCCAGAAACAATGTTTCTTCAAGGAACAATGGCAACAGAATGCCCCTTCCTTCTGGAGTATGCAGAAGGTGTGGTAAGGGAAAACACTGGACCAACGAATGTAGATCAACAAAGGACAGACAGGGTAATCCTTTGCCTCAGTCTTCGGGAAACTCCCAGAGGGGCCTCAGGCAGGCCCCCAGTGCAAATCCAGTTCAAACCTTTCCGGCAGCCATAGAGGAAATGCCTGCTCTGGAGAGCGATTAAATAACCAAATGCCTATTGGAATAAATCATGCTGGTCAGAATGATGAAACAGAGAGAATAGAAAATTCAGGAGAAAACATAAAGAAAATTTTTTGGCAAACTTCTATTAATGAACAAAGACCAAAATTAACGATAAAAATAAATGGTGTTTTGTTGTCTGGTCTGGTAGACACAGGTGCGGACGTTACCATAATTGCACCAGAATTTTGGCATCCAACTTGGCCTCTTCAGGAGGTAAACGTTCAACTGTTAGGAATTGGGACATTATCTCAGGTGAAACAGAGTGCAAGATGGCTCGAATGTATAGGTCCAGAAGGACAGAGAGGAAAATTAAAACCATATGTGGCTAACATAACTATGAACCTGTGGGGTCGAGACTTGTTGCAACAATGGAATACTCAGATTAACATCCCTCCAATCTCAGAAACAAATCATAAACTAGCACATGTTACTGAGAGAAATATTAGAAGATATTGTTCTAATGAGTGGTCACCAGCCATCCATATTATACAAGAACAGGGCACAATAACTGATGATCTTCCAAAGACACCAACAGCTCTACCTTTAAAATGGTTAACAGACAAGCCTGTATGGGTCCAGCAATGGCCTTTAACAACAGAGAAACTCCAGGCTTTAGAAGAGCTGGTAGAAGAACAGTTAAATGCTCAGCATATTGAAGAATCAACCAGCCCTTGGAATTCTCCTGTATTTGTTATTAAAAAGAAATCTGGTAAATGGAGAATGGTAACAGACCTTAGAGCAATTAACAAAGTAATTCAGCCAATGGGTTCTCTACAATCTGGGATGCCTTTGCCTACTCTGTTACCAAAAGGATGGCCTCTCATAGTTATTGATTTAAAAGACTGTTTCTTTTCAATACCCTTACAAGAAAAAGACAGAGAAAGATTTGCTTTTACAGTGCCTACTTATAATAATTCTCAACCGGTTAAAAGATTTCAATGGAGGGTCCTCCCACAGGGAATGTTGAATAGCCCAACTCTGTGCCAATATTTTGTACAACAGCCATTGGAAGTGATACGTAAAAAATTTCCTAAATCTATAATTTATCATTATATGGACGATATTTTACTAGCTGACTCAAATGCAGATACTTTAGAAATAATGTTTGAAGAAGTAAAGAAAATTTTGCCTCGCTGGGGATTACAAATTGCTCCTGAAAAGATACAAAGAGGAGATTCTATTAATTATTTAGGATATAAAATAGAGCTACAAAAAATTAGACCCCAAAAGGTGCAAATTCGGAGAGATAGACTACAGACTCTTAATGACTTTCAAAGATTATTTGGAGATATTTCTCATCTACGAACTATTGTTGGGGTAAAAAATGATGAACTGACTAATTTGTTCAAAACCTTAGAAGGTGACAAGGACTTAAATAGTCCAAGAGAATTATCACCTGAAGCTGAGAAAGAATTAGCATTGGTAGAAAAGAAAGTGCATGAAGGACACGTGAATCGTATTGATCCAAAGCTGGATTGCATTTTGGTTATCTTACCTTCTAGGCGTTCTCCTACTGGAATATTAATGCAGAGGGAAGATATTATATTGGAATGGATATTTTTACCAAATAAACCAAATAAAAAATTAAAAACTTATGTGGAAAAAATCTCTGACTTGATTTACAAAGGAAAATTGAGACTTCGTCAATTAGCAGGCATAGATCCAGCAGAAATTGTCGTACCATTAACTAAGGAGGACATTGAAAAATTATGGACAGAAAGTGAACCTTGGCAAAGAGCTTGCAGTAATTTTTTGGGAGAAATTAACAGCAAATATCCCAAAAGCAATAGAATTGATCTTATAAAGAGAGCTGATTGGATCTTGCCTCGAATTGTACGGCAAAAACCCATATCTGGAGTTCGTACATTTTATACAGATGCCAACAAAGAAGGAAAGGCAGGTTACAAATCAGAAAATTTAAGTAAAGTGGTTCAAAGTCCGTATAATTCAGTGCAAAAATCAGAATTGTATGCTATTCTGTTGGTATTAATGGATTTTTCAGAACCTCTCAACATAGTAACTGACTCTCAGTATGCTGAAAGAGTGGTGTTACATATTGAGACTGCAGAATTTATCCCTGATGCTTCAGAATTAACTTCACTATTTATTCAATTACAAGATACAATCAGGAAAAGGAATCATCCTTTATATATAACTCACATTCGATCCCATACTGGTTTGCCAGGCCCTCTAGCACAAGACAATGAAGAGATTGATAAATTATTGATAGGAAATGTGCTGGAGGCCTCAGAATTTCATAAAAAACATCACGTCAATAGTAAAGGTTTAAAAAAGGATTTTTCCATAACCTGGCAACAAGCCAAAGAAATAGTAAAGAAATGTCCTACTTGTTCCTTCTACAATCAGACGCCATTACCAGCAGGATGTAACCCGAAGGGTACTCAGAGAAATGAGATCTGGCAGATGGACGTGTTTCACTTTGCAGAATTTGGAAAATTGAAATATGTACACCACACCATTGATACTTATTCAGGATTTCAATGGGCAACTGCTTTGAGTTCTGAAAAAGCTGATTCTGTAATCACTCATTTGCTAGAAGTTATGGCCATCATGGGTATACCTGCACAAATCAAAACTGACAATGCTCCATCATATGTCTCTGTTAAAATGAAACAGTTTTTTGCTTATTACAATATAAAGCATATTACAGGCATACCACATAATCCTACAGGTCAAGCAGTTATAGAAAGATCAAACAGAACTCTAAAGGATATGCTAAATAAACAGAAATGGGTAACAAAAACCCCCAGAAATAGACTGCATAATGCTCTTCTAACTTTGAATTTTCTGAATGCCAATGAGAAAGGAACAACAGCTGCAGAGAGACATTGGATAATAGAAAAAACTACAGAATTAAATCAGCCTATATACTTTAAGGATGTGCTGACCTCAGAATGGAAACCAGGGTATGTATTACATTGGGGACGTGGTTTTGCTTTTGTTTCTACAGGAGAAGATAAGCTGTGGGTACCATCAAAATTGATAAAGGTTCGATTTGAACAAGAGAGACCTCTTAATTAGAGGAGGTGATAGTTCATCAACCAGCATGAACATCCAATTTAAACTAACTTGTATCAATAAAACATGCCTTTTCATTTCATCAGATAATAACTTGCCAAAAAGGAACATCCCCAAAATTAGTCTTGGGGAAAGATTTTGTTTTTGTCTTTTAGGAGAATGAAGGTTAAGGAATCTGAAGAACACTGGACAAATGAGACAACTGAAGAAAAGGGACAAATCATCTATCCCAAGAAACCGAGTGAAACGGTGTATGGGTATATATTATCTAAAAAAAAATTTATGTCTTCCTAAATGTTTGTTTCTGCTTTTCTCTAAAGATTTAACACTATTGGTCTTCTAACAGTCCCAGTTCAATTAAAATTTAAAGCTGACTTTGGAGTTGGAGAATGGCTCTCTCCTTCTTTAAAATCAAGCATGTTGTTAAAAGGAAAATGCAAACTCCCTGTATCATGCCAGAATAAGAGCCATTTCTGCTATGGTACAGGACAAAAGCAAAATTAATTAAGGGACTATTCTATTACTAATCTCAACTCTTTGATTCTACTCTGATTCTTTAAACTGTTCTCAAAGTATAAATTTTATATCAAAATTTACAAGATTAATATATATATACATTTTAAACTTTGTTAAGATATGAATGGTCACATAGAGTACTAACTAATTCTAGAAAAAAGGCTAGCTGCATATATATGTTTTTGTGTTCGAGTCTCTTATCAGTTTTCTGCAGGAAATCACGGCCAGGCCTAACATCAACTGAAGTCTCCAGAAAGAAGATGGGGCCCCACAACAACAACAATTCCACGTGGACAATAATAATATCATTAAGCTGACAAACATCATCCATAGATCAGCTTTGAACTACAAGGTGCTCAGAGCAAATTTGAGATGACTAGCTGAGATGATCCAGTCTCAAAGACTACTTGAATAAGGACTTGAGATAAACCCTGAACTTTGGCATTATACACAGACTGGATAATGAAGGATATAGTTACCTCTCCTAGAATTTGACAACTAACCTAAAATTTTTCTTTCAGGATAAAGAAAACTTCGCCCATACCCAGCAGGAAGCAATTTTAAGAATACGACGCCCACATTCCCAAAGAGGTGGTGTGGGGCGGGTGGTTTTTTGGTCTTTTTAATGGGTTTTGGGTCTGGGATAATTTTCAGTATTTAGGGGGGTTGGTTACAAGTTATTGTCAAGGGTTAGGAAAAAGGCTAAGCAAAGGAGATTAGATTTAAAGTTCTTGTTTAAAAAAAAAAAAGAGAAAGAAAGAAAAGAAAAAGACAATTACTAGTTTTAAATACTTTACTTTGGATTGAATTGTTTTATATTATACACAAATTTGAAACTGATATTGTTAGAAAATGCTATATGTATAATTCTAATTGTATTTATTCCATCCATTTAACAATGTAATGCAAATTTCTGATCCTTGAATGTTATTATTATCAACTATTAGGATATAAAGAAATGAAAGCTAGTAGTTAGACATTATCATAGAACTTGTAGTCATATTGGATATGTTTTAAAAATTGAGCAGAGATGTTTTAGACAGGTCATCTTCAAACCCTTCAGAGATCTACAGAATATGGCATTTAAAATGTTTTAATAACTTAGAAAATTTTTCTTTTTTGAGACATGTCGGCTCCTGGCAGTACCAATCTACTTTAGAGAAAATATGGGCATTGAAGAAACTGCATATGGAGTCAACTTTCATTCTGGCAAAAGTTAGCCACTGGACAACAAAGTATCCTCGAATCAACAGGACAAAATGGACAGACAGATCACGAAACAAGGGACTACTGATTCTTGCCAAAACAAGTGTGGTTATGGCTTTATCAAAAGGCATCTTCTGAGGCCAGGACAATATGGCCCCATCCCTGAAGTGGCCTTCGCATCCGGAAAAGGTACGGTGCCCTTTTCTTCGAAGGCAGCTTAACAGGCAGAAGGCCGATGGATTCTGTTGTACAATGGAACAGCAGCTGAAAGCTCATGCCTCTCAAAAGTAGACTGGCATTTAATAGAGGGATGTGGAGAAGAAGGGGATGCTGAGATGAAGCCATATATACACAGCCAAGAAGAATGGACAGCTGAATTAAAAAACTGTCAACAATTTCCAGAATTTAAAATCCTGAATCATGACAGGACACTAGTGGAATTCAGGTGTTTCTGGTACGTGGACTGCTCTCACCCAATGTGAGGTTGAACTGTTGACCTTGTGTACATCCTACTTCACAAATGAGTCTGTCAGATACACTAAGCCTATAGGCTGAAGATGATGCCCCAACACTGCGGAGAAACCTCAGGTGACTGCCCAGGCAGCTGGCTGTTTCTGTCAACTCACAAAATTTTTTTGGAAGTTGCTTGCATGCACTTCCTGTTTTTATTTTTGTTAGCTAATATTATTCCCTTCTTGGGTCTCTGAGGGAGTTGAAGATTAGTTAGTTATGGTTGAAGATTAGTTAGTTATAGTTGAAAATTAATTAGGATAGAAAGTACATTAGATACATCTTGGAATTATCAAAATAGGATAGATAATGGAATTATTTTCTCTGATTCGTCAAATACCTGTTTAGGTATTTATTACTTGTATATATTGTATATAGTTATTGTACTTTTGTATATAGTTTTTCTTTTGTTAGTCATAACCTTTTGCTTTTTTTCTTTTTATTAAAATAGAAAAGGGGAAATGTGGTGGTAATCTAATTGTATTGAAATATTATTTTGATTTGTACTGAAATATTAATTTGATTGTATGTTAATAAATAAAGTTGTCTGGGGGTCAGAGCTATTAGAGCCATAGCAAGAGTGTGGCGGTGGTGGCACACGCCTTTAATCCCATAGATATCTGTGTGTTCAGGGTCAGAGCTATTAGAGCCATAGCAAGAGTGTGGCGGTGGTGGCACACGCCTTTAATCCCATAAGATCTCTGTGTGTTCAGGGATACAGCCAGCATTGGAGACATATGCCTTTAAGACCTAGGGGGCTGTACATTCAGACAGTGACGAGGCAGTCATGTGTTTGGGTTTACAACCAATGAGAAGGCAGAACAACATACTTTAAAAATACGAACCGAGAGGAAGTAGGTCTCTTTTCGCGAAGCTGGGACAGCAGGAGGAAGGGTGAGATTTTAGCTCTGAGCTCTGACCTCTCGGCTTTCTCTTTTACATTGTTTCTGTGTTTCTTATTTAATAAGACGGTTGGTTACATCTACAGCTGCATGAAGCAGATAGTCCTGGGACGGTATTTCAAAAAAAAAAAAATGGAGAACAAAAATGGAGATTTAAAATTGTTCAGGAACTTCACTGAATTCAGCCACTCCTGCAGAAGCTAACACCACTTCTCTGGACAGCGGCTGTCAAGGACTGAGGGGATGTGCCAGTATTATGTTTGAACTGGGAAAAGATAGAGTCAGAAAACATTAAAATCCTTAAGTAATTAATATATAGAAGAGGAAAATTTTCTTTTTCACTGTTAAACATTTGAGACATGAGGAGGAATCTGTGGCTGGCATTGAGGAGGATTGTGCTTAGGAAATTTTGTTTTATTTGTCTTTATCTTCAAATATATATTACATATCTGCCATGGATTCTCCTGTCCTCCCTCCTCCTGCCCCCCTAACCTCCCACCCTCTCCCTAGACCAACCCCATTTCCATCTCCTCCAGGACAAGGACTCCCCTGGGGATTCAGCTCAGCCTGGTAGATTCAGTCCAGGCAGGTCCAGTCCCCTCCTCCCAGGCTGAGCCAAGTGTCCCTACATAGGCCCCAGGTTCCAAACATCCAGCTCATGCACTAAAGACAGGTCCAGGCCCCACTGCCTGGGTGCCTCCCAAACAGTTCAAGCTAATCATCTGTCTCACTTATCCAGAGGGCCTGATCCAGTTGGGTGCTCCTCAGCTCTTGGTTCATAGTTCATGTGTTTCCACTAGTTTGACTATTTGTCCCTGTGCTTTTTCCAATCTTGGTCTCAACAATTCTCGCTCATACAATCCCTCCTCTTTCTTGCCAATTGGACTCCTGGAGCTCCACCTCAGGCCTGGCCATGGATCTCTGCATCTGCTCCCATCACTCATTGGTTGAGATTTCTAGCATGACATTTAGGGTGTTTGGCCATTCTGTCACCAGAGTAGGTCAGTTCGGGCTTTCTCTCAACCATTGCTAGCAGTCTATTGTGGAGGTATCTTTATGGATTTCTGGGGACCTCTCTAGCACTTTGCTTCTTCCTATTCACATGGGGTCTTCATTTATCATGGTCTCTTTTTCCTTGTTCTCCCTCTCTGTTCTTGATCCAGCTGGGGTCTCCACTCCCCAAAGCTCTCTTTCCCTCGACCCTTCCCCTTCATTACCCCTCTCCACACCAGTTTGCTCATGTAGATCTCATCCATTTCTCTGTCATTGGACAATCCCTGTGTCTTTCTTAGGGTCTTGTTTTTTAGGTAACCTCCCTGGAGTTGTAAGTAGGAGTCTAGTCATCCTTTGTTTTACATCTATTATCCACCTATGAGTGAGTACATACCATGCTTGTCTTTCTGAGTTTGGGTTACCTCACTCAGGATGATTTTTTCTAGATCCATCCATTTGCATGTAAACCTCATGATGTCAGTGTTTTTCTCTGCTGTGTATGTACCACATTTTATTTATCCATTCTTCTGTGGAGGGGCATCTAGGTTGTTTCCAGATTTTGGCTATTACAAGCAAAGCTGCTATGAACATAGCTGAGCGTGTGCCCTTGTGGTATGATTGACCATTCTCTTCACAGCCCTGGAAAGAATAATATTCAATTCATATGAGAAAAAAAACCCAGGATAGGCAAAAGAATCTTATACAATAAAATAACTTCTGGAGGCATGACGATCCCTGACCTCAAGCTCTACTATAGAGCTACAGTAATAAAAACAGGTTGGTACTGACATAAAAACTGACATGTGGACCAATGGAATCGAATTGAAGACCCTGACATTAATCCGCACACCTATGAACATGTAATTTTTGACAAAGAAGCCAAAAGTGTACAATGGAAAAAAGAAAGCATCTTCAACAACTGGTGCTGGCATAACTGGATGTCAACATGTAGAAGGTTACAGATAGATCCGTGTCTGTAACTGTGCACAAAACTTAAGTCCAAATGGATCAAAGACCTCAACATAAATCCAGTTACTCTGAACCTGATAGAAGAGAAAGTAGGAAGTAGTCTTGAACACATTGGCATAAGAGATCACTTCCTAAATATAACACCAGTAGCACAGACACTGAGAGAAATAATCAATCAATGGGACCTCTTGAAACTGAGAAGCTTTTGTAGAGCAAAGGACATGATCAACAAGACAAAGCGACAGCCTATATAATGGGAAAAGATCTTCACCAACCCCACATCTGACAGAAGGCTGATCTCCAAAATATATAAAGAATTCAAGAAACTAGACATCAAAATACTGAACAATCCAATTAAAAACTAGGCTACAGAGCTAAACAGAGAATCCTCAACAGAAGAATTTCAAATGGCCAAAAGACATTTAAGGAATTGCTCAACATTCATAGTCATCAGAGAAATGCAAATCAAAACGACTCTGAGATACCACCTTACACAGGTCAGAATGGCTAAAATCAAAAACACTGAAGAACGCTTATGCTGGAGAGGATGTGGAGCAAGGGGAACTCTCCTCCACTGTTGGTGGGAATACAAGCTTGTATGGCCACTTTGGAAATCAATATGGCGCTTTCTTAGAAAATTGAGAATCGATCTCCCCCAAGACCCAGTATACTTTACTTGTAAATGATTAAATTTAGACTGCTCAGACTTTCCTACCATCTAACCTCAGAGAAATACAGCTTGTTGTGAGGCCAATGAGAGAAAAAAAACAGTGGCGTTTTTTAAATTTTTTTTTCTTTTTATTTATTTATTTATTTATTTATTTATTTATTTATTTATTTTACAATACTAATCAGTTCTACATAACAGCCACAGATTCCTTTGTTCTCCCCCTTCCTGCCTCCCTCCCCTTCCCCCCAGCCCAACCCCAATTCCCACTACCTCCAGATCAAGGCCTCCCCCGAGGATTGAGATTGACCTGATAGACTCAGTCCAGGCAGGTCCAGTCCCCTCCTCCCAGATTTTGCCAAGCGTCCCTGTATAAATCCCAGGTTTCAAACAGCTATCTCATGCAATGAGCCCAGAACCTGGTACCATTGCCTAGATGCCTCCCAAACAGATCAAGCCAATCAACTATCTCACCTATTCAGAGGGCCTGATCCAGTTGGGGGCCCCTCAGCCTTTGGTTCATAGTTAATGTGTTTCCATTCGTTTGGCTATTGCATTTTTTTTTTTATTTTGACCATTCTTCTAACACAGCTATATTTCTTAGCCATTGTCTGTCCTTACCTAGCCTATTAGATGTGGCAGGGTAAATTTTAGTAAAAGGAAAAAAAAGATTTCAATGGTGAATGAGAAAAGTAATGAGTTCCCAATTGACACATTGCACCAAATACTAAATATAATAGCATTTTCATAAATACTTTCACTGTATTAGTTAAAAAAAATAAATTCACATTAGTTAATAAATTCACATTAGTTAAAAAAAAATAAATTCACGTAATAATATATGTATGAAATAACTAGTTTATATAAATAAAGATAATTATTTATTAGATTTATATATATATATATATACATATATATATATATGTACACACACACATATATATGTGTCTTTACACACACACACACACACACACACACACACACACATACACACATACACACACACACACACAGAAAGAGAGGAAAATACAAATCGATATTTTTATTGGGCATCAAAATCCCCAATAACCAAAATTACCTTCTCTATAACTTCTAGATCAACTGAAACATCTTTCACTAGAATTATTTCACTGGAGAAAGACATTGCCAATCAAGGTTAATTGAAAACGAGATATTTAATCTTGGAAGCTTACATTACAAAGAGATGCTGAGTCATGTTCATTTTGTCTAAGTGGCCCTATTTTTTGGTTAGGACCATTTCCTTAAGGGAGCAGCATACAAGACAGATATAGATTGCTATTTGGCAATGATTGAGATATGGGTCACCATTCAGAGAAACTGCTATATGTAATATTGTACAAAGAAATGTATTAAAATGAAAGTAATGGCCTGCATCTGGAGGATGACTTGAGCATCTTGACTCCTGAATGGACAGCTCTGTTCTCTAGATCTAAGCCTCCAGGGCCATATCCAGTGCTTCACCCCACCCACTGAATCCCCACAGACACAGCAGCAGTATCCTCCCAAGACTTCCCACACACACTGCATTAGCTACCACGGGAGCAGCCTGAATCTGTAGGAGGGGATGAATATCTGGACTCCTGACTGGAGAGTCCTGCTGACTAGGCCTTAGCCCCCAGGGGCATATCTTTTGCCTCTACCCCACCCACCCACCAAAGACCCAGAGACCCAGCAGCAGCATTCCCACACCCCCAAACATCCCCCAATGCATCAGCAATCAACAGAGCCATAGGCACCACCTATGGAGGAAGAAATGGGTAGAAGCCAGTGCAATACATTCAACAGCATAAAAAGCAATATGGCACTGCTGGAAACTAGTAGTTCTATAATAGCAAAATCAGAGCATCCTAATGTCAAAGAAGCAAAAGAACACAACCTTAAAAATAACATTATGAAGATGATAGAGGCCCTTAAACAAGAAATGAAAAATTCCCTTATAGAAGCAGAGGAAAAGATACACACACACACACACACACACACACACACACACACACACACAAAGAAATCAATAAATCCCTTAAAGAAAGCCAAGGAAAAACAATCAAACCTGTTAAGAAAAGAGTTCAAGACTTGAAAATTGAAATAGAGACAATAAAGAAAACACAAACAGAGGAAAATCTGGACATGGAAAATCTGGGTAAACAATCAGGAACTACAGATGCAAGGATAACCAACAGAATACAAGAGATGGAAGAGGGAATCTCAGGCACTGAAGATAGGATAGAGGAAATAGATTAATCGGTCAAAGAATGCTAAATCCAGAAAATTCTTAATACAAAATATTCAGGAAATCTGGGACACCTTGAAAAGACCAAACCTAAGAATAATAGGGATAGAAGAAGGAGAAGAATTCCAGCTCAAAGGCACAGAAAATATATTCAACAAAATCAGAGAAGAAAGCTTTTCTAACCTAAAGAAGGACATGCCTGTGAAGGAAGATACAAGAAGCTTACAGAACATCAAATAGACTGGATCTAAAAAAAAAAAGTCCCTTTGCCACATAATAATCAAAACATTAAACATACAGAATGAAAAAAGAATATTAAGAACGGCAAAGAAAAAAGGCCAGGTAACATATAAAGACAGACCTACCAGAATTACACCTCTCTCAATTGAGATTCTGAAAGCCAGGAAGTCCTAGACAGATGTTCTGCAGACACTAAGAGACCACGTATGCCAGCCGAGACTACTATACACAGCAAATTTTTCAATCATCATGGACAGAGAAATAAGATATTCCATGACAAAAAGAGTTCAAAAATACCTATCCATAAACCCAGCCATACAGAAAGTACTAGAAGGAAAACTCCAACCCAAGGAAGTTAGCTGCACCCACTAAAACACAGACAATAGATAACCTCACACCAACAAATCCCAAAGAAGGGAAACACACAAACACTACCACCACCACCAACAAAACCAAAAATAAAAGGAATTAACATTCACTGGTGATTAATATCTCTTAATATTAGTGGACTCAATTCACCTATAAAAAGACACAGGCTAACAGAATGGATACAAAAACAAGACCCATCCTTCTGCTGCATACAAGAAATACACTTTAATCTCAAAAACAGAAATCACCTCAGAGTAAAGTGTTGGGGAAAGATTTTCCAATCAAATGGTCCTAAGAAACAAGCTGGTGTGGCTATCCTAATATCTAAGAAAACAGGCTTCAAACTAAAATCAATCATAGATGGAGACAGACATTTCATATTCATCACAGGAAAAATCAATCAAGATAATGTCTCAATTATGAACATTTATGCCCCCAAATAAAAGAGCACCTACATTTGTAAAAGAAACATTACTACAGCTTAAGTCACAGATCAAACCCCACACATGTAGCAGGAATCTTAAAAGTTCTTATTAATAAAATCAAACCCAAGGCCAGTTATTGGGGTCAATGCTGGAAGATCAGAGAGACAGAACAAGCCACAGCTATCTCACCTTGCCTGGTCCTCAGCTGGTTTTGTCTCCTCAGACTGGAGGCCTCTGAGTCCTCATCCGGAATGGGTCTCAGCTGAATTACTGCTCAAAAGCCTAAATGCTTAACCAGCCACATGCTTAATAGGACTCCACAATGGTGATTCCACATGGACTATGGTAAAGCCATTAAGCTGATTAACACACCGAAAGATCGACTTTGGACTACAAACTGATGAGGACTCAGAGGCCTCCAGCCTGAGGAGACAGGACCAGCTGAGGATCTGGCAAGGTGAGATAGCTGTGGCTTGTTCTGTCTCTCTGATCTACCAGCATGGACCCCAATAACTCGCCTCGGGTTTGATTTTATTAATAAGAACTTTTAAGATTCCTGCTACATCTGGCGCCCAAAGTTCGTGTTACGAATTCATGAAAAAGCTGTTTGCCTGTGGCCTTGTGAGCCCCAGCTCAGGCCCAAGCTACACTCAGGCGGTTGTGGTGGCGCACACCAGTAGGATTTGCTGAAGGAGACAGAGGCAGGAGGATCCTGAGTTTGAGGCCGGCCTAGGAGGCTTGGGAGAAGCTTCGGCCCAGACTGAGCCACAAACAGTGGTGGGACCATGGAAGCAGTGGCTATTGCTCCACGTTGCCAGCTCCTTCTCATCATGTTGGTGACTGCGGTGATGCTGCTACCTGGAACAAAGGGTTTACAGATGCTGGTTCAGAGAAGAATTGCCAGGACCATCGTGTTACAAGAAAGCATCGGCAAAGGTCAGTTTGGAAAAGTTTGGCAAGACAAATGGTGGGGAAAAATTGTTGTGAAGATTTTCTGTTCTAGGGAAGAATGTTCATGGTTCCGAGAGACAGACATTTATCAGACTGTGATTGCTCCAAACCACAGAGGAGGCAAAAAAAAAAAAAAAAAGACGACAGGACTCCACAATGGTGATTCCACATGGACTATGGTAAAGCCATTAAGCTGATTAACACACCGAAAGATCGACTTTGGACTACAAACTGATGAGGACTCAGAGGCCTTCAGTCTGAGGAGACAGGACCAGCTGAGGATCTGGCAAGGTGAGATAGCTGTGGCTTGTTCTGTCTCTCTGATCTACCAGCATGGACCCCAATAACTCGCCTCGGGTTTGATTTTATTAATAAGAAATTTTAAGATTCCTGCTACACACACACTAATTGTGGGAGACTTCAACAAAATCCAATACCATGATAAAGGTCTTGGAGAAATCAGGTATATAAGAAACATACCTAAACATAAAGGTAATATACAATAAGCTGATAGCAATACTGAATGGAGAGAAACTCAAAGTGATTCTACTAAAATCAGGAATAAGACAAGGCTGTCCACTCTCTCCACATCTATTCAATATTGCATTCAAAGTTCTAGCTAGAGCAATAAGACAACAAAAGGAGATCAAGGGGATACAAATGGGAAAGGAAGAAGTCAAACTTTCTCTATTTGCAGATGACATGATAGTATACATAAGTGACCCCAAAAATTCTACCAGGGAACTCCTACAACTGATTAAAAAAAACTTCAGTAATGTGGCAAGATACACGATTATCTCCAAAATCAGTAGCTCTTCTATATACAAATGATGAATGGGCTGAGAAAGGAATCAGAGAAATAATACCCTTTACAATAGCCACAAACCACATAAAGCACCTCAGGGTGACTCTAACTAAGCAAGTGAAAGACCTGTATGACAAGAACTTTAAGTCTTTAAAGAAAGAAATTGAAGAAGATAGAAAATGGAAAGATCTCCCATGCTCTTGGATAGGTAGGATCAACATAGTAAAAATGGAAATCTTACCAAAAGCAATCTACAGATTCAGTGCAATCTCCATCAATATCCCAACACAATTTGTCACAGACCTTGAAAGAACAATACTCAACTTCATATGAAAAAAAAAAGGAGAGCCAAAACAATGATATTCAATAAAGGAACTTGTGGAGACATCACCATCCCTGACCTCAAGCTCTATTATAGAGCTATAGTAAAACAAAAATAACAGTATTGGCACACACAAAAAAAACATGTGGGTCAATAGAATGGAATCCAAGACACTGACATTAATCTAAACAACTATGAACACCTGATTTTTGACAAAGAAACTAAAATTATACAATGGAAAAAAGAAAGTATCTTCAACAAATGGTGCTGGCAATACTGGATATCCACATGTAGAAGAATGCAAACAGATTCATATCTATCCCCATGCACAAAACTCAAGTCCACGTGGATTAAAGTCCTCAAAATAAATCCAGCTATACTGAACCTGCTAGAAGAGAAAGTAGGAAGCAGCCTTGAATACATTGGCCCAGGAAACAACTTCCTAAATATAACACCAGTAGCACAGATACTGAAAACAACAATTAATAAATGGGATCTCCTGAAACTGAGAAGCTTTTGTAAGGCAAAGATGTGGTAAATAAGACAAAATGACAGCCTACAGAATGGGGAAAGATCTTCACCAACTCCACATCCGATAGAGGGATGATCTCCATAATATATAAAGAATTCAATAAACTAGACACTAAAATACTGAATAATCCAATTTAAAAATCTGGACTACAGAGCTAAACAGAGAATTCTTGACAGAAGAATCTCAAATGGCCAAAAGACATTTAAGGAAATTTTCAACATCCTTAGTCATCAGGGAAAAGCAAATCAAAACGACTCTGAGTCTTACACCTGACAGAATGGCTAAGATAAAAAACACTAAAGACAGCTTATATTGGAGAGATTGTGGAGCAAGGGGAACACTCTTCCAAAGTTGGTGGGAGTGCAAACTTGTCCAGTCACTTTGGAAATCAGTATGGCAGTTTCTCAGAAAACTAGGAATCAATCTTCCTCAAGACCCAGCTATACCACTCCTGGGCAAATACCCAAGGAATTCTCAATCATACTACAAGGGCACATGCTCAACTATGTTTATAGCAGCATTATTTGTAATAGCTAGAACCTGGAAACAGCCTAGATGCCCCTCAACTGAAGAATGGATAAGGAAAGTGTAATAGATTTACACAATGGAGTATTACTCAGTGGTAAAAAAAAAATGGCATCATGAAATTTGTAGGTACATGGATGGAACTAGAAAAAATCATCTTGAGTCAGGTAACCCAGACTCAGAAAGGCAGATATGGTATGTACTCACTCTTAAATGGATATCAGACACAAAGCAAAGGAAAACCAGGCTACAGTACACACCCCAGAGAAGCTAAGTCAAGAGGAGGACCGCAAGTGGAATGGAGGGCCCCAGGAAGGGAAATAGTTAAGATTTCCTGGGTAAACTATGGGGTGGGAAGTAGATGGGAAGGGATGGATGATGGGAACAGGAGGTATTGAAATGGCTGAGTGGAGGGAGGGACTTAGTGGGAGAGCAATGAAGGAGATATATTGGTAGAGGGGACTATTATAGGGTTAGGGAGAAACCTGGTGCTAGGTAAATCCCCATGAATCCACAAGGATGACACCAGCTAAGATTCCTAGCAATAATGGTGAGAGTGCTTGAACTTACCTTCCCCTATAATCAGATTAGTGGCTACTCTATTTTTGTCATCATAGACTGATGGAAGCACATGCAGTGATCCACAACCAAGCACTGGGCTGTACCCCTAGATTTCAGTTAAAGAGAAGGAGGAGGGATAACAGGAGCAATTGAGGTCAAGATCATGATGGGGAAAGCCACAAAGACAGCTAACCCAAGCTGTTTGGAGTTCATGAACTCTGGCCTATCGGGTGGGGAACATGCATGGGACAGAACTAAGCCCTGTGAATGTGGGTGACAGTTATGTAGCTGTATCTGTTTGGGGAGCCCCTGACAGTGAAACCAGGACTCATCCTGGGTGCATAAAATGGCTTTTGAAACACATTTCCTAGTGTGGGATACCTTGCTCAGCCTTGACATGACGGGGAGAGACTTGACCCTGGCTCAACTTTGTTTGCCATACTTTGTTGACTCCCCAGTGGAGGCCTTACTGTTTCTGAGGAGTGGATGGGGTGGGATGAGGGGAAGTAGGGGTTGTGTGAGAAGGGGACAGAGGGGGAACTGGCATTGGTATGTAAAATTAAAAAGGAACTTTATAAAAATAAATAAATAAAATTAAAAAACAAACAAAAAAAGATTTCTTATGAACAATGTATGATATAAGCCAAATATTCCATTGTAGCTTTTCAGCATGCTTTAGTTAATCAATTCCTTATACTTTTTTGTATTTTTTAAGCCATTTGCAAAAATAAATGACAATGAACAATATTCATTGCAAAAATAAATAAATAAAATGAAATTAAGATCGTAAAACACTGTCATATCTTCTCCTGGGGAAAGACAGAGAAGAAGAGCAACCTGACTTGAGTTAGAAGCTTCCATGTCACCCAGTGCTTCTGTTGTTTGTTATTTTCAGGGTGTAGATTGGGACAGGGAAATACTAAGAAACTAATTAGGAAAATAAGTAAGCAATTTAAAATCAGGTAGTGATGACCATAATTTATTGGGGAAAATATACATGTCTACATTTCGATATGTAAAAAGATAAATCCTGTCAATGAGGAAAACTTAAAATGACAAAAGAGTTACTGAGTGCCAAATTAATGTCTATATTTTATCACTTCTTTTTATTCATTTTTTTCATGTATTAATGGAAATATTTCTTAGTGCCATGTGAATTAAGTATCAGTCATTTAGAAGTTGTTTATGTAAGAGATGAGACTGAGTGTGGAGCTTACACTTGATTACGTTTCTGAAGGTGTGAACATTTTAAGATTACCCTATGTATTAAGGTGCCTTGATTACAGATTACTTATCCATGAAAGGAATCAGATTCTATTGTGAACAATGGACAAAGCTATTTTTTTTAAGAAACCTTGAGGAACCGACATTCAGGGAAATTCTACAGGAGCCACTTTCACTTTCAATAATATCATGTTATTTTCTTTCCAAATACCTTATCTACTCACATTTATAATGAAGCTGTTCACAAATTCTGTATGTCACTTTATCATTTCAGCAAAATTATGAGCTAATACATACATGTCACATACTATCAGCATTGTTTGGCTTTCATTTCATTATTTGACTATGTAGTACACATATCTGTAGAGTGTGTAATGTGCAGATAGGTGGGGTCATTTTCATTCATAGGTATTGCATAGACCAGCATTCTCTAAATGTCTGGGGTCTTTGCAAACTCAAGTATAAACTGTTCATTAACATTTCAATCATTTCGCACCTAGTAGCACACACCATATGCTAGCCACACAGTGGGAAAAAAAATTGTATAACACTCTAAAATCCCAGTGTAGTCATCTCTGGGCAACTCTGAGGAGAAGCTAATCAGAGCTGCCAGCCTCACTGGGGGACAAGGGGAAATGTGACAGTGAGCCAATTCAGTTCCTACACTTGCAACCAAAAGGAAATACCACTGGAGATTTGTGAAAGATGAGAGATGGAATCTTTGCAACAGCCACATTCTTCCACAGTGCTGTACAATTTGGGGGAATTTTCAAGATTACATATTTCTTTGGAGACAATTGTACCCCTTTCCTAGAAGAGTAGGGTTGTGCGTAGGGTGTATCCTTTTGTTAAGCAGAAAACTCTGGATGCAAATACAGAAATGCTACAGAAGTGCAGAAGTGTTATCTTGTGAGGACAATCAGGTGTGGAACTCCCATAGTCATTTCATGCATCAAGGAGTAGTAGGGATTCAAATATCTTCATTTATTTATTACATAAACATAGTTTCAGAACACATTTTTTTCTAAATGAGTGTTTTTTTTATCCTTCCTTGGATTCAATCCAGAATATTCTGTAACATTGCATAAGCCCTCTTATGAGACAAGTGTGTATATAATCATAATTTTTATAATATTGCTTCCATTTCAAGGGAGTTCAATGAACATCCCAGTCTTTTTTAATTCTCCACAAACTCAGGATATACAAGTACCCAAAGGGAAAAGGAAGGTGTTGGCATCAACATGAAATTGAACATAAAATTGTTCCCATGAGCACATGTATTTTAAAGCCCCTAAGAACATTGTGTCATTAAGTAATACTTGTTTTCCTCTCAGTTCAAAGTAAGTCATGCTTGGGATGAGCCCATGGAAGAAACAGTCCTAGCAGGAAATGTGTGGTTAGTAAGATAGCTTATGTGCCCTTGAGACTGCTTACCCCTACCCCAACCCCCCTACCACCACATTCAGGAGGAAAATCAGCTGGCTTATATAATCACTTCTTAAACATTTGCTTCATTTCCGAACTAAATGTACTCATACATGCTGACGGAATTTAAAGTACTCAACTGAAATCTGCTAGAGAATATTCATTGAAAACAGTTTTATTCAGTACATGCCTATGATTTTTCTCTATTTTATGATTCAAAATTATAGATACATGCAGAGTATTTTGAATAGTAATGTTATTAAGGATTGTAAGATAATACTAGGAACATACCAGAAGTCACTGTATTTAATACAAAATGGAATTAAGCTTATAAAAATATACTTATTCAGAGCATTTCTCTATGTTCCCTGTTTACTAATTACTGTGCAGGAGGGACGATAGGTATCTTTGAGGTAACATTCTCCTTACTTTTCTCATTACAAACAGTACACATTTCATACACTTTACTAGAACTGTTTATGGGCAGAAAAGAAAACTGCCATCCTGAAAAAGGAAACCCTAGTCTACCACTGATCTGAGTCGACTAAGGTAGAAGTAAGCCTGAACTAAGAGGGAGGTGTCCTCTTGCCCCCAAGAAGAGCAGAAACATTCCTTGGAACAGGCTATCATGTTTGAAGACTGTTGATGCCTATTACCTCATTTGATCCCTTTGTTCTTTGCCCCCTCACCCAGCATTGAAGAGGCAATATAACCGCCTCTATATGGCGATATTTTATTTGTACTAATATGTGATTTGTATGTTAATAAATAAAGTTGCTATTAGCAAACCATAGCAGAAACTGGGTGGTGGTGGTTCATCCTTTTAATGCCAGCACTTGAAAGGCAGAGCTAGGTAGATCTCTGTGTGTTCAAGGATACAGCCAGCATTGGAGACACACGCCTTTAATCTCAATACCAACCATAGAAGACCTGGAGGTCTGTACAGACAGACAGTGACTAGGAGGTCATGTGGTTGGGTTTACAACCAATGAGAAGGCAGATCAGAAACACTATAAAAAGACAGACACACAGGAAGTAGGTCTCTTTTGGAGAGGTAGGACCACCGCAACAATGAAGGGTAAGGTTTTTAGCTCTTAGCTATTGCTCTGACCTCTTGGCTTTTATTTTTGCATTGGTTCTGTGTTTCTTATTTAATAAGACAGTTGGTTACATCTACAAAAGAATGTGATTAAACCTGGGAGTGCACTATAGTCTTGACAAAGCAATGATTAAGGGAAGACATATAAGCAGTGCTAATTAGATCCTCTCCACAATTTTCTATGGCTGTGACACTAGTTTCATGGTGAATAGGGTCCAGATATACACATATATGTATGTATTATATAAACTTCAGGATAAGCAACTTAGCTACCTCAGGGCAATAATTCCTTGGGAATGTGGTCAAACAGGGAAACAGATTGAGAAATGCCGAGAAAGAAATATGGCATGGTTTGGAAAATGATCTAGCTATTTTTAATTCAGTTTCTCTCAGTATCTATATGCATGTGTCCATTTTATTAATTAATTTGTATTTCTCCTTTGACACATTAAACTAAAATAGTTCTAATATGAAAACTGCTACATGAATGTAGAATATTGTTCAACAGAGGAGTGTGGATTTTGGATTCAGCTAGAGTAAAGTAAACAACACAATGAAAGGAATTTTATCTCTGGGAAGATTTTAAAACTCCATTTGTAGAAGTAAAGGATATGGCATTACCTGTTTTATGTAGATGTTGCCAATTATTTCAGATGGGCTAAGGAAAAAATTGGAAGATCAAGATAGACTGAAAACAAACAAACAAGACCTGCTGGACTGCTTCTTGGAGACAGAGAGGGAGAGGGGGAGAGAGAGAGAGAGAGAGAGAGAGAGAGAGAGAGAGAGAGAGAGAGAGAGAAGAAGAAGGAGGAGGAGGAGGAGGAGGAGGAGGAGGAGGAGAAGGAGGAATGAAGGAAGGAGAAGGAAAGAAAGAAGGAAGGAAAGAGAGGGAGAAAGGAAGGAAAGAAGGAAGGAGGGAGGGAGAGAGAGAGAGAAAGGAAGGAAGGAAGGAAGGAAGGAAGGAAGGAAGGAAGGAAGGAAGGAAGGAAGGAAGGAAGGAAGGAAGATGTAAAGGGAAGAGAGAACATTTTTGGCTCAGAATAACTGATTTCAAACAAAGTCACAACCTTAAGTTACTTCATGTAGGTGACATCCAATATATCAAAGTGACTGAAATTTATATAAGGTTATCTTACAAAATGAAAATGCCAAATGAGTGACTCCAAAGCAAAACAAACAACGGGGTGGGGGGTAGACACATAAACAAATACCGTCTTAGATCCCCAAAGCCATAGACCATGAGAAAGCTTCATTCAATAGGACCAACATCAGTATGAGATGATTGAGGCACTCACTCCGGCAATAAATTTAAGGAACTACTTCAAAAATTATCATAACTTAAGAATGTTAT
Source organism: Peromyscus maniculatus bairdii (assembly GCF_049852395.1). Taxonomy (NCBI): domain Eukaryota; kingdom Metazoa; phylum Chordata; class Mammalia; order Rodentia; family Cricetidae; genus Peromyscus; species Peromyscus maniculatus. The sequence continues at coordinate 62,987,134 of NC_134872.1, read as the reverse complement.
ATTTTAATACTATATTTCAAATTTTAAAATTAATTTAACAAACTCAAGCTCAAGAAAATGCCCAAATTCTAAAGAAATTCTGGTCAAACTCACACATTCTTTATCTACTTCTTGTCCAGAAATAAAGAAGAGAGTAACTTTTATTAAGAATACTGTAACCTAATTCAGCCTGGATTTCAGAGAGTGATTAGTGGCCTCACCGCCCCAGGCAGATACACTAAATTACATTGCTAGGAGACAGAAACTACTAAATGAAAATCACATTTAGGATAAGTCTCATCAAGCTTGGGTGGGTGCTACTAGTCCAGAGAGGAAGCAGAGAAGAGTCAGGGTAAAAGTAGCTAAGGTTTCAGAGGCATTATTTTGTCTTAGAAATGTCAGCTCTGGCTACTTTTCCATCCCTAAAACAATTCCTATGCCAATAGGAAGCTGCTTATTAAATAATCTTTCTCCAGAAAGCAAGTCTTTCCAATAATCTTTAGAACTGCTCTGGAGCAAATTGGATACCACATGGGAACAAGTTGACCCAACTGCCCTCGGACTCTGGCCTTTGGTTGAAGTCACTGTATGATTGCTGTTCAATTTTCTCTCCTCTTTCCTATGAAAATGTTTATTGCATGCATATTTTGGTCTACAAGCTTAATATGAATGTGATTTTTCGGAGACTGTTTAGATTTATCATGTAGCTACAGATTGCACACCTATTCAGAGCAACATATAAGCCAAACAAAAGTGAGTTAGGTCATCCAATATCACAATGTTGGAACTGAGTACAGAAACTAAGACACTGATTTATCAAGCTTTGAGGAGACAGTAAGTATTTTTCAAGTAGTGTGTTATACTGGATTAGAACTATCATCTGTTTTTAAAATATTACATAAAAATTAAGAGTGATTCTAGGTTCTGTATTATTTGTGGTGGAAGTGTCTTCCCTGTGCAGGCATCTGTGTTGCTAGAGTTTTCCGGCCTTGCCCACAGTCAGGACAAATCTCTGTCACCCGCCAGTCCCACAGCCGCTCAGACCCAACCAAGTAAACACAGAGACTTTTACTGCTTACAAACTGTATGGCCGTGGCAGGCTTCTTGCTAACAGTTCTTATAGCTTAAATTAATCCATTTCCATAAGTCTATACCTTGCCACGTGGCTGGTGGCTTGCTGGCGTCTTCACATGCTGCTGGTCATGGCGGCGGCTGCAGTCAGTCCTTCTGCCTTCCTGTCCTTTTATTTCTCCTCTCTGTTAGTCCCGCCTATCCTTCCTGCCTAGCCACAGCCAATCAGGTTTTATTTATTGATCAATCAGAACAACTTGACATACAGACCATCCCCCAGCACAGCCAAGTGCAGACCATCTCAGACACCTGCACTCAGGCCCATGGTCCTAATCATCCTCCATGTGGACCTGCTGGGTAACGCCACAAAGAACCCAAGAAGGGCTCCCACAGGACATACAGAACATCCCACAGCACATCTGAGTTAGTCTAGGTATTTTTATGAGGTCAACCTTCCACTCCCTGTTTTTGCCATTCCTCTCCACTCCATAGCACTAAGGCTAGAATTCAGGACAAGGCATCTAAAGTGTTTGTTTTCTTGGCTATTCTCTCCTGGTCACGACACCCACATTTTTTCAGTAGCTAGAACAAATTATTTTTAATTTAAAAAAGTAAAAAGTTATCAGGTGGTAGAATAACAATAGAAAGAAATAGGGAAAATTGACCTCAGTGATTTCTTAGACAAAAGAAAGTTTAAAGCTCCCAAATACTTAATTTGTTCCAGGAATACTTTGAGAATTTGATGTGTTCTAACTAGGAACTGTGGTAATCATTATTTTAAACATAAGAATAATGTATTACAACGTGGTTATTTTCTCTTTATTACAGGACAGTTAAAAGATGGTTGGAATTCACTGTATACAGCACAAAGAGCCACGTACCCAAGCTTTTATTAGTACTATTTGCTAATAGCAAAGATCAGAGAAACACTGTAAAATGAATTGACTCAAAAAGCATCCAAGACAGCAGTAAAGGAAGACAGTGTACCTGGAGATAGGAGGAATGGTAAAAGCAGTAGGATGGATCCATGATGCTTTGTAATTCATGTTTCACAGAGGTCCACATTGTTTGCATGCAGAAGGGCCCAGTGCATAGATACTTGTGTGAGCACTGGTCAATTTTACACCACCGTAATATACTACATCCATTTTAAGAAGACCATACTTATCACCATTCCCTATTCTACCTGCATTTTCTTCCTTCCATCTCATATCCCAAACAAGCAAAAAAAAATCTGTCTTTAGCACATTAAGGCAAATGTTGCTTCTGACCCACCTCTTCTGGTGTTTGCTTTTAAGGATGTTCAGTTCTGTGCTGATTTTTACAAACCTTGTTTTCCTGTGACTTGTAAAATGAAAGCTACTAAGCATAAGTGCTTTCTTTTCACTATGCTTCCAGCTAAATCCTGCACAGTAAAACAAATTAAGCAGATGGCAGACTTAAATGTTTAAGATTGGGGGAAATGCATGAAGAGATCTTAGGATAAATTAGAATATAGGATAGAATATATTGAAGTGAGATGAATCAGAGGCTAAAGTCACAGAGAATTTAAACCTTTTAGCTTCAATGAAGATGAGTGAATGATTCAGGGCAATGACTGAAAGTGCTTTCCCATGACAACTGTGACTTTGTAATGCTTAATTCCCAAATTAGTTGTAAGCTTTATTGCATGGCTCATAGAGGCACGCATGTGACCATCTTTCTCTTCAGAGTGAAAAGTGCACAGGCTCATTCATATGAGGAAAGCATGAAAGAGAAGAGGTGTGTGAGGTTTTTAAATCAGTGATGCCTGTGGAGAGTCCAGATTTAAAAGAGAAAACAATTCCCATCCCCTGAGTGTTATGGCTTCCCACATTCTGCTGCTAAGGAGCCTGCATGCACTGTACAATTTTGAGCTCTGTTAAAATGCAAATTTTCCAGGGAGCATTCAATCTCATGAGTCATTTTCTACTATGAGTAAACGGATCTAGCAGAACATTTCCTTGGGAAGAGAGAAGGCAGCCTGAAGTGTGAGCCTGGGAGAGGCTTGGATTTAAAAAAGAAAAAAAGGTTCAAAACTCTAGTTCTTAAGGTGGGAGATTCTAGAGCCAAAATGTGCCCATAAAATACATGTCCCGGTCTAGAATTCATTCTTATCTATTTTCTTCCAAGAGGTATTACCAATTTAATTCCATATACACAGAAAAGTGGCAAAGGAAAATTGAGACTTCGTCAATTAGCAGGCATAGACCCAGCAGAAATTGTCGTACCATTAACTAAGGAGGACATTGAAAAATTATGGACAGAAAGTGAACCTTGGCAAAGAGCTTGCAGTAATTTTTTGGGAGAAATTAACAGCAAATATCCCAAAAGCAATAGAATTGATCTTATAAAGAGAGCTGATTGGATCTTGCCTCGAATTGTACGGCAAAAACCCATATCTGGAGTTCGTACATTTTATACAGATGCCAACAAAGAAGGAAAGGCAGGTTACAAATCAGAAAATTTAAGTAAAGTGGTTCAAAGTCCGTATAATTCAGTTCAAAAATCAGAATTGTATGCTATTCTGTTGGTATTAATGGATTTTTCAGAACCTCTCAACATAGTAACTGACTCTCAGTATGCTGAAAGAGTGGTATTACATATTGAGACTGCAGAATTTATCCCTGATGCTTCAGAATTAACTTCACTATTTATTCAATTACAAGATACAATCAGGAAAAGGAATCATCCTTTATATATAACTCACATTCGATCCCATACTGGTCTGCCAGGCCCTCTAGCACAAGGCAATGATGAGATTGATAAATTATTGATAGGAAATGTGCTGGAGGCCTCAGAATTTCATAAAAAACATCACGTCAATAGTAAAGGTTTAAAAAAGGATTTTTCCATAACCTGGCAACAAGCCAAAGAAATAGTAAAGAAATGCCCTACTTGTTCCTTCTACAATCAGACGCCATTACCAGCAGGATGTAACCCAAAGGGTACTCAGAGAAATGAGATCTGGCAGATGGATGTGTTTCACTTTGCAGAATTTGGAAAATTGAAATATGTACACCACACTATCGATACTTATTCAGGATTTCAATGGGCAACTGCTTTGAGTTCTGAAAAAGCTGATTCTGTAATCACTCATTTGCTAGAAGTTATGGCCATCATGGGTATACCTGCACAAATCAAAACTGACAATGCTCCATCATATGTCTCTGTTAAAATGAAACAGTTTTTTGCTTATTACAATATAAAGCATATTACAGGCATACCACATAATCCTACAGGTCAAGCAGTTATAGAAAGATCAAACAGAACTCTAAAGGATATGCTAAATAAACAGAAATGGGTAACAAAAACCCCCAGAAATAGACTGCATAATGCTCTTCTAACTTTGAATTTTCTGAATGCCAATGAGAAAGGAACAACAGCTGCAGAGAGACATTGGATAATAGAAAAAACTACAGAATTAAATCAGCCTATATACTTTAAGGATGTGCTGACCTCAGAATGGAAACCAGGGTATGTATTACATTGGGGACGAGGTTTTGCTTTTGTTTCTACAGGAGAAGATAAGCTGTGGGTACCGTCAAAATTGATAAAGGTTCGATTTGAACAAGAGAGACCTCTTAATTAGAGGAGGTGATAGTTCATCAACCAGCATGAACATCCAATTTAAACTAACTTGTATCAATAAAACATGCCTTTTCATTTAATCAGATAATAACTTGCCAAAAAGGAACATCCCCAAAATTAGTCTTGGGGAAAGGTTTTTGTTTTTGTCTTTTAGGAGAATGAAGGTTAAGGAATCTGAAGAACACTGGACAAATGAGACAACTGAAGAAAAGGGACAAATCATCTATCCCAAGAAACAGAGTGAAATGGTGTATGGGTATATATTATCTAAAAAAATTTTATGTCTTCCTAAATGTTTGTTTCTGATTTTCTCTAAAGATTTAACACTATTGGTCTTCTAACAGTCCCAGTTCAATTAAAATTTAAAGCTGACTTTGGAGTTGGAGAATGGCTCTCTCCTTCTTTAAAATCAAGCATGTTGTTAAAAGGTAAATGCAAACTCCCTGTATCATGCCAGAATAAGAGCCATCTTCTGCTATGGTACAGGACAAAAGCAAAATTAATTAAGGGACGATTCTATTACTAATCTCAACTCTTTGATTCTATTCTGATTCTTTAAACTTTTCTCAAAGTATAAATTTTATATCAAAATTTACAAGATTAATATATATATATATACATTTTAAACTTTGTTAAGATATGAATGGTCACATAGAGTACTAACTAATTCTAGAAAAAAGGCTAGCTGCATATATATGTTTTTGTGTTCGAGTCTCTTATCAGTTTTCTGCAGGAAATCATGGCCAGGCCTAACATCAACTGAAGTCTCCAGAAAGAAGATGGGGCCCCACAACAACAACAATTCCACGTGGACAATAATAATATCATTAAGCTGACAAACATCATCCATAGATCAGCTTTGAACTACAAGGTGCTCAGAGCAAATTTGAGATGACTAGCTGAGATGATCCAGTCTCAAAGACTACTTGAATAAGGACTTGAGATAAACCCTGAACTTTGGCATTATACACAGACTGGATAATGAAGGATATAGTTACCTCTCCTAGAATTTGACAATTAACCTAAAATTTTTCTTTCAGGATAAAGAAAACTTCGCCCATACCCAGCAGGAAGCAATTTTAAGAATACGACGCCCACATTCCCAAAGAGGTGGTGTGGGGCGGGTGGATTTTTGGTCTTTTAATGGGTTTTGGGTCTGGGATAATTTTCAGTATTTAGGGGGGTTGGTTACAAGTTATTGTCAAGGGTTAGGAAAAAGGCTAAGCAAAGGAGATTAGATTTAAGGTTCTTGTTTAAAAAAAGAGAGAGAGAAAGAAAGAAAAGAAAAAGACAATTACTAGTTTTAAATACTTTACATTGGATTGAATTGTTTTATATTGTACACAAATTTGAAACTGATATTGTTAGAAAATGCTATATGTATATTTCTAATTGTATTTATTCCATCCATTTAACAATGTAATGCAAATTTCTAATCCTTGAATGTTATTATTATCAACTATTAGGATATAAAGAAATGAAAGCTAGTAGTTAGACATTATCATAGAACTTGTAGTCATATTAGATATGTTTTAAAAATTGAGCAGAGATGTTTTAGACAGGTCATCTTCAAACCCTTCAGAGATCTACAGAATATGGCATTTAAAATGTTTTAATAACTTAGAAAATTTTTCTTTTTTGAGACATGTCGGCTCCTGGCAATACCAATCTACTTTAGAGAAAATATGGGCATTGAAGAAACTGCATATGGAGTCAACTTTCATTCTGGCAAAAGTTAGCCACTGGACAACAAAGTATCCTCGAATCAACAGGACAAAATGGACAGACAGATCACGAAACAAGGGACTACTGATTCTTGCCAAAACAAGTGTGGTTATGGCTTTATCAAAAGGCATCTTCTGAGGCCAGGACAATATGGCCCCATCCCTGAAGTGGCCTTCGCATCCGGAAAAGGTACGCATCCCTTTTCTTCGAAGGCAGCTTAACAGGCAGAGGGCCGATGGATTCTGTTGTACAATGGAACAGCAGCTGAAAGCTCATGCCTCTCAAAAGTAGACTGGCATTTAATAGAGGGATGTGGAGAAGAAGGGGATGCTGAGATGAAGTCATATATACACAGCCAAGAAGAATGGACAGCTGAATTAAAAAACTGTCAACAATTTCCAGAATTTAAAATCCTGAATCATGACAGGACACTAGTGGAATTCAGGTGTTTCTGGTACTTGGACTGCTCTCACCCAATGTGAGGTTGAACTGTTGACCTTGTGTACATCCTACTTCACAAATGAGTCTGTCATATACACTAAGCCTATAGGCTGAAGATGATGCCCCAACACTGCGGAGAAACCTCAGGTGACTGCCTAGGCAGCTGGCTGTTTCTGTCAACTCACAAAAATTTTTTGGAAGTTGCTTGCATGCACTTCCTGTTTTTATTTTTGTTAGCTAATATTATTTCCTTCTTGGGTCTCTGAGGGAGTTGAAGATTAGTTAGTTATGGTTGAAGATTAGTTAGTTATAGTTGAAAATTAATTAGGATAGAAAGTGCATTAGATACATCTTGGATTTACCAAAATAGGATAGATAATGGAATTATTTTCTCTGATTTGTCAAATACCTGTTTAGGTATTTATTACTTGTATATATTGTATATAGTTATTGTACTTTTGTATATAGTTTTTCTTTTGTTAGTTATAACCTTTTGCTTTTTTTCTTTTTATTAAAATAGAAAAGGGGAAATGTGGTGGTAATCTAATTGTACTGAATTATTATTTTGATTGTATGTTAATAAATAAAGTTGTCTGGGAGTCAGAGCTATTAGAGCCATAGCAAGAGTGTGGCGGTGGTGGCACACGCCTTTAATCCCATAGATATCTGTGTGTTCAGGGTCAGAGCTATTAGAGCCATAGCAAGAGTGTGGCGGTGGTGGCACACGCCTTTAATCCCATAAGATCTCTGTGTGTTCAGGGATACAGCCAGCATTGGAGACATATGCCTTTAAGACCTAGGGGGCTGTACATTCAGACAGTGACGAGGCAGTCATGTGTTTGGGTTTACAACCAATGAGAAGGCAGAACAACATACTTTAAAAAAAAGAACCGACAGGAAGTAGGTCTCTTTTTCGCGAAGCTGGGACAGCAGGAGGAAGGGTGAGATTTTAGCTCTGAGCTCTGACTTCTCGGCTTTCTCTTTTGCATTGTTTCTGTGTTTCTTATTTAATAAGACGGTTGGTTACATCTACAAAGAAAAAAAAAGGGCAAGAAATATAGGTAATAAGTGCCTGTTGTGTACCAGATATTTTACTTTCTCTGAACATCAAACTCCCTGATGTACCCAGACACGTGATTTTACAACTCATAAAACATATAAATATTCTGCAATTGTGGGTCCTCTCCATGCCAGTGGTGATGCCATTCTGGTTTCAAAGCCTCATATGCATGCTAATATTTTAAAGCCATTAAAGAGTCCCAGGCATTCATAATGCTGAGGCAGGAGGAGCAAAAGTTAAAGGCCTGACTTGGATACAGAATAAGTTCATGAGTGCCACAGCCACGGCATATCCCGAATGACAGCATCTTAGGAGCACAGATAGGGTACCTATTCTCCATTGCATGTCCACACATTCAGGAATTAGGAGGAAGACATGTTGGGGAGCAGTACAGGAGTACTTAGAGGTCAGAAATGGGGGAGGCAGGTATGATCATAATATACTGAATATGTATATGAGATTGTCAAAGAATGAACAAAAATTAAGAGAGAAAATTTCTGCCAGAAGTATTTGCTTTTATAATATTGGAATCTTTGCGTGCCACCTTCAGTTTTTCTTCTCTGTAGTTAAATTTTCTTGACATCCTATGAGCTAAAGCAAATAACAATACACAGCTAAATTGCCATCTTTTTGTGTCTCAGACTTTGGGTGGAGAAAGAAACATTATCTCTGAAGTATAATGTACAAAGAAAGAAGATGTGGGCATGCCCAGGAAAATGAAAAGCTACCTGTTAAGTGTTTGTATTACAGGAGAAAGGCTCTAATAATTTAGACTAACTGCCAAAGTACCTCGAAAAGATTGAAATAAAAGCAACGTACTTTTAAGAGTGAGGAGGGAAGAGTCACATGAATAGTCACACAGAATAGAGACGATTTCCCTGGGGAAGTTGTAGAGAAACACATTTTAAAGATGCTTATAACAAAAATATAATCTTTTAGTTTGTATGAGAATGTCTGAATAGCCAAATTGAAGAGCACAGAGAAGGCACTTTACATTTAATGGTGCAAATTATCATATACATTCCCTATAGCACTTGGAATCACAGGCTTATCAAATAGATGTTTGGTTTTTTTTTTTTTTTTTTTTGCTTGTTAGTTTGTTTTTTTTACAATGTATTCTCATGAGTTATGATATATTTATTTCTTGAATACAATTCTAATAAAATATGGAACTTTCATAAAATTGATTTCTTTTTCATAAGTAGTAACTTTCCATGAGGTATATAAATTTAAAGATGATTGAGAAGAGAAACCTTTCTGTGGACAATGCTTCTGAATCAGTTTCAGTTTTCTCTAGTTCTTCTTGGAACACATACACATAGCTGTCGGAGGCCACATGCAGAAGTATGTAGTTAACATATCCATGTAAAGCCACACTGACTGAAAACTGACTATGTTTTACATAATACTGAAAAGTATTTCTGAAAGACAAGAGGAGATTTTGTTAATCCAACTGGAAAGAATGTTGTTCTTTTTTGGTTTGTATTTTATTGAAAGTGGGAAAAGCTTTTCATATACAATACTCTTTTTTATTTTTTATAGAACTGGTATGTTCAAATAAAACAGCAACTAAGCAAACATTTCAGAAAAAAAGAGGAAAATTCATAAGTTATAGTACTAGTTTACTTAGGTGGTATATTATTAAAATCATGAAAATATAGTTGAGAACACATTAATTTGCCAATCTAGATATCCTGTATACAAAGGTAGGTGAATAGATAATTTCTACCATCAAATAAATAACATATATCAAAAATAATATAGTAAGCTGTTTAAAACAAATGTCTGAGATTCTCCCTTCCATCTCTTGTATTCTGCTGGGAAGGCTTGCTTCTGAAATTATTGTTTGAGTTCCTAAATCTTTCATTTCTATTTTTACCTCAGTTTGGGATTTCTTTATTGATTCTATTTTCACTTTCAGGTCTTGGATTGCTTTATTTATTCTCTTCTACTGCTTGCTTCTATTTTCATAGATTTCTTTAATGGATTTATTCACTTCCTCTTTAAGGATCTCTAACATATTCATAAAGACCTTTTTAAGGTCACTGTCTTAAGTTGTAGCTCTATGAGCTGCTGGAGACGGGGGCAGGGAGAAGACAGGTGATCTTCCTTGGAGCTAGAGATGAGACAGTGGGATTAGACTCTGAGAGTGGAGGGGGAGGTTAAGATCTACAGTGTGCCTACATGCTTCCCTGGGTTTCCTGGCTTGTGGCTTCCCAGGGAATGCCTACTGAATTTGGGGGCTAAGCTAAAACAATGAGACAAGGAAAGGACATTTGTAAGGGAAGGTCTTTGTGATCACAGGACACCGGGGACGGAAGGGGAGGGAGGGTGCAGCAGGTGATTTGCTACAGAGCTGGAGAAAATACTGGATGATTGGATCTGGACGAAGTGCGAGAGGGAGAGGAGAAGGTCTACAGATAACCTTCCTGCTTCCCTGGCTGGAGTGCATACAAGATATTCTAATCACACTTTTAACCTTTCCAAACTCCTCCCCAATCCTCCCCATACTCCTACCCACCCAACTCCCCCTCCAAAAAAAGCAAACATAAAACACAAGTAAACAAAACAAAAGAAGACCAATACACACACACACACACACACACACACACACACACACACACACACCTAAAACACATAACAGAAACCTAAATATACACACAAAAGACAAATAAGACAAAAAAGTCCAAACAAAGCAATATGAGATAAAAAGTCTACAAAAGTATCATTGAGTTTGTTTTATGTTGCCCCTTTGAAAGCATGGTAAGAAACACAAAAAGACCCAGATACAACCTGTCAATAGAACAGTTCTTTAAAACTGGAAGAATACAATTAAATGTCTCATACTAACAAATATGGAACAGAAGGTGAATTCTTCTCTTAATACTGCATAACCTAACACTTTATATATTATAATTCTCTAGCAAAATTTGGCTTCCTGTGTTGATCATGGTGTTATAATTTGAACAAAGAGGAAACAATGAGGAGTTCTTTTTACTTTAAAATTAATTCAACAACAAGAGGAACTAGTTTGTAGGTAGAATTAAAATAAAAATGTTTTAAGGATATGTTGCCCTTTTGAAATTAAATATAGTATGCATTTTCAACAATTAACCTCAGTTATTTAGTAAGTGGGAAACTGGTTAAACATTTTTTTAAGATAGACTAGAAAATGACGTTAGCTGTTATCTGTCTTTTGTAGATGAAAACATAAATTTTAATATTTAAGGTTTTAAGTAGTTGCCTTACTCATCCCATTTCTGCCCTTCCTTATTTTACCTTGTGGGATTTAGTTGCATATTTTTTTCATATAAGAAAAATGTTTTACTGATGCTCAAAGTCCAATTTATGTAACAATATTATTTCTTTCTATGTTTGTTATGGTCAACAACCTTACTTTTCTTGCTTAAATTTTTATTGCTAAGTATTTTTTTGTTATCCCTAAAACATGAACTATCACATTTTTTTTAAACTTGAATTTATCCATGTTAACTTATCAATGATATTTAGCTGGGAATAGAATTAGAGACTGTAGGCTTCTCTGTGCATCAGCACTATTTTTTGGTTATTTATTTATTTATTGTTAATAATGTTTCTACTTATATAATATTTGTAAGTTGAAGGCAATAATATACTCATAACTATTTCTAGAAATTTTACTCTTGGCAAGGTTTAGTTTCTCTGTGTCTTTCTCTACCGTGACAGAATATTACATTTCAGAGAAAGATGTATCTAAATGTACCATGGTTATTCATGATATTGCTTCAAGTTGTTCAAACCCAACTGTCTGAAGAATGAAATCCAAGATTCTCAGAGAAGGATGCTGATCTGTGTCAATTTCTACAGCCTGATCTCTCACCATATGATGTTTCATATACTTTGTGCCAGAAACATAATACCTTTTTAAATCCACTGAACTATCCACGTTGTTTTTACACTCTAAGCTCATTATTCTCTTCTTCATGTCAAAATGTTTATCCCTGAAAACTTTATTAACTTCCAAATTTGTTTTAACACTAAAGCATTAATCGAATTTTTATTTTTACTCTGGTCTTTGCCCAGAAAAATCTGAGTGACCTGATTATGTTTTCCCCATAAGTCAATCAACTCTGATGCTGCTGGACCTCAAGCTTCTTGGTATTAGAGCCTCTCTGACACATTTCTGCTCCCTATTGTGTCATGTGACACCATGGACAAAAACAACTTACTTGTAAGCTGAATATTGAAATAAGTAATATCTTCAGATAATGCTATATTAAACAAAAGTAGAGTTCCTTTTTTATATAAGCACTGAACCAAAATTCAAACTTAAATACTCTGTGATACTCAGAGGCAGCTAAGCATTTGATAATATGAACATTCCATTATTATGAACAGGAAGCACATTTTCCACATTTCCTCAGAGAAGGAAGAAATTGTGTGTTTATGTGTGTGTGTATGTGTGTGCATGTGAAAGCACCCATCGACATATTTTTTATTTACAAATAGCAAGACAGCAATTTTTTGCAAAAAAAATTAGCAAGAACCAACTAACACTTTTAAAATTTGTAAAATTACAATGATGTCCTTTACTCTGGAGTTTCAAAAAGTATATTCCAACTTATTTTTTATCTTTTCTTATTTCTGAGTTCAGAAAAAATTAACAGGGTAAGAGGAAATACAATTTCAAGACAGAAGTATATGTATAATGTTGAAAATTATTTAGGTGATAATTGGAATAAAAATTACACTTTTTATTTTCAAAAGTAATTTCAAATCTACAAGTTAATATGTATTTTGCTTTGTTTTGCATTTCTTATGAGGTCTTTGTTCCATTAATGTTTTAAGAATACAGTAGATTCTATTATTGCCTTTCTATTATTAGGAACTACATTGACATTGTGCCTGGTCACTGTGAAGCATGAAACCACTTTTTTTTATATCTACTTAATCTATTTATTTGTCTGCCCAATTGTTCAGTAAATGTGTAATAAGTACTTTACCCAGCCTTGAGTTAATGTTTGGCAACATGATTACAATGGTAAGTGTTCTAGTTTCCTCTTTTGCTGTGAAAAACGTTCTAAATAAAATAAACACAGGGGGAAAGAGGATTTCATTGGCTTACCCTTTCATAGTTCACCATTAATGGAAATCAGAGCAGGAATTTAAGACAGACACTTGAAATAGAATAGCTTTTTCTGGTTCACTCTCTGGACCAGTTCACTCAGGTTCATGTTCAGCTTGCTTCCTTACATAGGCAAAAACCACTGGAGAGGGCATTGGCCTGCCCATAGTAGGCTGGGCTCTCCCATATCAGTTATCAATCAAGACTATAATCCACAATCATGCCCAGAGGCATATCTGAAAAGGACAATTGCTTAATTGATACTTTTTTTTTCCCAACTGATTTGAGGATGTGTCAACTTGACAGTCAATGCTAGCATTAGGGTATTAAGACAATTAAAAAATAAGACTATTAAATATTTAGCCTAGATATGCAAATAACTATTATGCCATAAAATGGTCAGTTAAGGAAAGCACGGGGCCTATGGGAATAACTCTTTAACAAGGGTGTTATTCCATGGACATTTGGGAGGATCATTTAAACGATGCTAACAAATTTGAAAGAAAAATTATTTGAGGAGGATACGATAACATACATGCTTATACCATCAAGTGGTATATGTATAGTATCAACTATTTAGTTCGGTCCCCTTCACTAAGATAAAGAAGGTAATATCAGATCAAGGAAATAATTTCAGTGAAGTCTAACTTCTTGTATCAGAAAGGGCATTGGGGCTCCCTACAAGGTGTGTAGACAATGGGAAGTTACATGTATAAGCATAATTGACAGGTGTAATACTACAAATTCCATCTCAGTGTGACTGACAACTAAGGGAAGCACATGTGTAACTTGCAGCCAGCTACACTACTGAAGAGGAGACACCTCCCCTTCACAGCAATTACTTACTCCTTATACAACCACAGGGACAGGGACAGGGGTGTCTGGGTCTTGTTTTGTCAGAGAGTCTCATAAAACTTTCAAGTTTCCTGGCCTTCAGCTTCTCCTTCCTTGAGGAGATTTTCAATGGAGAAGGAAAGGATACATAACAAATGTAAAATGTCAGATGAATATTGAAAAAGTAATTTAGAAAAAAAAGGGAGCAGGGCAGGGCATAGGTGAAAGAAGGCATCAGAGTCAAAGAAAACCTCACAATATCGGCATGTAAAACATCTGTGGGGGAAGAAATGAATTGTGGGGGATAGCAGAGCAAGGAAGCAGAGATAGTAAATGAGTCTATTTTCTGTGGATTGCAAAGCAAAACATAGGTTCAGAAACAAGTGACTTTCCCAAGTTCAAAGATGAGTTGTTGTAGTACATTGCTGAGTCATAGCATCCTGGCTTCCAGCCTGAATTTATTGTATTCATATGGGTGAGTGACTAAGAGTCATCACTGAAGAGAGACTAAATAAATCTAGACCTGTCTCATAGGATTACTCATGGTGTAACCTTAGGATAAATAAGACACTTGAGCTTTAGCAGACCAAAGTAGCATACCAAAGGAAAGTAAAATTACTAAAGGTACAGTGAATTGTGGTAGCATGTTACCACAGAAGCCTTTTCCCAACAATGAAACATATTCCAGCCTAATATTTTCTGATGCAGTTTCTGTATTAATTACCTTTATTTCTGTTTCAAGAAGCAGCTTAGGGATGGGTGGTTTATTTGGAGCTTACAGCTAGAGGGTGTGGACCATCAGATGTCCTCTTTTGCCATCCTGACAGGGTGTAGAATCATTGAGAAGACAAAGCTCT